>NC_141693.1:162671807-163271807 GCF_964263255.1 Lissotriton vulgaris
TATCTATCTGCCTCACTCTATCTATCAATCTATCTATCTTTTGCCCTCACTCTATCTATCGCCCTCACTCTATCTATCTATCGCCCTCACTCTATCTTGCTATCGCCCTCACTCTATCTATCTATCTATTGCCCTCACTATCTATCACCCTCACTCTATCTATCTATTGCCCTCACTATCTATCTCCCTCACTCTATCTATCTATCTATTGCCCTCACTCTATCTATCTATCATTCTATCTATCTATTTATCTAGATACTGATCGCCATCACTCTATCGATCTGTCTAGCTATCTATCGCCCTCACTTTATCTATCTATCACCCTCACTCTATCTATCTATCATTCTATCTATCTATTTATCTAGATACTGATCGCCATCACTCTATCGATCTGTCTAGCTATCTATTGCCCTCACTCTATCTATCGCCCTCCCTCTATCTATCTATCTATCATTCTATCAATCTATTTATCTAGATACTGATCGCCATCACTCTATCGATCTGTCTAGCTATCTATCGCCCTCACTCTTTCTATCGCCCTCCCTCTATCTATCACCCTCACTCTATCTATCTATCTATCTATCTATCTATCTATCTATCTATCTATCTATCTATCTATCTATCTATCTATCTATCTATCTATCTATCTATCTATCTATCTATCGCCCTCACTCTATCTATCTATCGCCCTCACTCTATCTATCTATCCCACTCACTCTATCCATCGCATCACCACAGCATCACTCATCACCACCACAGCATCACCAAGGGGCACAACAACATCACTCAGCGCCACCACAGCATCAATCAACCATTCAACAACAACTGGGTCAAATATGTTCTCTCAATGTTTCAAGCTTTATTACAAATGTCACAAAAAGAGGTTAGTATTTCACTTCTGTTCTTGGATTTTCATCACAATAAAATACACTGAACATATTCTTCACAAAAGTTATTTACAAAAGTTTAAGCTTTTGCCATTATAAATTACAATACCTTTTATTTAAGTATTCATTATTAAAAAAATTATAAGCCATTGTTTTTTGTAATATCAATACATCCAAGTCACGTGAATACAACACATATTGCATTACAAATGCTATAGGTGTCACAAGTTATAACTATTGGCTCTGTAAATGACAAAGCTATTATTTTTGCTATTTTCTAAACCTTCACATAAATAAAAAATGTGTCATTTACAATACCAATAGCTCAAACTTTCCTAATGCGAGACCTTATGCATTGCAAATGCTTGTTTTGTAATGCAGCCCGTTTTCCTTAAAGGAAATACAAATTCGGTATTAGGAAGGGACAGCCTATATACGGCTCTTACTAATACTAAATCGCAAAAGCAAAATGCGATTATGTAACAAGTTACTGAGCCACATAGTACATGGGAAAATGCAGTCGCAAACGGCCGATGGGCCATTTGCGACCAGTAAAATGCTTTGTACATATGGCCTTCAGAGCTCAATTACTAAATTACAATAATAATTGCAAATTCAAAGCTTAGATTTCATCAAAGAGAAGTACTTTTTTATAGAAAAATTGAATACCATGCAACGGAATGTGCCCATGGGCACAGATGTTCATTAACAGCCACTACAAGGAAAATGGGCAAAGATGTATCAGTCTTAGAATAACTTCACAGGTGCAGGCTTACGGGGAGTAGCATAAGCACACATCTGTATTGGTGGCACGCAGGTCAGTATTTCAATGGAACTTCATAGGCAACCCACCCTGCATAGCTTTCCCTAAAGCCAAAACAGTCCCTGGGCCTCATTTATGAAAAGTGACACATCGCTACGTGAAAACAGTGATGCATCACTTTTCACTGCGCCCTCCTTGCGACACCAATGATGCGTCATATTTACAGTATAAAGCATCATGTCGCAAGGAGTTACAGATACGTCAGTATTTCTGATGTATCTGTTGGTGCAAAAATGACATATTGCTAGAGTGTGTCACAAAAGTGACACAACACCTGCAATGGGTCATTTCAAATGGGCAAGTCCCATGTTGAATGTGCCTGCGTCAGTTTTACACCTGCCATGAGGCAGGCGTAAGATATTGACCCATTTGCGTCCTAGAAGTGGCGCAGTGAAATCTCATAGATTTCACTGTGTCACTTCTACGAGGCTAACTTGCATCAAAACGCCCCCTGCAAACATTATACCTGGTGCAGGTATAATTTAGCGCCGGGGTTTACAAAGTGATGCATCTACCTAGATGCGTCACTTTGTAAATATGACGCAACATGGCACATTTTTTACCCTGCTGGTGCGTCACAAAAAGTCACGCACCGGCGGCGTACAAGTGACACAAGGGCTCATAAATAAGCCCCCCCTGTGTCTGGGGAGCACAAGTTCAAAGGTGAAGGAGTTTCCTGAATATAGCACCAGTGATGCCCTCCCACGTAAAACGTTAATTCGGGAGTGGGTGCCCAATAAATGCACCCAACATCCTCTGATGTTATTGGCGAGCTCTGTCCAGGCCATGAATCCCCAGCAAGTGTGACTGCAGATTCCAGAGAGCGAACAAACCCAAAGCAAAAGAAGTGAAGAGCTCAACCTCTTGCTATGAGGATTCTTCAGAGAAACTCCAACTCGTAGTAGAGACAGCCCAGGTCTCCGTGGAGACCATGGAGATGGTCACACTCTCGCCTCCTCAGTTGGCACAGCACCGGTTATGGTTTAGGCAGGGATTGTGAGACAGGGAGATTAATTGTAGCACTCAGTTGGCTCCTGCATCGCTCTCGCCCCTTCTTTCTGGACGAAGGTCACCAATGGGGATTTAATAGTAGTGTGGAGGTAGTAGAACCCATTTCAGCTATGAAGTAAAATCCTGTGTCACCCTACGCTTTCTGCCTGGGCACAGCATGCCAATAGTTATTTAACTGTGATTTTGGAGGGAGGCGGGGTCACTTCCGCATTCAGGTCAGTTCCTCCATTGCTTCCACGTAGGCTGCACTTCTTGGCTGGGCTTCTACTTGGTATACTGGCTGGGTTCCTCTGGGGAGTCCCCTACTGCAGGAGAAGATACCACCTCTCTCTCTCAATTGGTAGGTTTAGATCTGTTCCTCCGGAATTCCAACAACCAGCACTGTGCAGACTTTCCAGGTAGTGTCCTCTGAGCTGTAGGAGACTGCATGTGCGCAACACGAGCTCTGGATCTCAGGGGTTCCTCCAGTACTCTGCATAGCACCACCTCTTTGGTCAGCACAAAATCTGGAATCAAATGGGGAAGTTTAATTGGCACTTCTATCATCATTTTGAAGACTGAGGGGCATATAATCAAGAGATATATTGCTGCGTTTTCGGCACATAGCGCCGAAAAAGCGGCAATTTTATTATCTTAATATTAGCAAGACGTCGCTAACATGCATTAGCACATGTTTGCGGCCGAATCTGCAACGCATCTCATGACAGCGATAGATATCGCAAATGAGATGTAAAGTAGGTGTTACCTCCTAGGACAACATGTGAAATGATCACAAAACCAACATCGCAATATTACCAACGCTGCCCCTGAACAGTGAAGCAATGACGAAAGGTGTGCTAAGCCCCCATTATCGCATAATTCTAACACCTAATAAAACCTGACTTAGCATTATTGCCTATGGGAGGTGGATTGTATGGTTGAGTACACACTTCCCTATTATCAAGCTTTTCATTAGCGCTGTGAGATCATCGCTGGATTTCACATGATATGATCATTATCGCAGTCTATCGCTGGATTGTACTTCACCAAAGTGTTGCTAATACGCTACTAACACGGCGATGTAATTCAGCGAAAGAGGGCGATAATAAAAAACGCGCTAAGCATGATTCGCGAAATTTATTGCATGTTCTTGATAATATGGCCCCGAGAATGCTAGTTCTGTGTGGATTCTTCCCTTACCTTTTCCTGCTGCATGTGGGCTCTCCTAAGCCGGCTCGTTTCAGTGACTTCTGCCGGCATTCATTCCTGCTGGCTTTGGTGATGCACTGGCGTCCTCGTCTGCCACTATCTTAGGTCTCCCTGTCAGACATCAGGTCCAACAATGCAGGGAATTATGGGACTTGTTCTATCACATGTTTACTTTTGGCTTACCTCCCTTGCCGAAGATTTACAATGCTGGGAGCCAGGCTGGTTCAAAGAATACTTCTTTATGTGGATAATTATGCCTTATTTTAATGTATATGTTTGAAATGCATAGTTCGTATAACATTTATTTTTCTCAATACAAGATGGCCAAGCCCTTTCTACGTTGATGTTATGTCCTGTTTCCCACTACTAATGAACTCCATTGTAAAGTTCAGCTGCTTCGCAATTTTTCCTGAATCATTGCTCACTCACTGGATCCACAGCTCTCTACAATTCCTATTGCTACTTCTCTGCTTTTCTCCTGCTGCTTGGCTTGGTCAGTTTATATAGTTTTTCTGGTCTCCAGGTTTTGCTCTTTCTTCCTGGATTATTATCTGGAACAGTATTAGACCTTATGTACAATCTGCCACCTGATCCGACAATCTGTTGGAGATAAGCAGTAATGTTTGCAAACTAAGAAGACTAGGGGCCTCATTTACGAGGCCATGCGTCACTTTTACGCCGCCGGTGCGTCACTTTTTGTGACGCAACAGCAGCAGAAAAAATGTGCCTCGTTGCACCATATTTACAAAGTGACGCATCTACCCACAACAACCTAAAAGCCCGCCAAACAGCCCTCCAAAGACAGGCAAGTGATCAAAAGCGAAAAATCTTTTTCTGCTCCGATTTTCTCCAAACCACTTTTATCCGGTATAAGACCTTCCCAGCAATGGCCCTGGACTCGTCAACCCAGGCGGAAACAAGTAGAAGACCCCCAAACAGCCAAAAAGCAAAACTACAAAAATGGGGACTTTGAAATTTTCAGGCAAATTTTCAAAATCACTCCGCGCGCGCTCTGCAGCTAGGCCCTAACTCCCCTTTGCCACCATGGATTTGCTTCAAACCTCTTGCAATCAAAAGTATCTACACCCAGCAGTGCTCCCAGACCCCAAAACCCACCCACAAACCCCCGGAACCCCCCAAACAGCACCTCAAAGACAAGCAAGTCAGCAAAAACGCAAAAAGAAATTCACCTCCGATTTTGTCCAAACAACTTTGATCCGGTATTAGACATTCCCAGCAATGGCCCCAGACCGCTGCAGCCACCTGCAAAAAAGCAGAACACCCCCAAACTGGCAAAAAGCAAAAATGGGCCTACTACCTGGAATTCTGTCCAAACGCGCTGTGCAGCTACGCCCCAACTCCCCTTTTCCACCATGGATTTCTTGAAAAACAAATGCAATCAACATTAGACTGTGTCAGCAGTGCTCCCATACCCCAACACCCACCCACAACAACCTAAAAGCCCGCCAAACAGCACCCCAAAGACAGGCAAGTGATCAAAAGCGCAAAATCTTTTTCTGCTCCGATTTTCTCCAAACCACTTTTATCCGGTATTAGACCTTTCCAGCAATGACCCCGGACCCGTCAACCCAGGCGGAAACAAGTAGAAGACTCCCAAACAGCCAAAAAGCAAAACTACAAAAATGGGGACTTTGAAATTTTCAGGCAAATTTTCAAAATCATTCCGCGCGCGCTATGCAGCTAGGCCCTAACTCCCCTTTGCCACCATAGATTTGCTTCAAACCTCTTGCAATCAAAAGTATCCATACCCAGCAGTGCTCCCAGACCCCAAAACCCACCCACAAACACCCGGAACTCCCCCAAACAGCACCTCAAAGACATGCAAGTCAGCAAAAATGCAAAAACATTTTCACCTCCGATTTTGTCCAAACCACTTTGATCCAGTATTAGACATTCCCAGCAATGGCCCCAGACCGCTGCAGCCACCTGCAAAAAAGCAGAACACCCCCAAACTGGCAAAAAGCAAAAATGGGCCTACTACCTGGAATTCTGTCCAAACGCGCTGTGCAGTAAGGCCCCAACTCCCCTGTTCCACCATGGATTTCTTGAAAAACAAATGCAATCAACATTAGACTGTGCCAGCTTTGCTCCCATACCCCAACACCCACCCACAACAACCTAAAAGCCCGCCAAACAGCACCCCAAAGACAGGCAAGTGATCAAAAGCGCAACATCTTTTTCTGCTCCGATTTTCTCCAAACCACTTTTGTCCGGTATTAGACCTTCCCAGCAATGGCCCCGGACCCGTCAACTCACCCGCAAAGAAGTAGAACACCCCCACAAGTGCAGAGTCTTTCTTCATTGGGTGTAATCCAGCCATCTGCTTTGAGGGAAATAGGAGTCTGGAGGAGGAGGATAGAGGAGCATGTTCTTGTGAACTTGTGAACCTGAGGAATGCAGACTGCGGCACCTTCAAATCAATAAGCAAATAAGTGAAGACAGTTCTGCTGATGGGCTTGCTTTTGTGATTAAAGTTTTTTTTATATAGATTTTGCAGAACAAAGAAAGACAGACACACAGGAATAAAAGTGAATAAGGACGAAAAAGAAAGTTATTGATTCATTGACTAATTTTCAGGGCTCAGTGTCAGGGAAGAAGAGCTTGTCCTCATACTCTGCGAATTCAGGCGAGAGTAGGTCACCTAACAGAGAAGAACTTCCCTCATCTAAGTTGGTGTCCTCCTCGTCTTCTTCCTACGTGTATTCTCGTATTTTGTAATCTGGTGGTATGAGGTGCTAATTCATCTTGATCATTGTTAACCTCTCCACATTTTTGGGTGAGAGACGGGTCCTTTTGGAAGTTACAATGGCACCAGCAGCACTGAAAACATGTTCAGAAGACACACTTGCGAGTGGGCAAAACAAGTAATTTATAGCCAGGTTGGTGATCTCTGGCCACAATTCTCTTTTCCCATGCCAATACGCCAATGGGTCATCATGAACATAGACCTCTGTTGAGTCATTCAGATAATCCTGCACCATCGACTCAAGGTTTTCCACGGTTCCTCCACTTTGCTTACTTTTTGCTGGGACCCCTTGAGAAGCAAACCCAAGCTGAGTTAGCCAATCCTCTTCTTCACACAATGTTACTGTTGTGTCTGGTGCAGATGATCCGGTTGCTGGTGTCTTTAACGGCTGAGAGGGAAAATCACTCACTTCTGCCACAGCCACAGATGCAGAAGTGGATTCTTTTGACTCTGGATGGCCTGCTGATCCTGATGTACTGCCATTTCCTTCAATTTCCTGCCGTTCTCTTTCAAACCGAGTGGCTGACACAGCTAGCCAATGTTTGTACTTTGTAACGTCTGCGTCATCAAAAGGAAAGAATACTCTGCCTGCCAGTGCCTTTTTGTACCGTGGATCCAGAATAGTAGCACAAATGTAATGCTGTTCTGTGTGGATCTTTTGAAGACGTTCATCGCAAAGTAGGCGCTCTAATAATTTCTCTGCCAAATCAAAAGCTTCTTGCTTTTTTGCATCTTTTTGAAACGTAGAAGACACTGCCTTCAGTTGGTGCTCTAGCATGCGTAACAATGGGATAGCTTTTCCCAAATTACAGTCCTCCCTGCTGACTGCACGCGTGAAGACCTCAAAAGGAGGAAGCATGTCTGTCAGGCTTTGAACTAGCTTCCATTGCTCCACATGTATCCTCAGGTCCTTCATAGCTGCACCCTGTGTAAAGAAATACTGATCGACTACTGCACACTGCTCAAACAGACGCTCAAGCATGTAGAAGGTTGAGTTCCAACGTGTTGCCACCTCCTGGATGAGTGCTTTCACTGGCAGTTTACGTTCATGTTGCAGGCCCCTCAGATGCTTCCGGGCCTTAAAAGAATGGTTGAAATGTGTGCACATTCTTCGGCAGGGAGTCAGTAACTCGCACACTGGACTTTCTTCGCTAAAGAATTTTTTTAAAACCAGGTTTATACAGTGCGTAAAACATGGCACTCTGAAATAGTTACCCGTATCCATGGCCTTAACTACATTGGCGCCATTATCCGTGGAAACATAACCAATCTTAAGTTTTCTTGGGGACAGCCATTGAAAGACCTTTGTGTTAAACTCCTGCAAAATGTTTTCTCCTGTATGACTTTTCTCCATGCCAAACACGGCTAGTGTTGCATGTTTCTGAGCAGCTTTAAAAACGTTGTTCAGGTCAACACCTGCGTTTAGCTTTGCTTTAACCCCTGAAAAAGAGACCCAGTGTGCAGTGATGCACATGTAATCAACGGCTTGGCAACTGGTCCACATGTCTGTTGTCAGATGTATAGTGTGAACAGCACTCTTCTGCAAATCTTCCCCAGTCACCTCCAGCACATCTTCATTTAGTGCTGGGACCACAACTCTGGCAAAATAGAACCGGATAGGAACCTTCCATTTAGGGCAGAGCGTTGCCACTAATTCAAGAAAACCAACTCCTTCCACAGAAGAAAAAGGGAGAAGGTCCTGAGCTAGCATTTTAGCCAACTTAGTGTTATACAGGCGCGTCATTGGGTGGTTGCGTTCAAATGGCGCATATGAAAACAACATGCTTCTACTGGTGGGCTGGACCATGATTTTACGGGATGATGATGGCTTCTTCGACCCAGTTACGCTCGGTGATGTTGATGAACTTTTTCGCATTGGTGTCTCACTCTCTCCCACACTCTTAGTGTGGCTCATATAACTTGCAGGGGGTGTGCTGCTGACAGGGGTACTGGGTGTAACTGAAGGAATGTTTGACGCTTCTTCCTCCTCGTCAACATCAGATGAAACATCAATGGATACAGTTTGTTGACTTGCAATTCTGGCTTCCTTGATCTCCTTTAGGTGCACATGCCATTTGACAGTGTGCTGTCTCTCAAGATGACCTCTCTGGCCTCCGGTACCATAGTTGGTACCAAGCTTACCACGACTAACTCCAAGCAAATGGTACAAATGGCTATGTTTTTCACTTTGTAAACCCCTGCGCTACATTATACCTACGCCAGGTATAATGTATGCAGGGGGGGGCGTTCTGATGCAATAAAGGGTCATAGAAGTGACGCAGTGAAATCTACAAGATTTCACTGCGCCACTTCTAGGACACAAATGCGTCAAATTCTTATGCCTGCCTCACAGCATGCGTAAGACTGACGCAGGCCCTTTCACATGGGGGTTACCCCATGTGAAAGGATATATTGCTGGAGTTCCGTCACTTTTGTGACACACTCCAGCAATGCGTCACTTTTGCTCCATACAGATACGTCAGAAATACTGTAAATATGACGCATCATTGGTGTAGCAAGGAGGGCGCAGTGAAAAGTGATGCATCACTGTTTTCACGCAGCGATGCGTCACTTTTCATAAATGAGGCCCTATATATATCAGAACTTGACAGATTCCTTGGTCAGGGTCCGAGAAATGGTTCACAGCAGTTTTTGTCTTTTAGTGTACAGGGCACACAGCCTTTGATTCAGGTGATGATTCCACAGCAGATAGTGATGAGGGGTATCTGAAGTTGGAGCACCCAAAATAGGAGCCCAATCATGTGTGGAAACTGTGCCAGTGTCAGCCATCAGCCTGTGAGAGTAGCACTCCGGAGACATCTAATGGGGCAGGCCTTGTCTGAATGATTTCCTCTGCTTAATATAAGAAATCATTGTCTCGTTCTCCTCCTATGTCGCCCATCAATCAAAATAATGATGCTTAGAAAGAAACATATAGTAGGCCTAACTATATCAACCCTGTGCCTATAATTCCACACCATACTGTCTGATACTAAACTCAAATCTCAAGAATGCCAGAAATACATTTTGCGATTTTGGGCACTCTTCACCATGCGTCACCTGGGGCACACACCCACATTCACCCCACTGACCTCATAGCAATACAGTTGCATTCAACAAGAGTTGCACTACCAGTCAGCATCCAAGTGAGCACTCCACTCCCTCAGGGATGTCAGAGCAGGATCTGGGCAGGTCATGGTAGCAGAAATGTACCCAAGACATACCTGCAGTGTCTCTCTCTTCGGAGATAGAAAAAAGGCATGCTGTAAACAGCAACAGCGCTTCAGAGGGAGTATATGGATTGGGATTCCATATAATCATTTCTCAATCAGGTACCTGGCATGACATGACCTGGCAGTGATTGTTGGATGGGCAGTGATATCAAGTCACTGCCATTGCAGATTGAACTTAGGATGGCAGAGTAATCTATGAAGATGTGTGTGAAATGGCAGCAGGGCCCAGTGGTTGCAGAGCCCAGGGCACGGATCTGATAGGGCACATGTCTGCCACTCCCTCCACATCAGTGTGCTGACTGCATGGCTTTAAATAGGGTGGGGTATTGACAGGTCTCAGATGTGGCAGTATTTTAAAACTGTCTTTGAAACAGGTCATTATTTAGCCCCAATTTGATTTGCTCCTACCTGCAAACACTCTGGTCAACCCTTGAGTTAATCTAGAGCAGTGACCCAATGCCTAGGAGTATTCCTTTCTCCGCGAGCAGAAGACAGTGACCTTAAGGGAAGCACAAGTGATTGAGAGACTCTGAAAGCTACAGATCTTAGCAATGTGTAATTCAGTGTATTTTTTAAGAGCTGAAACATTTTGAATTCAAATTCTTCATTCTTCACAACAAAATAATGGTTGCTCATTTATTTGACTGTGCTGACAAGCAATGGAAAAGACAATTGGCCTGGCTTGTTTCAGGCGTGTGTCCATTCTTAAATGTCTGGATGGACTAATATAAAACACAAAGAAAGGCTCCCAAACACTGGACAAGTGGCAAACTTTGAAAAGGACAAGAGTTTATTATTTGTGTTTTAAGCCACACACTTGATTAGGTAGGTCCTTCCTCTTGGAAAATATTCCTAAATACGTTTCTTTGGCCAAACCCTTTTTAGAGAAACTCCATCTTTTTCATCCCATTTAACCACATGGCTGCTGGGCGTTTTCCCCCCCTGTGCTGGAAAATGCCATTTTAGTGACACCATGACGAGCTGAGCTCGTCATCAGCATCGAAAGGGTTAAAGAACCCGCCACTTCCGATCATAATCAGTGATTCGACCCACACTCAGGCCTTGGGTTTGGTACTTAAAAACTTGGTACACAGAGCTTCAGCAAGAGGGATCAGCTTTTAAAAGAAGTGTTCACTTCTGTATACGAGAATATCCAACATAGGCTCTGCCTGCTAGTTATTTTATCTGGCTTATCCAAGTCCTAACAAAATACATCACATTTACTTTTGATGTACAAGTTGAGTCATCAATGCTCCCAGCACGGCACCACCGGTTTCCCTTACATTCTGTCTCTTCAGGTTGGCAGAGTGTCATGTAATGTAATGTAATGTGTCTTGTAAAGCGCACTGCTGCCCTGAGGCGTCGTGGCACTGTAGACCGCTGGGGAACCCGTCCTGGCTCTCCCTGTGAGATGGTCCCATTAGGTATCTCCAAGGTGAAACCAGGCATCCCCGGCGAATGTGGGGGGCCGTTGTAGAGATGAGGCAAGCTAATGCCCAGAGTTGCCGAGTGTGATCCCTGGTTAGA
The DNA here is from genome assembly GCF_964263255.1 of Lissotriton vulgaris. Classification (NCBI taxonomy): domain Eukaryota; kingdom Metazoa; phylum Chordata; class Amphibia; order Caudata; family Salamandridae; genus Lissotriton; species Lissotriton vulgaris. The sequence goes on from NC_141693.1 coordinate 162,683,244, forward strand.
GTAGGCACCGAGGTGAGAATTATCGAGTCCGCTGACCCTGGTCCACGACCCTGCCGCGTCGGGAATTGAACCCTGGTCCTGGGCCGTTCTCTGCTTCCGGGTCTGCCGCCTCTAGCCAGTGAGCCTAAATCTGTAATGATTCCAAATCTACTTTCAACCAGGAGCCTTTACTGATAGTTCATTAGCATCCTACTGATTAGTTCTCATAGCTCTTCATGTTGGGTTATTTTTAGGGGTGGGTGGAAGTCGCGGAAGGGACTATCGCGGAGAGGAACGGGGATTGACCCAATCTCCATGCCTCTCCGCGATATTTCCGTTACCTGAGCCCGCCTGCCCGCCACCCACCCGCCACCTGCTTCCCGGCCGCCTCCCGCCCGCCTTATTAAATTATATTTAAAGGCTAAAATACAACTTATATGAAACTTACCTTATTGCACCACAAACTTCCCCATCGCGGCTTCATCTTGGGAGCCTGTGCATGCACATTCCTTGCCAGGACTGCGCATGTGCAGGCGCATGCGCAGTTTCCAAGATGAAGCCACGATGGGGAAGTTTGCGGCGCAATAAGGTAAGTTTTTATTTAAGTTGGATTTTAGCCTTTAAATAAAATTTAATAAGGCGGGCGGGAGGCGGGCGGGAAGTTGGAGGCGGGCGGGAGGCGGGCGGGCAGCCAACTTTCGTTCCGCCTGCGAATGTGCGGAAGGTGCAAATTTTCGCACATTCTGTGGGCGGAACGGAAATGTCTGCCCACCCCTAGTTATTTTAAGTGCTGAAAAAAAGGAATCTTATGTGCCAGCATGGCACATAGTTAAGACAGTTACTATAGTTGCAGTTGTGTATGATTATAGAACTGGAATACACTTGTGTACAACATGTTATTCACCATTGTGAGGTGGCTTACTACATTAGGGGCCAGATGTAGGAAAATCGTATTTACGGATTCATAAATACCGAATTTTGCCGATTCGGTATTTATGAATCGGTAAATATGAAGGTGTGAGATGTAGGAAAATTCGGTAATTGAATTACCGAATCTGTAACAATCGGTATGTACCGAATCGGTAAATACCGATTCGGTAATGCCATTGATTCCTATGGGCATTGAAGCCCATAGGAATCAATGGGCATTACCGAATCGGTATTTACCGATTCGGTAAATACCGATTCCAGCAAGGGTGCAGGGGTGTCACTTTGACACCCTCTAGCACCCCAAAGATGGGCATGTGAGCCATGTGGAACACAGACATGCCCTAAGGACATGTCTGTCTGTCATATGGCTAGGTGTGCATGCACACATGTGCATGCACACCTGGATTCGGTATTTTAAAACCCAATTGGGTTGGGTGGTAAAATGCCGAATCTGTAAGGCCTGTGGCACTCTCAGGAGTGCCACCTACATTTGGATATACCGAATCGGTAAAAATACCGATTCGGTATTTTACAGAATCGGTAAATTTACCGATTCGGTAAATTTACCGATTCTGTAAAATATATGCCCCTACATCTGAAAACCCAAATACCGGTCGGTAACGGCCAAATTCGGCCGTTACCGACCGGTATTTTGGCTCCTACATCTGGCCCTGTATCTCCCTAACAACAAAAAACATACTAAAAAGAAATAAGGGGCATATTATCAACAAAGTGTCAAAGAGAGGCGTTAGCCATCTTGGCTTAACTCCTCTCTTTGCCACTTCGGAAACGCTAGGCTGCACCATATTACCAAGGATATGGTGCAGCCACGCGTTTCCCTCTGCGCTGGCGATAGGTTTTACAACTTATCGCCAGCACAGGCACCCTTGCACCAGAGTGCAAGGGTGTCTGCGAGCAGGGAGGTTTGTTTATGTTGAGGAAGGAGTTCCTTCCTGCACATAAACAAACCTTAAATGCCAATTTATAACTTACATCTGTGCTGCTTTATTCAGCACACATGTAAGTTACAAATTGGCATCTTTAAAAAGAGGTTTGTTTATGTGCAGGAAGGGACACCTTCCTGTACATAAAGAAACCTTGACATTTAGCATTTTCCATGTGTGCTTCACAAAGCAGCACACATGAAAAAAGCAAAAATGAGGAGAAATGAAGCATTTCTCTTCGTTACGCCACCTTAGCACCAGGATTTTTCAGGTGTTAAATTCAGCGCTGCCACCTATTATCACCAAGCTTGATAATAGGTGGCAGTGTCGAAGTGAATGGGTGCTGTGGTGGAACGCCCACCGCAACACCCACTGCATGCCCTCTTTTACAATGAGTTTATCGTGAAAGGGGCTCTATGACCAAGGCAGCGTTAAGGCAACTAAAGTGGCTTTAAGCCACGTTAATTGCCCTAACGCTGCCTTGATAATAGGGCCATGCAAATATTGCTGCGTTATCGGCAGAAAAGTGCCGATAACGTGGTGATAAGGGGCTTGATAATATGCCCTCAGGTTCTTTCGGAGCCACCTATAGCCATTAAAAATGAGAGGTAAAGCTGTGCTGGGTGACCTATGAGCACATAGGGCTAAATGAAGGCCTAAGACCAAGCTCAGGCCCAGCATCCAAAAAATACTGATCCTGCTCACAGGCCGTGCTAAATGAGGGCCGCAGGGCATGGATATGGATAACAGTCCATTACATGGATTCTTAGATCTCCTTAATGACAAGAAACATACTAAAAATAAACAGGTTCTTTTCAGAGCCACCTATAGCCATTAAAAATGAGAAGTAAAGCTGTGCTGAATGGCCTATGAGCACATGGGGCTGAACGAAGACCTAACACCATGCAACCAAAACATACTGATTGTGCTCAAAGGTCGAGCAAAATGAGGGCTGGCCTAGAGTCTGCTCTTGGATAGACCCAGGTGCCCTCCCCTACCGAACACAAAGGCTTTCCATAGTACTCTGTGTTAGACCTGGCATCTTTGGCGTGGTTTCTTCTGTCTTTTTGGCCTATACCTCCTGTATTTTTGATGTGCTGGATTTTGTTTTTGGTGGTTTAGATGCTTTGGACACTCTGCCACTGCTGATCAGTGCCAGAGTGTAAGTGCTCCCTGTGTAAATTGTTATGATGATTGGATATACCTGATTGGCATATTTGTATCACCAAGAAGTCCCTAGTAAAGTGCACTGGGTGTGCCAGGGCTGGTGATGACAAATGCCACTAGTGGGCCTGCCGCACTGATTGTGCCACCCACATGAGTAGCCCCAAAATGGTGTCTCCGGCCTGTCACTGCAGTGCCTGTGTGCAGTCTGTGAACTGCCATGTCCTCCTGGTCAGTGTCCCCACTGACCAGGCCTAACCCTTCCCTTTTTGTGCACATTGGTCACCCCTATTGAAGGCCCAAGGTACCCCCGCCTGGGCAGGGTGCAGTAGTGTATGTGAAAGGTAGAGCATGTACTGGTGCAGGTGACATGCTCTGGTAGTGAATCACAGCCAATTTTGTTTTTCACTATTGTAAGGCTATCTTGCTCCATAGGTTAACATGGGGGATGCTGGCTACGGTGGCTACCAGCATTTCTTCCCATAGGAACAAGATAGGACATAAGAGTCTAGTATCCCTGAACTCAGAATTTAATAACACATATTTTAGGAAAGGTTGTTTTTGAATCCTGTGTTTGAGAACAGCACTTTTAGAAAGTTGCTGTTCTCTTGTCTGACCTTCCTGTGTGCCTTGGCCTGTTTGTGTATTGACTGTGTGGATTGAGAGTGACAGGGGCTGGGGATTCCCCAGGAGGCTGGCTGAGTCAGCCCTAGGCAGAATGACTGCATTTGCAACTTGAGTGGTGGGAGGAGATAGCACCTGAACCTGAATAAGGCTGTGTCTGCCCTCCACAATGCTCGCTCCACCTCCTGCTGGGCGGCTGACGACCCTGCCCCTCACTCTGAAAGGAAAGGAGAAGCCAGGAAAACAAAGTGCTCAAGAAACACCCAGAACTGTTCCTGACCAGGCTCAGGGCCCACTTGCACAAAGAGAACAAAGACTTTTAGGGGTATAAATACAGGACCCCTGACAACAAAAAATTAGATCATCCTTGAATCAAGAAGGAACCTCTGCCAAGGAGAAACCTGAAACTGAAGAAGGAAGATTGTCCAGCTGTTGCTCTGCTGGATTGCCCTGCTGTTGCTTTGCTGCCAAGGAGAGGGGAAGGACTTTGCGGTGCTGTGTCCCCTTGCTTGAAGGAATCTCCAAGGGCCTGAGAAGAGCTGGCTCCCAGTTCTGAAGTCCCAGGAACAAACAGACTTTATCCCCAGCTTCTCCTGAACTCTACTGAGAGAGTTATGTCCTTCCTGGAGTGCTTGGCCCATGTGTGGTGCATCTGGAATCTGTACCTAGGTTGGGAAGCTGGAAACTAAGCTGGAGAGACTTTGCTAAAGAAAAGTTATCGCATCGCTCGCTGCGGAGCGCATCCCCGACAGTGCGAGAAGTTTCCCGCCGCTATGAAGGTCGAGATCGTCGCAGCGCCTGTTGCCGCTGTCAGAGCTGTCGCATCTTTCGTTTGCGGGACGCACCCGATCGGTGCGGGAAGTCTAACATCGCTGCGAGTGTCGTCGTAGAGTCTGTCGTCGCTGACGCCCCACCGCCTGCTGGCGGACCGCATCACGTCGCTGCGAGAGTCATCACCGAAGCCAACGCATCGAGGAGCTGCGAGAGAGAAGATCACCGCTGGCCCGCGCATCGTCGCCCCGGAGATCGTCGCACCTCCAAAGATCGTCGCATTGTGCCTTTGCGAGAACAACCTTCCTACGGAACCTACGCACCGGAATCCAGACAAGTGGCCTTCCTCCCCATACAGACTGGATTCAGCGGGGCTGTCGCAAACGCCTCCCCAGGGTCTCAGGAGCAACTCATCGCTTGTTTTCCACCGCAGCAGCTTCTGCTTTTAGAACTTTGTCGCAACTAAAGGTACTGTGTCTGAAACGTGACTCAACTGTGAACTTTTCACACAACTATGGATTATTTTATCGCAACCTAAAGAACTTTTATTGCAACCTTAAGAACTCTTTTTGAAACCATATTCTTGAACTGTGTATGTTGGATTTTTGTCGTTTTGGTCTTGTGTAGTTTAGATTAAATACCTTTATTTTTCTAAACTGTTGTGGAGTCAGTTTGTGGTGTTTTCACTGTGTTACTGTGAGTGTTGGTACAAATACTTTACACATTGACTTCTGATTAGCCTTGACTGCTCGTGCCAAGCTACATAGAGGGTGAGCAGGGGTTATCTCAGAGGGTTTCCTCCTTACCCTGACTAGAAGCAAGGGTTCTATTTGGACAGTGGTACCTACCTCTGCCAACTAGAGACCCCCAGTTCTAACATTGTTGGTCAGCGGTGGGGATTTGAACTTGTATTTGTACTAGACCCACAGTGATTGGTGTACATCACTAGTGAGTGCAGACCACTACGCCACCGCATACTACTGGTTTTTGATTTTTGGCTCTATTTTTGAGTAACTCTTCAAAGCATCATGTTTACGAAAGGAAAGGCACTCAGCGAGGCAGAGAAAGAGTTGGAGTTTGCCATTGGAGACTTGTATTCCTACAGAGTTGAGGTACTTAGGAAATTCTGCCGCGAGTTTGAGTGCCCCATAAAGAGCGGCCACAGGAAGGAGGAGCTGCGAGACATCTTGAAGGCCCATTGGGAGGCACTAGAGGGAAATGATAATGTGGATGCAGAGAATGGTTTTTCACCCGCAGATCTGCCTGTGGGCAGAGTAGGCTCAGGAGCTGACAGCAACCATTCCAGTAGGGGCCTCACCCCAGAAGAGTTACAAGAAAATCAGAGAGTAAGAGAATATGAGTTGGAAGTCATGAAAATGAAAATGAAGCAATTGGAAATGGATAAAGAGAGAGAAAAGGCGGCGGAGGAGAGCAAAAGTGCCCGCCCCCTGGATGAAAAGAAATTGCTTTTGGCTCATGAGAGAACTGGATCTTAAAGCCAAGGAGGTGGATGCCAGTTCAAATGGCGGCAGCGCGCAGCCAGTGCATGGGGGTAAAGTATATATTCCCAAGGATCTGGTACAGAATTATAATAGGAGTGAGGATATTTATGCCTGGCTTACTTCCTATGAGATTGCTTTGAGAATGAATAGTGTGCCTGAAGAGCATTGGGGGGGGCGGGCCTGTGGAAACATTTTGAGGCTTCTGGGAGGAGTGTTCTAGAGCCCTTAGAATTAGCAGGTACCATGACCTACCCCTATATGAAGGAGGCCTTATGTCTCAGGTATGGACTTACTCCAGAGCAGTACAGACTGCAGTTTAGAAATTCTAAGAAGAAAAAATCTGAGACTTGGATGGAGTGTGTGAATTTGTACTCGCGTGCACTGGAAGGTTGGATGAAGGGCAGCAAGGTACCTGATTTTAACTGATTTTAAGGGGTTATTGCGTTTAATCAGTTGGGAGCACTTGAGTAGTCTTTGTGTTCCAGAGCTGCGCCAGCATCTTTTAGACAGCAAGCTGTCAGACCCGATTGAGCTTGCTAAGGAGGCGGACCGCTGGACCAGTACCAGGGTCAACAGAGGAATTGTGGGTACCACAGCCAAGGTGGGCAGGGTCCCCAGCAGAAGAGTGGGGGGGGACAAGGGCAATCAAAAGGAGTCCACACCAGGGCCCCAAAATAATTCCCAGGAGAAGGAATCCCAACCCCCAAAAACAAGACAGCCATGGTCCCCTAGGGGCAGGTGGGACTACAGAGATCCCAGGGACCACAGAGGTCCCCCTACCTGCTTTCACTGCAATGTGGTGGGACATGTTATCAGCCGGTGCCCCAAGAGGCCCCCAGCACCCACAGGTGCTCCAGCCACAGGGTTAGCAAGTGTAGCTTTGAGGGTAATTTGATTTCTAGTGGGGAGGTGGGGCTAGCAGTTATGTCCCTTGTCTCTTTAGGAGACCAAGAGATGGTCTCGGAAACCTTACTGCCCATGAACACTAAGAAATATGGGCAGAAGGTGACCGTCAATGGGAGGGAGATAGAGGCTCTGAGAGACACCGGGGCCAGTGTGACATCCGTGAGGTGTCAGTGGGTGTATAAAGAGCAGTGTATCCCTAACTCCGCCCTGTGGTAGCAGCTGACAGTTCAGTGCACCTCTGCAAAGTGGCACGTGTTCCCTTTGAGTGGGGGGGGAGTCTCTGGTGTTTTGGAAGTTTTTGTCAGTGATGCCTTGCCTGTAGACTGTCTGCTAGGTAACGACCTGGAGAGTTCTCCATGGAAAGATGTAGAACACCGAACCCATTTGGAGATGTTGGGGTTGCCTGCGTGGATCTGTGTGACCACGCGTGCTATGGCAGCCAGTAGGTGGGATTCAGCAGAACTGGAGCCTAAAACAGTGGCTCAGAGACCTGCCAGGAGAGGGCAGGGCAGAGGGCGCGGGAAACCAGAACTAGCTGTTCCCATGGTCCAGGAGGAAGCAGACCCTGAGGGGGATGCCCTGGAACCTACAGGGGAACAGGTAGCCGAACTGGGCAACCTACCTGAGCTGACCCATTGGCAGCAAGAAGGTGGGCCCTCCATGGAGGAATTCTGTCAGGAACAGAAAGAGTGCCCATCCCTCGAGGGTCTGCTGCAGAAGGCTGCAGACCAGCCAGCAGGTGCAGCGGCCAGAGATCACTTCATCTACTGGGAAGATGACTTAATATATAGTGAGCCTAAGTTTGCTGAGCCCGGTGCAGCCCGTGTGCTGGTGGTACCCGCGCACTTCAGGGACTTCCTACTGGGTCTGGCTCATGACATGCCTCTCACAGGACATCTGGGGCAAGACAAGACCCTAAACAGGCTTGTCACCCACTTCCACTGGCCCCAGATGAGGAAGCACGTTGGTTACTTTTGTAGGTCTTGCAAAACATGTCAGGCCAGTGGCAAGACTGGAGTGAAGTGCAAGGCACCCCTCCAACCCTTCCCGGTGGTGAGCACCCCCTTCGAGCGGGTGGGCATCGACATCTTGGGGCCCCTGGACCCCAAGACAGCCTTAGGCAACAGGTTCATCCTGGTCTTGGTGGACCATGCCACCCGGTACCCGGAAGCTGTACCTCTCAGGACAATCACAGCACCCGTGGTGGGATGTGCATTGATGGGGATCTTTTCCAGTGTGGGGTTCCCCAGAGAGGTGGTCTCCGACCGGGGTACCAACTTCATCTCTAGGTACATGAAGTCTCTGTGGGAGGAGTGTGGGGTAACTTATAAGTTCACCACTCCTTACTACCCTCAAGTAAATGGGTTGGTTGAAAGGTTCAACCGCACCCTGAAGGGTATGATTATGGGCCTAGAAGAGCCCATGAGACGGAAGTGGAACGTCTTGTTACCATGCCTGTTGTTTGCCTACAGGGAGGTTCCTCAGAAGTCCTTAGGGTTCAGTCCCTTTTAACTTCTGTATGGCCACCCTGTTAGAGGACCTCTCACACTGGAGAAATCCTGTGGGAAGACCCCCCAGGATGTGTTCAGCTATGTGTTGGCCATTCGCAACCAGACACAGGGCTTCAGGAAGCTCGCACAAGAGAACCTGGAGGCTAGCCAGGAAGAAATGAAAAGATGGTATGACCAGAATACCACTCTGGTCAAGTTTCAACCTGGGCAGAAAGTGTGGGTGATGGCGCCAGTGGAGCCTTGCGCGCTCCAAGACAAGTGGTCTGGGCCATATGAGGTGGTGGAATGGAAAAGTGAAGTAAGCTACCTGGTTAACTTGAGGACCCCCAGGCAACCCCTGAGAGTCTTACATGTGAACCGCCTCCAGCCACACTTTGAGAGGTCTGAAGTGACAATGCTCATGGCTACAGATGCTGAAGGGGAAGAGGATAGTGATCCTCTCCCTGACCTCCTGGCAGCTAAGGAGCAAGACGGGTCAGTGGATGGTGTGGTCCTCTCACCCACCCTGACCCCAGAACAGCAGAGGGACTGTCGCCAAGTGCTGGGTCAATTTGCCCCCCTATTCTCCCTGACCCCAGGTATCACCAATTGGTGCGTCCATGATGTGGACACTGGAGATAGCTTACCTGTGAAACAAAAGTTTTACAAGGTAGCTGACAAGGTCAGGGCCAGCATCAAGGAAGAGGTTACCAAGATGTTGCTACTAGGGGTGATTGAGCCCTCCAGCAGCCCCTGGGCTAGCCCAGTGGTCTTAGTGCCAAAAGCTGCTGCACCAGGTGCCTCTCCAGAACTCAGGTTTTGCATGGACTACCGTGGGCTCAATGCGGTCACGAAGACTGACGCACACCCCATCCCCAGAGCTGATGAGCTCATGGATCGGTTGGGAGCTGCCCAGTACCTCAGTACCTTTGATTTGACTTCTGGGTACTGGCAGATTGCCTTGACTGATGGGGCCAAAGAGAGGTCCGCATTCTCAATGCCAGAGGGGCACTTCCAGTTCCGAGTCATGCCCTTTGGGTTGAAGAATGCCCCTGTCACCTTCCAGAGACTGGTTAACCAGGTACTGACCGGGCTGGAGGAATTCAGCGCCGCATACCTGGATGACATTGCTGTGTTCAGCTCCACAGGGGAGGAACACTTGCAACACCTCTGCGAAGTGTTGAAGGCTCTGCAAAGGGAAGGCCTCACTATCAAGGCCAGCAAGTGCCAGATAGGGCAAGGATCTGTGGTGTAATTGGGACACCAGGCGGGAAGCGGCCAGGTTGCGCCCCTACAGGCAAAGATTGATACCACTCTGGCTTGGGAACCCCCCAAGACCAGACAGAAATGAGAGCCTTTTTTGGTCTCATCTGGTATTACTGACGGTTTGTCAAGGGATATGGCACCATCGTTGCCCCCTTGACAGAACTGACTTCTAAGAAGTTGCCCAAGAGAGTGAACTGGACCGAAGCCTGCCAGACTGCTTTTGATGCCCTGAAGACTGCCATGTGCACAGCACCGGTGCTCAAGGCACCTGATTTCTCCAGTGAGTTCATAGTGCAGACCGACGCTTCAGAGCATGGTGTGCGAGCAGTACTCTCACAGGTCATTGAGGAGGATCGGGACCAGCCCGTGGCTTTCATTAGTAGGAGACTACTCCCCAGGGAACAGAAGTGGAGTGTGATTGAGAGGGAAGCTTTTTCTGTGGTCTGGGCCCTGAAGAAGCTGAGGCCCTACCTGTTTGGGACTCACTTCCGTGTTCAGACCGACCACAGGCCCCTGAGGTGGTTGATGCAGATGAGGGGGGAGAACCCAAAACTGTTGAGGTGGTCTATCTCCCTACAGGGAATGGACTTTACGGTGGAACACCGCCCCGGTACAGAACACGCCAACGCTGATGGTCTGTCCAGGTTTTTCTGCCTTAGTGAGGAGAACTCCCAAGAGGGTTGGCAGTTCCCCCCACTTTCAGCTGCAGGGGACGCGTGTTAGACCTGGCATCTTTGGCGTGGTTTCCCCTGTCTTTTTGGCCTCTAACTCCTGTATTTTTGATGCTGTGCTGGATTTCGTTTTTGCTGGTTTAGATGCTTTGGACAGTCTACCACTTCTGATCAGTGCCAGAGTGTAAGTGCTCCCTTTGTAAATTGTTATGATGATTGGATATACATGATTGGCATATTTGTATCACCAAGAAGTCCCTAGTAAATTGCACTGGGTGTGCCAGTGTTAAAGGGTAGGAAGCAACCAGTAAACAAAGACCCTTAAGTGTTGCCCGGCGGTGTCGCCTTTTTAACCCACACAAATATTAATCAATGAAGAGGCAGGCGCTGGAGACTGGAAGGCTGGAAACAAGGGTTTATTCTCTCCGGAGGAGAACACATCAGTTCAGACAGCAAGTATCGTCACGAGGTGCTCTAACTGCATCTCTGAGGCCTGGCCTCTTATACACGGATTTATTACTTTATTGCATAAAACACATCTCTGTCAAGCTTTTGATGTACGGAAAGACATCCTCGGAATCCCCGCTTTAGGCCCGTTCCCACACACATTTACAGTTAAAGTCCCCACCCCGGTCACAACAGATGGTGATTATCGCACAGCTGGACATTCCGCCGATTCACGGAATGTGTGAGGTTGATTGGATCTCATGGGGTGGGGGCTTTGATCAGCTCAAGGATCCTTTGATGGGGGGGGGGTTTCCTACTGTACAGGAGGAAGGGGGCAATGACAGTATCCGCAGGGCCAGGTGGCAGCTTGGGAACGAGTGAGACAAACGGGCACAAAGGAAAGAGGGGTGTTATCAAGGGATCTGGGACCATGAAAGGGATGGAGGGAAGTGTCGCGCTGGGAACAGGATGGGGTTCCGACGCAGAGCTGCGTGGAGGAGAGGTTTATGACCCAAGGCATGTGAGAGTGGGGGCTGTCAGCGGGCGGGGGATGTGTTTGTGAGGGCGAAGAGCCGTGCTAGGGGTCAGTGGCGCGCAGAGTGTGGTTCTGGCCAAGGCACCTAAAATGGCGGGTGTGCACGAAAAAGTGTGGCATCGAGAAAAAAGGCAAGATGGCGCAGATAATGTTTACCAAACCGTATTAATTTTCCACAGTCCTCCCTTTAACATTCACAAGACATCTTGCTGGCCCATTTCCTATTCACGTCTACTGTGGCAGTCATGAGTAAAGAAGTAGGAACCTAGGCGAAGGAACTATGCATAAACATTACATTTTGAATCTTTCATTTTAGGAGGCGAGCCCCTCGTTAAGCTCGTTGCAGGAAAGTCATAGTAATGCAATATCGGATAAAAAATGATTCTGCAGTGATAGCATTGGGTACATTTCACAGATGCTTATAGCCATTCGGAATATGAACTGATAGGTTATTACGTATGGAAGTTCATTTTATATCTGGTTGGAGCATAATCAATACAATGGTGGCTGGGAGAGAAATGAGACGTAGTAAAAACGATAATCAGGGGTGTCATTGTTCGAAGAGGAGGGGTGTTGCTTTTTCCAGTGTCTTATTGTTCTAGACCATTGTTAGTGAGTTCTCAGCGTTCTTTGTCGTCTTCTGTTGGCACTGTTGAGCACCGGCGGTGGAGCTATGCGTTCAGCTCTTTTCCGGGTCCTGCGTTGCAGGGCATGACCTTTTCCTCGTTTTTCTGGTCAAAAAGGTCCTTTTTCGCCCTGTGTCCTATGTGTTCTTTTCATGGGTACCTTAGACAGGGCACCCAAGTTTCATTTGTAGTTTGCAACAAAATCCTATTCAATCGGACTGCTGCTCTTGTTCGAGTCGATTTTCAAAGAGTTCAGGTGGAAGAAGGGGGGTGTGTGGGTGGTCCTTGTGGTAGGTCGGGGGAAGAGGGGATGGAGCAGGGCCAGATCGGGAACAGACCAAGGGGACGGAAAATTTCAGGTAGGTGGGCCCGTGACCGGGCTCAGAGGGCGGGGACTTTTCGGCACATGTTGGTCATCGAGCAGGGGCATCAGGTCAGCCCTTTCCTTTCATTTTGTCGGGAACAGTGCCTCGTCCTGCGACTCCTTACTGTTGCGGTCCCGCCTTGGTCAATGTCGCAGGTGTTCCACGATCTGCAGTCAGGCCGCGTGCTCCCACATCCGGTCTTCCTCTCCTCCGACAGTGGTATCCTTAAATGAGTTTTGAAAAGACAGTCTTTAGAGAGCTGGCAGAGGAAGGTAATCACATAAGTCTATTTTCTCTCCAAGCAACTGGGGAAACATCAGTTACATCTGGGTTTACAACCAACGTATAAATAATTGATGATAGGTTTGCTGGATTCCCTACAACTTTCCATCGTAACTATTTCTTTGGCGTTTGTTGGTATTACATTCATTGTCGTGGCACAAGGTCTGATACCTATTTATTGCATTTGTTTATTACAGTCACATCAGTTCCTCTGGCTGAGACCTTACTTTTCTAGTACGAGTCTTGCAAAGCTATACCGCTCTTCAGGGCTCTGTATTTTTACGAAGAAGTGCAACGTGCTATCACCATGGCCTGATAGATACCTTTCTGAGGGATGAACATAGGCTAAACAATTTTCCATTATGTCGATACATCCTATTTTTCCGCCAAACATTTCACGTTCAACAGGGCTTACTGCAACAATTTCTTCATTTTGATCTAACCTTAACTTCGCAAACATCATTCTAATTTCTACATAGTCTTTTACAACCTAGTTACTTCATAAAAAAACGGGGGGGGGCTTGCGATAACTATTCAACTCATCCTTGGGGTGACCGGGGTCTTATGGAGAACGGCTAGGAACATAGCAGACTAGGGGAGGGACTATCGTCTTGCTTTGTGTCATAAGGGTGTTATCTAGCAGAAGGCTACAGTTCAGTTGGTATGCGTTTCAGGGACATTTCTCGAATTTCTAAACTTCGTAGCTTGTTCATCAAAAAATTCTTTCTAGGAGCAACGGCTGGTCAGTGTCAGTTGTAAGCCAACCCATCTCTCACAGCCGGGGGTGAGCCACATTCTTCAAACTCTCGTTCGGGGCAGCTGATACAAAACTGGGGGTGTTCAGGGGAGACGGGGATGTTTCGATCACTTTTACTGTTTGGGCATTGAGACAATTCGGGACGGGAGGGTCGCGTTACCTGAGGCATTTTTATCATAAAAGCCACTGACATGTGGTTCCCTGATGACGGGTCAGATTAGGGAACTTCAGTCGTCTTACCTGTCCTTTCTCTTCTGGCCAATTTAGCTTTTTATCAATATTTAGCAGAAAGGAGAGGTAGTAACATGGCATCAATGTGATTTTATTAAGACAGATTTTGTGCAAATACTTGCGGTATTTGGAGCCAATTGGGTGGTGCACCATGGATGGCGGTTCGCCAATTAGGTGCCAGTCGTTATGAAGAGTGAGAGTGTGGAGGAGAGAGAGAGAGAGAGAGAGAGAGAGAGAGAGAGAGAGAGAGAGAGAGAGAGAGAGAGATGCAACAATAGGCTAAACAGTACACGTGAGACATGGAGAGTGGCCGTGTACTAGGATAGGCTATTCAGCGCATCACACAACATGAGACATTTACAGGTCTGTGTTAGAATTTAGAAAGCATCCAATTTGGGACGGACGAACATTAGGCCGGGTACAAAGGGACATGTATTGAGCACAAGGCACCATTGTGTTGCACTTCTCGCACTCTCGGTCCTTTGCCTAGTTAAGTCAATGTTTCAGTCGCATAGAAAGCATTTTCTCATAGTTTCAGACATACGTGACATGTGCTCATTCACGCAACACGGGTTAGGGGTGATCGCGTCCCATCATATCATACAACAATTGGCTTGTTCGTTACAAGGGTAGTTCGTGGGTGTCCTTAGGTGCCACCTTGCAGCGTTAGTCTGCTTCGTGTATCCGACATGGCGCGGCTTCAGATCTTCATTATACCCCCGTCGTGATTCCAATGTAACCTGTAGGGGGAGGAAAAGAGGGGAAGGGAGAGGGGGACAGCATTCACGCATATCAAATGTACGGGCACGAAAGTCCTTTACTTACCACATACTCGTCTTATCTCCTCGGGATGTAATCCCTGGGGCCTTGGTTTCTGAAGCCAGGGTGGGGGCGGGCAGTGTGGTAAGGATGGCGAGCGATAAGTTGATCATGAGGGAGACGGTCCGAGTGTGGCATTATAAGTCGTGTGTAAGGAAACGTTTAGAAATCAGAGGCGTTTAGTGCGAGGTACCTGGCTTGTAGAGGTATCTAGCTTATCGGGATCCTTAAATCATTTCCAATGCTGTGATGTCCTAAGGTATACCGGCTCTTCGGCCAACCCTGTTCCCTAGCACCTTCGAGTGTCATACCCTTATAACATGTTATCGTTCATACCGCTTTACTTTACCCGTTCTCAGAAGTCGAGGTCCTTCCCCATGCGTTTGTTCCTGAGCCAGTCGCGCACTTGGTGGCAGCGTATCGTGCTTTAGATTCAATCATCAATCCGGGGCTGAGCAACCATTTTCTAGTAACCTTAAAAAGAGAACAAAACAGATCGCACAGAAAACCCTCCCGCTGATCCCACATTTACAAGAGTATACGATACCTGTTCATAGTTTGAAAAACCTTTATTTGCACAATTATTCAGCATGTATATATGAGAGTGTAATCGTATTCGGCCGGACACGGCGTTGGCTGAGGCGCGTACAGTAGGGGGCGGGGGAGCTATTTTGCAGTATTAAAAACATTTAAAAGCTTTTATTAGTTATTTGCAGGAAACAAAAAACATCTATCAATAGTTGAGGGATCAGGGGGGCATTCATTTCATTATTGGAAGCGTAGTCAGATTAGTTGTAACCAAATTTCCTATATGCATACTGTGGGCGTGTGTCATAAGCGACGTTATGTATCAGTTACAATAATATCATAATAAATCGTACATTGAAAACAACATTTTAACGGGATCCCTTTACATGTTCGCCAAGTGAACCCTCCCTCTTTTTCGTCTAGTGTACAAAGGATCATATACATATTTCAGAACATCAAGTTTTATTAGCTAAAAACACCACGAGGCGTTCGTGAGTTCCTGTTGACACCGGCGCCATTTTGGGCGAGGCCGGGTTAGTCCGGAAACAGCATCAGGGACAAAATGTCTCCAACAACCGGCGGTTGGACCAGAGTCCCTTGCGGCAGTTCAAAAAGACTTGTGCTAACAGAAGGGGCAGGCAATGTGGACCATCAGTCAAAAAAAAAAAGGGGGGGAGGGAAGCAAATTTCCCCTACCGGGTCACGTTGAGGTTCAGCCGGAGCTTGCTCGAATTCGTTAGCCCACAGTCTTTCTGGATGGTTCAGACTGAAGCTGGCGCCGACACGAGAGCACCATCATCTTGTGGCTACGTCGTTAGTGATCAAAGCAGTCGTTCCCCACCGGAAGCCTGTAGGGTCCGAGGGCTCCTGGGACTCTTGTAGAATCTTCAAGGTCGTGGAGATGCTGTCGGAGGTGGGGACTCGTGCCCAGGTGGGCAAGCGCCCTGGCTACATAGACTTCTTGGGGCGAAAAAAGACGGAACTGTGCCGTGGGAGCAGGACATTCGGCTCGGGCGCTAAGGTGCAGCTGTGGTGCCTCCACCAGTACACTTGAGGGCCATCGTATGTCTTGTGCTGCGCAAGTAGGGTGGCTGGCCATTCTGTGTCCGGTGCTGCGCAGGTAGGATGGCCGGCCAGTCCATGCTCTGTGCTGCGCAGGTAGGGTCGTCGCCCGGCTGGAGGACTTCTGCGCCGGGCCGGGGCTGGGAAACCTCCACCTGGAGAGGCGAGGGGGGCTCGTTCGTGCCGCCTCCCTCTCCCAGCCCACCCTGCACCAATTTCAGCAGAGGTATTCGTGATGGCCGGACCAGAAGATACGAGGGAGGGGGTCATCTGCTTCCGCCCCCTCCCTACTCGTGGCCTGGGTCGCGGCGGTGAAAAACCAGGAATCCTAACCGCGAGACCATATGGGAGAAGAGGATGGGACAAGCCGGGCCCATGGTGTCTCCTGGACATCCCACCGGCGACCTCTGTGATCGCTGGTTGCCGGCAGGACTCTGCCCCACACGTGCTGAGTGTTTCACCTTCCTGATGGGCGTAACCGGCGACCTGTTGCATTTTGGGAACTTCCGGAAATATGTATTGCATTGCTCCTATTATTATGGTGTTACTTTACTGAAAATAAATCTTAAATTATATGACCGAGACTTGGCTTCCTTGAATCTTTTTACTACGAGAACCTTACTGCAGTGGGGGTAGGTATTTATGCCTGGGTAATGGGGGGTGGGGTGTTCACAAGAACAGTTTTCTTGAACGGGGGGGTTGTCTATGCAAGCCTGTAATTGCTTTTGTCCCCAGAGTGGGGGCAGCAGAGAGTAATCAGTCCCATTGCGCTCGAAGTTTGAGTTCATTAATGGAATGTGTACTAATCTGTCCGAAACTACTCTGTGTGTCGTTTCTGTATGTTATCCGAAAGGGTGGCTTTTGTGTTCAGGAACAGTAGCCTTGTGGTACGGGGTTCGTCACCAGGTAACCTAGAGCTTGACTGGGTTTCCTGTCTTAGCGTTGTTCGTCCTATGAGAACTCAAACATGTCGCTGAAATCTGTCTGGCGAAATCTGTGCCATCGGGCGTAATCAAACGGGGTGGTTCTATCCGGCATGTCCGTGTCAGTGTGATTCGTCTTTGTCTCACGCCTTTTCCCTTTCGGGCGGCCTGTTATTTCTGTCGGCCCTCTGCTCTTACCCGTGTTCAGTAGAGTCGGGCATTGGGCTTTCCAGTGTCCGGAATATTTACAAAAAGCACATTGGTTTTGTCCTAAGTCTGTTCGTCCTGTGCGTAGTGTCGGGGGATTACTTTCGAGTCGTTGTGTCTTGGGGTTGTCCTGTCGGTATACCCCTTTACGCTGTTCTTTCGTTGCATTGCTTCTTTGCGCCACATACCGAGGCTGTCGAGCATGATAGGCGTCATCTTACAGTTACAAAGGGCTGTTTCTAGCGTTTCTATTTTATCAAGGTTGAAGGATCCTATCAGTGGCCACTGTTTCTCTTGGTTTTCTTTGGTATACTTATGCCACAGCTTACTATAGGCTATGGTAACTAATCCATATTTTGTGAACATGTCTTTATTAGGGGTGCCTTCCAGCGGAGCTAGATGGTCCACCTCTAATAAACGGTCCGGGTTGAACCAGCTACCAATCAGTGAGGAGAAGATAGGCATGACAGATCACTGTGGGGACAAAGGTCCGTGTTACCTATCCTTCACTACCTGCAAAGACTAGACAGAATATTGCTATTCTACGTTGTTTGCAAATAGTGAATATCTCAAAAGCAAAATCTATTCTGACAATAAAACAGGGATCTACCCTTACAATCAATCAATCAGTCAAAGAGTCAATCGATCAGTGGGGAGAATAAGTAGGCCCGCAAAGGTTTGCGTTACTTACCCTTTCACCATCTGCAAAGAGGAAATCTGTTCTTTCCTGTTTGTAGATAGAGAATCTCCAGAAAACAATCCACGAACGTTAGTTCGGGTTCAATCATTTAATCAGTGGGGGAGAAGGAAATCTCCAGAGAACAATCTTCAAACAATCAATCAGTGGGGGAGAAAGATAGGCACGATGGGTTACAATGGAGACGAAAGTCTGCGTTACCTATCCTTCACTGCTTGCAAAGGGAGAGCCTATTGTTTCTCCGTTTGCAGACAGCGAATCTCCAAACGAATCAACAAAGAGTAATACTAGTATTTTCCGATCAATCAAACAATCATTTCGTAATTCGTCGTGTTTACACGACCTTACCCGGACCACATGGGCTGTTTCTCGTCTTCCGCGTCCAGCGCCCGATAGTCCTCCAATCTCCGATGTTGCCACGGCACTCCTGAGGGTTCCCAGTCAGGACCGTAGATCACTCGAGAGAGGTCGATTCGGAACCAGTGAAGTTCGGATGATCGGCTGCCAGACGAGGGTCTATTGGGCATGAGCTCTACCGATCGTTGCAGTCGTTCACTCTGTCGTCAGGACCTCTCCCACTGGATCCACGTGTCGCTGATGGGCCCCACGTTTGGGACGCCAATTGTTAAAGGGTAGGAAGCAACCAGTAAACAAAGACCCTTAAGTGTTGCCCGGCGGTGTCGCCTTTTTAACCCACACAAATATTAATCAATGAAGAGGCAGGCGCTGGAGACTGGAAGGCTGGAAACAAGGGTTTATTCTCTCCGGAGGAGAACACATCAGTTCAGACAGCAAGTATCGTCACGAGGTGCTCTAACTGCATCTCTGAGGCCTGGCCTCTTATACACGGATTTATTACTTTATTGCATAAAACACATCTCTGTCAACCTTTTGATGTACAGAAAGACATCCTCGGAATCCCCGCTTTAGGCCCGTTCCCACACACATTTACAGTTAAAGTCCCCACCCCGGTCACAACAGATGATGATTATCGCACAGCTGGACATTCCGCCGATTCACGGAATGTGTGAGGTTGATCAGATCTCATGGGGTGGGGGCTTTGATCAGCTCAAGGATCCTTTGATGGGGGGGGGTTTCCTACTGTACAGGAGGAAGGGGGCAATGACAGTATCCGCAGGGCCAGGTGGCAGCTTGGGAACGAGTGAGACAAACGGGCACAAAGGAAAGAGGGGTGTTATCAAGGGATCCGGGACCATGAAAGGGATGGAGGGAAGTGTCGCGCTGGGAACAGGATGGGGTTCCGAGGCAGAGCTACGTGGAGGAGAGGTTTATGACCCAAGGCATGTGAGAGTGGGGGCTGTCAGCGGGCGGGGGATGTGTTTGTGAGGGCGAAGAGCCGTGCTAGGGGTCAGTGGCGCGCAGAGTGTGGTTCTGGCCAAGGCACCTAAAATGGCGGGTGTGCACGAAAAAGTGTGGCATCGAGAAAAAAGGCAAGATGGCGCAGATAATGTTTACCAAACCGTATTAATTTTCCACACCAGGGCTGGTGATGACAAATGCTACTAGTGGGCCTGCAGCACTGATTGTGCCACCCACATGAGTAGCCCCAAAATGGTGTCTCCGGCCTGCCACTGCAGCGCCTGTGTGCAGTCTGTGAACTGCCATGTCCTCCTGGTCAGTGTCCCCACTGACCAGGCCTAACCCTTCCCTTTTTGTGCACATTGGTCACCCCTATGGAAGGCCCAACGTACCCCCCTGGGCAGGGTGCAGTGTATGTGAAAGGTAGAGCATGTACTGGTGCAGGCGACATGCTCTGGTAGTGAATCACAGCCAATTTCGTTTTTCACTATTGTAAGGCTATCTTGCTCCATAAGTTAACATGGGGGATGCTGGCTTTGGTGGCTACCAGCATTTCTTCCCATAGGAACAAGATAGGACATAAGAGTCTAGTATCCCTGGACTCAGAATTTAATAACACATCTTTTAGGAAAGGTTGTTTTGTGAATCCTGTGTTTAAGAACAGCACTTTTAGAAAGTTGCTGTTCTCTTGTCTGACCTTCCTGTGTGCCTTGGCCTGTTTGTGTATTGACTGTCTGGTTTGAGAGTGACAGGGGCCGGGGATTCCCCAGGAAGCTGGCTGAGTCAGCCCTAGGCTGAATGACTGCATTTGCAACTTGAGTGGTGGGGGAAGATAGCACCTGGGCCTGAATGAGGCTGTGCCTGCCCTCCACAATGCTGGCTCGACCTCCTGCTAGGCGGCTGACGACCCTATCCCTCACTCTGAAAGTAAAGGAGAAGCCAGGAAAACAAAGTGCTCAAGAAACACCCAGAACCGGTTCAGACCGGGTTCAGGGCCCACTTGCACAAAGAGAACAAAGACTTTTAGGGGTAAAAGTACAGGACCCCTGACAAAAGAAAATTAGATCATCCTGGAATCAAGAAGGAACCTCTGCCAAGGAGAAATCTGAAACTGAAGAAGGAAGATTGTCCAGCTGTTGCTCTGCTGGATTGCCCTGCTGTTGCTTTGCTGCCAAGGATAGGGGAAGAACTTTGCTGTGCTGTGTCCCCTTGCTTGAAGGAATCTCCAAGGGCCTGGGAAGAGCTGGCTCCCTGTTTTGAAGTCCCAGGAACAAAATGAATTCACCCCCAGCTTCCCCTGAGCTCTACTGAGAGAGTTCTGTCCTTCCTGGAGTGCTTGGCCCATGTGTGGTGCCTCTGGAAGTTGTACCTGTGTTGGGAAGCTGGAAACTAAGCTTTAGAGACTTTGCTAAAGGAAAGTTATCGCATCGCTCGCAGCGGAGTGCATCCCCGACAGTACGAGAAGTTTCCCGCCGCTACGAGGGTCAAGATCGTCGCAGCACCTGTTGCCGCTGTCAGAGCCGTCGCATCCTTCATTTGCGGGACGCACCCGATCGGTGCAAGAAGTCTAACATTGCTGTGAGTGTCGTCGCAGAGCCTGTCGTCGCTGGGTGAGTTCGCCACACTGCCTGCTTGCGGACCGCATCACGTCACTGCGAGAGTCATTGCCGAAGCCAACGCATCGAGGAGCTGTGAGAGAGAAGATCAACCCTGGTCCGCGCATCATCGCCCCGGAGATCGTCGCACCTCCAAAGATCGTCGCATCGTGCCTTTGCGAGTACAAACTTCCTACGGAACCTACGCACCGGAATCCAGACAAGTGGCCTTCCTCCCCATACAGACTAGATTTGTCGCAACACGCCCGCTGCTGCAGGGGGCTGTCGCAAACGCCTCCCCAGGGTCTCAGGAGCAACACAACGGTTGTTTTGCACCGCACCAGCTTCTGCTTTTGGAACTTTGTCACAACTAAAGGTACTGTGTCTGAAACTTGAAGCAACTGTGAACTTTTCACGCAACTGTCGATTATTTTATCGCAACCTAAAGAACTTTTATTGCAACCTTAAGAACTCTTATTGAAACCATATTCTTGAACTGTGTATGTTGGACTTTTGTCATTTTGGTCTTGTGTAGTTTAGATTAAATACCTTTATTTTTTTTAACTGTTGTGGAGTCAGTTTGTGGTGTTTTCACTGTGTTACTGTGAGTGTTGGTACAAATACTTTACACATTGACTTCTGATTAGCCTTGTCTGCTCGTGCCAAGCTACCTAGAGGGTGAGCAGGGGTTATCTCAGAGGGTTTCCTCCTTACCCTGACTAGAAGCAAGGGTCCCTATTTGGACAGTGGTACCTACCTCTGCCAACTAGAGACCCCCAGTTCTAACACTCTGTAACCGGTTTGTGCTGGCAACAGGGCTTGCATATGCGTAACAGAGGCTGGACAGCCTGCCAAAAAGACCAACCAGATGTCTTCCTGTCTGCTCCCACCGTGGAGCTCGACATCCTTCTTAACCCTAGACCAAAAATATGCCTGTGTGCCCTAATTTTGTTGAAATTCTGTTACCAGGGGGGTTTTGTCCAATAATGTGGCCGGGTAGGACAATTTACAATTAGAAAAAAGAGAGGACCGGGTCACTTGTTTATTTGTTCTCAATTTTTATTTAGGGCAGAATCATACACTAAGGTGTTTAATCCTTATGTGCAACCTTTATATTTTTTAGAAGTTTACGAAAAGTAAATGCAATGATTTTTAAGATACTATGACAGTCCGAAGAATTACTTGCTGTCCTGCACTGGAACACATATATTTACAATAACTCAAATTGTACATTACTTAGAAAGACAAAAAAGAATTACACATTCATATAATTTTACACGAAAAAACATTTAAGACGAAAATTACTCATTAAGGTTGAGAGTACCCTGTCCACATATTTTCTGTCAGGCCACTGAAAATAATTGTTTTTCTCTTTCTTTTGGCCTGATTGCGCAAGGGGCGGCTAGTACAATGAGTATTCAATGTATTTATGACAAAACACAAAAGCCTTATGCGCAGTAAACAAACATTCGGATTTAAGACGAATGAAAGGTCAAAAGCCTGTAAGCCGACGCGTTTCTGAGCGCATATATTCATTTACCTGTGGATTAGTCACTATTATAAAGGGGTGGTTGACGCTGGATTAGTCACTAATCCACAGGTAAATGAATATATGCGCTTAAAAATAAGAAATGTTCCAACAATCTTCAAACACCTTAATTCTAACTATTTTCCGTTCCACTAATTGATTGCAGCGCTACCCGCATCCATTGTAAACAAACCTGAGACCGAGCAACGCCCTCCGCAACAAAGGCTCGGCGTTTACATCGTGCAAGTAGGTGTTTTATTTTTACTCTTCCAACTAAAACGAGAACAGTGATAACCTCGTAATATGAGTTATTAAAACACCACACCCGCTTAAACTTTCAGCGCCGACTATTGCAAACCAACAAGAGGTGGCGTCCCACTTTAGAGAAGTCAGGCGCTTCGCGCCCTCTGAACGCTCAAAAGTAAGTGCCGATATGACCAGCCGCCGTGTAAATAGCGCTAAATTTCTGTATTGATTATTAAGATAATTTCACACTGCTAAATACGTGCTTGTTGATTTTATAGCGCCAGCGTCAACCACCCCTTTAAAAAAGAGATCGAAAACCTGCTAGAAAACGCTTTGGCTGTAAAACACGTGAGTGAAAAACATGATGACAACAGATAAATAATGCAAGATAAAAACTTCTGGAAACACAGACCATGTTACTGTTTCCATTACAGAACATAAGGAGTCCCCCAAAAGAAATCAACCAGATGATCAGTTATAAGTGACACTGCAAAACAAAAAGGTAATAATAACGTGAGCTGAACAGTCTTAGTGACGCACAAAAGAGGGTCAAAAACTTATCATCCCCTCTATTTGTATTTATGTAGGTACCCAGCCCCGAAGCCCTGAAGACGAGCCTGAACAAGTATATAGACAGGCTCAGAAACGCGTTGGCTTACAGGCTTTTGACCTTTCATTCGTCTTAAATCCGAATGTTTGTTTACTGCGCATAAGGCTTTTGTGTTTTGTCATAAATACATTGAATACTCATTGTACTAGCCGCCCCTTGCGCAATCAGGCCAAAAGAAAGAGAAAAACAATTATTTTCAGTGGCCTGACAGAAAATATGTGGACAGGGTACTCTCAACCTTAATGAGTAATTTTCGTCTTAAATGTTTTTTCGTGTAAAATTATATGAATGTGTAATTCTTTTTTGTCTTTCTAAGTAATGTACAATTTGAGTTATTGTAAATATATGTGTTCCAGTGCAGGACAGCAAGTAATTCTTCGGACTGTCATAGTATCTTAAAAATCATTGCATTTACTTTACGTAAACTTCTAAAAAATATAAAGGTTGCACATAAGGATTAAACACCTTAGTGTATGATTCTGCCCTAAATAAAAATTGAGCAGAACAAATAAACAAGTGACCGGGTCCTCTCTTTTTTCTAATTTTGTTGAAAGGCACCCCTTATTGCACAATGTCCAATGAGGCCTGAAGCAGAACTGTGCACGGTGGCAGCTGAGGGAGATGACAGGCCTGATTGGGCCCAGACACTGATGGGCGTGTAAAGAGCCCAGAACAGCTTGTTCATAGGACCGTGTTGGGGCGGAGAAACCTGAAGGTCAGGTGGCAAGCTGTGAGCCGCGTGGCCACGGGCTGTGAAACTGCCTGACTGGTATTGTGGCCTGCAGTGTGCTTGCTCCTGCCCCAAGGGGCTTCAGATCTCATGGATTCTCCCCAGAGACTGATGACCGTGGGCTAGCGGACTTAGGCGAGGAGGGCGTGTCTGTGACCTGCCCGATATCTGTGATTTTCAGACGATGTGTTATTAAGGCCGCTGCACTGATGCAGCAATGGGGGCTTTAAGGCCCCCTTGAGATCTCCTGCTGTCGACCAGCGGGCTAGAACGGTGGTTGCGGCCCAAGCCATTGGAACTGGGCCAGGCTGTCCTGTTACTGTTACGACGCACTGGAGATCTCGGAGGCCTGCCATACTGGCACCCGGGGGATGCACTTTGCCTGATATAGTGGCCTGTATTGCAGGGTTTGCTGGCACCCTGTGGGACTTACTGCTGCCACTTCAGAGGTGTGGAAAAAGGACATTTTGGACACAACTGCTGAGGTGACCAGGAATCTGGGCATGGCCCATGGGTGTGGGACCTTAGATTCCTGAGGAGGTAAATAGACACTGGAATGGAACTGTGGTGAGAGGGGGTCTGACTTAGGCCCAGGAAGAGGGATCAGCAATCCCTGGTTGATTGCAACATTCTACTATTGCCTGATCCCCTTAGATGCCCCTGGAGTGAGGTCATAGAGAGTGAAGCAAGCTGGTTATCGGGGTGAGAGGTCAGTTTGGAATAAATGACTATGGCTCCAGAAGCCCTGGCAATGCGGCTGGAATTGGTGAGGAAGTACTGTCAATCTGAGCACTTATCAGACTACCTAGATTCAGGGCTAAATACACTTTCATAAAAGCACCTTCAGTCTAATTACCTGGGGCCTCAGGACTGGCTGTGGAGGCCATAAGGCAGGGTATACTGGTTGCAGGTATCGGGGCAATCTGATGATACAAGCAAATGTGAACCTTCCCTAAGACCCGCAGATGATAGGGAAGGATAGAGGGGCAAAACCGGAGCGAGCCAACCAAATGGATCCATACACTGTGACTGTGCCAGAGGCGCTACCGCCACATCAAGTCGGTAAACAATCTGCGAGTGTGCTTTTGCAGGGTCCTAAATCTGCAGAACTTCTGGTGGCATTACAGGGGTCCCGAGTTGTGCTGGAGGGGAAAATGGAGTCAATGGCTATGGAACTAATCATCTGTTCCTGCATTTATGAAAGTCGTGGACCGGACCACTGCAGTAGAAGACGATGTGAATGCTCTAAAACAGGAAGGTTGGTCTTTGAGAGCTGTGGTAGAAGGATTAAAATTCAGTGCCATGTATGCAATGGAGCACCTGGAAGATGCTGAAGGCCAATCGCTGTGAAATTACCTATGCCTGGTTGGTTTCCCAGAGGGTGCAGAGGGCACCTCAGTAGAGCTCTTTCTGGAGAGTTGAATTATTATGTAAATCGTGTAGCAATCAAAAAGGGGGAGAAGGAATGCTAGTGATCCCACCAAGTTCCTTGGCTTCAAGTACTACTAATCAAAAAAGGAGGGGGGAGGGGGGATCACTTGTCCTGTATAACCTGGGTACAGTTCTAACTGGAATGACCCTTGGTAAAAGACCCTCATACACGTGTAGTAATGGTGGTGTGGGCGGTATATCTTGGTTCTCCGCCTTCGTTTACACGTCTGTGCAGAATCATGGGGTCAGTTGGTATGCACCCTCCGCCTGGAGGAGAACACCCTAGGTTAAAAACAGTAGTGATCAGTGATAGTGAGTAATGTGTGGGTGAATTTATTTAAAAACAATCCAATTATGCCAGGAAAAATACAATTTTATTGTCCGGGACTGAATTGTTGGTTGAGGATATAGCAGAATACGTTTTTAGAAATAGTTAGGATTCATACATATTCCATCCTCTGGTGTTTAAACAATGGTCGACATGTTTCAGCCTTATGTCGCCTAAAAGGTCGGTTCGGCTTTCTTCAGGACCAGGTGAATTCTGTGCAGAGAGTGACGTATGTCTACTCTTTAATGAAGGTCAAAATTGGACCTGTGGGTGAAACACAAATTAAATTTCTAGGGTGCGGGTTTGTTTGTCAGGATGAGTATGTGGTTGTTGTTCCCTCTAAGTAGGGAGTCTCACAGTGAAGTTTTACTCATGAATACCTTTTAAAACATCCTTATGAATATTGTTTAAGTAACGCACACATCCCTATGACCCGCACCCAGGTCCAATTTTGACCTTCATTCTTCTTATTGGTTTAGCGCCGGGAAACCTCAGGGTAGCTGTGCGCTCTATAAAATTAAATATAAATAAAATATAAATAAAATAAATGGTCTGTTCCATGATGGGAGGTGGTGGGGGCTTGTCATCTTGTTGTCTGCTGAGTGCCTGCTTTAGACTTGCGGAGAAGGGGTGGCATGGCACTTGTTTTAGTTGTTAAGTGAGAGGGATGGAGGGCGGGTAGTGGAGTGGTGACTGGTACCCTTTTGGCCATTGGTGGCACTAGAGGGAGTTCAGCACATTCTGCCTGGGGGAAGAGGGAGGTGGGGGTCAGGGAACTGTTGACTGTTGTTTTTACTGCTATTGTTCATTTGGGGGAAAGTGTTCTTAGTGCTCATAGTCTTTGGCATTGCCACCAGTTCTGAAATGGCCAGTGGGAAGGGCCACTTGGACAGGATCACAAGATCATGCCAGTTCTGGGAAGTGACTACAAGATCCTTACGTGGAATGTTAGGGGTCTAAAGAGACTGGAGATATGCCATAAAATCTATGCATATCTCAAACGCTATTGAGTCTCAATTGCTTTCCTGCAGGAAACTCACCTATGGGGCAACAGTATAGCCACACTATGTTGGAGATGGAGAGGGCAGATATAGGCAACCTCACATTCTTGCTTTACACTGGGGGCCTTGATCTGGGTGGGTCTTGGTATCAACCTCCGAAAAATGAGGGTGTGTGTGGATATGGATAGGAAGTATGTCATTCTACATGGTACACTAGATATCCATGACCTGTTCATGGTCAGTGTTTATGATCCCAATATACACAATGGAGACTTCTTTGTGGAGGTTTTACGGCAATGCGGGTACTGTAACTGTGTGCTAGATGGAGATTTAGCCTGGCACGCCCCCATGACAGAGCACTAAACCTAACATGGCAGTGGCCCTGTGGCAACTTATGCAAGGTGTAGGGATGGTGGGCAGTTGGAGAACCCAGCACCCACAG
Source organism: Lissotriton vulgaris (assembly GCF_964263255.1). NCBI lineage: Eukaryota > Metazoa > Chordata > Amphibia > Caudata > Salamandridae > Lissotriton > Lissotriton vulgaris. The sequence continues at coordinate 162,710,201 of NC_141693.1, forward strand.
ACATGCACATACTCCTGCTACAGTCCTGCGGCAGACACACATAGCAGGCTAGTCTATATCCTCACACAGGTGGAAGTCACTCAGAGAGTGACAGATACAACATAATTGGCCAGGTACACCTTGGACCAATCACCCCCACTTTTGCCTTAATCTCTGGCCAGAAGAGTGACACAGGTCCTGTTGTTGTGGATGCGGGCGGAGTCTCACTGACCCGGCCTATAGGGAGCGATCGCAAATTCCATGTCTAACTATTTTGCCCTTGATTGAGAGAGCACCCAGCAAACAGGGACGATGGTATGCCATGAATGAAGGAGGAGTGGGCTTAGCAATTACTGCTGGTATCAGTCATACTCTAGAAAGGGACCTTACACTGCAGGAAGGAAAGCTGGCAACCCTGGAGAGGGCACTGCCAGCTGGATTGCGCAATATGCCTGGGGTTGGAGGAAGCAAAGAAAGAAATTCACTCCTTGTTGGAGAGTTTGGAAAAACATGTACATCTTTCCCATAGACAGTGATTGCATATGGAAGGTGATAAGGCAGGAAGGTTATTGGCCAGTATGGTAAAGCAGGAACACCGCACAGACCCTATACTGATGATTGGGGATCAGACGGGCAAAGAGGTTTGTACACACACTGCAGGCCATTAACAAGACCCTGTCAAAACACCTCTGTGAGGTGTACAGGTTGGTAAGCAGTACGCCAGTGCATGAGGTGACAACCTACCCCTACTCGCTGCCACTGATGAGGGTGGAAGAACGTGAACATGGGGAGATGGACAGTCCTCTGACTAAACAGGAGGTAATACAGGCCAAAGACACCCTCAAAACAGCTAAAGCCCTCGGTGGGGATGGTCTGCTTGCTGAACTCTACAGGGCTCTCCCTGAGACTACGGCTGACAAACTGTTTCTGTTGTAACGGGAAGCACTGGAGAGGGGAGTGCTTCCTGATTCCATGCATGAATCACTAACAGTGGTAATACCCAAACCTGTGTCCTCCTATAGTCCGTTGTCATTATTAAATGTGGAGAAAAAGATACTGGGTCAAATACTGAAGACATGTTATACCATCACCTCCCAAAATTGGTCCACCCTGTTCAGTTGGGATTGATCCCATGCAGAAAAACTCTTTGTAACCTTTGACAGCTCGCGCACGTCTTTCACATCCCTGTCTGGATCAGGATCAATATGCCCTTGCCTTCCTAGGTATGTATGAGGGGTTTAACAATGTTAGCTGGGAGTATGTATAACAAGTATTTCACAGAATGAGTCCTAATTTGTCTTATGGCTACAACTGCTCTATACACATCCTCTGCAATAGGTATGGACAGGTAGCCTGGTGTCATAGATGATACAGTTACAGCAGGGAACTAGACAAGGATGCCTACTGTCCCCTTTTCTGTTCGCCCTGGCAATGGAGCCGGCAACATGCAGATTGCAACATATGCTGCATGGTTGGGGTATACAGGTGGGCAGACGGCTCATGTCATGTCCCTCTATGAGGATGATGCCATGGTCTATTTACGTCAGCAAGCCGTTTCTGCCCAATTCTGATGTGATGAGGGAATTCAGTGAGCTATCAGGCCTTTATGTTAACCAGTCAAAGTCTGCACTGTTCCCATTGGGTCAACTGAAAGGTATGGAGCCCTCCCGACTGCCTGAGTCGGGAATACCTTGGAACACTGACAGTGTTTGTTATCTTGGCATCTATGTAGCGCAGTGCAACACCTTAAATTTGAATTTGGGGCATGTGATTGCTAATCTTAGGCCATCCATTAAATTTCGGAACACACTAAAGTTCTCCTTGATGGGGTAGATTGCCCTACTCCAAATGGTTGTTCTGCCCCAGTGCCTTTATGTCATGCAGGGTAACCATGTACAAGATTAACTGGCTTTTCTTCCAGGGCTGGAAGGGATCCTGGTGGATCTATTGTGGGCATGGAGGTGATGCAGGGTTGGGCTTGGCATGCTGAAGCTGAAGTGGAATAAGCGAGGTATGGAAGCACCTGACCTCGAATTATAGTACCTTGCATCGCATCTGGTTTAACGACAAACTAAATTAGGAGAAAACTCTGTTGATTGCTACTACAGAGTGAGATGAGCTTGGATCACTCCTGCTATGTGGCAATGTAACACCGGGTACGCTGCTGCATGTGCTGCAATTAGAGTACAGGCTGTGGGAGCGGGCAGTTCAAGTAGTGCTCCGTAGGGTGCCTTACACGCCGGACCTAGAGGTATGGTAAAACTGGCACTTTGCACATATTGCTCACACCATCTCCATAACTTGGTGGTGGGAGAGAGGCTGTGTCACCTTAGGCGTTCTCTATCCACCCGGTCGGTTGGTCACACTGCAGCAGGAGGCAAACCTCCTTTGGTTTGAGTATGGGTACATTTTTCCAATATGCCACGATGGTGACCACGGCAAGGGTAAAATGGCTGGGGTTCGCAGATGCCCCTGAGCCCACTCAGACGTTTGTTGCACGGCTGACACTGGCGGGCAGTCGAAGACTTATTTCCCATATATACCATACCCAATGGGTAGATAGTCCGAGGTCTCCCCTTAAGGTTGAGGAGACGTGGCAACAGACTATTGAGTCCCAGATAATGGCTGAAGAGTGGACTAGTATACATGGGAGGGTGCAGGAGCTGTCTGCTAATTAATAGTTAACTATCCCAATATAGCTTAGTACATACTGCATACCTTTCATCAAAGTATTGGCATACAGAATACCCCTCTAGGAATGTGAGTTGCACATGTTGCGGGTACTCACCAGCAGATTTCTTTCATGTTTTATGGAACTATCCGCATATCGTATGATACTAGGATGGAGTCTATGGGAATCTACATAATACTCTAGGTTGTGAGATCTCTAGACAACTGAAACAATGCCTACTAGGTTTGGTACCCACTAACACATAAAAAGAAAGCTTAGCAGGAATTGGATTGACCCTGGCCAAATTGGGTCAAACATCTAATAAGTGTCCAACGTAGTCTTAACAACTTGCCAGTATGATGGATAGCCATTCGATGGCTAAGGCCAAAACACCCCCCGATGACTGAATGCTCCAAGATGACGGAATGGGCTTGGGTTGAGGAGACACACATGAAAAAAGAAAGACTTGGTGATAGAGTGGCAGATGACCTGTTGACTTTGGGAGCCATGGTACATGACCTTACTGATGGTGACACTGCTGCCTCAATAGCTGCAGTGAGTGATGGAGGTGAGGGAAACACTAAGACATTACACTTCCAGACTGTGGTGAAGGAGTGATGGATATTAACAACGAGAGATGGAAGCAAGCAGAGAGTAGACCTGCTGGGATTTACTTGCAATGTATGATATCTAGGAAAACAATATATAATCTGAGGATAGCATGGATGGGGGCGGTGAGGGCTGTTCAATGAAGTTTGGTTTCATGGCGGTTTGTTCTTTATGTTGTGTTTTGAATATGTTTAGACATTTATTGTACTGTAGGGATAACCACCTTGAGGACCCACACAGTGATGATGGTCATTTTGCGGTGGACTCTGTTGCTAGATGTGAACTAACTGTATGATACTACTGTGTACACACTGGCTCTGTATAAAGCTGAAATGCCAACTAAAGTCTGGCTTACGGACAGGCAAGCAGCCACCCTCCACTGTGCACTTGAAAAGGTACTGTACAGCAGGACTTTGTCAGTAAGGAGGAACATGCAGGTACAGCAGGTACATTTCTGCTGCTAATGGTAAAAGACCTGATACCAAGTCCTGTAATGCTCACCCAAAGACCATGCATAGCAGAATATGGCAGCATGTATGGTGGTTCCAGGCTTATGTCCAACTCATTTTCTGTACAATGTATCCCATGACTACATACTATGCATAACCAGGGACTAAGGGGTTTGATGCAAGGCCAAGACAAATGGCAGGCTGCTCTGACGCCAACCCCAAAGTGCATGACCAAAGGCCACACAGGAGGAATTGCTTGCACAAAGTTGGGTACTGGTGCTCAATGGTGAAGCTCAATAGCCAACTACCACTGATTGTACATGGCTTAGACCATGCAACCAAACCAAGTTGCACATAGCCGAAGGACCTGCACTACTGGAGTTAGTTGCACAGGTGCTATGCAGGACAAATAGCCAATACCATCTTGGCAAAATGAAGGGTGTACACAGTTTTTTCAATTGGTTATATGGGCGACTGGGTCTTGCAGCCAAACCCTCTCTGCATGCCTGGTTCAACAGATGTACACAGTACGACTGTATAAACATGTTGGTTGCAGTATGTTGTAAAAACAAATGACAGAAAAAACGTTGAGATATGTTGTGGTTACCTTCGTAAGAGTTTAATGTTTATTTTATTAAAAAATCTGAAGTTTGCTGCAAAAAATGGTGATGCAAAAGATAGAAACTTCTACAATTGATCAATTATGGTTTGCTGTGTAGAACAAAAGTCATTTACCTCTCTAGAAGTTACATGTGACATCAATGATGACTTCTCAGATTCCATCATTGATGACTTCTCTGACTGACGATGGTTTAGTGCAAGCTGGTAACACCCATTTGGGTCTGCATTGTCTTTTATGCACATTGAATTTCTATAACATAACTGATAATCTAATAATGAACTTGAAAATGCAAAACTCATGAGTTTTGGCAAAATTAATCAATTTTCATAGACAATTTGAAAAACAAAAATTGAGAAAGTATGTTGTAACAGGGTGAGGTTACGTACTGGTGAAGATTGGTGGGCCCCCGGAATTGACTAAGTACACCCTCCTTCCTTGCAGACTGAGACATGGGGGACGGATCTCGACGAACATGATGAGGAGGAACGTGGCTCCTTTAAGTGGACGTACACGGAGGAGGGGGACCCGCCTTCGGCACACGTCAGCGGACATGGATTGGATAAGAATGAGGAAGTGTATTACTTGGCGTGTGACATCACCACAGGAGAGGCGGCGAGGAGCGGAGACGGAGACGGAGACGGAGAACGAGTGAATGAAGATACCGAGGAGAGAAGCGGAGAACCCGAGGACTTCCTGGAAGCAAGCGGAGTAGAGTCCGAGGGAAAGCCAGGAGGCCAACGACCCTGCGAGCCGCCGTGCCACTCTCCCGGGGGAGGAGCGTGGCTTTCCCAGGTACGGCAGCGTATGGCGGCTTGGGTAGAAAGCAAGCTTGTGAATTAGTGTACATAGCCCCTGTTTGTGTCCTGCGTGCTCCCCTCCCTCTTGTTTCCGTTTTACCCCGTGTTTTCCCCTCACCGTCTATGTACGTTCCCTCCCCACTTCACTGGCCTAGGAGTGAGCTGCACGTTTATTGGTGACTACTCTTCCCTCACACTTCACCTGGTCCCCTCGGTGCATAAATTCCCCAGCGGACAGCTGAACTAACGGCTCCCTCTTTGTTGGTCTTCTCTTTCATGGGGCACCGGAGCCAAGGCCTTGCATAACCCTGACCAGACCTCGAAGGCAGCGCTGCGCCCAGGATAAGAATCGGAAGAAGCCCAATTGCCAAGACGGATCCCAGCCAGTTCGCAAAAGAGAGACTCACGTTTAGAACCAGGAGAACATTGATGTTAAAAACAAACCGAGGAATACCAATAAAACCCTCATTAACACCACGTACTGCTGTCCCAGTCGTTTCTGCACCACAATTTGCTCCATCTATTGTCCCGGGTCAGCAAGCCCAGTCCACATATATATTTGTATTTAAACTCTAAAGTGTCATGGACCCCACCTATGGAGTTCTCAGCTATAAATTGTTCCTCTTATAATGTAACTAGCAGCCCATCCCGACGTTGTCCGGGAGCAATTAGGCTTCAGGGCCCCCGCCCGCCCGACGTTGTCCGTGGGTCCCCCGGAGCCTTCCTCCATGTATTGCAGTATTATACCTCTATGTTTACTTTGTACGCTTTTGTAACCTGCACACGTAACTTTTTCCTCCTGTAATGCACCGTTTGGCTCACTTTTTTAATGCTCCATTTGCTTCCTCTTCCTACCTGCACATGTCACTTTTTCCTCCTATACCTCTATGTTTACTTTCTACGCTTTTGTAACCTGCACGCGTAACTTTTTCCTCCTGTAATGCACCGTTTGGCTCACTTTTTTAATGCTCCGTTTGCTTCCTCTTGCTACCTGCACACGTCACTTTTTCCTCCTATACCTCTATGTTTACTTTCTACGCTTTTGTAACCTGCACAAGTAACTTTTTCCTCCTGTAATGCACCGTTTGGCTCACTTTTGTAATGCTCCGTTTGCTTCCTCTTGCTCACGATGTACGCTTTTGTAACCTGCACACATAACTTTTTCCTCCTGTAATGCACCGTTTGGCTCACTTTTGTAATGCTCTGTTTGCTTCCTCTTGCTCGTGATTTTCATTTTTGCTTCAATATTCCGCCGCTCACCGCTCCTAAATAAATAAATAAATAACCCACCTCATCCGCCGCTCGCTGCTTACCGCTACTCCCCGCCTGTCCGCCGCTCCTCCCCGCCTGCCCGCCGCTCCTCACCGCCTGTCCGCCGCTCATCACCTCTCCTCCCCGCGCCATGTCCGCCGGTCCTCCTCGCACTCCTGGACGCCGCTCCTCCCCACGCTCCTCACGTCGGGCACGCACGTCGCGGCCGGCGCTTCTTCCAAGGGACTACTTTTTTTTCGGTAAATTTTTTAAATAACGTATATTTATTGCGTTTATATAGCCTATGTCCATCTGCACACCCTGACGATTACAACGATGTATCGGGTGTGTGGATTGGCGCTGTGGTTCCCAAGTTTACCCGCCTCAAAGGTTCAAAGTTCTTCCTTTATAATAGTAGTATAGATTATAAGTGGGTTCTAGAAATCTTACATAGCTCTAGCCCCATTTTTTAAAAAGTGTTTTTACCAAATGACACAACACCACATAGTGATAGATGTAACAAGCAAACTACCTTTTAAAGGCCACTTTCCTCAGAAAGATCTTTAGATTCAGTAACAACAAACAGCAAGCCAAAACTGCGACTGAAGCTGGGTCAAGCTCTTAGTGCACATTTGGTAGCAGAAGCTGCCTGATGTCTGACATTTCTTGAGACCAGTGCTTTGTCAGGAATTCTTACACTTTCAGATTACAGTATGTAAGTGTTGGACCTATAGAGGTAAATTGGTGGGTGACTGAGGAAGCTAGTTACGCGAGTAATCTCTGCAACCTTAGTGGCCTGGATTACACCAGTTGCCATACTTCAACCCATTGGTCTTTGGTGTATCCGAGCTCACAAAATACCCAATGTTCAGTTGTGGAGATGACACGTGGGCCTATATGGGCGATTCTCCTGCATAATGGAAGTCAGTTCCTTTCTTTCCACACCAGCAGACTTGGATCAGGAGCTCCCTCCTCTTCTCTTTGAGACTTGTACCTCACAATTTTTCCAGTGTGCAAGGGATGTCACTTCCCCCATACTACAGGCTTCAAACCCTGCCCGGACTGTTGCAAACATACGTCTGTGATGGATCCCAACCAGGTTTACTAATGGTGCCTGGGGGCGAACCATGATTCAAAGGCCTGTGCCAACTGCGAACCAATGAATTCCGATGACCATCTCGAAATGTGAGGTGAAACTCTTTGTTAACAAGCATAGGAAAACTCCATGTCAAGGCCGGTCCCAGTTGAGCTCCACTCCAAGGTTTGTTCCTGATGTCGATCTCGGTCCCTGAGATACCGGTCTTCATCACGCTTCAAATCTTCAGGTACATCTAAAAAGATAAACAAAAAAAAGGTTTAAGCAGGATTCTGCTCCCTTGGGTCACTCTCATTCACATGAGCAGGGGCAGTGACAATCTTCTCAATCTCGCTCCCAAAGTCGGTCGACTTCGAACCCAGTCCAATAACTTCTGCACGCACAACTAGAGCTTCTGGGGGGAAATGCGACACCATGTCAGATCAAAGAGTGCCCCTTGGCCTTGCTCCACAGCTCCTTGGATCCCTTCTAACTCCCTTGTGTGCACCATTGGGCCTCCAGGAGTCACTTGGCCCTCCTTCTTTATTCGCACAGGTGGCTTCGCCCTTGGCATCAGTTGAACCCTCAGTGCCCGGTTTGCCACTGGCTCCACTCCTGGCTCCAAAACCTGTGCTCGCTCCAGGTTCCTATTCCTCAAGGGAGGCAGCCCACTTTCCACTCTATTTTTGGCACTGATTCAGATGACTATGACCAGGCTGAAGATTTTTCTCAGTTCTAAACCCATGACAATTGGTATGATGACGCCCAGGAGACTTGTGGCCTTCACACCTCACCTGAAATTGCCATGTGTTTAATCTTGGACCTGCCAGAGAGGAAGCTTCATCCTTTGCCATGGTTATGCGTAGCAATGCTGAAATGTGTGCAATCCACCTCCCCACCATGGAGATCAAGACAAATGTTCTGCCTGAGGTACTACACCTAGGCAGACTTCTGTCTGAGCCTTGCCTCCCATTTAATAATGTTTTGACTGACACTTTATTAGGGGTATGGGCCAAACTTTACTTTGACCCCACATCAGCCAACAAGTTGCCAGGCACGATTGTCCTCCTCAAGCTGCCCCCTTGCATTTTACTCACAGCATCCTTGTTCAAGTTGATCTAATCTGAACAAGGTTCCCTCCCATCCTCCCGACTGGGAATTTAAACATGTTGAAACATTTGTCAAGAGGATCTTTCTTCCACCAGCCTAGCCCTCAGCTCTGCCAAAGGCAGCAGGTTGTTAGACCATCACTCCCATGCCCTGTGGGATTCAGTGGCTCATGTCCGCCCAGGTGTTCCTGACAATTTTAACTCAAATTTGGCCCAGGCAATTCAAGATGGTTGTGATGCAGTCAGGTTCTCAATAATTTGTGGCATGTACACCACTGACTCCGTCAGACAAGCTATTGCCACAGGTGTTGCCATTTGTCGCCTGTGTAACTGCAATTTACTGAGTTCTCCAGTGATGTCCAATCCTCACTAATGAAGATGCCCTGTGACAAGATGCTCCTCTTTGGGGACAAAACTGATTTTGCTCTAGAGCAGTTTAAAGAGAGCCAGGCTACAACTTGCTTTTTGACCCTCTCTTCCCCTCCTCACCAACCACACGTGTGTCAGCACTCCTTTTGCAGTTTTCAATAAGGGACTCCTTACTACCAGCTTGTTCAACCTCCTCAGGGGGCCCTGCAACTTTGCAAACAAGGTGCCACCGCAGTCAGGGTAAGTGCGGCACCAATTCCACAACCTCCACTCACAGCTCCACCTGTCACACATCTTTAGCGTTCCCTTCATGTAGCACAGCCCACCAGTGTGAGTTATGTTATGTTATGTTAATATAGTCTTTTATAGCGCACGGCTACTCCATAGAGTGTCCCGGCGCTTTTATTGACGAACCTGTAACAGAGAGAAACACAACACAGTAAAATAAAACGGACCAGGCATAAAGAAAAGAGAGCAACCTAAAGGGCAAAAAGCCAAGTTTTAAGGCCCTTTCTGAAGTTCAGCAAGTTAGAGGTACTGCGCAATGCTAGGGGCAAAGTGTTCCAAAGCTGTGGCGCCAACAGCTTAAAAGAGCGACCTCCAATACGAGCCCCTTTTACTCGTGGGACCACAGCAAGGAACAATGATTCAGACCTCAGAGATCTGGCAGCAAGGTTGGTAAAAGGCAAGCCTCTTCTGGATATATTTTGCTCCCGAGGCATGGAGAGCCTTATGGGCCAAGGTCAAAGCCTTAAAAACTATCCGCTTCCGGATAAGCAGCCAATGGAGCGACTGCAAAAGACTGGAAACTCTGGCTCGCCTATACTGACCGAAAATGGCCCGTGCGGCCGAGTTCTGGACCACCTGCAGCCGTTGCAGGAGATATTCCGGCAGGCAGAGATATAGGACGTTGAAATAGTCCAATCTTGAACCTATTAAGGCCTGCACCGTCGTCTTCCTATGATCCTCTGAAAGCAGAGGGAGGAACTTACGGAGCATCCTGAGGAGGCCAAAACATGTTTCCGTAAGACCAAGGATCTGAGATCTTAACGTCAGACCATTGTCAATCTTGATTCCCAAGTTCTTTGCTAGCTGGGACGAGCCCGCTGGAGGGAACATGTTAGCCGGCCACCATTCCTGCCAATCTGGATCGGATGGACAGCCGAAGAAGAGTACCTCAGATTTATCTGAGTTACACTTGAGGCTGTTAAGCTGGAACCATTTAAAAACAGCCCCAAGGCACTCACGGATACTCTCTCCATCAAAATCTTCTCCTTTCCAGCAAGTAAAGAGGAGCTGGGTATCGTCAGCATAGGAAACGATCTGGGCCCCAAAAGACTCCACCAGTGCCGCCAGAGGGGTCATAAAGATGTTAAAAAGAGTTGGGCTCAGCACAGAGCCCTGCGGAACTCCGACTCCCAAAGGCGCCATCACGGCAGAGCTAGGTGGGACCCAGACCGTTTGTCGACGGCCAGCCAAGAATGATTTAAACCAGCTGAACACTGTCCCCCTCAGACCGATCTCATGAAGTCTGGCGAGGACACCCTCATGGGGGACGGTGTCAAAAGCCGCCGACAAGTCTAGCATTACGAGCATAGCTTTGCCCCCCGAGTCCAGTGCCTCTTTAATGGCTTCAGACACCTCCAAAAGCACCGTCTTGGTGCTTAAATTGGGGCGGAAGCCAGATTGAGTAGGGTGCAGCAGATTGTACGATTCCAGAAAATTGGAGATCACGGTGTGCACATGCTTCTCCAAGATCTTAACCAGCGCAGGGAGAAGAGAGATAGGCCTGTAGTTGGCCAGGACCTCAGGGTCTAGGCCAGGCTTCTTGAGAAGGGGAATAATGTTCGCCTGTTTCCAGGCCTGTGGTACCACCCCCGACTCAAGGAGAGATTCAAGAGTGGGTTTGCCAGCGGATTCACAACTTCAGCCATTTTAGCCAAAAATTTGGCCGGACAAGGGTCAAGAGGCGACCCAGATTTAAGATTGGCCATAAGTGCCAATGAAGATACAACTGAGATTGGCGGAAAGTCTACCAGGACTGGACCCACCGAGGCCAACGAAACTGACCCGTCCTCAAAACTGGGGGGTGCTTCAACTGCCCTCAAGGGAAAAGAGTCCTGAATCAATTTAATCTTGGTGGTAAAGAATTTGGCAAGGGCAGAGACCCACGACTCAGAGGGAGCGGCCTGGGTTGAATTGGATCGTGGGGCTGTAAACTCCCTGACGATCGTAAAAATCTCCTTGCAGGTATTTGAGGCGGCCTCTATCTTCCTTGCCAAGTAATCTTTCTTTCCAAGGAGAATATCCAGATGGTATGCTTTAACCGCTGTCCTGTAGGTAAGCCTGGCCACGGGATCATATTGAAACCGCCATGCCCTTTCGGCCACCTTGCACTGCTGTCGAGAGGCCGATAGTGCTTCAGTGAACCAAGGGGCCGAGACCCGCTTAGATGTTAGTCGGGGGCCATCTCAGGGGCTAGATCATTCAGCCTGTCCATTAACCACGCTTACAAGGACTCTAAATCCCTCTCCAAGTCTCCCGTCGAAGGGCAGGGATGATCAAGAGCTGCCTGGGCCAACATTTCAGGAGTCACCCGATGAAATGCCCTAGGGGCTCGTCCCTGCTGCCTAGGAGCAATGCTAGATGGTTTCTTTATGCCAAGTATATAACATTTAGCCAGCCTATGATCTGACCAAAGCACCGGCAGAAGTGCCAGCACCTCTATGGGAGACGTAGAAAAGACCTGATCCAAGGTATGACCCTTTTCATGCGTTAGTCCAGAAAGGTAGGGGGCAAGACCTAAGGGGGCCGTGATATCAACCAGTTTGATCGTATCTGGGTCCTGTCCCTCATCCATATGGAAATTAAAGTACCCAGCCAGTACACAGTGCTCAGCTCTCAGAGCCAGCGCCGAAATTACCACTGGAGCTCTTCAAAAAAGGATCCCGCTGGTCCAGGGGGGCCTGTAAACTAAAAGCCCTTTAAGAGATTGATGGGGGGCCAATGCTATAGAAAAAGCAAGGGATTCCGATCCTGTGATGGCATCCATAGGGATAATAGAGCAAGCGACGAGTCTGTTCACTACCAGTGCCACACCTCCGACCCTCCCCTCCGATCTATCTTGCCTGTAGATATTGTATTCTGGGGGAATTGCTATAGCTATATCGGGGTTAGATGAATCTCCTAACCATGTCTCTGTCAACATCAGACATAACGGTTTTTCAGTGACCAGAAGGTCATACATATCCTGAGCATGTCTGCGCACTGATCTAGTATTTAAAAGCAGACAGAGATGTTTCACACTAACCACCTCCCTATTAGGTATAGTAATCGTGGTAATGCCTGGAAGCCAACCACAACCAGGACATTGTCTCTTACCCCTGTAACGGCCGGGAAAAACTTTGTGGCAAGCACAAGAGACCTCTTGCAGAGCCCCTAACTCAAGCGTTGTATAACATTCCATAATGGCAGAAAGGATAGACAAACGCGTTGTTACAGCCCAGTCCGCCGCTCCGGCCGCCTCCGGGACGCTGACGGGCGCAGACGGGCTGGACTCTGGCGTGACTCCGGCATCACTACGGCGAAACGCATGATTCTTTCTGAGTTGGCAGGAGAGCAGGTGGGCCCTGTAGATATTTCACAGGGGTTATGCTCTCTCATTCCTTTCATCCCTACTGCAATTTCCACTGTCTTCTCAATGACTGACTGAGGATTATCTCTCTATTTTGTGAGAGGAAGTGCTAGCTCTTTTGGCCAAAGAGGCTATAGAGAAAGTGTTTTTGCCAGATGTAGGGAGTGTGTAGGAAATTGGGTATTGGTTGAGGGGGCTGAAATCCTATTCAAACAACAACCAAAATTTCTATTAGAGTGAACCAAGAGCAAACCCCAAATGAACCTGTGCTTAATCCTCAAGTAGCTTAGCACAAAGCAGATGGGTTGAATTAGGGGTAATGTGTAAAGTATTTATGCAGCACTTCGATAGTAATAAAGTGAAAACACAAAAAAGGAAAAATCCCACACCAATTTAGAAACATCAAGTTCAACTTAATAAACGTTTTAAGACAAAAATGACAAAAATCCATTCTGGAGAACCAGAGATATGCAATATTAAAGATATAAGTGGAAACAGTGGTCAGAAGCACAAAGAGCCAATTGTCCTTATCTGGTTGCACCAGACCAAGGAAAAGGTAAAATTTCAGGCCAACCGCAATGAAGTGTGGGCCATTTACAGGGACCAGGTTAGGCTAGCTGAACAAAGTACCTTACATTCAGGTTGCAGAGTATTGCACGGTCCCACTTCGACAATGCATCGCACAGCTGCACCTGTGGGGAGCAGTGGAGCTGCAATGTAAAGTCAAGTGTTGAGTATGTGCATGAAGCCGGGGTTCCGAGTAGCTGTGAAGTCCTGCATCTGGGATACATCACACTGTGGCAGTTCCGATGCAAGACTGCGAGGCGATGCGCTACAGTGCGTCAGATCTACTTAAACCTCAGGTTGGGCTGGCAGAACACTTGGTGGCAAAATTCACATCAGACAGAGTTCAGATGTTTGATTCAAGGTGGTTGGAACCCTTTCACTTTGAGGCTCTGATCAGGAGGCCAACCAGTTAGCACTTGGAGTCACTCTAGTGGTCCTCGGTTCAACATGGAGGTCCAGTCCTTCTCACTCAAGCAGCAGGGCAGCAGGGTAGCAAGGCGGAAGGGCAGCAGAGTAGCAGTCCTTCTTGCAGAGCAGCACAGCAGTCCTTCTGAGTCCCCCATTGGCCCAGAGGTGTACTGAAGATTTGGGCCTTAGGGTCAAATATTTATTCCTTGTAACCACTTTGAAGGTGGAGAATATTCTAGAACCTTTCACCCCCAGAGATGCTGGAATTTCCTGCCTCCTTGCCCAGCTCCAGCTTGTCTGGGATCACAAAAGACTTGTGTGAAACCCATTGTGAGTGTGTTCCGGCAAAGCCTTTGTGATTTGTAAGTATGGTAGGTGACAGCTCCGCCACACTATCAATTTGGCCCATCCTGCCAACACCTATCCCGCCCTCTGCCTCACTGTTTGGGAGCAATGCACAAAGACCCACCACCAGCTACACTTAGTCATGTACCCCAGGGTGCAGGCTGAAGGCACCAAATGGTTAGAAGAAGGAAATGCCAACCTATAAAAAGTGGCATTTTCAGAATTTTGACATTAAATCTGGCTTACCATTAAAGAGGGGTTTAAATTGCAATTGAGTAGACACCAAACTCACCACTCCTATCTGCTCCCAATTGAAAGTTAGCACCTACTAAATGTAATAAAGGAACCCATTGTTATCCTATGGGAAAGGTAAGCATTACAGTAGTTTTCCACTACCCATCATGTAAAATTTTAAAGTATATGTCCACCTTTTTAAATAAACTGAACCCTTGCCTCTGGGCTGTGTAGGACCTACCCAAAGGCTGACCTTTATGGATTACAAAGAAAGGTTTTGGGCCTGGCAAGAGGTTTATCTTGCCTGGTTGAAATGGCCGTTTAAAACTGCACCCAATAGCTACAATGGCATGCCTAAGACTTGCTGAAAGGGCTATTTAAGTGAGTCGCACAATCAGTGCTGTTGGCCCAATAGTATGTACCAAAATAAAGGTGATTTCCTCACAAGGGAATCATTTACATGACCATACAATGAGTAAGCTGAATTGTTTGTCCTAGAGAGGTGACAATTCTAGTTAAAATTATAGGAACGAGCCTGAAGGAATCATATCACAATATGAAACAATGTTAAAATCATGTGGTGATATGAGTCGCTCAGATTAAGTCATTTAAGATTAACTCAAATTGTCATCTTTGTTGGACAAACAATTCAGTTTACTCGTATTTTCATGTAATTGTACCGCTTTACTAGGAACTTACAAGTAAATTAAATATGCCAAATGGATGTAAGCCAATTTCATCATGCGCAAAGGAGAAAGCACAACTACTTTAATGCTGGTCAACAGTGGTGGATTGTTGACAGGATTTTCACTGACAACTCCATGTTGAATTTTGAAAAGGTCTTACCACTCCCATGGGCAGGTCATTCTGCAGTAATGTTTAATGTCATTCTTACGAAAAAAGCGCCTCTCAAAGCACAATTTTACAAACCCAAAATAATACAATCATCGCATAACTTAGATCCGTAAAAGTTAAAATTTGAACTTTTTAAATTTATACTGGCACAGGCAAAAAATTTTGACTAAACAGTCTCCTGAACCAGGAAGTGTTGGCAGCCATCTTAGGACACTGGACTCAGTCTTGAGTCCTTAAATTTTTTTTAAAAAAAATACATAAGGAGGAATTGCAGGGATACCCTGTCCCCGTGGTCCTGGTTGTGGTGTACGAGAGGGATTACATTTTGCCACACATTTTCCAAGGATCCTTGAATCCGTGGCAAAATTAAAAAAATAAAAATAAAAGAAGTTTGCTTCTTTTTTAAACCCCCATGGGGTGGGCCTGGGCCTAGGCCAAGAGGTATGTCTCTTTTCTATTTTTGGGGAGGGGGCGCGTGTGGACCCCCTACCCAGGCTGTTCTCAGCCTTAGGGACCCCATCCCCTGGTGCCTGAAGTATTTTTTAAAGGAAGGCATGTGCATGGCATCCAAACCCATGCCTCTTTCGGTCCTGGAGACACCATCCACTGGGGCCCACTGAATTTTTTAATGGGGGCCCTAGTGGCCTCAAATTCTAGAGCCTCTTAAGGCCCCTGGGCCCCTGAACTTCTTAAAAGAGAGGGGGGTCTGTGCCATTCCCCTTACTGAGTCATTTAGACCCTGGCGGATGGGGTATTTCAACAATTGCAATTAAATTATTGATGAGGAAACTGTGCAATGGTAGGGGAGTTAGTTATAGTTACCTTAGGTCATGAATTATAGTTACTTGAGATCACTATAACTGATGAATTTCAGTGGTTCTTAGAGTTTAAAATGTTACGTACTTATTGAACATTTCCCTTTGCAGTAATATTATTTAACCTATTTTTTTCTGTAAATTGACAAGGCTAAGCAACAAATTTGACAGGCCAGACATAACACAAAAGACGTTATTCCTACTTTTATGCCTGACCTGTCCCACTGTTTGCATATTAAAAATCTGGTCACCCTAATATTAGACATTCATCCTTCAAACACCTTTCTCTGAAAAGAGAAGTTCAAAATGTTCACCCTGGCCCAGGTCTTGTCTGACCTTGACACTGGAGATAGAATGGGGGCTTTGGACATGCAGGATTACTATTTTCATATTCCCATCCTGATGGTCCATTGGCACTAACAGTGGTTCATGGTGGGACAGAGCATTTACAGTTTGCTGTGGTATTCTTTGGTCTCACTAGTGGCCCTCGGATGTTCACAAATGTGATGGTGATGGTGGCACCCCATCTTCAGAGATCTGGGGTATCATTTTTCACCTATCTTGATGACTCGCTGCTGAAGGTAGGCGTACCTGAGGCAGTAATCAGCCAACTCCAGACTACAGCAAACCTCCAGTCATCTTTGGGGTTCACAATGAGCGTGCCAAAGCACACCTGGCTCTTCATCAGACACTCCCCTTCATTGAAGCCATTCTGGACATAGTTAGCTTTAGTGCCTTTCCCCTGGGAAAGAGAGTCCAGGGCATTCAGGCTATGATCTCATTCTGGGAGAAGTGTGGCTCACTGGTTAGAGCGGCAGACCATGATGCAGAGATCTGACCCAGGACCAGGGTTCAATTCCCGTCGCGGCAGGGTCTTGGGCTCAATGCCCGCGGACCTGATAATTCTCGCCACAGTGCCTACTCTATTCATGGGTCCCACTCTGCAACTCTGGGAAATAGCTTGCTTAATCTCCACACCGGCCCTAATCGCTATGGATGCCTGGCTTCACCTTGGGGTGCCCAGAGTGGGTGCCTCGCAGGAACAGGCTAGGATGGGTTCCTCAGCAGTACAGTGCGGGGACACACTGCTAGTGTAACCAGGCGCTTTATAAGCTCAGTTACATACATATATTCTTTCCGCTTAGGTCCTGTATTACAGTGATGTTGACTCTGAGGCTGTTATGACTGATGGCTTCCTGCTTCCTACTTGTCAAGCACGCTAATTGGCATATGCCACCATGCCAGTCAGAACACTCATCAATACCTCCTTAACAACAGGATGTTTTCCAGAAGACTTTAAAAAAAGGTATACATATGCGCATTATAAAAGAAAATAAACCTGGACTCTCAAGACCACAACAATTACAGATCTGTTGCAAATGGACTATTCCTAGGAAAACTTATAGAAAATAGAAAGAGCAGGCTCTCCAATGTCACAATTCATTGAAGATAACTCCATACTTTTTTTTTTTATTGAGCAGAGCCAGAAGGAAACATCCATTATTTACACATCATATGAGACGAAAAAAAAGAAATGTTTGCATTGTAGGCAAATCCCATCCTGATTAGGCATTTACTAAATAGACATAAATTAACAGTCAGCAAAATGATCCCTCAAATATTTCTTAATTGCCTTCACCCGCTTGGCATAAGCTTCTTCAAAACATTTGTAAGTTTCATTTTACTCAACCATTTCTCAAACAAAGGTATTGTCACTGATCTCCAGTTTTATAACATCAGTGAATGGGGAACTAACATAGCAATAGCAAGAAAGCGTCCCTGAAATTCAGAAAGTACCACCTCCTTAATACCTGCACCAAACATAGCATCTTCTGCTGAAGGTTTATACATGTTCCTAATTCTGCCACTGGAATATGCAAATATTTGTTCCCCAAAAACATTTAACTTAGGGCTGGAGAAAAAAATATGTCCCATCCCCTTGCTGCTAAAGTACCACAGCGGAAGCAGCTATTAATCACCTCTGGATACATTTTATTTAATGCTTCTGGAGTGTAATATACCTCCAATTGGCAAAAAGTGCCTTTTTTATAATTAGCAGCTCTCAAAATCTTATTTCCTAAGATTAGACACTTTGCCATTCCTGATAAAAAAAAAACACGTTGTATTTGAGCTTCAACTTTCTCAAACATCTTTAATACCAAAGGAGATTCATCTTGATAATTCAATAAGCGTTACCAATTACCTACTCCAGATAATCTCGCAATATATAATGCGAAAGCAGTTTTACCAGGGGGAATATTAAAAATAAAATTATACTTTTTTAAAAATGTAAACATTTTAATGAATTAAAAAAAGAAGGTTTATTAGGACCCAAGCTTCTAGCCTGAACTTCCTCCCAGGTAGTCAAACCAGAGTCATTCCATTTTTTCAGTTGAGCAGAATGAATATATAAACCTAAATCTCGGCACTCAATTAATTTTAATGAAAAGAAACCAGAGAAATCCTTTGTTTAAAAAACATACGCAAATGATTTGAAAAATCTACTAATGTTTTATATTGAGTTCTCTTTGGAAGCTTTGAAGTCTTTAAAAAAGTAGCGAGTTGAATTCCGGCCTCGTGGATCATCTTGCTGATGAAAAAATGATCAGCCTGATAAGGTTTAGACAGCAAACATGCTACATAATCAAATAGTGATGCTTCATGATATAAACAAACATTTGGGAGTGCCAACCTACCCAACTGGGTATCTAATTGCAGAATTGGGAGCTTCACGCTAGCAATCCTTTTATTCCACACAAAAGATCTAATCATGGCATCAATTCCTTTAAAACAACTAACATTGAACTTAACCGGGATATTTGTAAACAGAGAAATCAAAAGAGGTAAAATAGACATCTTAATTAATGCCACTCGTCCTATCAAAGTCAAAGAAAGATTAGACCATTTATTCAGGAGATTTTGAATCTTAATACTGGTGACTTTATAATTGTTCTTGAGTAATTCCCCATAATGAACTGTAACTTATATCCCCAAATATCTAATAGGATCAGTTTTTCTTGCCTGTTGTTTTAGTTCTTCTGGATGACATGCTGACCCAGAATTTAGCACGAAAATTTCTGTTTTTGAAGGATTTACTTTATAACCCGCTATTTGTTAAAATTTCCAAATTCCACCAATGTTAACTGTAAATTAGACTTTTCTGGGTCTAAATATAAAATAGCGTCATCCGCAAAACGTTTTAGTTTTGCCATCCCTTCAATAGGGTCTCTAATATTCTTGTTGGCACGTATTCTGATAGCAAGCGGTTCGATAAAAAATTTAAACAAAAGAGGTGATAAAGGCATCCTTGCCTTGTTCCACGATTTATCTTTATTAGCCCTGCTTAATCCCCGTTAATTATAATCTGAGCCTGTGCCCCCTGATAAATATTTTTAATCATAGTTATTACAAGTGGTGGAAAACTGAACCTAGAAAGTGCTTAAATTAATGAATCCCAATTAACTAAATCAAAGGCCTTTTCTGCGTCTACCATCATGATACAAGCAGGAGCTTGAATCAAAAAGCGGTTATTAGTTGACATAATTCGGCCTGCGATAAACCCCATTTGATCCCATGAACCACTTCCTTAGCTGCAGAAGTCCTACGTAGTGCCTAAATCTTCATAAAGATTTTATTATCAGTGTTCAATAAACTAATTGGACGGTAAGAATTCACATTATTAGAGGATTTGCCTTTCTTCACAAAGCTGACTACTATCGGTTTTTTAAATTCAAAAAAAGGCACCGTCCCACCCATTTTAATATCATCAAATAACTTTACCAAAAAAGGGGTCAACTCTTCCACAAAGCATTTATATAGTTCACTTGGGAACCCGTCCTCGCCGCAAGCTTTTGCTTCCGCCAAAGATTTGATCACTGCCACTATCTCGGCTGCGGTGATTTTCGTCTGCAGGATTGTCACTACATTGCGCGATAATTTAGGGACTTGAAAAATGCTAAATACTCCTTTGATCAACTCATTATTAACCGAATGGTAGGTAGAATACATTTGTTGAAAATGATTGAGAAATATTCAAGAAATTTCAGCTCTATCAGTCACCATTGTATTAAGTTGAGGATCTATTATTTTGACAATGCAGGCAGATTCTTGTCGAGCCCGAGTTGACCAAGTGAGCATCTTACCCACCATTTGGCTTTCTTCATAGACTTTCTGAGAATAAGTCTGGGAGCTGTTTATTTCTTCTAAAATAAAAAAATCTCTTAAAGCCTTCCTAGCCTGTTCACGCTTAGTCCGATTTAAAGAGCCGACCAGATTATCAGCATTAATTAATGACTGCTGAAGTTGTACTATTTTGTCTAAACATTCCCTAGTTTTCTAAGAAGTGGTGGCAATCATCTGCCCATGGGCTGCATCCTTGAAGCCCCCCCAAACAGAAAACATATCCACAGTCCCTTCATTGATATAAAAGTACTCTTTTATCCAGCATCTGAATTCGTCAATCCATAATAGATCTTGTAAAAGAAGTCGGTCCATCTGCCACTTAGACCTAAACTTTTTAAGAAGATCTAAATCTATACACACTTGAACATAAGAGTGATCAGAGAAAGCGTTAGCACCAATATTTGGATCTCTAAAAATCAGGGAGCGTGATAACAATAGAAAATCTATGCGAGATGCAGTTTGATGTTGACGTGAAAAACAAGTATATTTACGACCAGTTCGATTTAAACATTGTCATGTATCAACTAGCTGAAGGTCATCTATCAAAGCATCAATAAGCTTCTTTGTTTTAGGTTTCAATAGTGTTTTCCCTCTATTTGAAGTATCCATCTTCAAGTCCTGAATTTAATTAAAAGCAACCCAGAACAATTTGCCCCGTGACCCCTATCAGCAGTTTATAAAGTGAACGTAACGCAGATTCATCATCAGATATTGGTCCATAATAGCTAATAAAATTCATAATCTGGCTATTTGATGACACCTGTACCCATATCCACCTTCCCTGGGGATCTCTTTATTCCTGAAGAAACACCCAATCAAATTCATGAGAAAAGTATATCGCCACCCCCGCATTGCGACACCTGCTGAAGCAAAAAAAAAAAAAACTTGAGAACATTTCTGGGATATAACCTTTTGGGGTATTGGATTTCAAATGAGTTTCCTGTAAGAAAGGAATTTGAGGTTTTAAGGTAACTAACCACCTAATTAATCCCCCGTATTTACGCCTATTCAAAATACCCCTTACATTAACAGAGAGAATTTGACAATTACTAGATAAACTCATTTACGAAATATAAAAAGATCAAAAAGCTTGACGTACTGCAATTCTCTTTTCAATACATTCCTCCACCATTTCACGTATTCCTTATATCTCCTGGTAATTTTATCAATTAACCCAAACCACCCTAACCCTCCCTCAACAAAAAACCCTCCAACCCTAAGGAAATGTGGATATACCTGCTGTCCACATACTCCAACCCCCCAAGCACATACTGGTGCCCTTATATTGCACCACAAAGTAATCTCCTTCCCCTCACAAAAAAGACAAAGAGCGAATCTTAAAAGAGAAAGGCTCTGCCAATCTTAAAGTCTTTAATTGAAGATTGCAAAATAAAAAAGAAAAAATGTTGCCTTAAGGAAAAACAAATGAAAAGAATAACTAGTCCATTTATTTCCAGAAGAAATTGTCTTGAGCAGCTCCTGTGCTTCTTCTAAATGAGTAAATAAATGAAACTTTCCATGGACAAGAACTTTGAGTTTTGATTGTTGTGCAATCAAAGCTTGTGGACCTTCCTCCATTTTCAGTTACAAACTGCCGTGCCTTATCGTTTGGAGGAAGATGAGCGGGGACCCGATGAGCCCTAGTTAATGTTAGGTCTCCCGCAAAGTCAGGTAGCACAGCCTTTTTTATATATATTTCCACCCACTTGAGGGTGTCCCCCCCTTCGAGCCGCTCCGGAACACCAACTATTCGTAGATTAGAACGGCGGGAAAAATTCTCAAGTTCCTCGATGTTAGTCTCCATGATGGATTTTCCAGTGTCGCTGAGTCTAATTGTTGGAGAACATCAATCATTTGGTCCTCTAGGGTGGAAATCCTTGACTCAGCCAGGAGGTGAGCTGGAAGGCTAGTAACTGCTTCCTCTATCTTTCCCAAACGTTGCTGAATCGATTGAATTTCTAGTTGCTGTGTTTTCTTCATGTTTCTGATTTCTTTCAGAATCATATTTAACATCGTTTTATTATCCATCTGGCATGAGACTTCCTTCTCATCATGGATTATGAAGACTGGCTCTTTAGATCTTGCTTGATACCCGCTTTCCTCTAAGTCGATCTCAGCGATGAATGTATTCGAACTACTTTCCGGAAGGATTTGGGGCCCTGGACCAGCTGAAAGCATTGATTGTTCTGTCGAAAGCTGCTGGCATAGATTATCAAGCTGACACTGAGCTTGGGCCTGGGCTGCGGTGTTATAATTTATTTGAATTTGAAGACCATTTGAACCAGTTTGGCCAGGAGGGGGGTGAGAGAAAGGGAGAGAAGTTGCAATAGCCACTGCTATCGTCGCTCCATTAAGTAGGGTCAGGATCAGTGAATCTGAAGCAAGGTCTTGCACTAGTATCGATGCGAAGAAACCGATCCTAGAGGCGAGGAGATAGCCTCCAGAGATGATACTGATTTCGTTAACGGGCCCCTGCTGTTACATCCCCTGCGCCCCTCACAATCACCTGCCTAGTTTCCTGGACGGAAACATAATTTCACAAATTAGCCGTGGGAAAAGTGAGGGGTGCCATCTTTTTTGCAACAAGAGGGAAATCGTTGGCATTTTTCACCTCCTGACTCAGCCGAGCATCAGAGATCCCTTACTGGAGACTTTGATCTCTAGGAGCAGCTTCTGTAGATACCATCATTCTTGTCATTTTTAAAGGTGAATCCTCAATACCAAAGCTTTGCGAGCTGAAGGAGGACTCCAAATGCTGTAATTTATTACTTCCTTTGGACTGATTCAGTTTGCTTTTCGCAGAGCGTGCTTTATTTTTTGCGGCAATCACAGCATCTGCTTTTGCAGCTGCGGCCACCAGCTTGAGCTGTTTCCTCATTGTGCCTTTTCCGATTACTCCTACAGCAACCTTTTAGTGCACTTAAAAATTGTTTTTAGCTTCTTGTCTTTTAAAAAAAATGTTTTTTTGCCTCCAAGACTCTCCTCTATACTTCAAGAGATTTTTCTCCTTTATAAGTCCTTGAGCAGCAGTATCAAAAATTATGCAAAAAACATCAAAAGTTATGTCACTCACCCTGCTCACCTTCCTGAAAAATCACTACCAATTGCCGGCAGCCTCCACCATCGTACTCATGTGTCGATATCTCATGTTCTTAAATTAATACTTCTTTAGCAACCCGTTGAGCAGCCTGGTCCAGTCGATTTCGAAATTATAGACCCAAAGCCCATAAGCCAGCAGAGCAAATTCAAAGGTAAAGTCTGTCTGCTAAACCCCGCCACCAGTCAAGTCACCGGGGGCAACAGGAGCCAAATGGGAATGAACAGCAAAATTGCTGACACCACTGATGCCATCAAAACCATCGAGGAACACGAGCCCTCAGTTCTCATTTCCCCCCTTGAGTTGAATCCATTAGCCGGCTGCAGAGCAAACACACCGAAAAGGGGGAATCAGGAGCAAGAGAGGAGCTGCCTGCAACGCCTTGGCTCAGCGTCTCCACACACCTGAATCTCAAACGCCATCCAAGGAAGAGGGAGGAGCATCACCACACTTTTGTGCTAGCAGGAAGCGCCTAAGATTCCGGTCCTCAAGATAACTCCATACTTTCCAGCACCCTAACAAGATTCTGTCCAGGAGGAGGCATAGAAGTCGCCCTAATTGCCATTTGTAACGGCTTCAAAATCACAGTAAACCACAATGGGGTCTTTGCACTGCTTCTCTTGGATCTTTCAGGTGCCTTCTACACAGTTGATCATGACACTTTAATCGAAAGGCTCACAAAACTGGCTTAGAGTGTACTGCTCTAAATTGGATCCAAAACAGAACAAATGCCATTCATTCTTCTCCTTTTTCATCAAAACCCTACATCATAAAAGCATGAATACCTCAAGGCTCGATCATCTAACTCATGCTTTGCAACAGCTGCATGAAGTCATTACTGGCAATGATCAAAGAATTTCAGTTTGCCTGCTATGACTACACAGATGACTCACAAATACTTCTTAAACTGGAAAGCCTCAAACACATTGGAAACTCAGAAATCTTAATCTGTCTCTGAGCCATTGATCAGTGTATGACATGAAGCCACTTCAAACCGAATGCGTCCAAATTTGAAATGCGTCCAAAATTGAAATGCTCACATGTTGGTGTTGAAAAAATTATGACCCACTTTGCGCCTGGCCTGATGATCTGAGAACCCTTCTAAAGTATCCGAGGAGGATTACCATACTTTCCAGGCTAACAATGAATGACAAAGTAGATCATTTAGAAAGATAAAGCTTCAATTAACACACAAGGTCAAAAATACTATCTCTCTTGTACTGTCTAAACTTCATTACGCCAATGGCCTCTACCACAGATCACCTCTATCAAAAAAGAAAAACTACAACAAATTCAGAACATTGCTGCCAGACTACTCCTACATGTAAAGCCACAAGCCCAAAGCCTTGAAGGTCCTACATTGGTTGCCGGTTGCCAATAGACACCACTGTAAGCTTTGTATCACCCACAAAACAATACATAGAAAATGAGCACTATACTTCAGGCAGAAAATCACCAAATACAGATAATAAAGGAACCTCCAGTCCAGACTGGTGCCCCACTTCAAAATCCAGATATAGAAGAAAAAAAACATTGGTGCAACCTCTTTTTTTATTCAAGTAGCCAAACTGTGGAATTCCTTGCCCCCCAAACATAAGATCCATGGAACACCATCTTACCTTTGCAAGATTACTCAAGAGTACTTGCACACACATGTAAAGAAATAGTATGCACAAGACACCATTTATGTAAATATGTGTGTATGTAAACATGTATAGATATTAGATATATGCATTTCTTTTCTGAAAATGTATATATAACTCATGGTTAAAAAAATATATATCTATATTCTTATATTTATGTTTAACATGTATATAGGTCATTGCATAGGTAACATAAATATTTGACTAAATGCTTATGCTTTCTGTTGTTTTCTGATAACACATGACACAACATGTAAATATGATTATATCGAAAGTATGTATAAATGTTAAACAATTTCACTATACTTAACAAAAATATATCCAAAATATATTAATCCTAAATAAATAAACACTACAAATAAGTAATATTACTAAAAAATAAATGAATAATGAAAAATTGATGATTGTATATGTGTGTGCATGTTTATGTGATGTGTGTGTAACTATGTATGTATTAAGCATGGGCGTAAAATCCTTTCCGCTCGCGGATTTTGTGGATTTTCGGTAAATTCGCAATCTGCGAGATTCGCGAATTTCCCGCAAAATCCGCAAATTCGCACGCAGCGGATTTTTTTTTTCTTGGTGATACAATTTTGCGGCGCGCGGCGTTTACTTCCCGTCATTCATCGTTTGCCAAGTTATTTTTCGAGATATTTTGCGAGTGCTGCGCCATTTTGGATCTTGCTGCGGGATCCCGCGGGAATTTGGCAAGCGCGATTACGTAATCGCGGCTTGCCAACTTGTACAGCGAGAGTTTGTCAATGCGAGTATGCCGTGATCACGTATCGCGGTACTTCGCAATTGCGAGCTTGTAGATGCGGCGAGCAGCAACAATCTCGCACTCGCGAAAATATAAAATTTGCAATTCTGCACAAGAAATCCACCAGCAAGCAGCATAAACCTTCTGGAAATGATGATTTTTATCTGAATAACTCCTCAGGTTGACATTTGCCTGCACTTTTTTTGCGAGGAGTCCATTTTGGGGAGGGGGGGTGGGGGGAAGGAAGTGCCCCACAGTCTTCAACTTCCTGTTCCTGTCCAGCAGGCTCCTCCCAGTGCTTTGTTCATCTCCTGGTCACTTTTCATTTGGATCTGAAGCTTTTTGTGGATGCTGCTGGATATTTGGATTTGAGGCCTTTTGACTTTCTTTGGATCACTTTTGGATTAGAAATTTCACAAGTAAGTTTGTTTGGGGCATTACAGTTGCTGCAACTACAATTTTGGAATTTTCGATTTTTGGGCTGTTTTGGGGCCTTTTGCCCAGGGGTACTCAGTGGTGGGTAAACTGAGTCTTTCTGTGGGGTGTTTTGAATTTAAACATCATGGAGGGGCTGGATGGCTCAGGATTGTGCTGATTTTTCTGTGATTTTCGTTTTTTTGGCCTGTTGTGGCCTTTTCACCCGGTGTAGTGAGTGGTGCATGGGCCTAGTCTTTCTGTGGGTTGTCCTGAATTTAAACATCATGGAGGGGCTGGATGGCTTTGGGATTGTGCTGATTTTTCTGTGATTTTCGTTTTTTTGGCCTGTTGTGGACAGACCATGTGGTTGGGGGCCATTTTGAGTGCTGCTACAGGCCCTGGCCATGTGCTGTGGGGGAGGGGGCCATTTTGAATGCAGGCAGTGTTCTCAGGCCTGCACCCATTTTGCCTAGCTTTCATCCATTATGCCCAGGGGTAGTGAGTGGTGCATGTGCCTAGTCTTTCTGTGGGTTGTCTTGAATTTAAACATCATGGAGGGGCTGGATGGCTTGGGATTGTGCTGATTTTTCTGTGGTTTTCGTTTTTTTGGCCTGTTGTGGACAGGCCATGTGGTTGGGGGGCATTTTGAGTGCTGCTACAGGCCCTGGCCATGAGCTGTGAGGGAGGGGGCCATTTTGAATGCAGGCAGTGTTCTCAGGCCTGCACCCATTTTGCCTAGCTTTCATCCATTATGCCCAGGGGTAGTGAGTGGTGCATGTGCCTAGTCTTTCTGTGGGTTGTCTTGAATTTTAAACATCATGGAGGGGCTGGATGGCTTGGGATTGTGCTGATTTTTCTGCGATTTTCGTTTTTTTGGCCTGTTGTGGCCTTTTCACCAGGGGGTAGTGAGTGGTGCATGTGCCTAGTCTTTCTGTGGGTTGTCGTGAATTTAAACATCATGGAGGGGCTGGATGGCTTGGGATCGTGCTGATTTTTCTGTGATTTTCGTTTTTTTGGCCTGTTGTGGACAGGCCATGTGGTTGGGGGCCATTTTGAGTGCTGCTACAGGCCCTGGCCATGTGCTGTGAGGGAGGGGGCCATTTTGAATGCAGGCAGTGTTCTCAGGCCTGCAGCCATTTTGCCTAGCTTTCATCCATTATGCCCAGGGGTAGTGAGTGGTGCATGTGCCTAGTCTTTCTGTGGGTTGTCTTGAATTTAAACATCATGGAGGGGCTGGATGGCTTGGGATTGTGCTGATTTTTCTGTGATTTTCGTTTTTTTGGCCTGTTGTGGACAGGCCATGTGGTTGGGGGCCATTTTGAGTGCTGCTACAGGCCCTGGCCATGTGCTGTGAGTGAGGGGGCCATTTTGAATGCAGGCAGTGTTCTCAGGCCTGCACCCATTTTGCCTAGCTTTCATCCATTATGCCCAGGGGTAGTGAGTGGTGCATGTGCCTAGTCTTTCTGTGGGTTGTCTTGAATTTTAAACGTCATCGAGGGGCTGGATGGCTTGGGATTGTGCTGATTTTTCTGCGATTTTCGTTTTTTTGGCCTGTTGTGGCCTTTTCACCAGGGGGTAGTGAGTGGTGCATGTGCCTAATCTTTCTGTGGGTTGTCGTGAATTTAAACATCATGGAGGGGCTGGATGGCTTGGGATCGTGCTGATTTTTCTGTGATTTTCGTTTTTTTGGCCTGTTGAGGCCTTTTCACCAGGGGGTAGTGAGTGGTGCATGTGCCTAGTCTTTCTGTGGATTGTCTTGAATTTAAACATCATGGAGGGGCTAGATGGCTTGGGATTGTGCTGATTTTTCTGTGATTTTCGTTTTTTTGGCCTGTTGTGGACAGGCCATGTGGTTGGGGGCCATTTTGAGTGCTGCTACAGGCCCTGGCCATGTGCTGTGAGGGAGGGGGCCATTTTGAATGCAGGCAGTGTTCTCAGGCCTGCAGCCATTTTGCCTAGCTTTCATCCATTATGCCCAGGGGTAGTGAGTGGTGCATGTGCCTAGTCTTTCTGTGGGTTGTCTTGAATTTAAACATCATGGAGGGGCTGGATGGCTTGGGATTGTGCTGATTTTTTTGTGATTTTCGTTTTTTTGGCCTGTTGTGGACAGGCCATGTGGTTGGGGGCCATTTTGAGTGCTGCTACAGGCCCTGGCCATGTGCTGTGAGGGAGGGGGCCATTTTGAATGCAGGCAGTGTTCTCAGGCCTGCACCCATTTTGCCTAGCTTTCCTCCATTATGCCCAGGGGTAGTGAGTGGTGCATGTGCCTAGTCTTTCTGTGGGTTGTCCTGAATTTAAACATCATGGAGGGGCTGGATGGCTTGGGATTGTGCTGATTTTTCTGTGATTTTCGTTTTTTTGGCCTGTTGTGGACAGGCCATGTGGTTGGGGGCCATTTTGAGTGCTGCTACAGGCCCTGGCCATGTGC
This sequence comes from Lissotriton vulgaris, assembly GCF_964263255.1. NCBI lineage: Eukaryota > Metazoa > Chordata > Amphibia > Caudata > Salamandridae > Lissotriton > Lissotriton vulgaris. The sequence continues at coordinate 162,738,517 of NC_141693.1, forward strand.
TGTGAGGGAGGGGGCCATTTTGAATGAAGGCAGTGTTCTCAGGCCTGCACCCATTTAACCTAGCTTTCACCCATACGCCCAGGGGTAGTGAGTGGTGCATGTGCCTAGTCTTTCTGTGGGTTGTCTTGAATTTAAACATCATGGAGGGGCTGGATGGCTTGGGATTGTGCTGATTTTTCTGTGATTTTCGATTTTGTGGCCTGTTGTGGACAGGCCATGTGGTTGGGGGCCATTTTGAGTGCTGCTACAGGCCCTGGCCATGTGCTGTGAGGGAGGGGGCCATTTTGAATGCAGGCAGTGTTCTCAGGCCTGCACCCATTTTGCCTAGCTTTTATCCATTATGCCCAGGGGTACTGAGTGGTGCATGTGCCTAGTCTTTCTGTGGGTTGTCTTGAATTTTAAACATCATGGAGGGGCTGGATGGCTTGGGATTGTGCTGATTTTTCTGCGATTTTCGTTTTTTTGGCCTGTTGTGGCCTTTTCACCAGGGGGTAGTGAGTGGTGCATGTGCCTAGTCTTTCTGTGGGTTTTTGTGAATTTAAACATCATGGAGGGGCTGGATGGCTTGGGATTGTGCTGATTTTTCTTTGATTTTCGTTTTGTTGGCCTGTTGTGGACAGACCATGTGGTTGGGGGCCATTTTGAGTGCTGCTACAGGCCCTGGCCATGTGTTGTGAGGGAGGGGGGCATTTTGAATGCAGGCAGTGTTCTCAGGCCTGCACCCATTTTGCCTAGCTTTCATCCATTATGCCAAGGGGTAGTGAGTGGTGCATTTGCCTAGTCTTTCTGTGGGTTGTCTTGCATTTAAACATCATGGAGGGGCTGGATGGCTTGGGATTGTGCTGCTTTTTCTGTGATTTTCGTTTTTTTGGCCTGTTGTTGTGGCCTTTTCACCAGGGGTAGTGACTAGTGAGTGTTGCATGTGCCTAGTCTTTCTGTGGGGTTTCTTGAATTTAAGCATCATGGAGGGCATGGGATTGTGCTGAGTTTTCTGTTTTATTTTTTTATTTTTTTGGGGTGTATAACTGAACTGATGTTCCTCTGTCTTCCATTGCTTTTAGGTGCACAAGACTCAAGAGAACCACCAGTGCCAGGAAGAAGTCCTGCAGCGGTGTGTGTGTGCAGCATAACGTCACGCGACGTCACGTCTGGCCTCAGACAACTCTGCAATTCGTGCAACTGCGGCCTGCTGTCTGACCTGCTCTGAAGAAGATGGCCCCAAAAAAAGGTCTCCGTAGCTCCTCTAGCAAGAAATTTGCTAGTAAGGAGCAGAAGAAGCAAGTTACCAAGGAGGCTGGTGTGCCGGCCGCCGCGTTTTTTGGGAGTAATAAAAAAAGTACGCCTGCAGCAGCAACAGGATCTGCTGGGGACCATGCTGGGAGCAGCACCCCCGCTCCATTGGGCTCAGTGCCTCCACCACCACGCCAACTTAAGTCAAAGCCCTTGAGTGCTTCAGAGGCAGTCAGTGTACTTCTTCAATCACCATCGACCAGTGATGTTGGCTCATCGCAAGAAAGTAGCAGCAATGTCCCTGAATCAGCACAGGTTGTTGTAACTCATCTGACAAGTGTTGAACAACCACAGCGGCAACAACAACAACATGTGCAAGTACAAGCCCAAGTACATGTGGAAGGAGAGGCAGTGCAAGGATATGCGCAAGCAGAGGTGCATGGAGGGTCACAAGTGCCCACAATAGTTGTTCCTCCCGAAGTAGGGGCACATCAGGAAATTGACAATCAAACCGAGGTATCATTTGAGGAAGCCACTCCTCCTGATGATCATTCATTGTCTTCCACACCCCTAGCAAGGAAGAGATCAAGGCTGGTGTCTACATCTTCTTCAAGCACACCTCCTTCTGATGATACGGATCACAATTGGGAACCAGCACCACTGCCGTCTGAGAGTGAGGCACACCATGATCTGACAAAGATACCTAAGCGTAAAAGGAAGGTCGTCGAAAAACTCATAGCTATGGAGTGTGATGAGGCTCAACAAGAAGTGACGGATACTGCTGCTGATGAAGCCTCTCACGACGACGAGCCAGTCATCATAAAGGTCACTGCAGCCCCAGCGGGCATGCAGCAAAGAGACATTTTGACCCTATCCCGAGAAGCTGCTGAGCGTGATGATGATGTCGACGAGGAGGCAATGGAAACACAACAATCATTGGATTTGGAGTTAACTAGTACACCAACACCTACCGCTTCCATATTTCTTCCTCGCAGAAGGGACCTCCATCCACCTCGACCTCAATTAGTGGTGGTGAAAGTGCAAAACGTACTGAAGTTCGGCAATCCACATCCTCCACTTCATCTGGCATTAACAGCAGGACCACCACCACCAGTATCGCCGCCTCCTCCGGCCCCCAAAGACATTTCAAGTCTGCAGTTTGGGACTTCTTTAGTCTTTGCCCAAAAAAGGAAAACATAGCCATTTGTAGCATTTGTAAGCTTCGAGTTAGTCGTGGTAAGTTTGGTACCAACTATGGTACCGGAGGCCAGAGAGGTCATCTTAGGAGACAGCACGCTGTCCAATGGTTTGCGCACCTAGAGGCGATCAAGGAAGCCAGAATTGCACGTAATGAAAACGTTGATGTTTCATCTGATGATGACGAGGAAGAAGAAGACGTGTCAACCACTTCACTTACACCCAGTACCCCTGTCAGCAGTGTGGGAGAGAGTGATACACCAATGCGATAAAGTTCATCAGCGAGCGTAACTGGGTCGAAGATATCATCATCATCATCCAGTAAATCCTTGGTCCAGGGCAACATTAAAAAGATGTTGTTTACAGAAGTGCAATATGAACGCAACCACCCACTGACGCGTCTGTATAACACTAAGTTGGCTAAAATGCTAGCTCTGGACCTTCTCCCTTTTTCTTTTGTAGAAGGGGTTGGTTTTCTAGAATTAGTGGCAGCGCTCTGCCCTAAATGGAAGGTTCCTAGCCGGTTCTATTTTGCCCGAGTTGCGGTTCCAGCACTACATGAAGATGTTCTGGAGGTGATTGGGGCAGCTTTGCAGAAGAGTGCTGTTCACACTATACATCTGACAACACACATGTGGACCAGTGGCGCAGGCGCTGATTACATGTGCAACACTGCACACTGGGTCTCTTTTTCAGGGGTTAAAGCAAAGCTAAACGCAGGTGTTGACCCGGACCAAGTTTTTAAAGCTGCTCGGAAACATGCAACACTAGCCATGTTTGGTTTGGAGAAACGTCACACAGCACAAAACATTTTGGATGTGTTTAACACAAAGGTCCTTGACAGGCTGTCCCCAAAAAAACGCCAGGTTGGTTATGTTTCCACGGATAATGGCGCCAATATAGTTAAGGCCATGCAGCTGGGTGACTATTTCAGAGTGCAGTGTTTGGCGCACTGTATAAACCTGGTTGTCAAAAAATTCTTGAGTGATAAAGACAGTGCAGCGTACAGTGTAGTGGACACCTGCCGAAAAATGTGCAAACATTTCAGCCATTCTTTTAAGGCTCGGAAGCATCTGAGGAGCCTTCTATATGAACGTCACATGCCAGTGAAAGCACTCATCCAGGAGGTGGCAACACGTTGGAACTCAACCTTCTACATGCTTGAGCGTCTGTATGAGCAGTATACGGTACTCGATCACTATTTCTTAACACAGGGTACAGCTCAGAAGTAGGACCTGAGGATGGGTGCGGCGCAATGGGACATAGTTAAAAGCCTGACACGCATGCTTCGTCCTTTTGAGTTCTTCACGCGTGCAGTCAGCAAGGAGGACTGTAACTTGGGAAAAGCTATCCCATTGTTGTACATGCTGGAGCACCAACTGAAGGAGGTGTGTTCTGTGTTTCAAAAAGATGAAGAAAACCAAGACCCTTTCGTTCTGGCGGAGAAATTATTAGAGCACCTACAAGGTGATGAACGTCTTAAAATGATCCACTCAAACCAGCATTACATTTGTGCTACTATTCTGGATCCACGCTACAAAAAGGCGCTGGCAGGCCAAGCATTCTTTCCTTTTGCTGATGAAGATGTTACAAAGTACAAACAGTGGCTAGCCTCCTCAGCCAAGAGGTTTGAAAGAGAACGGCAGAAAATTGAAGGAAAAGGCAGTACATCAGCATCAGCAGGCCATCCCCAGTCACAACAATCCACTTCTGCACCTGTGGCTGCGGCACAAGTGACCTCTCAGCCGTTAAAGAGACCGGCAACCGGATCATCTGCACCACCAGACACAACAGTAACATTGGGGGCTGAAGAGGATTGGCTAGCTCGGCTTGGGTTTGGTTCTCAAAAGGTCACAGCAACAGCTAAGCAAAGTGGAGGAACCTTGGAGGAGAACTTTGAGTCGATGGTGAAGGACTATCTGAATGACTCAACAGAGGTCTATGTTAATGATGACCCATTGGCGTATTGGCATGGGAAAAAATAATTGTGGCCACAGCTCTCCAACCTGGCTTTAAACTACTTGTCTTGCCCACTCGCAAGCATTTCTTCTGAACGTGTTTTCAGTGCTGCTGGTGGCATTGTAACTTCCAAACGGAGCCGCCTCTCGCCCAAAAATGTGGAGAGGTTAACAATGATCAAGATGAATCAGCACCTCATACCACCAGATTACAGAGTACGAGAAAGCGCGCCGGATGAAGACGAGGTGGACAGCAACATAGATGAGGGAATTTCTTCTCTGTCAGGTGACATTGAGCTCACCCTGCCTGAATTCGCAGAGTATGATGGCGAAGCCTTATTCTTATTCGTGGACCGTGATACCGAGCCCTTAAAATGAGACAATGAATCACTAACTTTCTTTTTCGTCCCTATTCACTTTTATTCCTGTGTGTCTGTCTTTCTTTGTTGTGCACAGTTAATATAATTCAAACTTTAATCACCTAATCACAAAAACAAGCCCATCAGCAGAACTGTCTTCACTTGTTTGCTTATTGATTTGAAGGTGCCACAGTCTGCATTCCTCAGGTTCACAAGTTCAGAAGAACATGCTCCTCTATCCTCCTCCTCCAGACTCCTATTTCTATCAAAGCAGAGGGCTGGTTTACGCCCAATGAAGAAAGACTCAGCACTTGTGGGGGTGTTGTTCTACCTCTTTGCGGGTGAGTTGACGGCTCTGGGGCCATTGCTGGGAAGCTCTAATATCGGATAAAAGTGGTTTGGACCAAATCCGAGGCGGAAATTTTTTGGTGTTTTTGCTGACTTTCTTGCCTTTGAGGTGCTCTTTGGGGGGGTTCCGGCTGTTTGTGGGTGAGTTTCGGGGTCTGGGAGCACTGCTGGGACAATATTGTAAGTATGAGATTTTGCTTTTGGCCTGTTTGGGGGTGTTATGCTTTTTGGCGGGTGGGTTGGCGGGTCTTGGGGCATTCCTGGGAAGGTCTAATACGGGATAGAAGTGGTTGGGACAAAATCCACGCCGATTTTTTTTGTTGCTATTTCTGACATTTTGCTCAATGTAGCGTTTTCGGGGGCCTGTTTGGGGGGCTTCCTGGTCTTTGTGGGTGGGTTTCGGGGTCTGGGAGCACTGCTGGCTATGGATACTTTACTTTGCAAGAGGTTTGAAGCAAATCCATGGTGGCAGAGGGGAGTTAGGGCCTAGCTGCAGAGCGCGCGCGGAGTGATTTGGGAAATTTGCAAAACAATGACTAAGTCCCCATTTTTGTACTTTTGCTCTTTGGCTGTTTGGGGGTCTTCTACTCGTTTTCTCCTGGGTTGACGGCTCTGGGGCCATTGCTGGGAAGCTCTAATACCAGATAAAAGTGGTTTGGACCAAATCCGAGGCGGATACTTTTTGGTATTTTTGCTGACTTGCTTGGCTTTGAGGTACTCTTTGGGGGGGTTCTGGCTGTTTGCGGGTGAGTTTCGGGGTCTGAGAGCACTGCTGGGACACTCTAATCTTGATTGCATTTGCTTTTCAGGAAATCCGTGGTGGTAAACCGTTTTTTGCTGTATTATTTAGGCACTGTACCCTGCTTTTAAAATTTATTGTGACCGCATACCTGCACCCGTTTTCGCCACATTACCGCGTTTAGAGCGGAGCTTTTCGATCAGGGAAGGTCACCACACCGTCTGAACGGCAGACATCTTTGGTCAGGGCAAGGATTGGCTGCTCTAGTCGTCAGAAGGACGCTAGAACAGCATTTAAGACAGCCATGCTGACGCGCAGCGGGCACGCGCGGCGGGCTCGCCGGAGCGTCGCCGGAGTCGCGCCAGAGTCCAGCCCGTCTGCGCCCGTCCGCGCACGGACGGGCTCGGGGGCAGGGACCTCTGGACAAATGCGCTCCTACACCTCGGAAGACCTACGTAATCTGGACAAGGGTGAGGCTTGCCTTGATAACAACACCCTGAAGACACTAAGAACACATGCTATCTACAAACCATTGAACAGTATACATCAAGATGCATTCTCCACCCTGAAAATAAATACCAGATCACTCCACTGCCACCACGTCGAGGTCTATAACCTGTTGCAAAACAACGACACTGATATACTGACCTTAACAGAGACCTGGATGAGTGAGAGCTCAATGCCAGACATCTTGGCCGCTCTCCCCAGCGGCTATGATGCTTTATGGCAAAACCGCCCAGGAAACACACGGGAGGAGGGGTAGCTGTGATTTTTAAAAAGATGCTGTCAGTAGAAATTCTACTATCAGAGACAGTCGACCTGGCTGATCTGCTTGGGGTGAAAGTCACAGTAAACAGCTCATGCTGGGTGGTGCTAGCGGTCTATCGCCCTCCCAACGCAACCCCAACCTTCCAGGACTTATTCGCCCCCATCATATCCGACCTTTGTACTCGCTACTCGAAAATCTTAGTCACAGGAGACTTCAACTTGCACTGGGATAAACCCCACTGGGACGCTCCTATGCGCCACTTGGACACTTTGATGTCAGCGCTAAACTTTAAACAAATCGTGAATGTCCCCACGCACACCAAAGGTCATACCCTTGACCTGGTATGGACTACAGACCCCTCACTAACGCTGAAAGAAGTTGCCCCATGTATCTGGTCTGATCACCACCTAATTTCCTGTGAGCTACGTATTAAGGGCCAAACAATCAAACCAACATTGGAGGCTAGGAAAACCCGCAAATGGGCAGAGGTCGATTTGAGGACCCTGACCGAGGTATTCCTGCCCAGAGACTGCCCCCCGAACTTAGATCATAGCCTAGATCAGCAAAACGCGGATTTAACGCGTTCCCTGACACTAGCTATTGATCAGATAGCGCCAATAAAAATGAAGGCGCTAAAAGGCCCGGGTAAGGATGCCCCTTGGTTCACGCCAGCACTGAGGGACCATAAAAAGAAACTTAGAGCCCTAGAAAGAAGCTGGAGGAAAACTAAACAGGACTCAGCCAGGAACCTCTACCGTGCCTCCTTGAACGCATACAAAAAACACATCATCCTTGCCAAAGCCGAGTACTACGAATCCCGTCTAAGTAAGGCAGTCAACGTGCAGAAAGAGACTTTTAAGATCCTGTCGGAGTTGACCAAAAAACCAGACAGCGTTCAGTCTCCCATAAACTGCAATTCCTTTCAGGATTATTTCTTGGAGAAAGTAAGAACCATCATCCAGGACATAAAAAATGGGCCGCTTAATAGAATGGCTTCACCTATAATCCCCCAACATCAAACTGACTGTGCTATCACACTGTTTCCAGAGATTGACATCTTGAGCCTGCAGCAGTTGATGGCCAGAATCAAATCTGGATCCCCAGCGGACCCTTGTCCACCTAAAGTTTTTCAGGCAGCCCGTCCACTATTGGAGGAGCAAGTGATCCATCTCCTAAATAGATCCCTGGAATTAGGACAACTACCAGCAGCACTTAAGGAAGCGCGTGTAAGACCGCTGTTGAAAAAACCTGGCGCAGACCCCGCAATACTAAAAAATTATAGGCCGATCTCTCAGCTACCATTCCTCTCTAAAGTACTGGAGCAACATGTACTAAAATCTTTGTCCATGTACTTGGAGTCCCACTCCCTGCTTCACGAACGACAAGCAGGGTTCCGAGCACACCACAGCACCGAGTTGGTGATGCTCTCGGTGCTGGATGAATTGAGAGGCTTGGCTGACGGTAAAAAACCGAGCGCCCTGATTTTATTAGACCTTTCAGCGGCGTTCGATACCGTCAGTCATGCGCTGCTACTGGAAAGGCTGAGTGACTTTGGCATCAAAGGCCGGGCTTTCGAGTGGTTGCAGTCCTTTCTGTCAGGAAGGACACAAAGAATACAACTCGGAGAAGAAATCTCCGCTGTGGGAGAAATAGAATGTGGGGTACCTCAGGGCTCGGCCCTATCCCCACTGCTGTTTAACCTATATCTGCAGCCTCTGATTGCCTCCCTGGCGAGTATGGGCTGCACAGTATATAACTACGCAGACGACACGCAGCTGCTGCTGAGTGTTGACAATACAAACACCGCCCAACTCCACACTCAGAATATCTTGAGACACACGGTCCAGTGGATGACAGGAAACCTCCTAAAAATCAACCCAGATAAGACTGAGGTCCTGGTTATTTCATCTACCACCTCACCATGGTGTGACCTCTACTGGCCCGCAGAGTTAGGTCCAGCCCCAAAACCCAGTTTGAACGTGAAGAGCCTGGGGATTAAATTGGATTGTGACCTCTCTATGGTCAGCCAAATCTCTTCAGTGGTGGGCAGCTCTACTAATATCATCCGACAGCTACGGAAAGTAATGCCTATCATTTCCCAATCTATGCTACGTTCCATCATCACAGCTACTGTGATTTCACGCATAGATTATGGAAATGCCCTCTACCTTGGCCTACCAAAAACCTTGATAAATAGGCTACAGGTGGTGATGAATGATGCCGCTCGTCTTATCTTCAGACAGCCAAGACACACTAAAGCATCCCCCCTGCTACAAAGCCTCCACTGGCTCCCTATTAAGGAGCGAGTGGAATTTAAAAATCTGTGTATCGCCCATAAAGCCATCTATGGTATGGCACCTGCTTACATCAAAGATCGCCTGGCAATGTATTGCCCAAAGAGAGCTCTTAGATCCACAGACTCTCAGCTATTAGTCTGCCCTCGGTACAAACTTGCCACCAAGGGCGGTAGAGCCTTTTCGGTGCTGGTTCCGCATTTATGGAACACACTACCTGAGCCACTACGAAAGGAAGGAAACCTCCTACGTTTCAGAAAGGGGCTGAAAACGCTGTTGTTCAGGAGAGCCCTGTGAGCCACGTAGGCTAGTGGATGCCCTCTGTACTGTCAAAGTTGTTGTTTACCATTGATTCCCGAGCGCTTAGAGGCCTGTAGGTGATTGAGCGCGCTACAAATCAAAAATAAGAATAACAATAACAATAACTTATGGCCTAGCTACACAGCGCGTTTGGACCGAAGGCCGAGAAATATTGTAAGTAGGAGATTTTGCTTTTGGCCTGTTTGGGGGTGTTATGCTTTTTGGCGGGTGGGTTGGCGGGTCTTGGGGCATTCCTGGGAAGGTCTAATACCGGTTAGAAGTGGTTGGGACAAAATCCACGCGGAAAAGCCTTTTGGCACTTTTTGTAACTTAGGGTTCGTTAGGGTTAGCCCTAGCAGCAGGATTGCATGTGTTTCGGGGTGTTCTAGATTTTTGCAACTGAGTTCTGGGGTCTTAGAGCACTCGTGAGAATGTTTAATTTTGGTTGCAAGTCATTTGAAGAAAATCTATGGTGGGAAAGGGGGGATTTGGCATAGATAAAGAAAGCCTTTGCCACTATTCTTAACTTAGGGTTCATTAGGGTTAGCAGTATTTCTATTGCATGTGTTTGGGTGGGGGGGTTTTCGAGTCTTGGAGCGATGCTGGCTATGGATACTTTTGCTTGGTTGCTTGCAAGTGGTTTGAATACAAACCACGGTGGGTAAGGGGGTATTTGGGCCTACTTTTACTTTCAAAGTACGTTTTGTCACCAGTTTTCTGCTAGGCCTCGTTTTTTGAGATTTGATTGCGACTGGCTTTAGTAAGGGTCTGGGTGGGAGCACTGCTGGGAAGATCTAATTTTTTTTCTAAAACACAGTTTACAGTACACCTAGCTTGAGGGGAAAGATCCTCTACATTAATTTGCCCATACTTATTTATCCTTCAAAAGGTGACTTAGACAGAGTACGCACTTTCAAAAATATTGTACTGTCTACTAGGAAAATCAAAGTGTGACTTTTTGCACTCCACAGCCTTCATACCTTATATGTATTTATCAGTGGTGCTGTAATATTATATCACTTCCTGTTTTTCGTTGAATAATTACAGGCCGGGTTTCAGTCTGTGCAATGGGGAAAAAAGGATGGAGTCAGGGTTCACATTAGCGAGCCGCAATTCAGCATCCGCCAGGCAGGCAGTGGACAGGGTGTCTTCTGGTCACCAACATTGATGGACGAAGCGTCAGATGGAATGGAGGAGTGCCGCTAATAAGAGGAATTTTTTTCTGCATGCAACTTACTTACCAATTTCAACAGGACAACTACAACAACATACAGATACAGTATCCATTGTTTCTTTCTATGACTGTGACTGCATTTCTTGGATCTCTCTCTGCTTCTAAATTGATCCCTTAACACATCACTTAGTCCACTCCACTATCACATCTGCACCACACATAGTCATTTGTAAGTGCTCCTACGTAATTCGCAAGTCGCAGCACGCCCCAGCCCGTAGAGGACTGGGATGGCCCCAATGATGAAGCATGTCACCAAGGGGCAACCCTGGTGAGTGAGGGGACACCTAGAAAAAGAGCAATTTCTCCTTTTCTATCTACTATACCTTCCAGACAAACCCCATTGAGTGTTGTGAATGGATTTATAGTGACCAGCAAGGCTCTCAGGTATCTGGCAACAGAGACCTTATGTTGAATATTTCCACACACGCCCTGTACTGTCGCATTCTTTCTTCCACAGTAGTCGAAAGTACTACTTACTTTTCACTGACATGTATGCAGTAGTGCATGCACTTTCAAAGATTGATGGATAGGTTTGTACCCAAAGATTTGTTTATGTTCACAATTGTTTGTCCATGCTGTGCTATTTTTTCTTGTCTCCCAAAACCTTTCCCAAAAACCCCCGTACCCATCCATTTTTCAAACCCTAACCCTCTTCCCCCGGGCTGTGTGGTTTTGATTGATGTGTGACTAAATTACAGCAATAAATCCACACACTTGCTGGGGAGGATAAGGTGATAGCAACAGGCTGGTGAAGAAATCCGAGGATATATTCTTACTCTGCTTGACAAAGACCCATGGCTAATGTCAAAGAACTTCAACCAAATTAGTAGTTATACTTTACCATTTGTTAGGCTACAATGTGGCATTGTTCTAGTGTTCTAGTGTACTGTCACCTGCTATATTCTCTATTGTACCGTTGTATTGCTCAGGAGGACAAACCAGATTTCATTTTCTTTTTTTTCATAGGCATGCAACTGCCACTGTGTCACACCACTAGTACCACCGCTATGAGGACATTTTTCCACCCAGGATTGCCAACCTTATTCGCTGTTTCCCATGGAGCCAGCCCTGGGTCTAGCCCTACTTTCAAACACAAATTACAGGTAAGATAAGCGTTTGGTGGGAGGGAGTATAATGGAGTATTAGGAGAGACGAGAGACTGACGGTAATACTACTAAAGTCCTAGGACTCTTGAATTCACTTCACTTACTCTGTGAGAGGCACTTAGTGTTGAAAACATTTGGGCATTTACACTTAAAGGAAGAAAATGGAACTAAACTTTCAGGAAAACAAAGTTACTGTTAAACCCCCACCCACCAGGCAAGCAGTAAAAAACAGGTATGCTCAGATAAAGTTTGAAAAAGTATATTTATATCCCTAACAAAATAATCTCCCGCAAGACCCTCCCTAACCCCAACGGTTGTCCTTTACAAGTTCCAAACCCAACTCCCGATTCCCACCCCCCAAAACTCTCTAAAAAAGGGGCAAGGGACACTATGGGTAGATGCTATTTACTTTTTGGGCCAGGGCATCATACTCCTCGCGGAGCAAGGCGTGCTCTACGCGGAGCCCCTCCAACACGTTTGTAAAGTGGTGGAGCTCCTGCTGAAGGCGGGACACCCTCAGGGTACTGCGGCGCAGGCGTGCCTTGCAGTTGCAATGGCTGTGAGAGGCAGCTGTTGTCCTTGCTGCTCGGCGTCGGCGTTTGGCTTTGGCAGCCCGGCTCAGTCTGGCTGGAGCACTGTGCTGGGTGGCAGCCCGTGGGGGCACGGAGGCCGATGCAGACGACGTTGTTGTCGTGGTCGACTGCACACTTTCGTCGTCCTCCAGGGCCACCAGCCGCCGATATTCTGCAACAGTGGCATCGATCCTCCGTTGCCGGGCCGCTCTAGCCAGCTCCTTCCTCCTTGTTGGTTTGGAAGGAGCATCTATATGAAGAAAGAAAGACATAGTCTGTAACCAATGCTCTTTAATATTAACTCAATCATTCAGCAGAAATTTGTGTTGCAGTACAACTAGCAACTTGCAAGCGCATTACATAACTATTGAGGCCAGTATCTATCTAACCTCCCACTTCTTCATCCTTGCTCTAACATTAGTGGGAGTTTAAGGAACAAATTCTACGAGCACTATGGACTTCCATTGGAGTCGACTATGAAAGTACACCAGTCTTATTCTTCTTCTTGTCTCTTGTTTAGGAAAATTGGTACGTTATCTTCTGCAAGCCGGCATAATGCCAGTGCAGTGAACTTGCACCCGAGAAAAAGAGACGCACGCCATGATGAGTGACCTAGACTTGCGTTACTGTACCGGTTCAGTACATGCAGGTGGTGAAGCTCTTACTTTTCTATTACGGGTTGCACTGAGAATACTCTGTTACAAGGGCTACTGCTTAATTAATTTAACTTTCACCCTACAGTGCAAATGAGTACTAGAAATGGAAAAATGAAGAAGATAAATAATCTGATTATCTATCACTTCACATGGGATGTTTTTGCTTACATATGGGATGACTTTAGGTGCTTTGCTTTTTATTGAGTGACCAGTGATACATCCACACATGAATGACTGAGTACTACTAAACTTATTAAGAGAGGTAGGGAGTGGCCAACGTAATAACCGGATCTATGCAGTGCTTGCAATACAAACTACTGCTACTATTGATGGTAGTATTTGGACAAAATTACAACTTCTTTTCCTTGCCTTTCCTACACTGGAACGGACGTGCGGGTGCAGTGTTACATGCTCTTCAAAGTTACACTTAGTTCATCCACTGACCGTCTACTCTCTCTAGATCATGGGTACTCACAAACTTTCTCTCAGGGGCTAAATTTACAGCGTAGTTTGTGGCTGAGGGCCGCACTGGTGGGGGCGGAGTCAGAGGGGGCGGGGCTAAAGCATAACGAAAACTTGTGACCATGAGGTTGCACACAGGTCCCTGCAGCAGATGCCTTCATCCACTGAGCCACCAGACCCAGCATTTACATACATCTCTCTCCCTCCTGCTCTCCCTCCGGCCCTCCCTCTCCATCTCTCTCTCCCTCCTGCCCTCCCTCTCCCTCCCCCTCTGTCATCTCACTGTGTGTGTGTCTGTCTGTGTCAGCCTTCAGCCCGGGCTGAGACAGCTTCCTCATCGCGCACACACAGACAGCCACACCAAAGTACTTAACAGGTCTTTAAAAGACCATTAACATATTATTGAGGCTTTGTTTGTTGTAGCGCCCCTGCATCTCCACCCTGACAATCACTGCTTGCCCAGCCCCACAGAGCAGAGGCTTTGTTCTATTTCACCTCTTTGTGGCCCTGCATCTCCACTCTGCTCTGTGGGGGCCGGGGGAGCAGTGATTGTCTGCAAGGTCTGCGCACCGTCAAGGAAGGCTTGCCGGGCCGCCACTGGCCCGCGGGCCGTACTATGAGTACCCCTGCTCTAGATACACATATGCTATCTAAGAGTCAGATAGTAGCATGATCCAGGTATATGGACACATACAGTTTCTGTGTCACCCACCCAGGCTGTTGTCCTTCCACCAATCATTGCTTCATCATTCACCCAGCCATGCATCTCATATTCTTTCCTTCCCAGCCACGTCTTCAATCTCAATAAGTAAGGAATATATAAGAGCTTACCTCTGCCCGCCACCACCACCGTCTCAACTCTCACAGCCGGCACTGGAGCCGCCGCCTCCTCCCCTGAAGAATTGCCCTCCGCCTCCGTGTCGAGCACCACCACCTCCGCGCTGGCCCCGCCACCAGATGTTCCACCTACAAAGTACATTTAAGAATGTTAGAATAAACCACTCACTAGTATTTGGTCTAGGAATGAAGACATGTGAAAACAATGTAATTTGTGACTGTCTACTCTAAAGTAAAAACAAAATGTCCCTTTTTCCAGGGAAGGGTGTTGTCTTGCTGCACTTTTTGGCACAACTGATGAAGGCTGGCTTTTTAACACGCACCATTTTTCTCCACACAGACAGAAGATGGACTTCTAACAACAAGATCAAGTTGAAACCAGTTGAGAGCTCGGCTCGACCACAAGAAATGTCTTCAATTAATCGTCAGCACTAACCACTTTTCCATTCTCAGTTAAACGTTTAGTTTTTTTATTATGACTTCATTTTAATAAATGTGTTTACTTTTAATAAAGCTTTTAAACTTAATTAGACTCTGTGTTTTTTGGTCCAGACTAGAGTGACTGAGCGAAAGGTTTTGCAATTTTTGCAAGCATGAGTCCGTGCCTCTGACACTTCTTGACTCTGACTCCGAGTCCGTACTCTTGAGCTACGTTGGATAACCATCATTGGGGATCAATCATCGATGAATTCGGGAGGTAAATGACTGTGCCACACTATGTAGTCAGTCAGTAAGGACATTGGGGGTTCAAAGTCTGTTATCACAGAGGTATGTGGAAACTCTAACAGCGCCTATTATAATTGATAAGCAATGCACTATTTATTGTCCATAGTTCTGTTTCTGCAGAAGAATTGTCCCCGCAACAGTAGTGGTATGGATTGTCCTCCTATCCAAACCAAAAGGTAGTATCTTATTCTTTCTTGGTGGTCATTCACATTTTATAGTTGGGAATTTTCAAAGCAGATAAAACACTTCAAAAGACATTATGGACAATCCCAGAGGACTGCACTAAGTTGATAGAGCTATTGCTGACTAGAATGGGAGTTTCGCCAACCGTGCAATCCTAGTTAGCTACACAGACAGACTAATAAGAATAATCTAGTAATACCACAGGGAGTCATAGTAGAGGCAGGATAAGAATTTAGATACAGTCTACAAGAAGATCAAAGACGATTTTGAAAAAATCAAATGAGGAACGCTAGGAAAAATAGGTACTAGTCTAAAATGAAAATTTACTGGGGCCAGCAAAGGAGCCGTCGCCTGCCCGATCCTGGCCCTGTTCAACAGCATCCGCCGCCTGCTGCTCCTGTGTCCCCTCGCCCCTGGGGGGAGCTGACGTACAACATGAAAGAAAGAACAGAAAACATGGATGATTGTTGCTTGTCAATGTCAACCAAATCAAACCTTTCAAAACAACAATAACAAAATATTTCCGCGAAATTATATTGATTAGGGCTAGTTTTCATTGATTTGCGGACCTGCGACTTCGAAAGTCACATAACTCACTAAACAAAGTACTGAAAGGTTCACCTAGGACTGGCAGGCAGCAGTCCCCAGGCAAGACGCAAAGTGACAGACAAACTCCATTGTGATTTCAGTCAGATCAGTGACAACACTAACAGTTGCCTGCTACATAACCAGTCATTTAAATAGTCAAACTATCAATCCACCGCCACTATTTTTCTTATTGTCAGGGGTACAAAGGAAGGGGCAGATTTAAGCCCCTTGCGGCTCTTTTGCTCCGTTCTTGCGTGACTTTTGTGACGCAGCAGCTAAACAAAAGAGGCGCCATGGTGCGGCGTATAATATTATAACAACGTGACCCATTTGGGAGATGCATCCCGTTATAAAGCCCTGCGCCATCAGGGGGCATTCCGGCGCAAGGGAGGGCATTCCTGCGCTGGAACACATCCTAAAAGTGGCTGAGGGAAATCTACAAAATTTCAATCAGTCACCTTTAGGACAATGATGCGTCACACAAACCCTGCACCTGCTTGAAGCAGACGTACGGCTTGACCCAGCATTGGGGAGATAGGGTACCCCAGAGCATTGCTGGAGCTGCGCCATCGTTGCGACGCAACTCCAGCAGTAAAGCTTCAGTGACGTTTTGGGCCCATGGTGCGCCGCATTGGAAATACGGCGCACCATGTTTGGTGGTGGTAGCGGGCCGCACAATTACTGGCGCATCCCAGCTACTTTGCAGGGATGCGGCGGTAATTGCAATTTTGCCCCTTAGGGGCATACTTACTTACGCGTTCTGGCGCAAAACTACCCTTGCGACACGGCAGATGCGCCTCATTTACAATGCGGCGCGCCATGGCGCAAGGGTAGGCACTTGCGTGACGCATCGCGTCACGTAAGAGCGGCGCATCACTGGAGTCACGTCGCCAACGCAATGCAATGCAACTCCAGTAATGCTCAGGGCCACCCAACATGCTGTGTCAGTCTTACGCCTGCTTCAAGCAGGCATAAGGAATTGAATTGACGTAGCAGCGTCGCAGAAGTGCCTGCGTTAAATCTTGTAGATTTCACGCAGGCACTTTTGCGAGGCGCACAGCCGCCGGACCGCCCACCCTGCGTACTAGGAACGCACCCATTGTGGCGCAGGCCCATGGCTTTATAACGTGACGCATCTCCCTAGATGCGTCACGTTGTATATGACTCGCAGGGATGCGCCACGTTTACGCCGCTGTTGCGTCACGCAAGGCAACGTAAACGTGGCGCAAGGGGCTTGTAAATGTAATCTGCCCCCTAGTGTCTAGCATTACGCAGTTCTGTAAAGTACACTCATACATAATAGTTACTCAGGCCAATGAGACCACAAAATAGAAAACAAATAAGCATAGTAGCAACGCCACTGAGAAGGAGAGCAGTGCACCTGAAATGCACAGAAGTTTTTGAAATATAATTTAACTACAATGTAATCGTCAGCAGCATTATTGGCTTGCTCCATGTAAAAAACAAATATTTGCAATACAACAACACAGAGCAGGAGAAAACATAGTAGTGAGTGATGAAATAGCTACTACTACTCACCAAGCCCGGGGATCTCCAAGCCGAGCTGGTCCAGCAGGTCGCGCTCCCGGTCCAGGAGGTCCGTCCAGCGGTGGGTGGCCTGGCTGTAGGTGCGCTGGACCCCGGAGAGTTGGGCCATGGCCTAGCACACCTTCTGCCACCGCTTCCGGCGCTCCCGGATGTTGTAGCCGCCGGCCGCGATCCGGCCACGGCGGAAACGGAAATACGTCACGCAAACAAAATGGCCGCGCCCGTACTCGACCTTGGGGTAAATTTGCGTGTTGCGCTGCAAGCGGCTCGCGAATACTGCAAAAAAACTTGCGAAATAACACGCCGCAAAAAAATATAAAGCTCATTCGCACGAATTGGCGGCTTCCGCGGTCGGTTTCGCACGACACCGAGCCTCACAAATAGGGCGAAATTACCGAAATCCCCCATCCCCCATCTTCTACAGTGATGATGAACCAGAGGGTGGCATTGATGTAACAGAGGGTGGCATGGGTCAAAGAGAGGGTGGCAGTGGTGAAACAGAGGGTGCTGGGATGCTGTGATGATGAACCAGACGTAGAAACAACATAGTCGCGACCGTTGTGAGCCAACAAGTAAGTTCGCAATTGCAAACTAGTACCAAATCCTCGCGAACTGGCATACATAATACAAATGCAACTAAAATGTGAATGCCTCAGCTTGTAATATTATTAGATGCATGTACATATAGATTTTTATTATATACAACTATCTTCAACTGCAAAAAATTGCATTAAAATAATGTTTGTGTTAGGGTTGCTAACTATATATACAGTTTGCTTAAATATTATAATTTAGATATGTACCTATATATATATATATATATATATATATATATATATATATATATATATATATATATATATATATATATATAGTACTTACTGGAGAAAAAAATGTAAAAATAGATAAATATATATATATATATATATATATATATATATATATATATATATATATATATATATATATATATATATATATATATATATATATATATATATATATATATATATATATATATATATATATATATTCACTGAAAAAACCTTAGGTTATAGACCATATCTAGTTAGGAATTTGCATTTACAAAACCTTGAAAATTCACTGAAAAAACCATAGGTTAGAGACCATATATAGTTAGCTGGACATTTTATTGACATAAAACCAATGAAATTCCATATATAGTTAGTTGCACTAACTATATATCGCGCACCCGCAATCTACTGCTGATGATGTCACATATTACATCATTCATGACATAGTCAGTGACATCTTAGCTGCCCGGTTCGCGTACCGGGAAGCGCCTCTACCGCGAAAAATAGCAATTTTTTTTTTTTTTGCCTCGTGGGGGACTTTAATATCCCCCTCATCAATCCTAGGGGGTCAGGAGGGGTTTACCTTGCCCCCTTTCTTTCATTTCCCCCTTTGTTTTTCACCACATCTTGTCTCTCAAACCTACCGAGAGACAAGATGGCGGCCGCTCCGGACTGTTTACAATGTTGACAGCCAATCAGCTTCTCCTCAGACTCCCGTTACGCTGCCGGTTAGCTGCCCGGTTAGCTGCCCGGTGAGCTGCCCGGTTCACGTACCGGGACACGCCTCTACGGTGCCACGGGGCACTTTAATAACCCCAAAATCCTTCCTAGGGGGTCAGGAGGGGTCTACCGTGCCCCCTTTTATTAATTTCCCCCTTCGTTTTTCTCCTCCTCTTGTCTCTCGATCCTACCGAGAGACAAGATGGAGGCCGGTCCGGACTGTTTAGAATGTTGACAGACAACGGAGAGCCAATCAGCTTCGCTTCGCGAAGTTCCGTTACGCGTCAGGTACGCGAACCGGAGCGCTAACCGAAGCGCTGTCACAGATATATCTGTTTTTTAAAACGTTAATTTCTCAAAATCCTCTGGAGCACATATATTGAGACATAGCAAAGGCACGTCGGGCAAACCATATCTACAATTTTGCCAAGTTTCGTGTAAATCCATTCAGCCGTTCGAGCTAAAAGTGAGTCCAACCGCCCTATGGAAAACTCAATGTTAAAAACGCGTTTTGGGACCCCCCTTTTTTCTCGGCCCCCCCCTTGACAAAACCCCCCCCCCCTCAAATTTTCAGGGGCTGCTCAAAAACAAAATGTGCCATTTTCCTGAAAATTTTAGCCAATTCCATCCACAAACGCCAAAGTTATTCGACATAGAATTTTCAAAAATCACATAGGAAAAAAATCCTAACTATATATACCTACTGTCGACCGCCAGTAGGTAATATATATATATATATATATATATATATATATATATATATATATATATATATATATATATATATATATATATATTCACTGAAAAAACCATAGGTTTCATCCACGTTATAGTCAGGAATTAGCTTTTAAAAACCTTAGAAATTTACTGAAAAAACCATAGCTTTCACCTATGTTATAGTTAGCTGGACATTTCTCTCATACAAAACCATTGAAATTCCCCCATTATAGTTAGGTCAGCTAATGGAAAGGGGCGACCATTCGGTCCCCCCGAACGTATGGTGGAGTACCCCGATCCCCCCGGGAGGCCATCTTGGGCGGGAGGCGAGTCTCGGCTGGTATGCCCGAAGCGGCGTAGCCGGGGCGCGCCTTTTCCCGCCCTGGAGTGGGTTATCCTAGACACTGACGCGGCCGGCCACGCCCCCGGAGGCAGGCGGAGGCGGGTTTACGCCCGCCCGAAGACGGATAAAAGGAGCAACAAGCCAAGAAAGCATCCTCTTGTTCCTATGCTCTGAAGCTGCACCTCCCCGCTGCACGTGAGCTCGAGACGGAACGAAGAGCCAATTTTGAGCGTTGTAATCTTGTTTTTGTTTTACAGATATCTTCGTTGGAGAATGCCGGGCAAGAAGGTCGGAAAGCGGGTCGGGACCGATCAGATGCTCCGCATGCTCATAAAGGAGGTAGCCGAGTTGAAGAAGCAAATGGCGGTAAAGAACGGAGAGGGAGGACCGAAGCGAATCGTCGGACCAGCATTGCCGGGAGTAGTCCCTAGCGGGAGAGGCAAGAGGTCCAAGAGGGGGGCACCTGGGGGGGAGGCCCCGGTTCCCGATACACCGATAGAGGAGCCAATCTCGGTTCCGAAGGAGGGGCATCCGATCCCCGTGGTAGTCACCCCCGTGAACGGGGAAGATATGCCTCCCGAGTTGGCGGCACAACTGGCAGCGTGGTTGGGAAAAGATAGTGAGGGCACCACGGCTGACGACGCCAGGGCAGTAATGAGACAACTGCGGGAATCTAGAGAGGCTGCGAAGGCACCATCTTCTGTTCCCCCACAGGTTACGGTGGCTGGGATTGCAGCAGACGCGAGTTCGGCAGAAAGTACAGCTCCTAGTTCAGGTAAGCGGATACTGCCGATTGCGGGGGAAGGGTCTGTACCCTCACGAAGGGAGAAAGTGGCCCAGCATGTTCCACTCGAAATTAAGGAAAAGATTTGGGCTGATAAGTATGTGAACATGTTTTCTTTGCTTACTGACCATTACGAGATCGAGCATGTGAAGGCCCAAAAAGAGCTTATGCATCCGAGTGTTTGGCGGGCAAAAATGGCCGCCTTTAAGGTCGACGAGAACATAGGTACTTGGGGCAGAGCGTTTGGCATTTTCACCTCCATTATGGGTGAGCGAAGGCCTGAGTTGTTGACGGAATTGCCTATTTATCAGACACGTATTATGGAGTATTCTCTAGCATACGAGGGCAATCAGTGGTTTTGTTATGACAATATTTTTAGGAAGGCTAAGGAGCACGACCCAGCTCTAACTTGGGATTGTTATGACTCCATTTCTTGGCAAAAAATGGAGAATTCAGGCATGTTAAAGGTACCATTGTCGGGGGGTGTCGGGGGTGAGTCTTCCCGCCAAACCTCTGGGACACCCTTTCGGACGGGTGCAGGTAATGAGCATCACTCGAAGTCGAGTGGCAACGCAGGTAAAAAGGGGATTTGTTGGAATTTTAACAGGGGAAAATGTACAAGGCCTCAGGGGTCATGCAAGTTTAAACACGAATGTGGGGGGTGTGGACAGTCCTCTCATCCCGAGTCCATGTGCAGAGCCAAGACGGGTGATAACGGTGGTAGGGGAAGCGCCAAACAGGTCTGAGATAGTCCGAGGGGCGCCTTTACCTACCCCGGTGGATACCATGGCAATGATTCCTTGGCTCAATGAATACCCGGATCATGTCTCCGCTGGGGTGTTGCGAGACGGGTTTTCGTATGGTTTCCGCATTCCAGTGGGGGATTTTCAGGGAAAAACTAGTTGTAAGAACCAACTGTTGGTCCTGCAGCATACGGCGGTGGTACAGGTAAAGATTGGGAAAGAGGTGACTCGAGGGCGGGTTGCCGGTCCATTCGATTTACCACCGGTTGCTAACTTTGTTTGTTCCCCCTTAGGGGTGGTCCCCAAGAAGGACCCGGGTGAGTTTAGGCTAATACATAATTTGTCAGCCCCACGAGGTCTTTCCGTGAATGATGCGATAGACCCGGAAGTGTGTTCGGTGCGGTACGCATCTTTCGATGAGGCCGTCACCATGTTGAATCGCCTGGGGCCCGGAGCGCTGATGGCCAAATCAGACATCGAGTCAGCGTTCCGGTTGCTCCCGGTACACCCAGACGATCAGCGTCTCCTTGGTTTCATGTTTCAGGGTCGCTATTACATGGATAAATGTATGCCAATGGGTTGCTCCATATCTTGTGCTTATTTTGAAAAGTTCAGTTGTTTTTTGCAATGGGCATTCACAAGAAAGACGGGTTTTCAGCATGTTATGCATTATCTCGATGACTTTCTGTTCCTGGGGGCAGCCGGGGATCCAGAATGTGGACAGGCTTTAAAAGAATTTTGTGTCTTAATGAATCATTTTGGTGTGCCATTGGCACCAGGTAAGACTGTGGGTCCCTCGACTTCACTCGAGTTTCTGGGGATCGAGCTCGACTCGGAGGAAGGTTGTTTTCGGTTACCCAAAGACAAAGTGTTAAAATTCAGAGCATCCCTCGAAACATGTATTCGAGAGCCTAAGGTAAACCTGCATCAATTACAACAAACGGTGGGCCAGTTGAATTTTGCCCTCAGAATAATGCCAATGGCCCGCCCCTTTTCCCGCTCGATTGCACAAGCCATGGTCGGCCTTAAGGAGGGACACCACCGCACAAGGCTCTCGGCAGAGATTCGCCAGGACATGCGCATTTGGCTGGCATTCTTGGCAGATTTCAATGGTCGAATTGTCTGGAACAAACCGGCGGTGTCCTCCGAGGAGCTGGGGCTGTGGACAGATTCGGCGGGGAGTATAGGTTTTGGCGCCATATTCGGTACGCAATGGTCGGCGCAAAAATGGCCGTCATGGTGGCACGAGTACGGGCTGACGAGTAACATTGCTTTTCTCGAACTCTTCCCTATTTTGGTGGCCCTGAAAACATGGCCTGAGGGGTTCCGGGATCACTCTGTGGTGTTCTGGTCTGATAACATGACCGTGGTTGAGTGTATCAATAGTCAGGCGGCACGTTGAAAATGGATTCTGAGACTGCTCAAGGAAATTGTGTTATTGTGTATGCAGTTGAATGTGCTCTTTAGGGCGCGACATGTCCCGGGGGTACTGAACCAAGCGGCTGATGCGCTTTCTCGTTTCCGTATGCAGGCCTTCTGGGGTTTTCTGCCCACAGCGGACCCGGTGGCGGCACCCTTTCCCGAAGCTCTCTGGTCTCTCGGTGCCCCGAACTACAAAACCTTGTGGGAGAGAGTTTAGCACCCAGGACAAGGAAGGCATATGAAGGGGCGTTTCGTTCCTATTGGTCCTTTTTGGGTTCTGCTAGGGGGGAGCTTTGGGGACAGGAAGAGCTTGTCGTAAAATTTTTGCTGTCTTTACATCAGGCAGGCAAATCAGTTGCTACGGCCCAGAGGCATCGGGCCACCATTTCCTTTATGGCAAGGGCTCATGGGATCCAGGACCCGACAGCGTCTTTCGTGGTGCAGAAAGCGCTACGAGGGTGGCAACGCCTGGAGGGTCGCAGAGTCGATGAGAGACACCCGATAGGTCTGGATAGGTTGGCCCTGTTATTTTCTGTACTCCCTGCGACATGTTCATCCCAGTATGAAACAGTGTTATTCCGAGCCGCTTTTGGCTAGCATTCCATGGGGCTATGCGGGTAAGCGAACTGGTGGCGAAGAACAAGCAGGATACGGTGGGGGGACTGTGCCGAGAGCATATTCAGGTTAAGGTGGAGACGATGACTGTCTCGTTTGTCAGGTCCAAGACCGATCAGGGTGCGATTGGGGATTGCATAGTCATACATACGATTCCCGGGTCTCCCATGTGCCCTGTTGTTTGCGTAGAGGAATATTTGGCGCAGAGGGTGGCATCATGGGGGGGGACCTTGTTGAGACACGCTGACGCCACCCCACTGACGAGGTTTCAGTTCCAGCGGGTGCTTGCGATGTCGATTTCGGCCGCAGGCTTGAACCCCGGCGAGTTCGGGACCCATTCCTTTCGGATAGGGGCTGCTACTGAGGCTACAGCCAGGGGTCTGAGTGTGGAAAAAGTGAAACGTTTGGGGCGTTGGTCCTCGAATTGTTACAAAAGGTATGTGCGGTTGCACATGTTGTGAAGCTGTAATGATGTACTCACGCTTCTTGTTTTTGTTTGGTTTACAGTTTCGCAAGCTTACGAGGCGGGTCGGACTGTGCAGTCGACCCGACACCTGGGAACCAGCGGTCAGACATCACTGGCTGCGCAAAAAGAGGTGTGGGTCGTGGGCCACTCATACGTGAGGCGTGCCGCGGACGTATGCAAAGCAGGTGACATGATTCACATGGCTGGGGAATACGGGTACAGGGTGACCTTCTACGGAAGGGGCGGGCTCTGTATTGACCAGTTTCAATCCTTTTTCGAGGGTTTGTTAGGGCGGACAAGGTCACCGCCGTCTATAATCATAGTCCATCTTGGGGGCAACGATTTGGTGGCCACTGGTAGACGACTTCTTCTCGAGGCAATGCTCTCCACAGTAAGTTGGTTGGCAAGAAGAGTTCTAGGGTGCACAATTGCATGGTCCCATATGATTCCACGGAAAGTGTGGCGGGGGGCGAATTCGGTTTCTGCCTAGAATCACTCAGTAAAGAAAGTAAATAACAAATTGGGTAGACTGTTTCGTTCAAGTACACTGCATTCTATTCCGCATGGTTGTATCAAGGGGGACAGTATGTATCTGGGAGATGGGGTCCATTTGTCCCGGGTGGGGAATGAGTTACTCATAGGAGACCTCATAGCTTGGCTAAAGAGTTTAAAACATGACCTTTAGGCAGGAGTTGTTGTGGGGGGTCCGGATAGCCGATCAACTATCCGGCCCGTGGCGGTAAGGTCATGATCGGTGAGCAGTAATTGGAAGATCCCTATGGGGGGGCGTCACCCATTACGGATGGGAGCGCTCGGGGGAGGTGGCCATTGGCCCCTCAACGGGGAGGCGGTCCCTTCTAAGGATGGGCCGCCGAAAGGAAAGGAAAGGCGGTCAAGGCCCCTTCCTGGATAGGAGGGGCTACGGGCCCCTCCTGGGGAATTTCTCGGGGCCAGGACATCTGCGACGGCAGATGTGGTAAGTTGTGTGGGGTGGGGAGGGGGTTTACGCTACCTTCTAGACACCTCACACGAGTCCTCGGACGACCTTTAAATGGCGTCGAGTTCATTGGGGCCCCCGTCAAGTCAAGGGAAATTGGTAGATGCACTTGAGGTACGCCTCTGTGCGGTCGCCCCTCCCAAGTGGGGGGGGGTATTTCTGGTTTAGGGATCTGACACCGGTTACGACCTTGCCGTTGGCCCTTAAAAGTTAGGATGTACAATTTCAAGTTAAATGTTTTGTAGGATGTTAGTTCGGCTAGGAGAACCTTTGTATTAGAAATATGTTAAGGTTAGCCAAACATCGTAATGTGGAAATGAAATTGTACATAATATGAAACTGTTATTTTAATGTTTTGATTTTGTTTCATATTTTAATAAATACGGCCGGGAGGGTCACTCCCTCCCGCCTTCCAAAAGTTCAGAACGTTTCCGGTTTCCCATCCTTGGGGATTGTGTCGAGAGGGGGTGGCGGGTATCTCAGCCATATGGAAAGGGGCGACCATTCGGTCCCCCCGAACGTATGGTGGAGTACCCCGATCCCCCCGGGAGGCCATCTTGGGCGGGAGGCGAGTCTCGGCTGGTATGCCCGAAGCGGCGTAGCCGGGGCGCGCCTTTTCCCGCCCTGGAGTGGGTTATCCTAGACACTGACGCGGCCGGCCACGCCCCCGGAGGCGGGTTTACGCCCGCCCGAAGACGGATAAAAGGAGCAACAAGCCAAGAAAGCATCCTCTTGTTCCTATGCTCTGAAGCTGCACCTCCCCGCTGCACGTGAGCTCGAGACGGAACGAAGAGCCAATTTTGACCCACCCACCAGCCCCTGAGGACAGCCAGTTGCTTTAAATAAAGTTTTGATGTGGTAACTTTATTTCTTACAGGTTGTGATGATTGTCGTGTTACTTTGGGTATGCAATAAAGAATGGTCATTTACAGTATGTTTTTCAAATAAAGTAATTCTGCACTAGTGTTGATCAGTAATCATACGTGAAATGGTTATGGTTGTTTTTTAATTTAGTAATTTTCGTTAAATTGTCGTATTTATTTTGGTCGGGCGGTAAGGTCATGATCGGTGAGCAGTAATTGGAAGATCCCTATGGGGGGGCGTCACCCATTACGGATGGGAGCGCTCGGGGGAGGTGGCCATTGGCCCCTCAACGGGGAGGCGGTCCCTTCTAAGGATGGGCCGCCGAAAGGAAAGGAAAGGCGGTCAAGGCCCCTTCCTGGATAGGAGGGGCTACGGGCCCCTCCTGGGGAATTTCCCGGGGCCAGGACATCTGCGACGGCAGATGTGGTAAGTTGTGTGGGGTGGGGAGGGGGTTTACACTACCTTCTAGACACCTCACACGAGTCCTCGGACGACCTTTAAATGGCGTCGAGTTCATTGGGGCCCCCGTCAAGTCAAGGGAAATTGGTTGATGCACTTGAGGTACGCCTCTGTGCGGTCGCCCCTCCCAAGTGGGGGGGGTATTTCTGGTTTAGGGATCTGACACCGGTTACGACCTTGCCGTTGGCCCTTAAAAGTTAGGATGTACAATTTCAAGTTAAATGTTTTGTAGGATGTTAGTTCGGCAAGGAGAACCTTTGTATTAGAAATATGTTAAGGTTAGCCAAACATCGTAATGTGGAAATGAAATTGTACATAATATGAAACTGTTATTTTAATGTTTTGATTTTGTTTCATATTTTAATAAATACGGCCGGGAGGGTCACTCCCTCCCGCCTTCCAAAAGTTCAGAACGTTTCCGGTTTCCCATCCTTGGGGATTGTGTCGAGAGGGGGTGGGGGGTATCTCAGCCATACTATAACTCGCGCGCCCGCAATGCACTGCTGATGACGTCACATATTACATCACTCATGACATGGTCAGTGACATCACTCATCACATCCCTGATGACATCTCAAATGACGTCACTGATGACCTCACTGATGACATCATCCAGTGAATGTGTGTCTTTCTGAAAAAGACATCTTTTTTATATATATATCTAAAGGTTGATGGAAGAATAAATGGGTAAATAAGTGTCTAAATTGATTTTTTTTGTAAAATTGATTGTATAACTGACTTATTAAGTATACCTTAGTGAATACATGTATTAGCGAGTAATGTTAAATATGTAAATATCTGTATCAGTGTCTCACTTTGTATATAAGTGACTGCATGGGTTGGTGAGTACCTACATGAGTATCTATATGGGTTATTAGTTGGTTTTTTGAGTATCAGAATGAGTGTCTGTATGGTTTGGTGGGGGGTATTACTTAGCGCACAGATACATGAATGACTGACTCACTGTTTGTATGTGTTTTTAAGGCAAAATGTGTGCAGGACTGTATGGGTGGATGAGTGTGTGTATGGGTGAGTTAGTGAGTGAATCATTGTCTCAATAGTATCTTTATGAGTAACTACATATGTTTTAAACTAGTAGATGTGAGTATTGATGTATATAAGTGAGTATATGTGAGAGTGACCGATTGGAGGAGTTCCTGTATAAATAAGTATGTGTTTCTATAAAAGATTGTTTATGAGAGTAAGTATGTGTACGTTTCTGTAGAAGTAAACGCAGTGGTATGTGTATAGCTGTATATGCAAATAAATAGATGTTTGATAGTTTATTTGCATGTGTGAGTATGTGTGTGAGTAACTCTATGGATGAGTATCGGTGTGTAACTTGATGTATAGGTGTATGAGTACATATGATGAGTGAGTACATATATGAGTGACTATTGGAAAGGGGCGACCATTCGGTCCCCCCGAACGTATGGCGGAGTACCACGAGCCCCCCGGGAAGCCATTTTTGGGGCGGGAGGCGAGCCTCGGCTGGTATGCCCGAAGCGGCGTAGCCGGGGCGCGTTTTTTCCCGCCCTAGAGTGGGCTGGCCTAGACACTGACGCGGCCGGCCACGCCCGAGGGGCAGGCAGGGGCGGGTTTACGCCCGCCCTGAAGACGGATAAAAGGAGCAACAAGCCAAGAACGCATCCTCTTGTTCCTGTGCTCTGAAGCTGCACCTCTCGCTGCACGTGAGCTCGAGACGGAACGAAGAGCCAATTTTGAGCGTGGTAATCTTTCTTGTTTGTCTTACAGATACTCTGTTGGAGAATGCCTAAGAAAGCTGGAAAGCGAATGACTACCGACCAGATGCTGCGTGTTCTTATGAAAGAGGTGACCGACCTAAAGAAGCGAATGGCGGATAAAGACGGGGAAGAGGGACCGAAACGTCCTTTGGCTGGAGCAGCTCCGGGAGGAAAAGGCAAGAGGCCCAGAAGGGGAGCAGCTGGGGGAGACATCCCGGTTCCCTGTTCCCCACTCGAAGAGCCAACTCCGGTGCCGGCAGAGGGGAATCCGATTCCCGTGGTGGTCACCCCCGTGTCCGGGGAGGATATGCCGCCCGAACTGGCAGCACAATTAGCAGCGTGGTTGGGTAAAGATAGCAAGGGCGCCACGGCTGACGACGCACGGGTGTTGATGAGGCAACTGCGTGAATCGAGGGAGGCGGCGAAGGCAGCATCGCCAGTTATCACGCCGGCTGCGGCAGTAGGAAAACCACCTGGGACAGGCTCAGCCGCAGATACAGCTTCCGGTTCAGGTAAGCGGCCATTGCCGATTGCGAGGGATGAGTCTGCACCTTCACGAAGGGAAAAGTTGGGTCAACATGTCCCTCTGGCTATTAAAGAGAAGATATGGGCAGATGAGTATGTAAACATCTTCTCGTTGCTTACCGATCATTATGAGATGGAGCATGTTAAGAGCCAAAAGGACCTCATGCATCCGAGTGTTTGGCGCGCAAAGATGGCCGCCTTGAGGGTAAATGAAAATATTGGCAATTGGGGCAAGGCGTGGGGGATTTTTACATCCATCCTGGGCGAACGTAGGCCCGAGTTGCTGTCTGAATTGCCGATTTATCAGTCACGGATCATGGGGTATTCTGTGTCATATGGGGGCAATCAGTGGTTCTGTTACGATAATATTTTCAGAAAAGCGAAAGAACATGATAAAAACTTAACTTGGGATTGTTACGATTCTGTGTCATGGTCAAAAATGGAGGATACTGGTATGTTGAATTTGCCATTGGTAGGGAGTAGTGTGGGGGAATCCTCCCGCCAATATGCTGGGACGCCCTTTCGATCAGGTACGAGTAACGACTACCACTCGAGGCCGAACGGCACCACAGGTAAAAGGGGGATTTGTTGGAACTTTAACAGGGGTAAATGTACGAGGCCCCAGGGGTCATGCAAATTTAGGCACGAATGTGGTGGGTGTGGGCAATCATCCCATCCTGAGTCCATGTGCAGAGCCAAAACGGGTGAAAACGGGGGTAGAGGAGGCGCCAAACAGGTCTGAAATAGTCCGAGGGGCGCCTTTACCTACTCCAATTGATACCATGGCAATGATTCCTTGGCTCAGCGAATTCCCGGATCACGCTTCCGCTGGGGTGTTGCGGAACGGGTTTTCGTATGGTTTCCGCATCCCAGTGGGGGAGTTTCAGGGTGTAGCGAAATGTAAAAACCAAATATCAGTCTTGCAACATACGACCGTGGTACAGGAGAAGATTGGGAAGGAGGTGGCTCGAGGTCGAGTCGCCGGTCCGTTTAACGTGCCACCGGTTGCTAACTTTGTTTGTTCCCCTTTAGGGGTGGTCCCCAAGAAGGACCCGGGTGAGTTTCGGCTGATACATAATTTGTCAGCCCCACGTGGTCTTTCCGTAAACGATGCGATAGACCCGGAAGTGTGTTCAGTGCGGTACGCATCCTTCGATGAGGCCGTAGCCATATTGAATCGCCTAGGGCCCGGTGCGCTGATGGCGAAATCTGATATCGAGTCAGCATTCCGGTTGCTCCCGGTACATCCAGACGATCAGCGTCTTCTTGGTTTCATGTTTCAGGGTCACTATTACATGGATAAATGTATGCCAATGGGGTGCTCTATATCTTGTGCCTATTTTGAGCAGTTCAGTTGTTTCCTGCAATGGGCCTTCACAAGGAAGACAGGGTTTCATCAGGTTATGCATTATCTCGATGACTTTTTGTTTCTGTGGGCAGCTGGGGATCCGGAATGTGGTCAGGCTTTGAACGAATTTTGTGTCTTGATGAATCATTTTGGTGTGCCATTTGCACCAGGTAAGACTGTGGGTCCTTCGACTTGCCTCGAGTTTCTGGGGATCGAGCTCGACTCGGAGGAAGGTTGCTTTCGTTTACCAGGAGACAAAGTGCTAAGGTTCAGGGCATCCCTGGAAACGTGTATTAGTCAGTCTAAGGTGAAGCTACATCAATTACAACAATTGGTGGGACAGTTGAATTTTGCCCTAAGAGTAATACCGATGGCCCGCCCCTTTTCCCGCTCGATCGCTCAGGCCATGGTCGGCCTGAAGGAGGGTCATCATCGCACGAGGCTTTCGGCAGAGGTTCGCCAGGACATGCGCATTTGGTTGGCATTTCTGGCGGATTTCAATGGTCGAATTGTCTGGAACAAACCGGCGGTGTCCTCCGAGGAGCTGGGGCTGTGGACAGATTCGGCAGGGAGCATTGGTTTTGGTGCCATATTCGGCACACAATGGTCGGCTCAAAAATGGCCGTCATGGTGGCATGAGGGCGGGCTGACAAGTAACATTGCTTTTCTTGAACTTTTTCCCATTCTGGTGGCCCTGAAAACTTGGCCCGAGGGGTTCAGAGATCACTCTGTGGTGTTCTGGTCTGATAACATGACCGTGGTTGAGTGTATCAATAGCCAGGCAGCACGATGCAAATGGATTCTGAGACTGCTCAAAGAAATTGTGTTATTATGTATGCAATTGAATGTGCTATTTAAGGCAAGACATGTGCCGGGGGTGATGAACCAAGCGGCTGATGCCCTTTCTCGTTTTCGTATGCAGGCCTTCTGGGGTTTTCTGCCCACAGCGGACCCGGTGGCGGCACCCTTTCCCGAAGCTCTCTGGTCTCTCGGTGCCCCGAACTACGAAACCTCGTGGGAGAGAGTTTAGCACCCAGGACGAGGAAGGCATATGAAGGGGCGTTCCGTTCCTATTGGGCCTTTTTGGGGGCTGCTAGGGGGGAGCTTTGGGGCCAGGAGGAGTTGGTAGTAAAATTTCTGCTGTCTTTACATCAGGCAGGCAAATCAGTGGCTACGGCCCAGAGGCATCGGGCCGCCATTTCCTTCGTGGCAAGGGCTCATGGGATCCAGGACCCGACAGCGTCTTTCGTTGTGCAAAAAGCGCTACGTGGGTGGCAACGCCTTGAGGGTCGCAGAGTAGATGAAAGGCGCCCGATAGGTCTGGATAGGTTGGCCCTGTTATTATCTGTACTCCCTGCAACGTGTTCATCCCAGTATGAAACAGTGTTATTCCGAGCCGCTTTTGCGCTGGCATTCCATGGGGCTATGCGGGTAAGCGAATTAGTGGCGAGGAACAAGCAGGATGCGATGGGGGGACTGTGCCGAGAGCACGTTCAGGTCAGAGGGGAGACAATGACTGTCTCGTTTGTCAGGTCCAAGACCGATCAGGGTGCGATGGGGGACTGCATAATCATACAAAGGATTCCCGGGTCCTCCATGTGCCCGGTAAGTTGCGTAGAGGAATATTTAGCGCAAAGGGTGGCATCATGGGGGGGGACCTTGTTGAGACACGCTGACGCCACCCCACTGACGAGGTTTCAGTTTCAGCGGGTGCTTGCGATGTCGATTTCCGCCGCGGGCTTGAACCCCGGCGAGTTTGGGACCCATTCCTTTCGGATAGGGGCTGCTACAAAGGCTACAGCCAGGGGTCTGAATGTCGAACAAGTTAAACGTGTGGGGCGTTGGTCCTCGAACTGTTATAAAAGGTATGTGCGGTTGCACATGTTGTGAAGCTGTAATGATGTACTCACGCTTCTTGTTTTTGTTTGGTTTTCAGTTGCGCAAGCCTGCGAGGCGGGGCGGACTGTGCAGTCGTCCCAACACCGGGCCAGCGGTCAGACATCACCGGCTGTGAAAAAGGAGGTGTGGGTCGTGGGCCACTCATACGTGAGGCGTGCCACGGACGTATTCAAAGCAGGTGACATGATTCACGTGGCTGGGGAATACGGGTACAGTGTGTCCTTCTACGGAAAGGGCGGGCTCTGTATTGACCAGTTTCAATCATTTTTTGAGGGTTTGTTAGGGCGGACGAGGTCACCGCCGGCTATAGTCATAGTACATCTTGGGGGCAACGATTTGGTGACCACTGGTAGACGACTTCTTCTTGAGGCGATGCTTTCCACTGTAAGTTGGTTAGCGAGAAGAGTTCCAGGGTGCACAATCGCATGGTCCCATATGATCCCACGAAAAGTGTGGCGGGGGGCTCTTTCAGTTTCTGCTCTGAATCATTCAGTAAGGAAGATTAATAATAAAGTGAGTAGATTGTTCCGTTCAAGTACACTGCATTCTATTTCGCATGGTTGTATTAAAGGAGACAGTATGTATTTGGGGGATGGTGTTCATTTGTCCCGGGTGGGGAACGAGTTGCTCATAGGAGACCTGATAGCTTGGCTGAGGACGTTATGACATGACCTTTAGGTAGGAGTGTGTGGGGGGTCCGGATAGCCGGTCAACTATCCGGCCTGTGGCGGTAAGGTCATGATCGGTGAGCACTAATTGGTAGATCCCTATGAGTGGGCGTCACCCATTACGGATGGGAGCGCTCGAGGGAGGTGGCCATTGGCCCCTCAACGGGTAGGCGGTCCCTTCTAAGGATGGGCCGCCGAAAGGAAAGGAAAGGCGGTCAAGGCCCCTTCCTGGCCCCAGGAGGGGCTACAGCCCCCTCCTGGGGAATTTCCCGGGGCCAGGATATCTGCGACGGCAGATGTGGTAAGTTGTGTGGGGTTTGGGAGGGGGCCTACGCTACCTTCTAGATACCTCACACGAGTCCTCGGACGACCTTTAAGTGGCGTCGAGTTTATTGGGGCCCCCGTCAAGTCAAGGGAAATTGGTAGTTGCACTTGAGGTACACCTCTGTGCGGTCGCCCCTCACAAGTGAGGGGGATATTTCTGGTTTAGGGATCTTGACACCGGTTACGACCTTGCCGTTGGCCCTTAAACGTTAGGATGTACAATTTCAAATTTTCAAGTTAATGTTTTGTAGGATGTTAGTTCGGCTAGGAGAACCTTTGTATTAGAGAATATGTTAAGGTTAGCCAAACATCGCAATGTGGTAATGAAATTGTACATAATATGAAACTGTTATTTTAATGTTTTAATTTTGTTTCATATTTTAATAAATACGGCCGGGAGGGTCACTCCCTCCCGTCTTCCAAAAGTTCAGAACTGTTTCCGGTTTCCCATCCTTGGGGAGTGTGTTGAGAGGGGGTGGCGGGTATCTCAGCCATATGGAAAGGGGCGACCATTCGGTCCCCCCGAACGTATGGCGGAGTACCACGAGCCCCCTGGGAAGCCATTTTTGGGGCGGGAGGCGAGCCTCGGCTGGTATGCCCGAAGCGGCGTAGCCGGGGCGCGTTTTTTCCCGCCCTAGAGTGGGCTGGCCTAGACACTGACGCGGCCGGCCACGCCCGAGGGGCAGGCAGGGGCGGGTTTACGCCCGCCCTGAAGACGGATAAAAGGAGCAACAAGCCAAGAACGCATCCTCTTGTTCCTGTGCTCTGAAGCTGCACCTCTCGCTGCACGTGAGCTCGAGACGGAACGAAGAGCCAATTTTGACCCGCCCACCATCCCCTGAGGACAGCAAGTGGTTTTTTTTTGAATAAAGTTGATGTGCTAACGCTATTTCTTGCAGGTTGTGATGATTATCGTGGTAGTTCTGATTATGCAATAAAGAATGGTCATTTCGTAGTATGTTCTCAAATAAAGTAATCCTGCACTGGTGTTGATCCGTGATCTTACGTGTCGATAAGCTGTAATTGTGTACTGTTTTTTAGGAATTTAGTCATGTTAGTAATTTAGCATTTTAGTAATTTAGATAAAATTGTCGTATTTATTTTGGTCGGGCGGTAAGGTCATGATCGGTGAGCACTAATTGGTAGATCCCTATGAGTGGGCGTCACCCATTACGGATGGGAGCGCTCGAGGGAGGTGGCCATTGGCCCCTCAACGGGTAGGCGGTCCCTTCTAAGGATGGGCCGCCGAAAGGAAAGGAAAGGCGGTCAAGGCCCCTTCCTGGGTAGGAGGGGCTACAGCCCCCTCCTGGGGAATTTCCCGGGGCCAGGATATCTGCGACGGCAGATGTGGTAAGTTGTGTGGGGTTTGGGAGGGGGTCTACGCTACCTTCTAGATACCTCACACGAGTCCTCGGACGACCTTTAAGTGGCGTCGAGTTTATTGGGGCCCCCGTCAAGTCAAGGGAAATTGGTAGTTGCACTTGAGGTACACCTCTGTGCGGTCGCCCCTCACAAGTGAGGGGGTTATTTCTGGTTTAGGGATCTTGACACCGGTTACGACCTTGCCGTTGGCCCTTAAACGTTAGGATGTACAATTTCAAATTTTCAAGTTAATGTTTTGTAGGATGTTAGTTCGGCTAGGAGAACCTTTGTATTAGAGAATATGTTAAGGTTAGCCAAACATCGCAATGTGGTAATGAAATTGTACATAATATGAAACTGTTATTTTAATGTTTTAATTTTGTTTCATATTTTAATAAATACGGCCGGGAGGGTCACTCCCTCCCGTCTTCCAAAAGTTCAGAACTGTTTCCGGTTTCCCATCCTTGGGGAGTGTGTTGAGAGGGGGTGGCGGGTATCTCAGCCATAATAGAACTGTTGCTGAATGAGTGTATGTAGATGTTGGAATTCCCGAATAGGTTGTTTTAACTGGTATTGGTATCTTCATTTATTTGAAAATTTTAGTTTCTATTTTTGAATGTATGTATCAAAGGTTATATTAGGGTGAGAAAAGGTCTGCCACTCTTTCACAAGGATGATGTCATCAGTGAGGTCATCAGTGATGTCATTTGAGATGTCATCAGTGATGTGATGAGTGGTGTCACTGACCATGTCATGAGTGAAGTAATATGTGACGTCATCAGCAGTGCATTGCGGGAGCGCGAGTTATAGTTAGCTGAACTAACTATAACAGGGGAATTTCAATGGTTTTGTATGAGAGAAATGTACAGCTAACTATAACATGGGTGAAACCTATGGTTTTTGCAGTGAATTTCTAAGGTTTTTTAAATGCTAATTCCTAACTATAACATGGCTGAAACCTATGGTTTTTTCAGTGAATTTCTAAGGTTTTTTAAATGCTAATTCCTAACTATAACGTGCCTGAAACCTATGTTTTTTTCAGTGAATATATATATGCACTAGAAAACTAAACACCCACTTCCTTTACAAAGAATTGGAAAGTTTGCATCTCTTAAACCTTTCAAATTTTTCACCTTAGTCATCTTCCACTCAATCAACACAACAACCACAAATACACACACCTACTTGCTACCATTCTTGCCTAAGCTTATCAATTATTCTTCTTTAATTGAAATTCAAAGTGCAGGCCCTTTATTCAGCCTTCTTGGTAACTACTACCTGTGAATAGCAGTGGGTAACTTGCACACTTCTGTCCTTTCTTGCGTCGTTTCTACCACACACTGCGGCAGGTTTACTAGCCCCTTGCGCCACTTTTGCATCATTTTTCCCACGACCTTGTAACTCTGCCCAATTGTGTGTACTGTATGCACTAGCTTTCTTTCTTAGTTGTACTAGTTTATCTTGCTCCCACTGCGGAATCCAACATCCTATCTGTGTAATGACCTGGAAATCCAAAGATCCACTTCACTGACAATGCAGTGGGTGGTTTGCGTCTCTCCAACCTTTCTTATTTTTCCCATTTTTCATCTTCTACTCAATCTACACATCATCCACACATACACACATCTAATTGCTGCATTCCTTAGCTGTGATTATCAACTATTCTTCTATTTTATATTCATATTCAAAGTGCAAGCCCTTTATCGAGCCTTTTTGTTGTAACTACTATTCCAGGAATTCTGCTCATACACAAAACTGTGCATAAAGAATTAGGACCTCAGTGAATTACGGTGTACTAAAACCCACCTTACTACACAAACTCCCTACCAAACTAGCAATCAGTGACTAATTGGTTCTTCACCCTAGAGCAAAAACACCAATGACTAGTCAACCCAGAACATGCAACTTAGATTACATGAAGGTAAGTGGATAACAAAAACACTCTTTCAATATACTCTTACACCAGTTAAAAACAAGATGTAAATAAAGACACGTGCAACTTTGAAATGTTTATTTCTAACGCCATAATCTCATGCACAGTACCTTAGAAAATACAACCAAACATATTATCAGAAACAAGGTTGTGAGCATTGTTACTATTCTATGAAATACAAACGGAAAAAGCATCCTATAATGCTAAAGGTAAACAATTTTAAAATATACCTACATTTCACCCTCCCTACCCAGCAGATTAGTTTATAACTACAGAAAGTCTCATAGGATTAAATGGGCACACCCATACCTCTGGTACTCAGCAGTAGTGGATCACATTCAGGTCTCCACAAACTGTCAAGATACGAATGTTCTCCAACTGTGTGTAACTTTGCCTCCACAATGGATTATGAAACGCGCAAGTATCAGAGGTGCCCACATTTCCATATGTATTATGGCTCGAACATGCGAGCATCATTCTGAATAACAGACAGAATATTCAAGATAACCTTGATGTTCCATGCTCTCACTATACACAAAAAACTAGCGAGGCAGTTTACAAATCTAACATACCAAATTATTCTCATATAAAGCAAAATACTCAGCCTTCTCTAAACAATATCACAAGTACGTGTTGTGTGCAAAGCAGAGCAGGAACGCAAAATAGCATGTAAGCTTCAAATAAACCCATGCTAACTTAACAGGTGTGAGTGCAACGCTCAGCCCCACGGCACCCTTTCTTGATCAAAGCACGTGATATAAAAGTGGGCGAATTAGGAACGCACAGTCCAAGCCTAAAAAGCAGTGTCAATTTCACATTTCCAAAAAAAAGTTATTCGCTCTTTGATAGAAAACAGTAACTAAATAATAAAGAATACGTCGAAAAAAATCAAACAGTCTTAATCCAACAGCATGTAAGCGCAGTATGTAGCAGCAGCCTCCAAGAGGAAGTCATTGTTCTCATCTTAAAACATTTCAGCCATCCAATTCAATAGTGAGAATGAACATACATGTTCCTCAACAACCAGAGCCTCTATCACCATCGCAGGAATACTCGGGTCATCTTCAATGTAACTGCGTGCCAAGAACTCTAGCCCCGCTGCAAAAACATTCCAACCTCCCATTTTTCCATGTGTCGCTGCTAAGGCAATAATCCCGCCGCCAGAACCGAGCAAGTCATGAACCACTAAGGGGCTCAACAACTGGTCATAATCCGCGTTGGGAAACACCGTACAGCAGAGACACAAATCCAGGGCACAGTCGAAATCGCAGCTCAGACAATGGAACACAGGTTGAACGCATGTGAGAAAGGAAAATCAAAACGATAATCCATGAACTGCACTCAACGTTGCAAGAGGCAGCGCTCCATAGTAACTAAGCATTCGGTTGCGGAGCAGCAACAGCCGGGACATATTATCGTCTACTGCTGGATGTGCATCCATATTTATGTAAACAAATTATTAAAAGCACACCGGCAACTAATGCGAGTATTAAGCGCAATCCACCAAAAATGCTGGAAAAAATCAAATGAAAAAATCCCAAAAAAGACACCAAATATACTTTCTACGAAAGTCACAACGCCACTGCTTCTAACTTTAAAAAAGTAAGGTAACCCCGTAGTCAAGGACACATTAAAGATACTCTAAATTAACTCCCCAAAATTCAAGAGCACGTCTGTATTTAATAAATCATGCACTTCTGTGCGGGTGTTTGCTACATAAAGGACAAATGTTTCTGTACCAGATATAAGAGCGACCTCTTTTTGAGACAATAGCGCTCTTATACGACTCATTTGGTTGACTCTGCTTTCAAGGTCAACATCGACCGCCAGATGGAAACATCCAGCTTCCCGTGCAGAGGAGTTAACACAACTTTTTTTTAATCAAACCAAACGCTCAGTTACCATAATCATGTAAGCGATGCCTGCTAACATTGCACAACAATCTACATTATTTCAAAGTAAATAACTCCCGTTTCCAGTAAACTGAACGTTGTTATGATAGCAGGTGTCGGACTACCTTTCAAAACTCAGTCCAAATCAGGCGCATCTTGTATATAAGAGCCATGCAATTATATGTGTCTACAAATTAAGGAGTGATCTGGTACTATTGTGCAATCCTCGCCATTCACATAGACTTCTTTTCCCTCCCTCAAGCACCTATATGTAAATGGTAATATCCAAGCTTCATGGACAAAAGCGCTGCCAAAACATCGATATCTGCCTATAGCATAGTATTTCATGCAAACCTCAAACTTAACCAGGTTAAAAAATAACGTTATTATACTGTGGATAAGCCACACACCTGAATTGGATCTCCAATGAGTGACCACTTCTAACCATTCTCATAGCGCGCCCTGTGTTCTGATTTGACAGTGAGAGAATGATCGCACCATAGTTTATACTGCTAATCATAATCAGCATACGCTATGAATACGCTTCGAGGTTACACGTCGCATCAAAGCTTCCGTGTGACCTCATGTATGGCACCCCGTACAAAAAAGACGCAAATGTTTTTAATTGTTTAAAAACATATATTCATGTATTTAATGAACATAATAACAGAAGACTTAATCTAGGATAATTATGGAATATTTTTTTTTAAGTTTTAAAAATCCTATATTACATCTATATTGTATGAGTGCAGCTGCGTGCCCCTCCACCTGGTACCCTAGACTCCATCACGCCCAGACCCGGTTCTTAAGCATGCATGATCGTCACCACAAAACCATTAGCACGCATATCGCGTTTCCACACATGCTTTTACAACTAGTATGCATTTACCACACATGATAAATGCATAATCTTAATAATGCTTTTTTGTTGACCAACACGTGTTGTAATGCCTGTGCCTTACGTCCTTCAAATTAGTTTCTAGGTATACGTGTGACCAACTCTGATAAGATCGGAGGCCAAAGACAAACACTGTGGTATCTGTGGCACCAAATCTCATCGATCACAGAGAAAATATACGCAGGGTAAAATGAAAGTAACAGGTATAATAAAAATACCGGAGGAAAACTACTAAAGTGGCGGTTGGACGGAGTATGTAATCAATGTTTGGCTCCTCAACAGTACATTTCAAATAAATATACATACAATATGTTTATTAATATATTACAAAAGTATAGCACCGAAAAACACACATGACCTGGGAAAACAAAGCGGCAAATTTAATATCTAAAATCAGGAGAGGTTTGCTTGGCGAACTTGAAGAAAAAGAAAAAAAGTACACTTGCAAACAAGGCTGTGCATGCGTAGACAGTACAACTGATGCAGCAAAAAAAACAACGGAAAGTTTTACATACTGTCATAGAAATATAGCTCTAAAAATTGCCCCAGTAATTTGCCCCCCCCCCCCCGGGACCTAATAAACAAAACGGACCTCTAGGTTTTTTTCACCTTTTCCACCGTGTACAAGTACTGCACGAGTACCCCACCATTCGTTTTTTTTTTTATAAAAATTGAGCCTAAAGATCCATGTACCACCCCCCTGACCAAGACTATAGGGTCAGAATGTTTCTACCCTGCCCCCTTTCCTTATATCTCAACTTTGTTTTTCTGTTTTCTTGTGACTCGGCTCTCACGACAAACAAAATGGCTGCCAACTTTTCCTGTTTTGGAGTATTGACAACCAATCAGCATGCAGCTCTTGCTCGTAATTATACATCTTTCCAAACGCGTACGCCTCGATTTTCCTTTAAAAAAATAAAAATAAAAAATAGAGCCTAAACATCCATGTACGGTCCCCTGAGCAAGCCTAGAGCGTCAGAATGTTTTTAGCCTACCCAATTCCCTTATTTCTCAACTTTGCTTTACTGTTTCCTTGTGACCCGGTTCTAGCGAGGCACAAGATGGCCGCCAGCACTTCCTGGTTTTGAGTGTTGACAGACAGTTCACAGCCAATCAGCATGCAGCTCGCGCTTGTAATTAAACAGATTTCTGTATGCGTGCGGAACTCCGTCTCTAGATATCGCTATGAATTTACTTGCAATTTTCTCAGAAACTACTGAACGGATTTACACCATTTAACAAAAAGCACAATCTGCGAACAGAACTCTACCTCTCTGCCAAATTTCATGTAATTCCGTTCAGCCGTTTGGGCTGTAGCCCTGGCAAAAGGTCCCTATGGAAAATTGCATGGGGAAAACACGTTTTGGGACCCCCCTTTTTTCTCGGCCCCCGCTTGACAAATCACCCCCAACCTTTCAGGGAAGGTGCGGAACCGAGCAGGCAATTTTCTTGGAGAAATTCGTCCACCGGTGCCAAAGTTATTCCAAATAGAATGTTGTGGATTTCCTATGGAAAGTAGGTCCTAACTATAACAACCTACTGGCGACTGCCAGTAGGTAATATATATATATATTTATTTATATATTTATATATATACAAATATATATATATATATATATATATATATATATATATATATATATATCTATACTACTATTATAAAGAGAGAACTTGCACCTTTAGGCAAGGTAAACTCGGGAACCACAGCACCAATCACAACACCCAATACAGCGTTGGAAAGGGCAGATGCTGCAGAAGGACATAGGCTATACAGACGCCCACCATATACATTTAAAAGGTGAAAGAACCGTGCCAGCAAAGTAGTCCCTTGTGGGCGTGTCTGCGTTGTGCTGTGGGCGTGTGCTGGAGGCGTGTGCTGGGGGCGTGACAAACACTGGGGGCGTGTGGCCATGCCTCATATTGTGTGCTAATCCCACCCTGCTCCCTTTAAATACCCCTGCACCCCGTGATCATAACCCACCCTTACTCTTAAAATACCCCAACACCCTTAAACACTAACCCATCTTAACCCTATAAATACACACTGTACCCCAAAACCCAAACCTATCCCTAAACCCTAGAAATACCCCTATACCCCAAAACCCAAATCTAGCCCTGAACCCTATATATACCCTTGTACCTCAAAACCAAAACCTACCCCTGAACCCTAAAAATACCCCTGTACCCCAAAACCCAAACCTAGCCCTGAACCCTAAAAATACTACTGTACCCCAAAACCGAAACCTACCCCTGAACCCTAAAATACCCCTGTACCCCAAAACACAAACCTAGCCCTGAACCCTTAAAATACCCCTGTACCCCCAAACCTACCCCTGAACCCTTAAAATACCCCTGTACCCCAAAACCCAACCTAGCCCTGAACCCTAAAAATACCCCTGTACCCCAAAACCCAAACCTAGCCCTGGGCCCTAAAAATGCCCCTGTACCCCAAAACCCAAACCTAGCCCTGAACCCTAAAAATGCCCCTGTACCCCAAAACCCAAACCTACCCCTGAACCCTAAAATACCTCTGTACCCCAAAACTCAAACCTAGCCCTGAACCCTAAAATACCTCTGTACCCCAAAACTCAAACCTAGCCCTGAACCCTAAAATACCTCTGTACCCCAAAACTCAAACCTAGCCCTGCACCCTAAAAATACCCCTGTACCCCAAAACCCAAACCTACCCCTGAACCCTAAAAATACCCCTGTACCCCAAAACTCAAACCTAGCCCTGAACCCTAAAAATACCCCTGTACCCCAAAACCCAAACCTAGCCCTGAACCCTAAAAATACCCCTGTACCCCAAAACCCAAACCTAGCCCTGAACCCTAAAAATACCCTGTACCCCAAAACCCAAACCGAGCCCTAAACCCTAAAAATACCCCTATACCCCAAAACCAGCCCTGAACCCTATAAATACCCCTGTACCCCAAAACCCAAACCTACCCCTGAACCCTAAAATACCTCTGTACCCCAAACCTAGCCCTGAACCGTAAAAATACCCCTGTACCCCAAAACCCAAACCTAGCCATGAACCCTAAAATACCTCTGTACCCCAAAACTCAAACCTAGCCCTGAACCCTAAAATACCTCTGTACCCCAAACCTCAAACCTAGCCCTGAACCCTAAAAATACCCCTGTACCCCAAAACCCAAACCTACCCCTGAACCCTAAAAATACCCCTGTACCCCAAAACTCAAACCTAGCCCTGAACCCTAAAAATACCCCTGTACCCCAAAACCCAAACCTAGCCCTGAACCCTAAAAATACCCCTGTACCCCAAAACCCAAACCTAGCCCTGAACCCTAAAAATACCCTGTACCCCAAAACCCAAACTTACCCCTGAACCCTAAAAATACCCCTGTACCCTAAAACCCAAACCTAGCCCTAAACCCTAAAAATACCCCTATACCCCAAAACCAGCCCTGAACCCTATAAATACCCCTGTACCCCAAAACCCAAACCTACCCCTGAACCCTAAAATACCTCTGTACCCCAAACCTAGCCCTGAACCGTAAAAATACCCCTGTACCCCAAAACCCAAACCTAGCCCTGAACCCTTAAAATACCCCTGTACCCCAAAACCCAAACCTACCACATAACCCTTAAAATAACCCTGCACCCCAAAACCCAAACCTACCCCTGAACCCTAAAAATACCCCTATACCCCAAAACTATATCTGAACCCTTAAAATACCCCTGTACCCCAAAACCCAAACCTACCCCTGAACCCTGAAAATACCCCTATACCCCAAAACTATATCTGAACCCTTAAAATACTCCTGTACACCAAAACCCAAACCTAGCCCTGAACCCTAAAAATACCCCTGTACCCCAAAACCTAGCCCTGAACCCTTAAAATACCCCTGTACCCAAAACCCAAACTTACCCCTGAACCCTAAAAATACCCCTGTACCCCAAAACCCATACCTATCCCTAAACCCTAAAACTACCCCTGTACCCCATAGCCCAAAACTATATCTGAACCCTTAAAATACCCAAACACCCCAAAACATATACCTCAGTACCCCAAAACATATACCCCTATGCCCATACTTACCTTATCCAAACCTACCCCTGAACCCTAAAATACCTCTGTACCCCAAAACTCAAACCTAGCCCTGAACCCTAAAATACCTCTCTACCCCAAAACTCAAACCTAGCCCTGAACCCTAAAAATACCCCTGTACCCCAAAACCCAAACCTACCCCTGAACCTTAAAAATACCCCTGTGCCCCCAAACCCAAACCTAGCCCTAAACCCTAAAAATACCCCTATACCCCAAAACCAGCCCTGAACCCTATAAATACCCCTGTACCTCAAAACCCAAACCTACCCCTAAACCCTAAAAATACCCATGTACCCCAAAACCCAAACCTAGCACTGAACCCTAAAAATACCACTGTACCCCAAACCTACCCCTGAACCCTAAAATATCCCATAACCCTAAAATACCCCTGTACCCCAAAACCCAGACCTAGCCCCGAACCCTTAAAACACCCCTGTACCCCAAAACCCAAACCTATCCCTGAACCCTAAAAATACCCCTGTACCCAAAAACCCAAACCTAGCCCTGAACCCTTAAAATACCCCTGTACCCCAAAACGCAAACCTACCCCTGAACCCTAAAAATACCCCTATACCCCAAAACCCAAATCTAGCCCTGAACCCTGAAAATACCCCTGTACCCCAAAACCCATACCTATCCCTAAACCCTAAAACTACCCCTGTACCCCATAACCCAAAACTATATCTGAACCCTTAAAATACCCAAACACCCCAAAACATATACCTCAGTACCCCAAAACATATACCCCTATGCCCATACTTACCTTATCCAAACCTACCCCTGAACCCTAAAATACCTCTGTACCCCAAAACTCAAACCTAGCCCTGAACCCTAAAATACCGCTCTACCCCAAAACATCCAAACATAAAAAAAAACATGCTTTTACCATTCATGCATTTACAACGAATTTTGTTGTAAATGTATGCGTAGTAAAAGCATATAAAATGTAATGCCATGCGTTATAATGGCATTGCGGAGTCATGGTACTTTCGTAATGAAAGTATGCGGAGTGATGGTATGCGGAAAGAAAGTTGCGGAATAATCGGTGTTTACCCTCCCCCGGTAAGTACATTGGTGGCACGGCGGCCCACATCTCCAGCAACATACTCATATTTTTTCACCACCCATTTGAAAAATGCACAGGTCTCTCTCATTGATGGCCAGCACCAACCTACACTTTTAGACACACCTCCTGCCACAAGTTCTAGAATTGCGAACTTTAGAGCTGGGGAGCTACGTTCGAATCTCGGCATCAGCTCAACATCCTGTGATTCCAGGCAAATCGCTTTGTCTCCCCGTGCCTACCACAAATGAATGTGTTCTTCTGTAATGTAAATTGTGCTCATGCCATGTTGTCGAGTTTGCTCTATTTAATATTGCAAAGAAATATAAAGTAGGGAAACTCGAGTTCACACACTACTGAACGCGCACTCATAAGTGCATCAGCAGTGCACTGTGAATCGGAGCGTTTCACAGGCCTGTCACAGATAGGAAATGCTATCAAAACGAAATCCTACAAAACAATATACTACTGGCCGGCAACAATTCATACCCGGACAACGTCGGCACGGGCTGCTATCAACAATGAAATCATAAACCAAGGACTTATAGAAATTGAAGACTCACTGTATCTATTAAGCGAGAAGTCCTTACAAGATTTCAGCCTGCCGCCAGCGGTCCGAACTAACCTAACTGGATACCACAATATCGCTACCGCACACAATATTCCAGAGCTAAATAACTACCTTGCTCAACACTTGCCTAACTTAGTTCCCGATCAACAACTCGCCTACAACACCATAGTTGATAGTGTTGAAAAGAAGCAAGGCAAACTATTGTTCATAGATGCCCCCAGTGGCACAGGAAAGACTTACCTAATCAACCTCATACTTGCCAAAGTTCGATCTTCTGGGAATTTGGCTCTAGCTGTTGCTTCATCGGGAATAGCTGCCACTTTGCTAACAGCTGGGAAAAGAGCACATTCTACCTTTGAACTGCCTCTAACAGTTTCCCTTGAAAGGGATTCAATATGCTCTATTCGGAAAAACGGACCTTTGGGGACACTGCTTCAAAATGTTTCTCTTATCATGTGGGACGAATGTACAATGATACTAAAACCATTGCTGCCTAGCCTTTTTTTACCCGGACAACGTCGGGACGGGCCGCTAGTATATATATATATATATATATATATATATATATATATATATATATATATATTTATACATATTTATAT
Organism: Lissotriton vulgaris; assembly: GCF_964263255.1. NCBI lineage: Eukaryota > Metazoa > Chordata > Amphibia > Caudata > Salamandridae > Lissotriton > Lissotriton vulgaris. The sequence continues at coordinate 162,783,470 of NC_141693.1, forward strand.
ATACCTATATACATATCTATACTACTATTATAAAGAGAGAACTTGCACCTTTAGGCAAGGTAAACTCGGGAACCACAGCACCAATCACAACACCCAATACAGCGTTGGAAAGGGCAGATGCTGCAGAAGGACATAGGCTATACAGACGCCCACCATATACATTTAAAAGGTAAAAGAACCGTGCCAGCAAAGTAGTCCCTTGTGGGCGTGTCTGCGTTGTGCTGTGGGCGTGTGCTGGAGGCGTGTGCTGGGGGCGTGACAAACACTGAGGGCGTGTGGCCATGCCTCATATTGTGTGCTAATCCCACCCTGCTCCCTTTAAATACCCCTGCACCCCATGATCATAACCCACCCTTACTCTTAAAATACCCCAACACCCTTAAACACTAACCCATCTTAACCCTATAAATACGCAGTGTACCCCAAAACCCAAATCTATCCCTAAACCCTAGAAATACCCTTATACCACAAAACCCAAACCTAGCCCTGAACCCTATAAATACCCTTGTACCTCAAAACTCAAACCTACCCCTGAACCCTAAAAATACCCCTGTACCCCAAAACCCAAACCTAGACCTGAACCCTAAAAATACTACTGTACCCCGAAACCCAAACCTACCCCTGAACCCTAAAATACCCCTGTACCCCAAAACACAAACCTACCCCTGAACCCTAAAATACCTCTCTACCCCAAAACTCAAACCTAGCCCTGAACCCTAAAATACCTCTGTACCCCCAAACTCAAACCTAGCCCTGAACCCTAAAAATACCCCTGTACCCCAAAACCCAAACCTACCCCTGAACCCTAAAAATACCCCTGTACCCCAAAACCCAAACCTAGCCCTGAACCCTAAAAATACCCCTGTACCCCAAAACCCAAACCTAGCCCTGAACCCTAAAAATGCCCCTGTACCTCAAAACCCAAACCTACCCCTGAACCCTAAAATACCTCTGTACCCCAAAACTAAAACCTAGCCCTGAACCCTAAAATACCTCTGTACCCCAAAACTCAAACCTAGCCCTGAACCCTAAAAATACCCCTGTACCCCAAAACCCAAACCTACCCTGAACCCTAAAAATACCCCTGTACCCCAAAACCCAAACCTAGCCCTAAACCCTAAAAATACCCCTATACCCCAAAACCAGCCCTGAACCCTATGAATACCCCTGTACCTCAAAACCCAAACCTACCCCTGAACCCTAAAAATACCCCTGTACCCCAACACCTAAACCTAGCCCTGAACCCTAAAAATACCACTGTACCCCAATACCCAAACCTACCCCTGAACCCTAAAATACCCCATAACCCTAAAATACCCATGTACCCCAAAACCCAAACCTAGCCCTGAACCCTTAAAATACCCCTGTACCCCAAAACCCAAACCAAGCCCTGAACCCTAAAAATACCCCTGTACCCCAAAACCCAAACCTACCCCTGAACCCTAAAATACCTCTGTACCCCCAAACCTAGCCCTGAACCCTTAAAATACCCCTGTACCTGAAAACCCAAACCTAGCCCTGAACCCTAAAAATACCCCTGTACCCCAAAACCCAAACCTAGCCCTGAACCCTAAAAATACCCCTGTACCCCAAAACCCAAACCTACCCCTGAACCCTAAAATGCCTCTGTACCCCAAACCTAGCCCTGAACCCTAAAAATACCCCTGTACCCCAAAACCCAAACCTAGCCCTGAACCCTTAAAATACCCCTGTACCCCAAAACCAAAACCTACCCCTGAACCCTAAAAATACCCCTATACCCCAAAACTATATCTGAACCCTTAAAATACCCCTGTACCCCAAAACCCAAACCTAGCGCCGAACCCTAACAATACCCCTGTACCCCAAATCCTAGCCCTGAACCCTTAAAATACCCCTGTACCCCAAAACCCAAACCTACCCCTGAACCCTAAAGTTACCCCTATACCCAAACTTAGCCCTGAACCCTAAAAATACCCCTGTACCCCAAAACCCATACCTATCCCTAAACCCTAAAACTACCCCTGTACCCCATAACCCAAAACTATATCTGAACCCTTAAAATACCCAAACACCCCAAAACATATACCTCAGTACCCCAAAACATATACCCCTATACCCATACTTACCTTATCCAAACATTAAAAAAAACATGCTTTTACCATTCATGCATTTACAACGAATTTTGTTGTAAATGTATGCGTAGTAAAAGCATATAAAATGTAATGCCATGCGTTATAATGGCATTGCGGAGTCATGGTACTTTCGTAATGAAAGTATGCGGAGTGATGGTATGCGGAAAGAAAGTTGCGGAATAATCGGTGTTTACCCTCCCGCGGTAAGTACATTGGTGGCACGGCGGCCCACATCTCCAGCAACATACTCATATTTTTTCACCACCCATTTGAAAAATGCACAGGTCTCTCTCATTGATGGCCAGCACCAACATACACTTTTAGACACACCTCCCGCCACAAGTTCTAGAATTGCGAACTTTAGAGCTGGGGAGCTACGTTCGAATCTCGGCATCAGCTCAACATCCTGTGATTCCAGGCAAATCGCTTTGTCTCCCCGTGCCTACCACAAATGAATGTGTTCTTCTGTAATGTAAATTGTGCTCATGCCATGTTGTCGAGTTTGCGCTATATAATATTGCAAAGAAATATAAAGTAGGGAAACTCGAGTTCACACACTACTGAACGCGCACTCATAAGTGCATCAGCAGTGCACTGTGAATCGGAGCGTTTCACAGGCCTGTCACAGATAAGAAATGCTATCAAAACGAAATCCTACAAAACAATATACTACTGGCCGGCAACAATTCATACCCGGACAACGTCGGCACGGGCTGCTATCAACAATGAAATCATAAACCAAGGACTTATAGAAATTGAAGGCTCACTGTATCTATTAAGCGAGAAGTCCTTACAGGATTTCAGCCTGCCGCCAGCGGTCCGAACTAACCTAACTGGATACCACAATATCGCTACCGCACACAATATTCCAGAGCTAAATAACTACCTTGCTCAACACTTGCCTAACTTAGTTCCCAATCAACAACTCGCCTACAACACCATAGTTGATAGTGTTGAAAAGAAGCAAGGCAAACTATTGTTCATAGACGCCCCCAGTGGCACAGGAAAGACTTACCTAATCAACCTCATACTTGCCAAAGTTCGATCTTCTGGGAATTTGGCTCTAGCTGTTGCTTCATCTGGAATAGCTGCCACTTTGCTAACAGCTGGGAAAAGAGCACATTCTACCTTTGAACTGCCTCTAACAGTTTCCCTTGAAAGGGATTCAATATGCTCTATTCGGAAAAACGGACCTTTGGGGACACTGCTTCAAAATGTTTCTCTTATCATGTGGGACGAATGTACAATGATACTAAAACCATTGCTGCCTAGCCTTTTTTTACCCGGACAACGTCGGGACGGGCTGCTAGTATATATATATATATATATATATATATATATATATATATATATATATATATATATATATATATATATATATTCCTCCTAGAAACGCCCGTGCATGAAGACGCCACTCAGCAGCAGTTTTTTCAAACTTGAATTTAATTTAGGCATGCCGGCATTTCACATCCAGGTAATTTCAAGCGCCCAACGCGTTTCGGAGATGCCTATCTCCTTGTTCACGGGCTTGGAAACGGTTGCATTGCCGAACAGGGAAACTCCGACATTTTATACTTTTTGATAGCCCTCCAATGGGCTTCATTTTAAGAGTTCAAGGTTCACTCCCGGTGCAGGTTGGTCTTTGTAGTTCCCTTGGTAATTTTAACCCTCCAATGGGTTCGGAAATGCGCCGTGAATTTTTCCGTGTATTTATTACCCTCCAGTGGGTCTCCAGGATGCTTGTGCCGGATATTTAACGAGGAAACTGCTGCTCCGCGTTAGAGGCAGTGGACAGTCCGGTGCCTCTGCGGTCTCCTTCTCTTTTTTGGAATGGTGCATCCTCCCGGCTCGGACCCGCCGGTAAACATTCCTCCTAGAAACGCCCGTGCATGAAGACGCCACTCAGCAGCAGTTTTTTCAAACTTGAATTTAATTTAGGCATGCCGGCATTTCACATCCAGGTAATTTCAAGCGCCCAACGCGTTTCGGAGATGCCTATCTCCTTGTTCACGGGCTTGGAAATGGTTGCATTGCCGAACAGGGAAACTCCGACATTTTATCCTTTTTGATAGCCCTCCAATGGGCTTCATTTTAAGAGTTCAAGGTTCACTCCCGGTGCAGGTTGGTCTTTGTAGTTCCCTTGGTAATTTTAACCCTCCAATGGGTTCGGAAATGCGCCGTGAATTTTTCCGTGTATTTATTACCCTCCAGTGGGTCTCCAGGATGCTTGTGCCGGATATTTAATGAGGAAACTGCTGCTCCGCGTTAGAGGCAGTGGACAGTCCGGTGCCTCTGCGGTCTCCTTCTCTTTTTTGGAATGGTGCATCCTCCCGGCTCGGACCCGCCGGTAAACATTCCTCCTAGAAACGCCCGTGCATGAAGACGCCACTCAGCAGCAGTTTTTTCAAACTTGAATTTAATTTAGGCATGCCGGCATTTCACATCCAGGTAATTTCAAGCGCCCAACGCGTTTCGGAGATGCCTATCTCCTTGTTCACGGGCTTGGAAACGGTTGCATTGCCGAACAGGGAAACTCCGACATTTTATCCTTTTTGATAGCCCTCCAATGGGCTTCATTTTAAGAGTTCAAGGTTCACTCCCGGTGCAGGTTGGTCTTTGTAGTTCCCTTGGTAATTTTAACCCTCCAATGGGTTCGGAAATGCGCCGTGAATTTTTCCGTGTATTTATTACCCTCCAGTGGGTCTCCAGGATGCTTGTGCCGGATATTTAACGAGGAAACTGCTGCTCCGCGTTAGAGGCAGTGGACAGTCCGGTGCCTCTGCGGTCTCCTTCTCTTTTTTGGAATGGTGCATCCTCCCGGCTCGGACCCGCCGGTAAACATTCCTCCTAGAAACGCCCGTGCATGAAGACGCCACTCAGCAGCAGTTTTTTCAAACTTGAATTTAATTTAGGCATGCCGGCATTTCACATCCAGGTTTGAAAAAACTGCTGCTGAGTGGCGTCTTCATGCACGGGCGTTTCTAGGAGGAATGTTTACCGGCGGGTCCGAGCCGGGAGGTTGCACCATTCCAAAAAAGAGAAGGAGACCGCAGAGGCACCGGACTGTCCACTGCCTCTAACGCGGAGCAGCAGTTTCCTCGTTAAATATCCGGCACAAGCATCCTGGAGACCCACTGGAGGGTAATAAATACACGGAAAAATTCACGGCGCATTTCCGAACCCATTGGAGGGTTAAAATTACCAAGGGAACTACAAAGACCAACCTGCACCGGGAGTGAACCTTGAACTCTTAAAATGAAGCCCATTGGAGGGCTATCAAAAAGGATAAAATGTCGGAGTTTCCCTGTTCGGCAATGCAACCGTTTCCAAGCCCGTGAACAAGGAGATAGGCATCTCCGAAACGCGTTGGGCGCTTGAAATTACCTGGATGTGAAATGCCGGCATGCCTAAATTAAATTCAAGTTTGAAAAAACTGCTGCTGAGTGGCGTCTTCATGCACGGGCGTTTCTAGGAGGAATGTTTACCGGCGGGTCCGAGCCGGGAGGATGCACCATTCCAAAAAAGAGAAGGAGACCGCAGAGGCACCGGACTGTCCACTGCCTCTAACGCGGAGCAGCAGTTTCCTCGTTAAATATCCGGCACAAGCATCCTGGAGACCCACTGGAGGGTAATAAATACATGGAAAAATTCACGGCGCATTTCCGAACCCATTGGAGGGTTAAAATTACCAAGGGAACTACAAAGACCAACCTGCACCGGGAGTGAACCTTGAACTCTTAAAATGAAGCCCATTGGAGGGCTATCAAAAAGGATAAAATGTCGGAGTTTCCCTGTTCGGCAATGCAACCGTTTCCAAGCCCGTGAACAAGGAGATAGGCATCTCCGAAACGCGTTGGGCGCTTGAAATTACCTGGATGTGAAATGCCGGCATGCCTAAATTAAATTCAAGTTTGAAAAAACTGCTGCTGAGTGGCGTCTTCATGCACGGGCGTTTCTAGGAGGAATGTTTACCGGCGGGTCCGAGCCGGGAGGATGCACCATTCCAAAAAAGAGAAGGAGACCGCAGAGGCACCGGACTGTCCACTGCCTCTAACGCGGAGCAGCAGTTTCCTCGTTAAATATCCGGCACAAGCATCCTGGAGACCCACTGGAGGGTAATAAATACACGGAAAAATTCACGGCGCATTTCCGAACCCATTGGAGGGTTAAAATTACCAAGGGAACTACAAAGACCAACCTGCACCGGGAGTGAACCTTGAACTCTTAAAATGAAGCCCATTGGAGGGCTATCAAAAAGGATAAAATGTCGGAGTTTCCCTGTTCGGCAATGCAACCGTTTCCAAGCCCGTGAACAAGGAGATAGGCATCTCCGAAACGCGTTGGGCGCTTGAAATTACCTGGATGTGAAATGCCGGCATGCCTAAATTAAATTCAAGTTTGAAAAAACTGCTGCTGAGTGGCGTCTTCATGCACGGGCGTTTCTAGGAGGAATGTTTACCGGCGGGTCCGAGCCGGGAGGATGCACCATTCCAAAAAAGAGAAGGAGACCGCAGAGGCACCGGACTGTCCACTGCCTCTAACGCGGAGCAGCAGTTTCCTCGTTAAATATCCGGCACAAGCATCCTGGAGACCCACTGGAGGGTAATAAATACACGGAAAAATTCACGGCGCATTTCCGAACCCATTGGAGGGTTAAAATTACCAAGGGAACTACAAAGACCAACCTGCACCGGGAGTGAACCTTGAACTCTTAAAATGAAGCCCATTGGAGGGCTATCAAAAAGGATAAAATGTCGGAGTTTCCCTGTTCGACAATGCAACCGTTTCCAAGCCCGTGAACAAGGAGATAGGCATCTCCGAAACGCGTTGGGCGCTTGAAATTACCTGGATGTGAAATGCCGGCATGCCTAAATTAAATTCAAGTTTGAAAAAACTGCTGCTGAGTGGCGTCTTCATGCACGGGCGTTTCTAGGAGATATATATATATATATATATATATATATATATATATATATATATATATATATATATATATATATATATATATATATATATATATATATATATATATATATATATATATATATATATATATATCCACACACCGGTTCTGGTATGTATAAATGTTTTACAGAACAGGGGTACAGTAATAAGATCATTACGCAAACCAGGGAACGTGTGGAGCTGGTGACAAGGGTTGACTTATTGCCCCAAACCAAACAAAGAGGAGATACAACGAACATTAGGTTTATCACCACATTCTCGACACATGCACCTGACGTGCGTAAAATTCTAAGGAAACATTGGCATGTCCTAAAAACTGATGAAAATTTAACAAAACATCTGAACAGCAATCCTCAGATCACTTTTAAGAAAGGTAGATCTTTGAAGGATGATCTGAATGTTAATATGATAACAAATGCTGTAAAATCTAAAACAGTGGGACATACAGGCATTTACTGTTGCAGAAACTGCAAGGCGTGCAGTAATAGCACCGATTGTGCTATGTTTTCAATACCAAACTCGAAGACAACATTTGAGATTAAAAATGAGATTAAAAAACATCTGAACTGTAACACCACCTATTGTGTTTGTGTCCTCTGCTGTCCCTGTGAAAAATTGTACATAAGGAGCACGATACATCATGCAAACAAATGAGTTCTCAAGCATGTACGTGCCATAAGACATCATGACAAACGCTACCCAGTGACGCGTCATTTCTATGAATGCCTGTTTCAAAATGAGAAACTGTTGCGTATGATGGTGATTGATTCTGTGACCACCAGTGCCAGGGGTGGAAATCGTGAACTTGCTCTGCATAAACTAGAATCTAAGTACATAATTGACTTTAAAACTCTTGTGTTACAAGGTTTAAATTCTAGTGAAGCACTAGCTATCCAGCTGCATACATGAATATATTGATTATAACAGCAGTAACTTTACAGTAGTTTTCTCTTTTTAATATAGCTTTTTTACAAATGTATATTTGTATCTTCACAGGTGCACGGGCACATCACGTTTCTTTTCACTGTTTTTGAGTATTTAGGAATATATTGGTGGCATGATTCTCTGGATGATCAACGCTGATTGGGGCGAGACTTTGCAACTGGTACCTTTATGCCCACTTGGGCTTGGCAAAGTGTTGTTTATCATATAGAAATGAAGAATGGCAATGCCCTAATTTAGGAATTAGTTAAATATCTATGTACAGGCTTGTATGTCATTATCAATTAGAAAGGCACTCAAATATTTGATTCTCGTTATGAGCATTTATTAGGTCACAGCCCACATGGCAAAACCGTGAATTAGGCAATATCATGCCCACTGGGGCTTGGCAAGGCGGCATTTATCAATTACATACATTGTATGATATTGTATTAAATATTTTTATTCCAAATACAAAGTTTACTAATGATTGTCAATTAGTAGCATTATTAAGTCTTATGCGATATTAATTTGTATAGTACAGTCTATTTGGATTTATTTACAATGAGGAATATTGAAAAAAACATTGCAATTCCGTATATTGTAATTGATGTTACAAGATGGGCGCCATAATTCTAATCAATGCGCAAGTCACATTATGGTGATGTAGTCCACTTTCTATTTTTATGTATGTATTTAAATATGGAAATGTGTTTATGGAGTTTGTAGACCGTGATGAAGGCGTAAGCCAAAACGCATCGTTTTTGCCATTAAAAATATATTTGCAGCAGAGTGGATGCCTGGCTTTTCCTACTGATGGTGAGGAAAATTGTTGAAATGTGTAAATATATATATATATATATATATATATATATATATATATATATATATATATATATATATATATATATATATATATATATGTATATCTATACTACTATTATAAAGAGAGAACTTGCACCTTTAGGCAAGGTAAACTCGGGAACCACAGCACCAATCACAACACCCAATACAGCGTTGGAAAGGGCAGATGCTGCAGAAGGACATAGGCTATACAGACGCCCACCATATACATTTAAAAGGTGAAAGAACCGTGCCAGCAAAGTAGTCCCTTGTGGGCGTGTCTGCGTTGTGCTGTGGGCGTGTGCTGGAGGCGTGTGCTGGGGGCGTGACAAACACTGGGGGCGTGTGGCCATGCCTCATATTGTGTGCTAATCCCACCCTGCTCCCTTTAAATACCCCTGCACCCCGTGATCATAACCCACCCTTACTCTTAAAATACCCCAACACCCTTAAACACTAACCCATCTTAACCCTATAAATACACACTGTACCCCAAAACCCAAACCTATCCCTAAACCCTAGAAATACCCCTATACCCCAAAACCCAAATCTAGCCCTGAACCCTATATATACCCTTGTACCTCAAAACCAAAACCTACCCCTGAACCCTAAAAATACCCCTGTACCCCAAAACCCAAACCTAGCCCTGAACCCTAAAAATACTACTGTACCCCAAAACCGAAACCTACCCCTGAACCCTAAAATACCCCTGTACCCCAAAACACAAACCTAGCCCTGAACCCTTAAAATACCCCTGTACCCCCAAACCTACCCCTGAACCCTTAAAATACCCCTGTACCCCAAAACCCAACCTAGCCCTGAACCCTAAAAATACCCCTGTACCCCAAAACCCAAACCTAGCCCTGGGCCCTAAAAATGCCCCTGTACCCCAAAACCCAAACCTAGCCCTGAACCCTAAAAATGCCCCTGTACCCCAAAACCCAAACCTACCCCTGAACCCTAAAATACCTCTGTACCCCAAAACTCAAACCTAGCCCTGAACCCTAAAATACCTCTGTACCCCAAAACTCAAACCTAGCCCTGAACCCTAAAATACCTCTGTACCCCAAAACTCAAACCTAGCCCTGCACCCTAAAAATACCCCTGTACCCCAAAACCCAAACCTACCCCTGAACCCTAAAAATACCCCTGTACCCCAAAACTCAAACCTAGCCCTGAACCCTAAAAATACCCCTGTACCCCAAAACCCAAACCTAGCCCTGAACCCTAAAAATACCCCTGTACCCCAAAACCCAAACCTAGCCCTGAACCCTAAAAATACCCTGTACCCCAAAACCCAAACCGAGCCCTAAACCCTAAAAATACCCCTATACCCCAAAACCAGCCCTGAACCCTATAAATACCCCTGTACCCCAAAACCCAAACCTACCCCTGAACCCTAAAATACCTCTGTACCCCAAACCTAGCCCTGAACCGTAAAAATACCCCTGTACCCCAAAACCCAAACCTAGCCATGAACCCTAAAATACCTCTGTACCCCAAAACTCAAACCTAGCCCTGAACCCTAAAATACCTCTGTACCCCAAAACTCAAACCTAGCCCTGAACCCTAAAAATACCCCTGTACCCCAAAACCCAAACCTACCCCTGAACCCTAAAAATACCCCTGTACCCCAAAACTCAAACCTAGCCCTGAACCCTAAAAATACCCCTGTACCCCAAAACCCAAACCTAGCCCTGAACCCTAAAAATACCCCTGTACCCCAAAACCCAAACCTAGCCCTGAACCCTAAAAATACCCTGTACCCCAAAACCCAAACTTACCCCTGAACCCTAAAAATACCCCTGTACCCTAAAACCCAAACCTAGCCCTAAACCCTAAAAATACCCCTATACCCCAAAACCAGCCCTGAACCCTATAAATACCCCTGTACCCCAAAACCCAAACCTACCCCTGAACCCTAAAATACCTCTGTACCCCAAACCTAGCCCTGAACCGTAAAAATACCCCTGTACCCCAAAACCCAAACCTAGCCCTGAACCCTTAAAATACCCCTGTACCCCAAAACCCAAACCTACCACATAACCCTTAAAATAACCCTGCACCCCAAAACCCAAACCTACCCCTGAACCCTAAAAATACCCCTATACCCCAAAACTATATCTGAACCCTTAAAATACCCCTGTACCCCAAAACCCAAACCTACCCCTGAACCCTGAAAATACCCCTATACCCCAAAACTATATCTGAACCCTTAAAATACCCCTGTACACCAAAACCCAAACCTAGCCCTGAACCCTAAAAATACCCCTGTACCCCAAAACCTAGCCCTGAACCCTTAAAATACCCCTGTACCCAAAACCCAAACTTACCCCTGAACCCTAAAAATACCCCTGTACCCCAAAACCCATACCTATCCCTAAACCCTAAAACTACCCCTGTACCCCATAGCCCAAAACTATATCTGAACCCTTAAAATACCCAAACACCCCAAAACATATACCTCAGTACCCCAAAACATATACCCCTATGCCCATACTTACCTTATCCAAACCTACCCCTGAACCCTAAAATACCTCTGTACCCCAAAACTCAAACCTAGCCCTGAACCCTAAAATACCTCTCTACCCCAAAACTCAAACCTAGCCCTGAACCCTAAAAATACCCCTGTACCCCAAAACCCAAACCTACCCCTGAACCTTAAAAATACCCCTGTGCCCCCAAACCCAAACCTAGCCCTAAACCCTAAAAATACCCCTATACCCCAAAACCAGCCCTGAACCCTATAAATACCCCTGTACCTCAAAACCCAAACCTACCCCTAAACCCTAAAAATACCCATGTACCCCAAAACCCAAACCTAGCACTGAACCCTAAAAATACCACTGTACCCCAAACCTACCCCTGAACCCTAAAATATCCCATAACCCTAAAATACCCCTGTACCCCAAAACCCAGACCTAGCCCCGAACCCTTAAAACACCCCTGTACCCCAAAACCCAAACCTATCCCTGAACCCTAAAAATACCCCTGTACCCAAAAACCCAAACCTAGCCCTGAACCCTTAAAATACCCCTGTACCCCAAAACGCAAACCTACCCCTGAACCCTAAAAATACCCCTATACCCCAAAACCCAAATCTAGCCCTGAACCCTGAAAATACCCCTGTACCCCAAAACCCATACCTATCCCTAAACCCTAAAACTACCCCTGTACCCCATAACCCAAAACTATATCTGAACCCTTAAAATACCCAAACACCCCAAAACATATACCTCAGTACCCCAAAACATATACCCCTATGCCCATACTTACCTTATCCAAACCTACCCCTGAACCCTAAAATACCTCTGTACCCCAAAACTCAAACCTAGCCCTGAACCCTAAAATACCGCTCTACCCCAAAACATCCAAACATAAAAAAAAACATGCTTTTACCATTCATGCATTTACAACGAATTTTGTTGTAAATGTATGCGTAGTAAAAGCATATAAAATGTAATGCCATGCGTTATAATGGCATTGCGGAGTCATGGTACTTTCGTAATGAAAGTATGCGGAGTGATGGTATGCGGAAAGAAAGTTGCGGAATAATCGGTGTTTACCCTCCCCCGGTAAGTACATTGGTGGCACGGCGGCCCACATCTCCAGCAACATACTCATATTTTTTCACCACCCATTTGAAAAATGCACAGGTCTCTCTCATTGATGGCCAGCACCAACCTACACTTTTAGACACACCTCCTGCCACAAGTTCTAGAATTGCGAACTTTAGAGCTGGGGAGCTACGTTCGAATCTCGGCATCAGCTCAACATCCTGTGATTCCAGGCAAATCGCTTTGTCTCCCCGTGCCTACCACAAATGAATGTGTTCTTCTGTAATGTAAATTGTGCTCATGCCATGTTGTCGAGTTTGCTCTATTTAATATTGCAAAGAAATATAAAGTAGGGAAACTCGAGTTCACACACTACTGAACGCGCACTCATAAGTGCATCAGCAGTGCACTGTGAATCGGAGCGTTTCACAGGCCTGTCACAGATAGGAAATGCTATCAAAACGAAATCCTACAAAACAATATACTACTGGCCGGCAACAATTCATACCCGGACAACGTCGGCACGGGCTGCTATCAACAATGAAATCATAAACCAAGGACTTATAGAAATTGAAGACTCACTGTATCTATTAAGCGAGAAGTCCTTACAAGATTTCAGCCTGCCGCCAGCGGTCCGAACTAACCTAACTGGATACCACAATATCGCTACCGCACACAATATTCTAGAGCTAAATAACTACCTTGCTCAACACTTGCCTAACTTAGTTCCCGATCAACAACTCGCCTACAACACCATAGTTGATAGTGTTGAAAAGAAGCAAGGCAAACTATTGTTCATAGATGCCCCCAGTGGCACAGGAAAGACTTACCTAATCAACCTCATACTTGCCAAAGTTCGATCTTCTGGGAATTTGGCTCTAGCTGTTGCTTCATCGGGAATAGCTGCCACTTTGCTAACAGCTGGGAAAAGAGCACATTCTACCTTTGAACTGCCTCTAACAGTTTCCCTTGAAAGGGATTCAATATGCTCTATTCGGAAAAACGGACCTTTGGGGACACTGCTTCAAAATGTTTCTCTTATCATGTGGGACGAATGTACAATGATACTAAAACCATTGCTGCCTAGCCTTTTTTTACCCGGACAACGTCGGGACGGGCCGCTAGTATATATATATATATATATATATATATATATATATATATATATATATATATCCAAGTCCTGGTAACACAATCCTTGCAGGAAAAAAACAGAGTCGAAGCCCAAGTAAATTTCGAGTGCTTAAAGATTTATTTTGGCAGAAAAAACAACCCTACGGGTTTCGAGGTACGCCTACCTCTTGCTCACGGGTGGAGTGTAAATCAAAGCGCCAAGCTTTTAAAGTGACACGTTCATGTTTGCACATATCACGTGGTAATTAGCATGAAGACAGACTAACGTGGATACTTTGTTACTGCCACTTTACATTTTGTTACAACGTATACTTGATAATGACATATTTAGCGCATAAGCAATGCGTTATTTCATATGTTTACCAGGATGCCCCAAAATTATTTAAACAATCAATATGCATTCTAACCAAAATGATGATATCTCACAATTGGCGAATGTGTTGCTATTCAAATCGAGTGTCATTCGAATATCTTTGTCAGCCTTTCAGTAAAGAGTCCAAATATTTATGTGTGAAATACACACGAAAGGTGCAATCAAGCAATTTATGACCATAGTCAATGGTTGTGACAAAGTCTATAACGCCCCAGTGGGCATAAACAGTGTGTAATGACGTGCAGGACATATTTAACACATTCTTCATCAAGCCCCAGTGGGCAGGCATCCATAATCTGTAACAAAAGGACAATGTGTATATTTTAGTATGTGTGTCTTCAAAAACAATTATTTTTGTGATTTTCATTGTGCAGAAAATAACTATATTAAAAGTTAGCAGATATTCTCAGCAGGTGGTGACAAGTGATATTTTCAATTAAAACGCACAGTCATGTGTATCAAACGCAGGCATAGTATACAACATCAGTCCATAGGTTGTAGGATATATCATTACATTCAATCATACAGATGTATTGCTAACTCCTCTCCGAGGTTGTGACCCCCCGGTTGGATTGTGTTGTACTTAATTATGTATTTGGACTCAAGTTTTCTCAAGTCAAGCCATCTGTTGCCACCCCTCTCCTTGTTTTCTACACAATCAATTACAGCAAATGTAAGCAAATTGGGGTTTTGATTGTGTTCTAGGGCAAAGTGCCGTGCTACTGGGTACTGCTGATTCAGGTTTTTTATGGCCCTTAGATGTTCTAAGACCCTGAGTTTCGCTTGTTTCGTTGTACATCCAATATAAGATTTTTTGCACGGACATTGTAATGCATATATGGCATAATCAGTGAAGCAGCTTAGATGCTTAACAATGGTGTGCTCGTCTTGATCAGGAGAAAGCTTTATTGATTTACAGTTTCTGCTATTTTTACAAGCTTTGCACTTTTTACAAGGAAAAAATCCTTGTATTGCATTTGGTTTGGGTTGATTTTTGATCAATGTTGTACTCAGCATGTCTTTCAAAGACCTTGCTTTTTTGTAGGTGACTGATGGAGTAGCATTTATAACTTTTTCTAGATCTTTGTCTAATCTGAGGATCTCCCAATATTTCTTCAACCCACGTCTAACCTCCCAAGATTGGCAGTTATATGTGGTAATGAACCGGATCGTTTCTTCATCTTCGTGTTTCTTTGGGTTTAGGAGATCTTTCCTTTCCAGTAGAGCTACTTTTTGTTCTGCCTGTTTGATCGTTTTCTTTGAGTAACCCCTGTCAAGAAACCTTTTCATCATTATTCCTTTTTCTTTTTCAAAACCTTCTACTGTGCTGCAATTTCTTTTAGCCCTAATCAGCTCCCCAAATGGTATGCTGTGTATGAGTGAAGTTGGGTGGCAACTGTATGCACTAAGGAGGCTATTTCCTGCTGTTTTTTTGCGAAATAGTGAACTGACAAGTACCCCCTCCTTAATTGTCAGGCTGACGTCCAGAAACTCTAGAGTGGTTTTGCTCATTTGGCTCGTAAATTTTAGATTGAGGTCATTGCTATTCAAAATGGACTCAAATTCTTGTGCTTGGTTGAGCGTGCCATTCCAAACGCAGAAGATGTCGTCTATGTATCTTAACCATAGGACGGCGTGGGTACTAAAGTGGGAGATGTTGTTCACCTAGCTCCTCCCACCAGCCCAGGTATAACCCGGCAAAGCTGGGGGCAAAGCAAGTACCCATCGCCGTCCCACGGACCTGTTTGTACATCTTTTTATTGAAAATGAAATAATTGTTGCTCAAGCAAAACCACATCATATCCAATAACATATTGGTATGTACCAGATGTGAAATGGACCGATTTTTTAAGAAATATTTGCATGCATCAATACCTAAACTTTGTGGTATGCTTGTATATAAGCTAACCACATCAAAGCTGATTAGCCAATATTCAGGTTGCCATACAAATTTTTCAATTATTCTCAAAAAGTCAGACGTATCTCTGACGTATGATGGTAACGCTTGTACTGGGGGTTGTAGGAAGTGGTCGATGTACCGGGAGGTGTTCTCTAATAAGCTGCCAACAGAAGAGACTATGGGTCTCCCGGGTGGTGTTGTCATACTCTTGTGTAATTTTGGCAACAGATATAGTGCCGGGGTCACAGGATGTTTACATAACAAGAATTTATATTCTTCATCCTCAATTGTGCCTGCCTCTTTCCAATTGTATAGTTTTTCATGGTATATCTTAATCATCTCATTATATTCCTGTTTGGTAGCTGTTGTGTAACTCTCTACATCATTCAATTGTCTCTCTCCTTCATACAAATACATATCAATGGGCCAGATAACTACATTTCCCCCTTTATCGCTGTTTTTATCACAACGTCAGACCAACACGATATGTCTTGCAAAGCTCGGTGTTGATTTTTGCTAAGATTCATATTAATTTTGGGTCTTTGTTTCTCAATTTTGCGCATTGCATTCAACATTCCCTGTTCAAAAGTGTCAATATATGTATTTGCAATGTTAGGCACAAAGATAGATTTTGGTTTAAAACCACTTTTGCTACAAATATCAACCGTTTCAGTTTCAACCAAATTCAAAATCGGGTTCTCTGAGATGTCTTCGCATCCAGCTAGTTCATGAACAAACCATTTTTTTAGCTTAAGCTTTCTGGTAAATTTGAATAAGTCTATGCGTGTGTTAGTGTAATTAAATCTTGCCGTAGGGCAAAAGGAGAGACCTCTAGACAGTACTTCTAATTGATCAAAGGATAAAGAGTGTTTTGATAAATTTACCACTGTTTTGGTCTTCATTTCTTCATCGATTCGGCAAGATTTAATTACACTAACACACGCATGGACTTATTCAAATTTACCAGAAAGCTTAAGCTAAAAAAATGGTTTGTCAACAGAACACGTTTAAAAAAAGAAAATAACCAAGATAAAGTCAGCAAATTAACTTTAAATGATGCTGAGACTTTACAAACTTTTCATGAACTAGCTGGATGCGAAGACATCTCAGAGAATCCGATTTTGAATTTGGTTGAAACTGAAACGGTTGATATTTGTAGCAAAAGTGGTTTTAAACCAAAATCTATCTTTGTGCCTAACATTGCAAATACATATATTGACACTTTTGAACAGGGAATGTTGAATGCAATGCGCAAAATTGAGAAACAAAGACCCAAAATTAATATGATTCTTAGCAAAAATCAACACCGAGCTTTGCAAGACATATCGTGTTGGTCTGACGTTGTGATAAAAAACAGCGATAAAGGGGGAAATGTAGTTATCTGGCCCATTGATATGTATTTGTATGAAGGAGAGAGACAATTGAATGATGTAGAGAGTTACACAACAGCTACCAAACAGGAATATAATGAGATGATTAAGATATACCATGAAAAACTATACAATTGGAAAGAGGCAGGCACAATTGAGGATGAAGAATATAAATTCTTGTTATGTAAACATCCTGTGACCCCGGCACTATATCTGTTGCCAAAATTACACAAGAGTATGACAACACCACCCGGGAGACCCATAGTCTCTTCTGTTGGCAGCTTATTAGAGAACACCTCCCGGTACATCGACCACTTCCTACAACCCCCAGTACAAGCGTTACCATCATACGTCAGAGATACGTCTGACTTTTTGAGAATAATTGAAAAATTTGTATGGCAACCTGAATATTGGCTAATCAGCTTTGATGTGGTTAGCTTATATACAAGCATACCACAAAGTTTAGGTATTGATGCATGCAAATATTTCTTTAAAAATCGGTCCATTTCACATCTGGTACATACCAATATGTTATTGGATATGATGTGGTTTTGCCTGAGCAACAATATTTCATTTTCAATAAAAAGATGTACAAACAGGTCCGTGGGACGGCGATGGGTACTTGCTTTGCCCCCAGCTTTGCCGGGTTATACCTGGGCTGGTGGGAGGAGCTAGTGGTGAACAACATCTCCCACTTTAGTACCCACGCCGTCCTATGGTTAAGATACATAGACGACATCTTCTGCGTTTGGAATGGCACGCTCAACCAAGCACAAGAATTTGAGTCCATTTTGAATAGCAATGACCTCAATCTAAAATTTACGAGCCAAATGAGCAAAACCACTCTAGAGTTTCTGGACGTCAGCCTGACAATTAAGGAGGGGGTACTTGTCAGTTCACTATTTCGCAAAAAAACAGCAGGAAATAGCCTCCTTAGTGCATACAGTTGCCACCCAACTTCACTCATACACAGCATACCATTTGGGGAGCTGATTAGGGCTAAAAGAAATTGCAGCACAGTAGAAGGTTTTGAAAAAGAAAAAGGAATAATGATGAAAAGGTTTCTTGACAGGGGTTACTCAAAGAAAACGATCAAACAGGCAGAACAAAAAGTAGCTCTACTGGAAAGGAAAGATCTCCTAAACCCAAAGAAACACGAAGATGAAGAAACGATCCGGTTCATTACCACATATAACTGCCAATCTTGGGAGGTTAGACGTGGGTTGAAGAAATATTGGGAGATCCTCAGATTAGACAAAGATCTAGAAAAAGTTATAAATGCTACTCCATCAGTCACCTACAAAAAAGCAAGGTCTTTGAAAGACATGCTGAGTACAACATTGATCAAAAATCAACCCAAACCAAATGCAATACAAGGATTTTTTCCTTGTAAAAAGTGCAAAGCTTGTAAAAATAGCAGAAACTGTAAATCAATAAAGCTTTCTCCTGATCAAGACGAGCACACCATTGTTAAGCATCTAAGCTGCTTCACTGATTATGCCATATATGCATTACAATGTCCGTGCAAAAAATCTTATATTGGATGTACAACGAAACAAGCGAAACTCAGGGTCTTAGAACATCTAAGGGCCATAAAAAACCTGAATCAGCAGTACCCAGTAGCACGGCACTTTGCCCTAGAACACAATCAAAACCCCAATTTGCTTACATTTGCTGTAATTGATTGTGTAGAAAACAAGGAGAGGGGTGGCAACAGATGGCTTGACTTGAGAAAACTTGAGTCCAAATATATAATTAAGTACAACACAATCCAACCGGGGGGTCACAACCTCGGAGAGGAGTTAGCAATACATCTGTATGATTGAATGTAATGATATATCCTACAACCTATGGACTGATGTTGTATACTATGCCTGCGTTTGATACACATGACTGTGCGTTTTAATTGAAAATATCACTTGTCACCACCTGCTGAGAATATCTGCTAACTTTTAATATAGTTATTTTCTGCACAATGAAAATCACAAAAATAATTGTTTTTGAAGACACACATACTAAAATATACACATTGTCCTTTTGTTACAGATTATGGATGCCTGCCCACTGGGGCTTGATGAAGAATGTGTTAAATATGTCCTGCACGTCATTACACACTGTTTATGCCCACTGGGGCGTTATAGACTTTGTCACAACCATTGACTATGGTCATAAATTGCTTGATTGCACCTTTCATGTGTATTTCACACATAAATATTTGGACTCTTTACTGTAAGGCTGACAAAGATATTCGAATGACACTCGATTTGAATAGCAACACATTCGCCAATTGTGAGATATCATTTTGGTTAGAATGCATATTGATTGTTTAAATAATTTTGGGGCATCCTGGTAAACATATGAAATAACGCATTGCTTATGTGCTAAATATGTCATTATCAAGTATACGTTGTAACAAAAGGTAAAGTGGCAGTAACAAAGTATCCACGTTAGTCTGTCTTCATGCTAATTACCACGTGATATGTGCAAACATGAACGTGTCACTTTAAAAGCTTGGCGCTTTGATTTACACTCCACCCGTGAGCAACAGGTAGGCGTACCTCGAAACGCGTAGGGTTGTTTTTTCTGCCAAAATAAATCTTTAAGCACTCGAAATTGACTTGGGCTTCGACTCTGGTTTTTTCCTGCAAGGATTGTGTTACCAGGACTTGGATATATTGAGGGCTTGGCGACCCTGTCGAACGCCCGCTGTACAAGCGGCGGAAGCACGCCATCCGTGCATTTTATATATATATATATATATATATATATATATATATATATATATTCACTGAAAAAAACCATGAATGATGTAATATGTGACATCATCAGCAGTGGATTGCGGGTGCGCAAAATATAGTACAACTAACTATATAGGAGCAATTTCAATGGTTTTGTATGAGTGAAATGTCAAGCTAATTATAACACCCCTAAAACTTAAAGTTTTTGTGAGTGAATTTCAAAGGTTTTTTAAAAGCTAATTCCTAAATATATAAGGCCTGAAACCTATGTTTTTTTCATTGAATTTGCAAGGTTTTTTAAATGCGAATTCCTAACTATATAAGGCCTGAAACCTATGTTTTTTTCAGTGAATTTGCAAGGTTTTTTAAATGCTAATTCCTAACTATATAAGGCCTGAAACCTATGTTTTTTTCATTGAATTTCGACGTTTTTTTAAATGACAATTTTTAAATGTATTAATTTTTTTTCTTATACTGATTTACTACATTTTTGCAGGCAGGTGTTCAGAGGGCACTCTGCAGCGCAACCCCTGGCACGTTTGCAGAGGAGGAACTAATTCCCCTTGCATACTGGGGGTACCTGGGGGCCAACTAGCCCACCAGGAACCTCCAGTATAAGCCAGGGGGCTGCATTGCAGAGAGGTGTAATGAGGCCACACCCTTTTTTACACCTATCTGCAACGCAGCCTCCGGGCGTATTTGCAGAGGGGGAACTTATTCCCCTTGCATACTGGGGGTCCCTGGGGGCCAACTAGCCCACCTGGAGCCTGCAGTATGCGCCAGGGGGCTGCATTGCAGAGAGGTGTAATGAGGCCACACCCTTTTTTTCACCTCTCTGCAGCGCAACCCCTGGCGTGTTTGCAGAGTAGGACCTAATTCCCCTTGCATACTGGGGGTCCCTGGGGGCCAACTAGCCCACCAGGAGCCTCCAGTATGCGCCAAGGGGCTGCGTTGCTTTGCCCCCGGGGCGGCAGTCCCCAGGGAAGTGTGGGGGGGATTGTGGACCCCCACACTTCTTTATCACTAAGACTCCGCGATTTGGTCCCCCGTGGGGTAATTTTTTTTAAAACACCAGGTTTAAAAAAAAAAATTGGCCTTTTTTTTCCTTGTGGGACCACCTGGGTAGGCCTTGGGTGTCAGGGTGTACCTACCTTGCCCCCTTTTTGTGTTCTACACGTTTGTTTTTTTGCTTTCTTTTGCCTCTGTCTATCGAGCACAAGATGGATGCCAATACTTCCTGGTTAGAAGTGTTGACAGCAATGAACATGCAGATTTCTCGGGAAGGCATGCTGATTGGCTGCCACTGTCTGTCAACACTAGCACAAGATGAATGCCAACACTTCCTGGTTAGAAGTGTTGAGAGCCAATGAGCATGCAGCTTTCTTGGGAAAGCATGCTGATTGCCTGCCACTGTCTGTCAACACTCCAAACCAGGAAGTGTTGGCAGCCATCTTGTGCCTCAGTAGAATGAAGGCACAAGAAAGCAGTGAAACAAAGGTGCAAAACACGCAAAGGGAGCAGGGTAGAAGCACCCTGACCCCATAGACCTGCTCAGGGGGTCCCACAAGGACCCCCCAGGCCCCCAAAATGTTATTATTTTTTGTTTTTTAATCGCGGGGAACGCGCACCTTACAAGTACGGTAAGCTTACTGTAAGCTTACTGTACTCTGTACGGCACGTGCGTTAACTTTCCTGGATAGACAAGAAGGGATTAGCTTCTGACAACCATATCACATGACAACTTTGTTCCCTCTGCAATAAGGAATATCTCCAGAGTCGCGGAAACAATAGATAGCTATTTTACTCAGTCAATCGTGCATGCTTCGTTTCACCAGAAATGCAGAGAAATAGAGAGAAGGGCGTTTTCAATAAAAGGGTTATCTTTAACCGTGCCTTAAAAAATTGAGTTTTGTACAAATTAAACCTGCACTTTACTATTTACAACTACTGAATATTGATTGTACACCATTTGTCTGTAACTTTTTTAAAAAAGCCATCTGTTTTAGGAAAAGCATGGATGGTTAATTACGCTGCAAATGTTTTAGATGTCTTTTTAAGAATACAGTTATTTATGTTTTTATCTTAATATTGCTCATGCCTATTGTGTCTGATGTGCTAATCTTTTTCTTCGTACTGTATACTGTGTCATTATTTGCCATATGAAATGAATTGTCTGTAATATTTTTTAAATGAGTACTTTGAACTGTACTTTTATGATTGTAAAATCTACAATCGAATAAAGATTTTTGATTTGATTTGAATAAAAGGGTTATTTATTGAGCAGTCTTCTTTCTCATGCAAGAGAAATGAATTGCCACAATTGCAATACTTGTCATAAAGTAAAGTGCGTACAGTAAAAGGAGTATTATGAAATAATACTGTAAAAGCATTTATATGGTTTCTAAGCCATAAGATACTTAAAATGGATAAAATACATACAATGATAAAATAATGACTAAACATACTCAACTTGTGTTTCTAAGATATACCTACCCCAGTGTACCTAACCTAAGCCTAGTACATGGGAAGGAGTAAATGAGTTACAGTTTTTTGCCAAGAATCTGAATCAAGAATTCTCTATGGGTCTAATCAGCTCCGTACCTTAGGTTTAGAATGAAGGATGTCTTGTATCTTTCTCTCAGGACTCGATCTCCCAGAAACCCGCAAGGGTCACCTGAAAACACTGGAGCTGGATTTCTCGGCAGGCGAAAAGACAGCGTCTCTCTCAGTGCGTCAGCACGGAGGGTCGGCTTCCTTCGGCACTCGCATCAGCAGGGCGTCGGGCAAGTAGATAGCCGATCTGCTCCAAACCACCATGTGTTGCTTAAGGCAGATGCTGGTATATTTATACCTGGAAGGTGCCGAGTTTGACGTAAGGTTGGACATAAGACGTCACTAAGTACTGGCAGTTCTTTCAGGACTCTCAGGAGTTCTAGGACAAATCAAAACAGAAGCAGGGGGAATTCCCGGGCTGCTGGAGGCTTGGTTTGTTTAAGAACGCGTTGTACTTTCTAGGAGTCTATAGGAGTAGCCTTGCCGTATTTGGACTGTATTGGCTATGACTTAATATGGATATCGTTCTTATGCCTTTGTAAGGATACTAGCAGCCCGTCCCGACGTTGTCCGGGTATGAATTGCTGCCGGCCAGTAGTATATTGTTTTGTACGATTTTGTTTTGATAGCATTTCTTATCTGTGACAGGCCTGTGAAACGCTCCGATTCACAGTGCACTGCTGATGCACTTTAGAGTGCGCGTTCAGTAGTGTGTGAACTTGAGTTTCCCTACTTTATTTTTCCTTGCAATATTATATAGCGCGAACTCGACAACAGGGCATGAGCACAATTTACATTACAGAAGAACACATTCATTTGTGGTAGGCACGGGGAGACAAAGCGATTTGTCTGGAATGACAGGATGTTGAGCTGATGCCGAGATTCGAACGTAGCTCCCCAGCTCTAAAGTTTGCACTTCTAGAACTTGTGGCGGGAGGTGTGTCTAAAAGTGAATGTCGGTGCTGGCCATCAATGAGAGAGACCTGTGCATTTTTCAAATCGGTGGTGAAAAAATATGAGTATGTTGCTGGAGATGTGGGCCGCCGTGCCACGAATGTACTTACCGGGGGAGGGTAAACACCCATTCCGCATACCATTACTCTGCATACTTTAATTACGAAAGTACCATGACTCCGCAATGCCATTATAACGCATGGCATTACATTTTATATGCTTTTACCACGCTACATTTACAACTAAATTAATTGTAAATGCATAAATGGTAAAAGCATGTTCTTTTTTAAATGTTTGAATAAGGTAAGTAAGGGTGTAGGGGTATGTGTTTTGGGGTACTGAGGTATATGTTTTGTATATGTTTTGGGGTGTTTTGGTATTTTAAGGGTTCAGATATAGTTTTGGGTTATGGGGTACAGGGGTAGTTTTAGGGTTTAGGGATAGGTATGTGTTTTGGGGTACAGGGGTATTTTTAGGGTTCAGGGCTAGGTTTGGGTTTTGGGGTATAGGGGTATTTTTAGGGTTCAGGGGTAGGTTTGAGTTTTGGGGTACAGGGGTATTTTAAGGGTTCAAGGCTAGTTCTGGGTTTTGGGGTACCGGGGTATTTTAGGGTTCAGGGGTAGGTTTGGGTTTTGGGGTACAGGGGTATTTTTAGGGTTCAGGGGTATATTTGGGTTTTGGGGTACAGGGGTATTTTAAGGGTTCAGGGCTAGGTTTGGGTTTTGTGGTACAGGGGTATTTTAGGGTTCAGGGGTAGGTTTGGGTTTTGGGGTACAGGGGTATTTTTAGCCTTCAGGGCTAGGTTTTGGTTTTGGGGTACAGGGGTATTTATAGGGTTCAGGGCTAAGTTTGGGTTTTGGGGTACAGGGGTATTTTTAAGGTTTAGGGATAGGTTTGGGTTTTGGGGTACAAGGTATATTTATAGGCTTAAGATGGGTTAGTGTTTAAGGGTGTTGGGGTATTTTAAGGAGTAAGGGTGGGTTATGATTATGGGGTGCAGGGGTATTTAAAGGGAGCAGGGTGGACACCCTGAGCTGTAATTTACAGAACCTGGGAAGAAAAAACAATGAAATATTGGGCACAACGCTCGCTTTTTTTCCGTAATCCTGCGCCCGCACACACCTTTGCCCCCACCACACGCCCACAGCACACGACATGAGACATGGCATGAAGGGCGGAACGTACCACACGCCCCCAGCGTTTGTCACGCCCTCAGCACATGCCCACAGCACAACGCAGACACGCCCACAAGGGACTACTTTGCTGGCACGGTTCTTTTACCTTTTAAATGTATATGGTGGGCGTCTGCATAGCCTATGTCCTTTGGCTGCAACTGCCCTTTCCAACACTGTATTGGGTGTTGTGATTGGTGCTGTGGTTCCTGAGATTACCCGCCTCAAAGGTTTGGGCTCTCTCTTTATTATATTAGTATGGAAATGGATGATTTGTTATAACCACATAAGGGCATAAATCGGGAATATCTAATAAGGGTCCTAGATACATTCTCAACACCCACTCCACGTATAATGTCCATCATTACTAAATACTAAGCAATACTAAAAATATAACGATGCACGTGTTTTTCAGCCCACCCCAAAATACATAGTTAGCATTTGAAGAGGTATATACACGAAAAATGAGTATAATACTGTACACTTTTAGTAAGCAGTGGTATCATTCAGAAAATGCATATTTTGTACATTTAGAATGCTGACTGAATGAATCACGAAATTTACATTCATCAAATGGCTCTTAATACAGAAGAGAAGGTCGAGACCATTTCATCACATATTTATACAAGACTGTACATGTGCTAGAGGCTAAGTCAAAATATTGTCTCTAGATATTTTAAAAATAGAAATCTTGTTCTCTAAGAATAGTTCTACTTTAAGCAGGGTATCATGTGCCAAAAAAGGGTAAATATTTTGGGAACTGGAGAAAAAATAATTTCCCTTTCGAGAAGAAAATTAGTTCAAATGTTTTTTAGAAGTTCTGTTTATCAAAACTGAAGGCCCAATTCAAAGTTCAGGGAACACTGTGTGCTCGCTATTTCAAAAATTATTCTCGTTGTTAGGAGAGAACATTAACTCAGATAGGCTGGTAAAAATTTGTCTAGAACAGTAGGTGAAAGTTGGACCAAATCCGAAAAAGTAGAAATAGTGCATATGTGCGATGCATTGCCATCATCAGTGTTTAGATCAGTAATGGTCACGGAAGGTTGTACTTGTGTGCCGCTTTCATCTCATAACTCACCGCCACCTAATCGTAATGGTGAGGTCTCAACGAATGGCGTCATCAGAACGGGTAGCCGCTGGGGACAACACATTGCAGGAGCCGTTACCGAACTAAGCAAAGTATCGACATCCATAGGTACTGCTGATGGAAGTGTGAGACAGACATCTAACACAAATTCTTCTCCGCAAAGCAAGCATCGTAGAACAGGTAGGATGCAATCTTGCCAGATTGGTCTGAATGAACGAAACAAGGTAGTATTCAGATCTCCTAGCCGAGCCAAGCCGAGGACTTTAGTGATCCGCTCTCAGTATTGTATTGCTAGGATCGTGTCTTCCATTGTAGCCTGAGTTTTGTCGGTGACTTGACTTGCCATATCGGAGCAGAAGGAACAAAAATAAGATTCCTGCTACGAGTCCCAGGATGAGAGGTAGGCCGTTGAACACAGAATGCACAAAATTCGGGAAGATGCTAAGGACTGCTTCGAAGGGTGCTAGCAATCCCAAAAAAATTGTCTTAAATACATGTGCGATGCCACTGGTATCTGACATGTTTAAGATTTGACTTAACATTTCTACAAAATGTACAGTGCAATTTGTTGATAATAATGCATGTATCTCTGCTGCTGTCCTTGCAACTTGCAGATCATACGTTTCTCTAGACGAGGTTAAAGGCACAGTTTTTTTTAAAAGAATAGACTTCATTCGGCTTAAAGTATCAATTCGAATAGAAGAGATATTCAAAGAAGGCCATATTGCCGCCTCCATGTCTAGTTTGCTGTTTGGATACAATACTTGCATACAACAAGTGACCATGGAAGTAACGCTCACGATATAGGCTTTTCCTGCCACCATGCCACAACAGCTGTGGTCACTTATTAGAACGTAGCTGCCGTTGGAAAGCTGTCTGAAAAAAGACTCTATCTGTGTAGCAGGGGTGCCGTACAGGTGACATGAAAGGTTATTTGAAGAACCTTCGCAGGCTCCATGCAAGTTAATTCATTGACACAGAAGTGTACCGCTTAGTGATTTTTTACAGTTGTTAACACTAAGAAATACTTCTTTCTTGCCCCCACTCCAACATCTATGTGTATAAGGCAAATTCCAGGTTGACTTGAAGTATCCTTTGCCCAACCTTACATACAGGCCTGCTGGTATATACTTTTGGCAGTATTGAAACTTAAAAATTGTTATTGGGATTGTAATGGTGCCATGTATTATCCATTCAATGACCGGTCGTTCTGACATTGTCAATGGTAATTTTTCTAGTTTTTCAATGCTCAGCACCGTATAGTCTGCCCCTCTTTGTGCCAAAGAGATTTGTCTATCAGTAAGATTATAGATAGA
This sequence comes from Lissotriton vulgaris, assembly GCF_964263255.1. Lineage (NCBI taxonomy): Eukaryota > Metazoa > Chordata > Amphibia > Caudata > Salamandridae > Lissotriton > Lissotriton vulgaris. Next base: position 162,810,470 of record NC_141693.1, read on the forward strand.
AAATAATGACGTTGTGTTGATTAAACGCCATGGCACGTTGCCAGAACGCAAATTTTGTAACGTCCAGCCTAACTGTACAATAGAACGTGATTGGGACTGGCCATGTTGTAACATTAGCATATCCTGTTCTATTATATCAATAGCAGATGATACAATGCTGTCCAGTGAATAAATTCTGGAGGACAGAGTCGTTAACCCATTGTCCACTACAGAAAGTGATTTTTCCAAATTAATACGATCAATTTCTCGTATTATTTCAGCAGTTTCAATTTGTGTTACTTTCCAAGCTTCGTTGTAAGCTGCGTATATACCGGCGCATATGAAACGTTTTTGAGGCTGTTTGCTGGGTCCCAGTGAGAAATCTCGCAAGTCAGCACCTTCTTTAAGTAAAGTTAAGTGGTACTTAATTTCGGGTAGTGTGGATTTCTGTAGCCATTTGAGGCATAGTTTTCCTACACTGTATGTTGTAATTATTCCTGGATGTTGTCTCTGGGAATATCTTGGGTCTGGCCTATTCTGTTTGAACCCCTGTATTTTGTTCAGGAATCTATCTTGACAGTTATTAGTGTATGTGGGCCAGATCAACCATTTTCTCCAATCAGGATTTGTTCTGTTTTGTTTTAAAATATAGAACACGTCTAACCCCTCATCTGTAGTGTTATTTCTATCAGGCATAGGCTTTGGTATAGACGGATTGTTTAAATCTTTTATCTTGGCTAGGCCAAGACAGGTTGTTTGTTGAATGGTATCATTCAGGAACATTATTTGTTCTGGGATCATGCAGGCTCCGAATAATGATTCTAAACCGTGTATAAGCCATTCTTTTGGCCCCCAGACAGTTTTTGTCTCAATGTTGTTTTTCCAAAATTCAAAACCAAATGTAGACATTTTTTCATAAAATTTTTCTGAATAAATCAGTGTAGTGTTTGTCAACATGTTTTTCATTCCTGTCTTATTCATAATTTTGAAATAAAACGTTTCTGGATCAGTGATATTAAACCCTGAGAAGTATGGGAATTTCTCATAAAATGTTTTCTAACTGTCTTTTGGCGGTGTTGGACAAGTTTCCCACTGATTATAACTGAACACATTTCTAGGATTAGCAGATGTATGCAAATAATGATGCCCAAAATGATTGAAGCAATACATTTCTTCATAATTCGATGAACCCTGTAAATAATCATGTTCTGTGAATTTTGCTGACATTTCTAGATCTGACATCATGTTATTAATATTTTCAAAGTCCCAATCATCGAAGAAAGTACTAGGTGATACATACTCACTTAAAGAAATCTTTAACTGGTATGGATATTACAAGAGTTCAACCGGGCCATAGATTTTGTAATCAGTATTGTCCCATGCTACACCACCAGGTATAGGAATGGCTGTGATGTTCACTGATGATAGTTCTCCTTTTTCAACGTGAGAGGATCTGTGACGTTTTAGAACCAAGTTGATGTTCGGACTTTCTCTGTCCATTGTGCTGTATTTTCCATCAATCATTCTTCCCAAGCTTAAAACTAATATGAGCCAGAGCAGGAGTAAAAGTACACCTAACACAATCCACAGTTCAATCCAGGGTGAAATCAGATATGTTTCTCCAAGTTGATGAAAGAATTCTGTAATTTTGTCTTTGACAGTGTTGTTTGCTGGCTTGTCTCCATGTTCACTTGGATCATCAGAAAAGTCATCAAAGTTGATAAAGTAGCCAGATGCTGTTCTGTCAAATGTTTGCATGGCATCAGGATTGTTATTAATCTTTGTAGTTGCTTCTTCCTTTTTCATATTAGCGTAGTCTGAGGCTACATCATTGTAGACAGGCGTTTCTTGACGAACTGTTGCAATTTGGGTTTCAAGATACACAAGTTCCATGGCTTTGTTGCATAGTCCTTTTTTATTCACTGCAGGTTTATCAAATGTGATTAGTCTTTCAGTTTGAACCTCTTGGATTGTAGCAAGGTTTGGTCTTCTGCTACTTCTTGGGAGTCCACTGGGCCTACTACTTATTATTGGCCACATGGTTGTGGTTTTACCAGGTCGATTGATACAACTCGGTTCTCCTTTTTACCAGCAAGGGGCGGTAGTACTACTGATCTTGTTCCGCTGATAGCTAAGACAGGTACTACTTTTCTGTAAGAAGGCCCAAATTCCTTCGTCACCGCAATCTTTTCATTGACCAGATCCCCAATCTTTGGAATCCAGACAGGTCTTGCTGGGACAGGTGGCTTCTCTTCAGTGGCCGTTGGCTTTAGCTTTGTGCTACTTAGACTTCTTCTTGTTTCATTTAAGTCCTGTAAAACAGCCAAACGATCTTTGATATCAAAAGCTTTTTGTTTCACTACTGAAGTCTGACAATCGAGGCCTTCGATAATCATTATTGTACCAAACAAAAGTTCATACGGAGTGATTCCACACAGAGAATATCTTGGCAGATTGTTAAGACTACGTTGGACACTTATTAGATGTTTGACCCACCCATCACCCGAACCTAATACCCTCGCTATTATAGATTGCTTTATGTCACAGTTTTTTCTCTCCACTACCGCATTTCCCTTTAGGATGGAATGGACTAGAGTACCGGAATGCAATGCCCATGCTGGCCATGGCCATGCTCGAGAGCTAAACGCAGGACCCTGGTCAGAATGTAGCATGCCAATTGCGTATGTGCCGATAAAGACTCGCAAATGTTTTATAACAGTTCTGGCGTCAGCCGAGCGCTGGGGCCACATCCAAATGAATCTCGTCTTAATATTAATGGGATCGCATTTATCTGGTCGGACGCCTGCGTGTAGATGATCTAATGCTGTCTAATAGAGGTGTCTGGGCTGGTCTTACAGTGTCAGTGTCAGATATCTGGTCCGGTTCATAACTGCGATCCCAATTGCAGTCCTGACACTCCATTGCAAAGTTATAAACTTGCACGCTCATTCCCGGCCACCAGTATCGTGATTGCAATTCTATTAGAGATTTCACTATTTCTTGGTGCCTCAGACCTATTCCCATGCGTGCTTCTTGAATCAAGAAGACTCTCCGGTTCGTGTATGGAATTACTCTATCACCCACTCCAGGGATTCGAACAAAAGGAACGGAGTTCGCATCAATTATGTATGTATTTCCGAGTGGATAGTTTGGAGGTAACGCCGCATAGTTGCCTTCCATTGAGGCTCTTACTGCTAGTAGCGTTTCTACATCTATTTGTTTTTTAGAACGCTTTTTTGTAGCTACGGAAGCCAGTTGACCAGCTGCAGCTGTGGCTCTGTTAGCCAATGAATTCCCTGCAACGTGAACGCCATCACGTCGAAGACTCTGCGTATGTATCACATGAGTCTTTTGTAGTTCTTTCTGTAAAAGAACTACTTGTTCCCATAGCTTTTTATGCTTTATTGTGCAACCTCGTTCATCTTTGTAACCAGTAATGCGAATCGCACACTATTAGTGTCGGGAATTCGCGATCTGCATTTTCAAGCTCCATCTTCAAATTTCATAGTTCAGCTCGCTGAGCTGTACAGTTTCCGATTGATTCAATTTTAGTGACCATTGGTCTGAATTTACCTAAGCGCCAGCGACCTTTAACAATCGCACACGCTGAATTGTAAACTTTTTTATCCACAACGTAGTGTTGTGCAAATCTATCTGCGTAGATTACACAGGGGTACTGTTCCAGAGGTAGAATTTCGATTGACAGAGGACATTCTTTTTCGTATTCTAGATGTTCTAGCTTTTTTATTCTGGGATCAAATGCGTGTATCACTTCAGTTGTATCAAGAGAATTAACCCATTTTATCCATTTTGGATCTAATGCCATAGCATTTGTGCTTGGTTTTGTTACTGCTTCAAGGGCTGATACTGCTGTTAAAACAGATATCCTCTTCCCATGAGCTAGGGCTTTTTTCTTTTGCTACAGCCATTTGAACCGAAGTTAGAATTTTTTCAGTAGAACTGAATTTCATTTCAGCTTGTGTGTGCAAGTGTGATTTGTAAGCTATTGGTACTGTTTCTCCCTCATTTGAGGTCAGGTATGTAAATCTGCATCTTCCTGGGATGACTCGGATTACAAGGTTGTGTTCCTTTGCGCGTGTTTGCAGTTTTGTTTTAGTTAACATGTCTGTTTGTAATGATCGTACAATTTCTGTGTGTTTTTGAGCCCAATTAATTGGTTTGAAATCAGGTTTTATTAATTCGTAGAGTGGTTTAACCCTCTCTGCATAATTTAGAATGTAAGTTCTTCTGAAGTTCAGGAAACCTAGAATGATTGTAAGTTGTTCAGCATTTTTGGAGCTTGGGGTACTACACCTTTCTCTAAGAAGTTGTCTGCTAGGTTTTTGTTTTCACTTGATAATTCATATCCTAAAAATAGGACGGTCTGCTGGGCAATTCGTGACTTTTTAAAGTTAAATTTGTACCCTTCAGATGCGAACCCAAGAATGATAGTGTTCACTGTTTTCAAGTGTGTCTCCAGGTCATTGTGTGTAAGATAGATGTCATCGACATAAGATAATGCCTCATCATCATACATTTGTAGTAACTCTGTTACCCTGGCTAAAAATAATCCTGGGCTATTCTTGAATCCTTGTGGGAGACGCAAAATTGCTTTTGGGCGCCCATGCTGGAGAAAGCGGTCAAATACCTGCTTTCCGGTGCAATGTTTTGACAGAAGAAACCATTTGAAATATCAAATGTCGTTTTATATTTTTTGCGCACGATATTATTCATTAGTGCTGCACTGTTTGAGTTTTGTACTGCAAATGTTTTGCAACAAGAGTTTCGGGGTCTGTAGTCCTAAACTAGACAATATGAATTGTCTGGCTTGGAGACAGGAAACAAAGGATTGTTCATTTGTGAGGTGCATGTTTTAATCACCCCCTGGTACTCAAGTTGGTCTAAGATCTCCCTGACTTGTTTTTTAGCTTCTTGCTTAATAGGATACTGCCTCTGTGCATTTTTTAACTGGATTTTATGGTGGGGAGAATCCTCAACCCATCCTACATGATTTTTACATAATGCAGGAGCTTGGGCCACTGCCCATTTTCTTGCATATGTGTATTTTTTATTAATCGGAATGTTATTTGAGAAGGCAAGCATAATCATTTCTTCGCCATGTGGGACCTCCCTAACAAACTCTGGTGGCCAGTCTTTCTCTGCTAGAAGGATATCATAGCCTTTAGATAGTTTTTCCCAGAAGAGACCTTTTATTTTCCTAGTTTTGTCCCCCTCTATACGTAATGTTATTTCATATAGTTTATGGGGCATGCTAAGTCTGGTGTCTGCAGTTTCCACTTGAATGTATTCATTCGTGTCCATTGTCTCCAGAAGATTCATCAGGATCTTGCGAGCTATGGCCACTTCTGCTGCGCTGTCTAGCATTGTTTGGGCCCACTCTCCGTTCTTGAGTTGTGTCCTCAGGATCCTCAGCATGTTTTATTTTAATACTGGCTACCTTTTTTTGTGAAATTGTAATTTTTTACTTTGATGAGCAGGTTCTTTGTCTTTGGACTTGACACGCTCTTCTTTATGTTCTGACTGTCCTCTTCTTTCCGATTTCTGTGAGGAAGTCTGAAAAGATTGAGAGGGACATATATCAATATCTTGATAGCTGTCAGGTTTTCTCAAATGATCCCTATTTCTAAGGTTATATCTTTTTTCAGAGGGCTCCCGTTGTGGAGACTTGCCCCCCCCCCTTCTGGAAATCTATCTCTTCATTGGGGAGAGCTTCCTCTGGTCTGAAAATGTTTTTCTCTGGGAGTGGTTTGCTTATTACCCTCCCACTTCTTCTTTTGAGAATTGAGATTATTTTTAATGAAAGTTTTTTCAGGATTTTCAGTTAGTTGTGGTTTTAGTGGTTTCCCACCCAAACTATCTCTACCTAATTCTTCATAGGATTTTTCAATTATTCTGGCAAGTTCATAAGGTTGATCTGCTATATCTGTTTCTTTTAATTTCTGGCAGATTGCACCGTGAATTGTCAATTGAACTAATTGTCTATATGAGTTTGTTAATTCTTTTATTTGAACTAAAAGTTCTCCACTTGACATTTTTTCAATGTCAGGATGTGGTGTATAGCTGGCTAGAACCGGCCATGTGGCTCCTGGTCTACCTAGTGGACAGAGCCTGGTAATGTGATTTTGATGTTTTAGGGCACCATTGAACCAGAGCTCATGCTCTTGGTAAGTTAGTGAAATTTCAACTTCCTCGAATGGAGTGTATTCCGCTGGAGGTTCCCCTGCTTTGTAGTAGTGGAACTCTTGTGTTACAGCATTTGCTGCTGGAAAAGTTATCCATGAATAGATACCTCTGTCTGCCGATATTCATGTGCCTCGACAACAAATATGACTGTACCACCTCTTGATGATACTCCATTTTGTATAAGTTTTATAGTTAAGGTTTTCCTCACATTTACCGGGATGTTTTTCGCATCCAGGTCATTTTCATTAAACCCTGTAACGTCAAAACCCGGTTGATTTGCATCTACTACAGCTCCACCGGTTTCGTTGTTGTCGCCGTTGGTTGACATTGTTTAATGAAAGTTTGCAGAGCAAGTTTCAAGGAAACAAATATTAGGTGCACAATATTTTGGAACACTGTATCCTTCAACGTTGACTAAACCAAAAACTAATACATAGGAATCTCTTACTATTATGTTTTGGCGGATATTAACCTTTTACCCACTCCAGACGTCTATTGGAGTTTTTACGGGAAAAGGAGGTCTGTGTGAAAAGTACGACTGAGGTACTCTAGTATCTAGCGTTAAATTATCGCCTTACCAAACGTTGGGCGCCATGTAGTGAGGTTTCTATATTTCCAATAGGCTCTGCGCATTGGAATAACATAAACGATAGTTTAGACGTAGGACTGAGGTCGACTAGGTCTCTATTGAATATGTTAGACTTAATTGTGTGTGCCAGCTAGCTCAGAGGTCACTAGAAACTTTCTCTAATAAACAAGAAGGCGTTAACTTTCCTGGATAGACAAGAAGGGATTCACTTCTGAAAACCATATCACATGACAACTTTGTTCCCCCTGCAATAAGGAATATCTCCAGAGTCGCGGAAACAATAGATAGCTATTTTACTCAATCGTGCATGCTTCGTTTCACCAGAAATGCAGAGAAATAGAGAGACGGCCGTTTTCAATGAAAGGGTTATTTATTGAGCAGTCTTCTTTCACATGCAAGAGAAATGGATTGCCACAATTGCAATACTTGTCATAAAGTAAAGTGCGTACAGTAAAAGGAGTATTATGAAATAATAATGTAAAAGCATTTATATGGTTTCTAAGCCATAAAATACTTAAAATGGTTAAAATACATACAATGATAAAATAATGACTAAATGTACTCAACTGGTGTTTCTAAGATACACCTACACCAGTGTACCTAACCTAAGCCTAGTACGTGGGAAGGAGTAGATGAGTTACAGTTTTTTGCCAAGAATCTGAATCAAGAATTCTCTATGGGTCTAATCAGCTCCGTACCTTAGGTAAAGAATGAAGGAGGTCTTGTATCTCTCTCTCAGGACTCAATCTCCCAGAAACCCGCAAGGGTGACCGGAAAACACTGGAGCTGGATTTCTCGGCAGGAGAAAAGACAGCGTTCGGCTTCCTTCGGCACTCGCATCAGCAGGGCGTCAGGCAAGTAGATAGCCGATCTGCTCCAAACCATTGTGTGTTGCTGAAGGCAGATGCTGGTATATTTATAACTGGAAGGTGCCGAGTTTGACGTAAGGTTGGACATAAGACGTCACTATGTACTGGCAGTTCTTTCAGGACTCTCAGGAGTTCTAGGACAAATCAAAACACAAGCAGGGGGAATTCCCGGGCTGCTGGAGGCTTGGTTTGTTTAAGAACGCGTTGTACTTTCTAGGAGTCTATGGGAGTAGCCTTGCCGTATTTGGACTGCATTGGCTATGACTTAATATGGATATGATTCTTATGCCTTAATAAGGATATGATTTGTTATAACCATATAAGGGCATAAATCGGGAATATCTAATTAGGGTCCTATATACATTCACAACAGGGTAATGGGTGTTAACTGCTGACCACTTAGCACAGATTAGCTATCTGGAAGATAACAGCAACAGTTGGCAGAACAAAGGGCAACTTTAGCACTATCTATGTTGGCTTTTAGATGCCAAGAATAGGGTCTTCTGTTCATCTCCAGTGCCCTCCTAGACAGATAGTCTCCATTCACAGTAGATTGGACATGTCTTTTACCTTGTCTGGTAATGGAATGTCCAAGAAGCTGAAAATAGACCTGCTGGTGAAAGCTTGGCCCTGCCATCTTGAAACAGAGGCTTCTGTTTAATTTCACAGAAAGACAAAGAGGAACTGGGGTATGGGGGGCTTTGAGAAATTGTTAAGATGACGCTGTGAAATTGACTGCTTAGTGCACAAGATAAATCTAACACCTCCGCAATCAAAACATTCCTGGACCTTGAAAGTCTTCATCTGAAAAAGAAAGCCCTGATGGAAAAAGAAGAAACCTGGCTCTTGTCTCCTCCTAGAAAAAGAGCACTCACACAAAGACTCAAGGCCTCATGAAGCCTGCTGACATGCAGGGAGTGAAACTGCTCTCCAATGTCAATTGGTCCAAATGGGGGAGAAAATGCAGAAAGAGTCCTGGCTCTAGGATAGCCTAGCTGACTAAAAGGAACAACACACTGCAGTGTACTAGAGTGGAGAGAGACCGGGGCCCAGAAGCTTTCCCTGAGGGGCTAGGGTCTTCAGGACTGACCATAAGAAGCTTTCCCAGAAAGTGGAGCCTGGCTGAAGATAAATCCTTTGGTTGGTACAACCCACTTAATATAACCAAACTCCATCACGTTCAGCCTGTAATTTCAAGTAGGTTCCAGTCCACCTCATATTGTTGTTTCCCATAACGTTTGACTTTATCCAGGCACTTTTTACCTAAGAAAATTACTTAAAGGTCCCTATCTCTGATTAGCTTTAACCTGCTCTGATGATCTTGGGGTCTTTTTAATCATTAAAAACCCAATTAAAATCTTGGAGGGTGGACTGTTTCACTGCTAGGACGGTGGAGAAAATTAATTTGACACCCTGACCGAGGTACCACCCACCAAATTTAGAAACGTATGCTGCCTGCCAGACAATTGGGCATTTCTAGAATTGGCCATACCTGCCTTCATGGCGGTTCCTGTCAATGCATTGTAAGTTTGACGGAACCATATGCAAACGTACAATATTTTTTTCATTTTCAAAAAGAAATACCAAAGTGTGATTTTTTTGTTGTTGAAAATAACAAATTAAAGCCCTTCCCCTCTGTTATATCCTGCTCTTCCTCTCTCTTTGTGCTCTTCCTCTCTCTTTGTCCCTCCTTAGTGTTAGTGTCTGCTTGTCTATGTCATGTCTCTGTGATGTCATCCAGGATTCTACCTGTTGCTGTTCAAGGGATTTATCAGTTACCTGGAGGCTGAGCAGGAAGCTATCTGCTCCCGGTGGGGTTTCTTACCATATTACATTCCTACCTGAATGCTGTACCTTCTATCTAATCTCAAGAATAAATATACTACATGTACATTACAACAAGGACCCTTCATCTTTATTTTATTGAATTTAACACCCTCCATATGAGCCTCCATGAAATTTGAAAATGTGTGTAGAGACAGGCGAATGCTATCTCAAGCCTATTTCACACTTATTTTGTGTAGTGTGAAGGTGACTCTGTACTTCTTGGTTTGCAGTATTGAGTAGATCAAGGCGGCAGGGCCAGTTTTAGAGCTGTGCGACTGGTGTGGCTGTACTAGGAGTTGACCTCGAGGAGGGCACTGACCTCAGGGGGGACACTGTGTTTAGCAATAACTTACTGATTTAAAAGCACTTGCTGCAGAGTTCCTTGTGCGTCCAGATTTCAGGCAACAATAAAAATATCAAGATAACTTTTGTGATTAATGTTTCTTCTAGAGAGAGAGATCAGTGTTTGGTCGAGTGGCTGTTTTGACTCGCCAAAAAGTAGCACAGAGGGTTAATATGAATGCTGCAAAGAATAGATCTGTGATTTACTGGGACAGCTGAGTGGATTAGTGACCAGCGCTTCAAAACCAATTAAATGTATGTGAGAGAGAGGCTAGGGAGAGATGAGAGGCACTTTTGCCAGGTGGTAGTGAGGGAATTTAAGGAGGAGGTCATGGGGAGGGAAGGTGCCAAAAAAGATTGTGGCGCAAGTGCAACCAGCGCCTAAAGCCAGCCCTACAAGAAGAACTGTGCCAACTGATAGCTGTCCCATCCGGTATTGGAAAGATACCTGGCCATCTGCCCGACCTTTTTTTTATAATTCTGATATGGCTGAGATACCCGCCACCCCCTCTCAACACAATCCCCAAGAATCGGGAAACCGGAAACAGTTCTGAACTTTTGGAAGGCGGGAGGGAGTTACCCTCCCGGCCGTATTTATTAAAATATGAAACAAAATCAAAACATTAAAATAACAGTTTCATATCATGTACAATTTCATATCCACATTACGATGTTTGGCTAACCTTAACACATATCTAATACAAAGGTTCTCCTAGCCGATACTAACATCCTTACAAATGCATTTCAAATTGAAATTGTACATCCTAACGTTAAGGGCCAACGGCAAGGTCGTAACCGGTGTCAGATCCCTAAACCAGAACTCCCCCCTCACTTGTGAGGGGCAGCCGCACAGAGGACTGCACCTCATGTGCCATACCAATTTCCCTTGTCTTGACGGGGGCCCCTGTTAACTCGACGCCATGTACGTGGTCGTCCGAGGACTCGTGTGAGGTGTCTAGAAGGTAGCGTAGACCCCCCTCCCCACCCTACACAACTTACCACATCTGCCGTCGCAGATGTCCTGGCCCCGGGAAATTCCCAGGAGGGGCCCGTAGCCCCTCCTATCCAGGGAGGGGCCTTGACCGCCTTCCCTTTCCTTTAGGCGTCCCGTCCTTTAGAAGGGACCGCCTCCCCGTTGAGGGGCCAATGGCCACCTCCCCCCGGGCGCTCCCATCCGTAATGGGTGACGCCCCCCCCCCTAGGGATCTTCCAATGACTGCTCACCGATCATGACCTTACCGCCCGACCAAACAATAAATACGACAAGACTAATGACTAAAGAGAAAGGACATTCCTACTAAAACAGATCAAGTACAACCCTCTAAAACATCTAAAACATTACTAATCACTCTGATGAAAGTCTTTAATAAAGCATACTACACAGAGTTATCCACTTTATTGCAACCGAATCACAAACTTTATTCAAAACAACCTGCAAGACAAAACAACTGCTACGTAACATGACTTTATACCACGATAACTTGCTGTCTTCAGGGGATGGTGGGTGGGTTCAAAATTGGCTCTTCATTCCGTCTCGAGCTCACGTGCAGCGAGGAGGTGCAGCTTCAGAGCACAGGAACAAGAGGATGCTTCCTTGGCTTGTTGCTCCTTTTATTCTTCTCTGGGCGGGCGTAAACCCGCCTCCTCCCGCCACCAGGGGCGTGGCGGACGGCTTCAGTGTCTAGGACAACCCACTCTTGGGCGGGAAAAAGCGCGCCCCGGCTACGCCGCTTCGGGCATACCAGCCGAGACGCGCCTCCCGCCCAAATTGGCTTCCCGGGGGGATCGGGGTACTCCACCATACGTTCGGGGGGACCGAGGGGTCACCCCTTTCCATATGGCTGAGATACCCGCCACCCCCTCTCAACACAATCCCCAAGAATCGGGAAACCGGAAACAGTTCTGAACTTTTGGAAGGCGGGAGGGAGTTACCCTCCCGGCCGTATTTATTAAAATATGAAACAAAATCAAAACATTAAAATAACAGTTTCATATCATGTACAATTTCATATCCACATTACGATGTTTGGCTAACCTTAACACATATCTAATACAAAGGTTCTCCTAGCCGATACTAACATCCTTACAAATGCATTTCAAATTGAAATTGTACATCCTAACGTTAAGGGCCAACGGCAAGGTCGTAACCGGTGTCAGATCCCTAAACCAGAACTCCCCCCTCACTTGTGAGGGGCGGCCGCACAGAGGACTGCACCTCATGTGCCATACCAATTTCCCTTGTCTTGACGGGGGCCCCTGTTAACTCGACGCCATGTACGTGGCCGTCCGAGGACTCGTGTGAGGTGTCTAGAAGGTAGCGTAGACCCCCCTCCCCACCCTACACAACTTACCACATCTGCCGTCGCAGATGTCCTGGCCCCGGGAAATTCCCAGGAGGGGCCCGTAGCCCCTCCTATCCAGGGAGGGGCCTTGACCGCCTTCCCTTTCCTTTAGGCGTCCCGTCCTTTAGAAGGGACCGCCTCCCCGTTGAGGGGCCAATGGCCACCTCCCCCCGGGCGCTCCCATCCGTAATGGGTGACGCCCCCCCCCTAGGGATCTTCCAATGACTGCTCACCGATCATGACCTTACCGCCCGACCCAACAATAAATACGACAAGACTAATGACTAAAGAGAAAGGACATTCCTACTAAAACAGATCAAGTACAACCCTCTAAAACATCTAAAACATTACTAATCACTCTGATGAAAGTCTTTAATAAAGCATACTACACAGAGTTATCCACTTTATTGCAACCGAATCACAAACTTTATTCAAAACAACCTGCAAGACAAAACAACTGCTACGTAACATGACTTTATACCACGATAACTTGCTGTCTTCAGGGGATGGTGGGTGGGTTCAAAATTGGCTCTTCATTCCGTCTCGAGCTCACGTGCAGCGAGGAGGTGCAGCTTCAGAGCACAGGAACAAGAGGATGCTTCCTTGGCTTGTTGCTCCTTTTATTCTTCTCTGGGCGGGCGTAAACCCGCCTCCTCCCGCCTCCAGGGGCGTGGCGGACGGCTTCAGTGTCTAGGACAACCCACTCTTGGGCGGGAAAAAGCGCGCCCCGGCTACGCCGCTTCGGGCATACCAGCCGAGACGCGCCTCCCGCCCAAATTGGCTTCCCGGGGGGATCGGGGTACTCCACCATACGTTCGGGGGGACCGAGGGGTCGCCCCTTTCCATATGGCTGAGATACCCGCCACCCCCTCTCAACACAATCCCCAAGAATCGGGAAACCGGAAACAGTTCTGAACTTTTGGAAGGCGGGAGGGAGTTACCCTCCCGGCCGTATTTATTAAAATATGAAACAAAATCAAAACATTAAAATAACAGTTTCATATCATGTACAATTTCATATCCACATTACGATGTTTGGCTAACCTTAACACATATTTAATACAAAGGTTCTCCTAGCCGATACTAACATCCTTACAAATGCATTTCAAATTGAAATTGTACATCCTAACGTTAAGGGCCAACGGCAAGGTCGTAACCGGTGTCAGATCCCTAAACCAGAACTCCCCCCTCACTTGTGAGGGGCGGCCGCACAGAGGACTGCACCTCATGTGCCATACCAATTTCCCTTGTCTTGACGGGGGCCCCTGTTAACTCGACGCCATGTACGTGGTCGTCCGAGGACTCGTGTGAGGTGTCTAGAAGGTAGCGTAGACCCCCCTCCCCACCCTACACAACTTACCACATCTGCCGTCGCAGATGTCCTGGCCCCGGGAAATTCCCAGGAGGGGCCCGTAGCCCCTCCTATCCAGGGAGGGGCCTTGACCGCCTTCCCTTTCCTTTAGGCGTCCCGTCCTTTAGAAGGGACCGCCTCCCCGTTGAGGGGCCAATGGCCATCTCCCCCCGGGCGCTCCCATCCGTAATGGGTGACGCCCCCCCCTAGGGATCTTCCAATGACTGCTCACCGATCATGACCTTACCGCCACAGGCCGGATAGTTGACCGGCTATCCGGACCCCCCACAAAACTCCTACCTAAAGGTCATGCTGTAAACCCCTCAACCAGGCTACGAAGTCTCCTATGAGTAAAGAATTCCCCACCCGGGACAAATGGACCCCATCCTCTAGATACATATTGTCCCCCCTGATACAACCATGAGGAATCGAATGCAATGTACTGGTACGGAACAGTCTACCCAACTTGTTATTCACCTTTTTCACAGAATGATTTATAGCAGACACTGAATTAGCCCCCCGCCATACCTTTCGTGGAATCATATGGGACCATGCAATCGTGCACCCTGGAACTCTTCTCGCCAACCAACTTACTGTGGATAGTATCGCCTCGAGAAGTAGTCGTCTACCAGTGGTCACCAAATCATTGCCCCCAAGATGTACTATGAGTATAGATGGCGGTGACCTCGTCCGCCCTAACAAACCCTCGAGAAACTGTTGAAACTGGTCAATACAGAGCCTGCCCCTTCCGTAGAAGGTCACCCTGTACCCGTATTCCCCAGCTGTGTGAATCATGTCACCTGCTTTGAATACGTCCGCGGCACGACTCACGTATGAGTGGCCCACGACCCACACCACTCTTTCCGCAGCCGGTGATCTCTGACCGCTGATTCCCCGGTGTCGGGTCGACTGCACAGTCCGCCCCGCCTCGTAGGTTTGCGAAACTGTAACCAAACAAAGACAAGAAGCGTGAGTACATGATATCAGCTTCACAACATGTGCAACCGCACATACCTTTTGTAACAATTCGAGGACCATCGCCCCAACTGTTTCACTTTTTCCACACTCAGACCCCTGGCTGTAGCCTCTGTAGCAACCCCTATCCGGAAGGAATGAGTCCCAAACTCTCTCGGGTTCAAGCCCGCGGCCGAAATTGCCATTGCAAACACCCGCTGACACTGAAACCTCGTCAGTGGGGTGGCATCTGCGTGCCTCAGCAATGTCCCCCCCCATGATGCCGCCCTCTGCGCCAAATATTGCTCAACGCATGCCACCGGGCACATGGGAGATCCGGGAATCCGCTGGACTACTATACTGTCCCCGATCGCCCCCTGATCGGTCTTGGACCTGACAAATGAGACAATCATCGTCTCCCCTTTTACTTGAATGTGCTCTCGGCATAAACGCCCCCGTATCCTGCTTGTTTCTCGCCACCAGTTCGCTTACCCGCATAGCCCCATAGAATGCTAATGCAAAAGCGGCCCGGAATAACACTGTTTCCGACTGGGATGAACATGTTGCAGGGAGTACGGACAGTAACAGGGCCAACCTATCCAGACCTATCGGGTGCCTTTCATCTACTTTGCGACCCTCAAGGCGTTGCCACCCCCGCAGCGCTTTCTGTACTACGAAAGACGCTGTAGGATCCTTGATACCATGGGCCCGTGCCATGAAGGAAATGGCGGCCCGATGCCTCTGGGCCGTAGCCACCGATTTGCCTGCCCTGCGTAATGACAGTAAAAATTCTATGACAAATTCCTCCTGGCCCCAAAACTCCCTCCTAGCAGAACCCAAAAAGGACCAATAGGAACGGAACGCCCCTTCGTATGCCTTCCTTGTCCTGGGTGCTAAACTCTCTCCCACGAGGTTTTGTAGTTCGGGGCACCGAGAGACCAGAGAGCTTCGGGAAATGGTGCCGCCACCGGGTCCGCTGTAGGCAGAAAACCCCAGAAGGCCTGCATACGGAAACGAGAAAGCGCATCAGCAGCCTGATTCAGCACCCCTGGCACATGCCTTGCTCTAAAGAGCACGTTCAATTGCATACATAGTAAAACAATTTCCTTGAGCAACCTCAGGATCCACTTGCATCGTGCTGCCTGACTATTGATACACTCAACCACGGTCATATTATCAGACCAGAACACCACAGAGTGATCCCTAAACCCCTCAGGCCATGTTTTCAAAGCCACCAGAATAGGGAACAGTTCGAGAAAAGCAATGTTACTTGTAAGTCCACACTCGTGCCACCATGACGGCCATGCTTGCGCCGACCAGCGATTGCCAAATATGGCGCCAAAACCTATACTCCCCGCCGAATCTGTCCACAGCCCCAGCTCTTCGGAGGACACCGCCGGCTTGGTCCAGACAACCCGACCATTGAAGTCCGCCAGGAATGCCAACCAAATGCGCATGTCCTGGCGAATCTCAGCCGAGAGCCTAGTGCGGTGGTGCCCTTCTCTAAGACCGACCATGGCTTGTGCAATCGAGCGGGAAAAGGGGCGGGCCATTGGCATTATCCTAAGGGCAAAGTTCAACTGACCCACAGTCTGCTGTAATTGATGCAAGTTCACCTTAGTTTCTCTCATGCATGCCTCAAGTGAAGCCCTGAATTTCCGCACCTTTTCTTCTGGCAGCCGGAAACAACCTTCCTCGGAATCGAGCTCTATTCCAAGAAACTCGAGCGAAGTTGATGGCCCCACAGTTTTGCCTGGCGCCAATGGCACACCAAACCGACTCATCAGATCACAAAATTCTTTTACAGCCTGTGCACATTCTGTGTCCCCGGCAGCCCCCAGAAACAGAAAATCGTCTAGATAATGCATTACATGCTGAAAACCCGTCATCCTCGTGAATGCCCATTGCAGGAAGCAACTGAATTTTTCAAAATAAGCACAAGATATGGAACAGCCCATTGGCATACATTTATCCATGTAATAGCGCCCCTGAAACATGAAGCCCAGGAGACGCTGGTCGTCCGGGTGTACCTGGAGCAACCGGAACGCGGACTCGATGTCAGATTTAGCCATCAGCGCTCCGGGCCCCGGGCAATTCAACATGGCGACTGCATCGTCGAAGGATGCATACCGCACCGAACAAAGCTCTGGGTCTATTGCATCATTCACCGACAGATCCCTCGGGGCTGACAAATTATGTATCAGTCTAAACTCACCCGGGTCCTTCTTGGGGACCACTCCCAAGGGTGAACAAACAAAATTAGGAACTGGTGGCATGTTGAATGGTCCGCCACCCGACCCCGGGCTACCTCTTTCCCAATCTTCGCTTGCACCACTGCCGTATTATGTAGGACCGATAGTTGGTTCCTACACTGTGCTTTACCCTGAAAATTCCCCACCGGGATGCGGAAACCATAAGAAAAACCGTCTCGCAACACCCCAGCGGAGACACGATCAGGGTATTCGCTGAGCCAAGGAATCATTGCCATGGTATCAACTGGTGTAGGTAAAGCCGCCCCTCGGACTATGTCAGACCTGTTTGGCACTTCCCCTACTTCCGTTATCACCCGTTTTGGCTCTGCACATGGTCTCGGGATGCGAAGACTGTCCACACCCCCCACAGTCATGCCTAAACTTGCATGACCCCTGGGGCCTCGTACACTTTCCCCTGTTAAAGTTCCAGCATACCCCTTTTTTACCTGTATTGCCGTTCGGCCTTGGGTGATGCTCATTATTTGCCCCTGTCCGAAAGGGCGCCCCGGATGGTTGGCGGGAAAACTCACCCCCGCCCCCCCCAACAATGGCGCCTTTAACATGCCTGAGTTTTCCATTTTTTGCCAAGAAATGGAGTCGTAACAATCCCACGACAGGCACGTGTCGAACTCTTTAGCCTTACGAAAAATATTGTCATAACAGAACCACTCATTGCCAACATATGTCTGAGAAAATTCCATAATACGTGATTGGTACACAGGTAACTCGGTCAACAAGTCAGGTCTCCGTTCCCCCATAATCGAAGTGAATATGCCAAATGCTCTACCCCAATTACCTATCGTCTCATCGACCCTAAAGGCGGCCATTTTTGCGCGCCAAACACTTGGATGCATAAGTTCTTTCTGAACTTTCACATGCTCAATCTCATAATGATCAGTTAGCAAGGAGAACATGTTTACATATTTCTCAGCCCATATCCGTTCTTTGACTTCCATCGGGATATGCTGAGCCAATTTCTCCCTTCTCGAGGGTACAGACCCTTTCCCCGCAATCGGCATTAGCTGCTTACCTGAGCTAGAAGCTGTAACCGCCGTTGCTGCCGAACTCATGCCAGCTGCGGGTTGCTCTACTGGAGCCTGCGGGAAAACAAATGGACAAGGAGGTTTCGCGGCCTCTCGTGACTGCCGCAACTGCCTCATTAATTGCTTGGCCTCCTCTGCCGTGTCCCCTGGAGCCACGGAACCCCCGCTGCTATTACCCAGCCATGCCGCCAGCTGGGCGGCCAACTCCGGGGGCATGTCACCCTCATCCACTGGGGTAACCACAACGGGGATCCGCTGGCCCTCGGCAGGAGCTGGCGCGGGAATCTTCGCTGGACTAGGAGGGCTCGCCGGGGGAGCCTCCGGAACTGGGACCTCGTCCTCATTTGACCCATTCCTGGCCCTCTTCCTTCTTCCGGCCGGGGCCTCCGTCGGGTTGGGTCTTTTTGGCCTACCCGCACCGTCCCTGGCCGCCATTTTTCTCTTCATCTCAGCCATGTCTTTCACCAACATCCGGAGCATCTGGTCGGTGCTGACCTTCTTTGCGACTCTCTTGCCCGGCATTTTCCCCCCTAGGTGAAAGGTCCTGACGCGATTTGTAGTGCTGAAAGAGAAAAGAGAGAAATTACCAATTTCAAAATTGGCTCTTCGTTCCGTCTCGAGCTCACGTGCAGCGAGGAGGTGCAGCTTCAGAGCACAGGAACAAGAGGATGCTTCCTTGGCTTGTTGCTCCTTTTATTCTTCTCTGGGCGGGCGTAAACCCGCCTCCTCCCGCCTCCAGGGGCGTGGCGGACGGCTTCAGTGTCTAGGACAACCCACTCTTGGGCGGGAAAAAGCGCGCCCTGGCTACGCCGCTTCGGGCATACCAGCCGAGACGCGCCTCCCGCCCAAAATGGCTTCCCGGGGGGATCGGGGTACTCCACCATACGTTCGGGGGGACCGAGGGGTCGCCCCTTTCCATTCTCCTCTAACGTAACACATTTAACAAGGGGAAGGGTAACAAAACATATGAAGAGATATTCATATTTGGTGTAAATATACGAGTTTCATGATGAGTAAAATTATGAGGTATTTCTGATGATCTGATTTCTTTGGAAAATAAATCTAAAAGAAGTATACTTTTAACACAAACACAAGAATTTGTGCTGAACAGACCCGCATTATATTCATGTATTGATTCTTTGTGGGGAAAGTTCTCTATAGCAGACGCTTATTGAACATCAAATAATTTATTTTTAAAACAGCTGCGATTGACTTTGTGTGTAGCATGAAGCACCTATGAAATTTAGAAGAAAATGTTAAAGAAATATCAACAGCAATGCTACTAGCAAATTACTATTTACAATATAGAATCCGATTAGGCATCTGAGAAAAAACCTCTAGGCTTACTTATGAGCCCTTGCAACACTTTTACGCCACTGGTGCATCACTTTTTGTGAAGCACGTTGGCACAAAAAATGCACCTTTTTTGCACCCTGTTTACAAAGTGGGGCATCTAGGCAGATGTGTCACTTTATAAGCACCTGCATCCCATTATAACAGTACCAGGTATAATGGATTCAGGGTGGGTGGACCCCTGCCTAAAAGCCTTGTAGAAGTGGGTCATTGAAATCTAGCATTAATCATTCAATCAATCAATCAGGGAATTGTAAGCACGCTACTCACCCGTGAGGGTCTCAAGGCGCTGGGGGTATGCTGTTCCGTTCAGCTGAAGATCCAGGTCTTGAGGGTCTTCCTGAAGGTGTTCAAGGAAGGGGCGCGGCCGTCTTATGTCTACCGGTAGCTCGTTCCAAGTCTTGGCTGCGATGTGGGAGAACGAGCTTCCGCCTGCTCTGGCTCTGTGTATGTGCGGGGTTTCCGCCAGTGCAAGGTTGGATGATCGCAGGTTTCTTTTGGGTACTTGGAAGTTTATTCTGTGGTTGAGGTATTTGGTTCCGTTGTTGTGCAGGCATTTGTAGGCGTGAGTGGGTATTTTGAGGGGTGACTCTCTTTTCCATGGGCAGCCAGTGGAGTCGCCACAGGTGTTGACTGATGTGTTCGTGCAGGGGTATGCCGAGGATGAGTCTGGTCACGGTGTTCTGTATTATTTGCAGTTTGCGGAGTAGGGATTTGTTGATGCCTGCGTAGAGTGCGTTGCCAAAGTCAAGTTTGCTGGTGATGAGTGCGTGGGTGACTGTTTTTCTTGATTTGGGAGGATTCATTAGAAGGTCTTTCGGAGGATGCAGAGGGTGTTGAAGCAGCTGGAGGTGACGCCGTTGACGTGCCGGTTCGTAGTGAGTGAAGAATCGAGTACAATGCTGAGATTCTTGGCGTCGTCTGAGGGGATAGGTTGGGTTCCGAGGGCGGTGGGCCACCAGGTGTTGTCCCATGCTGAAGGGGTGCTTCCCGGGAGAAGATTTCCATGCGCTACTTCTAGGATGCAGGTATAACAGTGATGCAGTGTATTAAGGATAGGCCTCTGCCACGCATTGCTCGAGTTGCGTCATGTTTGCGTCACAACTCCAGCAATGCATGACTTTTACGCTAGAGATACGTCAGGGTTCCTGACGTATCTGTCTTTCATTGCGATATGAAGATGCGTACATTAAATATGGTACAAATCATTGTCTCTCAAGGAGGGTGCAGTGAAAGCTGTTGCATCACTGTTTTGTTGCAGCGATGTAGCAGTTTTTATAAATGAGGCCCTCAATAGCTACCCAATATATACAGAGAAAACTGGTACCTATGGGCATAATCACAAACATGGGTGCTTGTCCACTAATGAAGAGCCCTTACTTATGAAACATTAGCTACACAAAAATTGTAATTGCAGGTACTTCACATGATGGCTCTCATGGTTACATAGCTGTCAATGGTCCTGTGTTTGCCGGGACAGTCCCCGAAAGTGGGAGACTGCCCGAGGTAATTCGCCATCCTGGGAAAGTCCTGGTATGGCTGCGTTGGTGTATAATTTGCGAATCACTTAGCTTTGCATGATCTGCAGATTGCTCACTTCAATACGTTTATATAAAACGTGATTTTGGTCTTGTGTGTATCCAAAACCTCTTGGTGGAGTAGTTTTGTCAGGAATCGAGCAGATGGCACTCCTATATCTGTTTTGAAATGTTATCAACATCTTTGCCTTACTTTTTTTAATCCTGTTATCACAAGAGCCAAAAGTGAACTTCAAATTATGCAAATTAACTTAGCTGGGCAAAGTAGGCGGAACTTTTGGGCAGTGGGTGTGGAACATTTTAAAGTCAGTAATTACTAGCTGTGCTGCAAAGAGTCCTTGGAATTTATTTCAAATGGTAACAACTATGTGGTTAAGTGGATTATGTGTTTTATCTCCTGGAATAGGTTCAAATCCCATCAGATGAAATTAGGTTTTCATCCTTGCGAGGGTGACAAAATTAGTATCATTGAGTGTGCAACAGTAGATATCTGTTGTGCGTCACCGACACACTGCAAGTGAGGATCATGTAAGTTTCATATACACATGTATTAATTTGTAACAAAAAAACATTAAAAAAACAATCAGTGCCTGAGCTCAGACATTCTCATCCTAGTCCTGTGGTGCAAGGGCTGCTAAATATTTGTGATGTCCTATACTATGGTTGCATAGTCTTGATTCCACCTCGTGTATTTTTCTTTCACCCACAACACCTCTCTTTATCTTACTTTAGCTTGGATTTCTTCATCCTTGCTTTCTCCCTTTGTTATTGTTTTCCTATATTTGGCTTCCTCCCTTATCTCAATTTCCTGCGTTTCTCAGGGTAAGATTCAGATCTTGAAAAATAAGCCTATTCCCATAAGCACTGTTGCTTATAAATCGTTTAAAATGCTTCCTTTTTTAACATATAAATCTTGTTTAGTAAAGAAGAGTTATTAAGAATCCCCTAATAATCAATATAAAATGTTAGGGGCTTATTTCAATTAAAATATTTTACTCAGACATGGTTAACTACTACGGGGCAGATTTATGATAACTGGCGCATCCCCAGGGATGCGCCAGTTATTTTGCGCCACTGCCCCGCCACCCATGGTGCGCCGCATTTACAATGCGGTGCACCATGGGACAAAAGCGGCACAGATGCGTGACGCATCTGTGCCGTAAAGTTGACGCATTGCTGGAGTTGCGTCGCAAGCGCAACCCAGCTCCAGCAAGGCTCAGGGGTGCCCCATCCTTACAATGCTGCGTCAAGACCTACGCCTGCTTCAAGCAGGCGCAGGGTTTTGACGCAGCATTGGCCTGAAAGTGACTGAGTGAAATCTTATAGATTTCACTCAGCCACTTTTGCGAGGCGCACCTGCCCCGGAACGCCCACACTGCGCCGGAATGCCCACAAGTGGTGCAGGGCTTTACAACGTGACGCATCTGCCTAGATGCGTCACGTTGTAAATGGGTCGTAGGGATGCGCCACATTTACGCCGCAGTTGCGTGACGCAAACGTGGCGCATTCCCAACATAAATCTGCCCCCAAGTATTTAAAGTGATGGAAATTCTGCATTCTCTATTTTCCACCAGTTTTCTGTGATGTAACTCATTACTGTGGAACGATTGTTGTCTCATTCATTCTCTTTTAAACACAAAGCAATATTGGTGCAAACAGATTTTGACTTCTTACGTGAACTAGTGCAGAGATCTTTCAATATGGTCTTGGTATTCAGTCTTATGATATCTGACAAGGCTGCTGCACGGTTGACGTTGGTAGAATTAATAACATGCTCATTGACGTTCACAAAATAATTGGCCATCACAGAAGGTCAAGCTGTGGTAATAATTCACAGCTAGGCGTCGTGCTTCGTAGCCCAGAGCCTATCACAGGAAAGGCAATCAGGTTCTATTGATCACAGGTAAATACCACAATGAAAGGGCTGCCAAGCAATGAAGCCTGAGCCATACACTTGATGAAGGCCCCTTACAGACTTGAATGTTTCTGCTGGAGTCAAGGGCAGGGCTGGCTTTGACAGAAACATCTTCTGCTGACCTTTTCAAGTCTGTGGGACCACCTGCCTGCATAAAGGTCCACGCGTCTTCGGGTCTAAATACGATGTTCAGGTGTAAATACGATGTTCAGGTGAAATGGCACTATTGACTGTTTATTTTAGATGCATTGCAATGATGTGCTCTCAGACATTGGAAGGGTCTTCCTTCCAGTGGCTGCACAGGTTCAAGACCTTTTGAGGATAAGGCTGTCCTATAGGGCAATCAGTCAGCACCCAAATGGCTGGTGTGACAGGTCAATGTGGGCTGTTTTTTGTCCGTTTGTGGGCCTGTTTATGGCGTGATGGGCTCGTTGTTATAGTGGATTTCCCTGATATTACCATAAATATTGATTCCGGAAGCACAGTTGCATGCAGTCTCCCATACCCTGCTAGACACCAATACAGAGAGTCTTTACAAGTTGAAAACTGACAGATTTGAAAACGTTGGCTACTCTTTTAGCGATCTGATTCATTATGGGCAGGCAAGGATGCGATGTATGATAATCTTGTTGAGTGTGGCCGTTTTATAGGTTTAGCCTGCATATCCATTATTCTGGGTTTTCTAAATCTCTTGTAATATAAAGAAAATCTTAAAAGGGGCTTGGTTCACTTTCATTTTCTTGCTTTCCAGCACTTATGAACCAAGCACCTCTTCCTTTTGGAGTGTTCATCCACTGCATTCGTTGATGGAGCTACTTTTTATTTCTTTTATACAGGCTGTTCATTGTCCCTCACTTTATCAGAGCGCTTTACATAGCACCAGTTGCATTACATTACATAAGAACAAATTTTTTTTGTAAGCCTTAGGGAGATTAAGTAGTTTGCCCGAAATCACAGGATGTTCAGCGTCATTGCCGAGACTCGAACGCTGTTCCCCAGATTCGAGGTGGACCGCCCTAGTCGTTAGGCCAACGCATCTCCCCGATTCGTTGATGGAGCTACTTCCCCTTTATTTGTAAAGAAGAAGTCCTCTCTCCATCTATTGTCCCCCAACCACTACCCTCCTCTACTCTCCCTTGTTCAACACTTCCCACCCTCCTCCCTTGTGTTGCCCCCCTTTCAACCTCCATTCTGTTTTGGTTAAGTCTCGCATAGACAGCACATGTGCTTCCTCTACGAGGCATCAAGTAGTTAGAATTAGTCATGAAACTCCACCCATTGCGTGTATATTTGTTTTTTATCTTCCCATTGGTTAAATCTTGCATTGCTCTTTTTATGGAGCTCATTCATTGGCTAGTGTTCCGAAACGTCACTTCCCTTTTGCTTCCATTTTGCAGGAAGCTGCACCGACCAACTATAGGGACTACTTTCTTGTTTATTTTCCACCGCTTTTCAAAACTAGCTGATGAGTTTGGAAGTGTTGGCTTTTTAGTTTCCTGTTCCCGCCCCCCTCCCATTGGCCGCGTTGTCCATCTTCCTGCCCCCTTTCCTGTTGTCTGTGACCCCGTTCCCTTTGTTCCCGCCCCCCTTCCACTGTCTGTTGTCTTGCTTCCCTGCCCCATCCCGTTGGCCGTGCTGTCTATCTTCCCCCCCCTTCCTGTTGTCTGTGACCCCGTTCCCTTTGTTCCTGCCCCCTCCCGCTGTCTGTTTTCTTGCTTCCCCACACCCCTCCCGTTGCCCCTTTTGTCCATCTTCTCGCCCCCTTTCCTGTTGTCCGTGTCCCCGTTCCCTTTGATGGAGCAGGTTAATGAACAATATTTTGTTCAGGCTTGTGAAGTCAGACTTCCATAATGTTTAATAAAACTAATATGTTTGCTGCATGTAAAATAACCAACCTAGAGTAAACTATGCATCATGAACACATGGGACTAACATTATGTTTATTTGTGCAAAATGCAAAAGAAATAATACAATAATTATTGTCTATTGTCTTTGTCATATACTAACTGTTGCTGTCAAAAATAATAGCATGCGCTTTTAAATGTGCTTTTGTCTTGTCTTTTCTGTGACAAATGCAGTTCCAGATCGGATTGGTATATCAAAGGTAATATATGCTGCTTAAATGTGCTTTTGCTAGGTAACATAATCAATGGGTTAACATTTAGCAAAGGGGGTGGGTAACAGAACAAATGTCAATTCTTTAATTAATTGATGTTTTATGTTTGTTTAAATAATAGTTTTCCAAATAAAGCTTAGAGTTGGCTGCAAAAAATAATGCATTCTGAAAAAGTGAAGCAAGAAAAGTGGCTCTGAAAATTGACGCTTTCTGAAAAGAGGCCTGCTGATGTAAAGCCACAAGAGAAAACTTATTTTGAAAAAGATGAGAAGTCTATAAACTTTTATTGTGAAAAGTTTTGAAAAGAACTGCCAAAGGCGACCCTGTGGAGAGGTTTGCTATTGTGCCACGGGAAGCTCAGAACGGACAGGCTCAAGGCCAGGATGTGAGTTGTTGCATTTTTGTGCACTACATGAACATCTTTGCTACAAAATGTAGCAGCCTAAGGAAGTGCCGCCAGGACTCTGTGCAAGAACAATGGGTTAGTGAAAAAGCCCGGACCTGAGGTGGAAGATGTCACAATTTACTGTGGCATGAGGTGATTCAGCCAATGGGGAGCCAGAATTCAGCTGTTGGAATGTGAAAATAGTTAGTTTAGCCTTAGTTTTAGGGTATAAGAGTTGGCTCAAGGAGCAGACTTTTTCCCTACGCTTCTTGATTCCAGAGGGTTGTGTTTTGCTGATCGACGAACGCACGTAAGGAAAGGAGACTTTTTTAAGACTTTGTTTTCAGGCAATGAGGGTAGAGACAGGGAATTAGTTAGGGTTTGGAAATGCTCTTTTTCACTTATTTCTGTTAATGAATAATATTTCTTGAATTAAGCTCTCTTTATAAATGCTGAATAAACCTTTCTTTATGACATGTTTTTAATACTTGTTTAATAAAGTTCTAAAGCCTAAGTTTTCATGAATATGTTTGAATAAACTTACTAAATGACAAGCTGGTCTTGTTTATTGTAGATAGTTTAAAGAACATATTAGATTCATTTGCCTCATGATTCAGCTTCTCTGTTATTTTTATGGGCCTGGTATTGATTGGTAAGTTTGGTGGTAGAAGGTGACATCATTTATGCAGAATTTTAGTAGGAGCGCTGAATCACCTTTGTTCCCGCCCCCTCCCGTTGTCCGTTTTCTTGCTTCCCCACACCCCTCCCGTTGGCCGTTTTGTCCATCTTCTCGCCCCCTTTCCTGTTGTCCGTGTCCCCATTCCCTTTGTTCCCGCCCCCTCCCGTTGTCTGTTGTCTTGCAGCTTGTGGCGGCACGGCTGCTCAGGGGTGAGTTTCATTCTTTTTTTTTACCGTTCCCTTTGTCTCAGCACCCTCCCGCTGTCTGTTGTGTTGCTGTTTATGGCGGCAATGGAGGTGAGGCTGCTCAGTTACAGGGCTTATCCTTCCCAGCTGGGTCGGGTATTCGCAAAAAGACAACCACATGATGGCCAGCAGAGCTACAGCCATCACGGACAATCTTCTGACACGCAGTCAATCCACGAACAACAACCGAGTGGGTACGGATCATCTTATTGGCAAGCAGAAACAAGGCAGACACAACAAACCTGTAAGTATGTAGAGTCTTTATTTCGGTTTTGAATCGGTTGATTTTAAAATGTCCATGTTTACCCGGTGGGCAGGTTCAAAATGCATCTTCTCCCCCTTTTCTAGTGTTGCTTTTTTTGACTATCTGAAACGGGCACATAGTTCATTTAGGGGGTGGGGGTAGATATATTTGTTATTAAACGTCGTAATTGGTGACAAAGCAAATCCCCCGTGTATGGAGTCCTTTAACATTGGAGTCTCAATTTGGGGTTGATTTCAACGTCCCGGGAGGCGCCAGTCCTACATGGCAGAGGTCCATGGCCGCTTCCCCCTTTCTCCTCCTCTTGTTGCTCTACCTTTCCACGCCCCCTCTCCTCCTCCTCATTCGTGTCTCTTGCTGTCTACTATCGGCCCTCCCATCAGGACCCCATTTCTCTCTCTGACCCACTCTGTCTTATACTACCCTCCAACCCCCCTTCCTTCGGCGCCCTGTGTTTTTGTGGGCTTTTTCTACGTTCTCGCGTACTCTCCCAACTTTCCTAAGAGCCCACGCTCTCCCCCACAAACCTCCCTGTTTTCTATTGAGAATTATTTCACTTTTATTGTTTATGCCATTGTTTATTTACAAGAATTATTGGCCTCGCAGGAGTTTGGTAATATTGCCAAGGCTTTTCAGATTCCACAGTATTGGCAGCGGCCTGGTGGTGGGTTTCATCTGAAGAGTTGTTTTTTTTGCTGGTTCTCCTTTCAGTCCAGCTCCGATCTTAAATGCACCCCCTGCAGCTCGCTAAGACATTCCCACGGTAGTGGTGCTCCTTACTCCCCTCCCTTCTGTTTTCAACTTACCATGTTCGTTTCAGCACTCTCCTCTCTCCAGTGTCATAATGCAAAATGATGCCCCCCAACCAATGCAGAATATAAAGAGGGTTTATGAGGCTCCCAGCTCTGAAATCATTCATTCAGCTTGGGCAGGATGTTGCCACACTGAAGTGTTTGGGAGCACCTGAAGGAGTACCCCCCCGCCCGCACCTCAATGTTTACAGAGGCCTGTGTTACCTTCCTGCTCTCTTCCTTCCTTCTGTTTTGTTACGTCTTACTCCTGCTTGTTTTCAGTTCATATTCTCTCTGTCTCCCTCCCTCCCTCTCCACGTTTATCTTGTCTCCTACCTTCCACGCTTCTCTCTTTTCCCTTACTTCACTCTGTACCTTTACACTGCTCTTGCCGCCTGTCGGGCCTTCTCTGCAGCTTCTGCGGCAAGTGGGCAGTACTGTGTAGTAGCACCCTTGGTAACTCTGTCTTTTCACCTCCCTGTCCTTTGTCCCAGTCTGCTGATCACGGAACGTGGTCAGCAAGCACTCTGAAGGTTTCCTTGACTCCCCAGTGGCTGGTGGTGCTCAGAAGACAACAATTCCCTGTTGGAGGTGGTTAACTCGTTCTCGATTAAGGTACAAAATATTTGTGGCACAATTTGTACATTTTACTAATTTTTTTTAACACAAAACCCCCAGAAAATAACCTGTCAGCTTGTATGTATTTAGTTTTTTAAACTGAATATGCAACAAGCATTTGCAATGCAATAGGTCTCACATTTGCGCGAGTTTGAGCTTTTGCCATTGTAAATCGCAATCCCTTTTATTTATGTGTTTTGAAAAACTGCAAATATTGTGTAAACACGCACTTTGTACTTATAGGTGTTTCTTACGACGCGCAAGGCTGGCAGTAACTGTGCCTCCTTGTACTTGTAGTCTAAGCTTACCAGAAACAAGGCTGGCGGTAAAACAAAAATGCAGTTACTGCCAGCCTTGCTTGTCGTAAAGAATTTGTGTTTACGCACCACATTACAGGTTTTCAAAACACATAAATAAAAGACATTGTCATTACAATGCCAAATGCGAGACCTATTGCATTACAAATGCTTGTTTTATATGTTGCACAGCAGCATGGGCTGCTGTCCGACATGGGTTAAAGGGGAAAAAATGCAATGATGCCTTCAACGCTTGCCGCAGCATAGCTCTTCTTTTTTACCATCACCCATCCTCCTCCGGCCCTTCGTTGTCTCTCCACAATTTGCCCACCTCCACTGTCCATTGTCCCACACTCCCCCAACCTCCTCCCTTGTGTTGCTTGCCACCCTCCCAAACCCTGCTGCTGTTATTTTTTTTAAACACGTTGCACGGCAGCACGGGCTGCTCTGCAACATGGCTTAAAGGGTAAAAAAAAGTACAATGACGTGGTCAATGCTGGCTGCATCTTAGTACTTTTTGGGGCATATTACCAAGGCAGGCGATATGAAATTATCGCCGCTTTTGCGGCCATTTCATCGCTCTATTAGCAAGCTGTCGCTAACATCAGTTAGCGACAGCTTTTTAGTGATAGCGGGTGGTTTAGGGCCTGCTTTGCATGTCAGCGATATTTATCGCTAATGACATGCAAAGTGGGCGTACCCAATCTGTTAGCGACTGAAAGCAGTCGCTAACATCGCTAACGCCTATTATCAACGCAGGCGTAGCAATGAAAAAATTGGCGCTAAGCGTGAATATCGCTGAAAACTAACGCCTGCTCAGACCACTTCTCAACCTGTATATCCAATGGGAGTTGGTTATTCAGGTTAAGACCCTATTGGCGTTAATGCCTGAATATAATGCTGGATTTCCAGCGATATTCACGCATTAAGCCGCTATCACCGGATATTTTATCGCATTGGAGATAAACGTTGCTAATAGCACGTTATCTCTGCTATAAAATCCGGCGATGCATGGCGATAGAAAAATTGTCGCTAAGCCTATTTAGCGATAAATATCGCTAGTTGTTTATAATATGCCCCTTTATTTTTTACTTCAAGCCATGTTGCATAACAACTCATGCTGCTGTGAAACATGCAAAAATGACATTAATAAAGAAAATAACATTTGCATAAGGGAGCCTAAGGGCCATGCCAGTGTTTGCATTAGTATGGCCTTGCAGTATTTGCTCAGGTTCAGTAACTTTTAGAATCGTTTGAAAGTATTGTCTCGCATACAGGAATCTATTTTTGCGTGTGAGGCGTGGCAATTAGCAGGCAGTGTGTGTGAGTATTTGATGTTTTGCTATTTATGAGTCCATGACTGATAAACTTGTTGGTTGTGGCAGGGTGTTTACGATATGTAAGGGTCACATTACATAAACATTGCACTGGTGCAAGAATAGATCACATGACATTCCCATCCCGTTTCTTTTTAGGGGGAAGAGAGCACAATGAGTTTAGACTATTTGTGTTGTATACACATAGTAAGGACAACAAATAATACATTTGCATCCGTTTTTAAAATGTAAAATTTGAACTTAAGTTGTACACAAAATAGATGCACTCCATGCCCTAGTCAGGACTGGGCTCACTGCAGAATAAAGGCCCAGGCACCAAAACAAAGTACCCCATTAGTGAATTAGATAGCTGAAAAAAGTGACCCATATTTGCATATTGGGGCAGTTTTGAACTTTTGAAGACACACTGTCTACGTGTTTCGCAAGTTAGGGAAAACTGCAGTATTTTGAGCTTGCATGCAGGCAATGTTTGTTTTAATATCAGGGAAGTCAACAGTAGGTCCTGGCCTCCAGGCAATGAAACAGGCCCAAAATCGGCGATAAACCAACCCACACACTGACCTATCAGACCAGCCCTTCAAACGCTGCTTCATTGCCCCGTACCACAGTCCAACCCTGTTCCGAGTACAAAGCAACACCTATACTGTCAAAATTAGGTTACTGATGTTATATCTGTTGACAAGTGTTAGCACACAGTTCCAATTGGATGCTTTTGATTTCATGCTAGACATTTTGTCTACTGTTCAAACTACCGAAGGTGGTCACATAAACCCAAATCAGGCTAGAATAGGCAATCACTCGATTTGAGTCGTTGCCTGAGATGGTGCTATAGACCTCAGTAAACCGACTAGGGTTGCAGAAAGGTGAACATATGGAGGCAATTAGGTAAGACCCATTGAAATCAGACCAGCACCAAGAATGACTGCCATAAAATGCATTATCCTTTTTAGAGTTGTCTTCAACATAGGAGATAGTAATCACATATGGTCTAATAAAGCTTTTTGCAGTGTGCAAATTAGACACCAATCACGCACTGAAGACTTACAACAATGGGTCACCTACAGAGTCTTAACATGTATCACCCTCAAAAATTTGACAAGAGAGGACAGTGGACAGAGTGCAGGGTGCTTCGCAGCAGGGCATTGTTTGAGGTCTAGGTCTAATTGGCAGCCACAGAACAGCAAGAGGGTAGCAAATGGGAATTGGGATTGTGCATAGCAGTCTAACAGAGGACAGGGTACTACCACTCGCTTCTCTGTGCATCCCTTGACTGCAGCAGAAATTGTTACCTGCAATAGTTAAATGGTGCTGAAACTTCTCATGTTTATGTTTCCCTTGACAACACAGTTGTGGTTTTACCTTATGTAATGAACATAAAAAAAGAGGTTTCAGGACTACTATGTAGATTGACTTTACCTCCACTCAAATGTTAGTGGACAGGAGTACATGTTCTGACTGGGCAGAGGTTGTGTGGTTTCACAGAAATAGTTAGAAATGGGATTTCTTGTTCGCTAGGGCTTGCGCCTAAGCCAGGCAGGAACTACCACTCTAGTCAGGGCAAGGGAGTTACAAGCTGAAGATAACTCCTTCTCACCCCCTTGGTAGATTGACATGAGCAGTCAGGCTTATCCCAGAGACCGTATCTAAAGCGTTTGTGCAACACACACACACACAGCAGCACCACACTAGGCACACCACAAAAGAAACTCCACATAAGGTTGTATAAAAAATAGCCTTTGTATTATCCAAAACACATTAAAGTCATAATCACACAATATACACTGTGCCAACTGGCACTAGGCAATATTTACAGGAGATTATATACATGACAGGGCCAATCAGGCCACTGTCAGAACATTTAGAAAGCACTAGTATTAGATATAAGAAACAACCAGTGATTACTGGTAAAGTGCTATACTTAGCATTAGCACTTGCAACATAAACTCATTACGTCTGCATCAACACATGGTGCATAAATCACATTAGGCAATCACGTTAGGCATAAACCACGTTATGAAACCACATTACCCATCAACAACACAACATGACACCGGTTAGCAATAGGCATCACATAAGCATAAACACAGTATGCACCAATCATATTAGGCATACACACAATATACATCTCTTTAGGCATCACCGCATTAGGCATAAACCCATTATGCAATCTTTGGGTCTTGCGCCATACCAGAGCACCAAAAATCTGACCCCAGGACAAGTGGCCTTTCTCTGGGGCCCACAGCCCCTTTGTCCCAAATGCCAGGGCAACCTAGATGTGCAATGCGCTGGGGGCGGGAGAGTGTAACTCACACCTTCCTCATCCTGTAAGTAAAATGTCCCCATTGTTGCATCTGCCCTCTGTCAGGTGGGGCAGCTGTAGGAAATTGGCTTTGGCACCACTGTGCCTGGGGATCCCCACTCCGGGGCTCTAACAACAATATTGCCCCACGTTGCAGATGCCCACTCTTTCTCGCGGCACAGCTGTACAGGATCATCAATCCCTGGCACCAACAGTGCCTTAGAGAACCCCGCTTATGGGCTCCCCGCGGTGCACTTCTCGGCACCCAATTGTTGGCCCTCAAGGTGTGAGAGTCTCCTCTACCGGGACTCTACTGGTGCTCTCAGACTGCCCCAACAATGCGCCATACCAGCCCCCTTCACTGGGGCTGTTCTCTACAGAAATCGGCACCAGCAGCGTGTTTTGCGGAGCCCCACTCACCAGGGTTCTCCTGGAGACTTCTTCCGGTCTTCTGGTGGCAGGAGGCCGACACCGTCAGCGTGCCTGACGGGCCCCTGTTTACGGAGCAGAGTCTCTGTCATCTAGGGCCCTTCACCAGTGCGGGGAAGGCTCCCACCTGGCTTACTTGGCCCAGACGCGCCCTCTGTCAGGCCTTCCTCACCTGACTTCCAGGCAGCCTGCGGGGGAATCCCTCACTTGTGGAGTCAGCAAGATGCCTGATTTCCAGACCGGGCTGCGGCGGTTCTCTCTCTCAGTGGCAAAGTACAAGGTGGGCTATCGCCATAAAATAAACAACATTGCGGGGTGGGCTTCTGCTCAGGGGGCACACCACAGTGGGGTAGGCTCCTGCTTCGCTTTGTTTTCACTCCAGGCTGAAATAAAATGCGGTGTGGGCTGCCGCTTCCCACACATCAAGGTGGGGGAATCCCCATATCGGGATTCCCTCTAAATAAGTTGCAGCTCAGCGCTGCAAAGCCCACACGCTCCTTTTCCCCTGGCCAATGCTGGAGTCCAGAACTTCAGAGGGGCAAATCTGGGCCCAGGCAGGCAAGCACACAGGGCCCTCCAGCAGGGAGGCAGTCCCTTGTGGCGGTTCCTCCTGGGGCCCAGCAGCAGCAAGCCCCCCTTTCCAAGTCACAAGGAAAGAACATCTTCATGGGGTCACAGCCCCAGCATGTATACCTCACTTTTTTTTTTTTTGCCCTTAGGCACAGGGCTAGGGGAACCAGCCTAAACTGAGTTAGGGGTTTTGTTATTTGGAGCACCCTGTTTACAGGCCTCCTCTTCCCCCTTGTCAGGTGGGGGCTCGGTCATCAGACCAACACAGGGGCGAGGAACTAGCATTTACCCAGGAAGGCACAGACCTATTCAGGGTCAAGGGACTACTCCTCTCACAACTCCAAATGCAGATCTCCTTTTCAGCCTAGAGCTGACTCACCCTGCCCTCCCTGCCCTCCCTGGAGTCACACACAGCTCACCTGCCCCTGTCAATCCAGAGCCAGACATCCAATACACATCAGGCAGGCAGGCAGACATATAGCACACAGAAATGCCAACTTCTAAAAGCGGCTTTCTAAAATAGTAATGATTAACCTGCCCACACCATTGCACAGCATTTATTATTACTATTCCAAATATACCAAACTTGACCACGCTGCACCTCTCATATCAGGTATTACCACTGAAACACTTATCAGGGAATCCCCAATGCATTCCTATGGGAGTACAGTCTCACAGCAGTGAGAAACCAAAATGGCTGTTTGTCACTACCAGGACATGTCACACACTTAAGGTACATGTCCTACCTTTCACCTACAATTCACCCTGCCCATAGGGCTTGCTAGGGCCTTCCTTAGGGGTGACTGACATGCAGTAAAAAGGTCACAGACATGGCACACACTTTAGGTTTCACGTCACAGCGGCAGTAAAACTGGGTGCACAGGCCCGGCAATGGCAGAGGCCTGTGACAGGTTTGAAAGGCTACTTTGGTGGGTGGAGCAATCCGAGCTGCAAGCCCACCAGTAGCATTTATTTTACGGGCCAGGGTATCTGAGATACCACTTTACAAAGGACTGACAGGTAAATTAAATATGCCAAACAGGTGTAGACCAATCTTTCCATGTTTGTCACAGAGAGCACACGCACTTTACACTGGTCAGCAGTGCTAAAGTGCCCAGAGTCCTAGAACCACCAACACCATGTCAGAAAAAATGCTAGGAGGAAGGCAAAAAGTTCATGGTTGACCCTGCAAAAAGGGCCAAGTCCAACACCCTCCAAGAACTGTAATATATTTTTTATTAAGTTGTGTGAGGCAGAGCTCTTTATAAAGTGCAGCTGGTGCGCTAAAGCAGAACTTGACCTTTACATCAAACACATGCCACTGCAATGCTATATGTCTCCTAGATAATTACATAATGATGGTGTTTGTTCATCTCTGGCAGAAGCATAGATGGCTGGAATAAAGTCAGTAGGAATCTGTTGCAGCATTGCACTCCCGGCCATCACCCCACTTCCCTTCACATCATCAACCTCAGCAATACCTTAACATTTTTTTTCCTAGTTCCTATCTTTAATATTTATGCGATGGGGAGACTTTTTTAAGCCTTTGTCTCCCAAATGTTAATTTAATTATTGATATTAATTTATTATTGAAGTTTGGAAATATGTTTCACATATTATATTTAATTTACTTGTACATTTTGTATATAGTAAATACAAAAATTCCTTATTGAATGTAGTGTAATCGTAGATTGCCCTTCACTGAACCCTAAAAAGCCTTTACTACTCCTTAACTCTACCCTTCCGTAAACCCTAAAAAACGTTCTACTGCTTAACGCTACCCTTTTCGGAAATCTAAAAATACTTTACTACCCCTTAATGCTACTGATCCAGCGCTCTTATTGAAAAACTGTCTCACAAACGCTACCTATCACCTCAATACTCACCATAAATCATGAAACACTTAAACAGGCCCATAACACCAATGAGACCATTTTAGAGCAACTGAATCCAGTAGTATGATTTATGAAACTATTCACATTATATTTACAATATTGTTTACAACTGCAGTTTATCATCTTTTACCATGGTTTTAAGCATTTGTTATTTATTAAATCAGACCACTTAAGGCGATTGGATCAACTGATCGTGGAGAAGTGTGGCTCAATGGTTAGAGCAGCAGATCCTGATGCAGAGGTCTAGCCCGGGACCAGGGTTCAATTCCCCGCCTCGGTAGGTCTTGGGCTCAGAATTCCACGGACCTGATAATTCTCACCTCGGTACCTATTCTAAGCATAGAGTCCCACTCTGCAACTCTGGGCAATAGCTTGCTTAATCGCTATAACGGCCCCCACAACGCTAAGGATGCCTGGCCTTCACCCAGGGGGTGCCCAGGAGTGGACGCCTCACAGGGAAAGCCAGGACGGGTTCCACAGCGGTATTCGTACAAGCGCCTTGAGTCCCTTGCGGGTGAGTAGTGCGCTATACAAGTATCAATTTATAATTTTAACTGATAGTAACTGGACCATAAATAAACAAGACCAGCTTGTCTTTTCAAATCTAATTTTTACTAACTTTATTCTTCATAAAGAACGAGCATTTATGTTTTAGAATCTTTATTTTATTAGCCAATAAGAAAGCAGCATTTTATTAGGAAATGAATTATTAAACTGACATTATTAAATCAAGTTCAGAAGCATGTATTATTAGCAAATAACAATTTCCATATCCTAAATCTATTTCCCTGTCTATCTCTCACTTCACTTGAAAAGGAAAAATATCATTTAAAGTCAGCTGTCCTTATGTGCGCCAAAAGTCCAACAGCACGTCATTCAGGAATCGAGAAGCAAGAGTTTTTGGCCTGCTCATGATGTCAGGTTTTATACCTTTCTTCTATCTAAACTTTCTACATTTCACATTCTTTCAATGAAATCCAGGCTTCTCATTGGCTGACCCATGTCAGTCCACTGTTAGGTCATCTCTGAATTTTGACCAAGTCCAGGCTTCATATGAGCCCTATTGTCTATTCATGTCCACATTTCTCCGTTTCCTCAGAAAAGTTACTTTCCCTCGAGATCGGAACATTACTTCCTAATCTTGGCAGACACTTTCTTCCTGTCCTTGAGCCTTCTCTCCCTGAGCACATTTTATTCAAGCAAATAACTGTTCTTTCAATTAATAATGTTTGTGCAGCAAAATCTCCACCACTGCGTAAATGCAAGGCTCCACTCTGGACAAGGTTTCACGTCTGCGTCACTGTCAGCCATATTTTTCTGAGCCACTTTTCAGGCCTCACTTTGGAAACTATTATTAAACAAACACAAGACATCAATTAATTAAAGAATTGAGACCCATTCTGTTACCCTCCCCCTTTACTAATTAACAGGGTTAAATGTGTTACCTAGCAGAAGCACAGTCAAGCAGCTTTCTATTTACTCTTCCTTCAGGAACTGCGCAAACTCCAAAGGCTTTTGTCACAAAAGACATAATATAAGCACACATAATAAGCACATGCCATTAGTTAAACAGCCGCATTTAATACTGACAAAGACAATAGACAAGGTTAGTTTATTATTTTTCTTCTTTGCGTTTGCAACATAAAGCACATTAGTTTATCCGGCGTGTACTGAAGATTGCATTTTTAAACTAAGTTGATTAATAATTTCACCACATGCTTATTAGTTTAATTATTCATTATGGCAGATTAACTTCACAGGCTAGAACAAAATTTTGTTCTTCACCTTGCTCCATCAACTCCCTCATCTGGTGATTTCAAAATCAACAAACAATACCCAACATTTTATAAATTTTCAACCTTTGAACATGTTTTGGACTTTCTTAATATTAGTATTTCTAAACTCTAGATTCATCTGTTTTTCTGCATTTTTCATATTGAGTTCTCCGAAACTCTTCTAATTCTATTTCTCTTTCTTTTTCTTTTCTGAGTTTGTAAATTCTTTTCTTTTCTATTAAGTGTTTTCTTCTCTTGTGTATCATGCAACTAATTTTCAACAAAAGTGTTATTATAGCTATGACTATTAAAGGAAAAAATATTTTACCTATAATTGAACTACCCATCTCTTGAAACTAGCGTTTAATTGTTGCAAATCTTTTACCCAGACGTTCTGCAAAACTTTCATCTTCTTTGGGTACTATTTCACTGTGTAACTCTGTAATATTTTTTATATACATTTCTATATTCTAACTCTTATCAGGTATATATGTGCAGCAATGTTGAACATGTAATATTCCACAGACTCCACCTTCTTTTGCTAGCAAAATGTCTAAGGCAAGACAATTTTGCATTACCATGGATCTTATGGCAACAAGTTCTGTATTTACTGGTTGAAATCCACCTACGGTATCTGTTGACAATCTGTCAACAATTGTGGAAATTTTTCTGATTTTGTTTGCATTCAGGGTTATTCCTACCATGGGTATTAATGCACCAAATATATCTCCCATTATTTCTGAAAAGCTTTCTCTTTTAAATCTACTGAAGTGATTACCAATTTCAAATGAACCCTTTGCATTTCTATCTACATGGAACATTTTTAGGAAAACTAAACCTACGAAGCACGTCCCATACCAGTGGTCAGGGAGATTGTAATAAGCTTTATCCCCACAAATAAAATAAATTCCAGGAAAAATTGTATCTTTGCCTCCTTTAAATCCCCAACCCCCTGTAATACGATAGGTGTCTTCACATTGACTTGCACCTACAAAATAATTATCAAACAAGGAATTATCTCTTCTTATACAAAGTTTTCCACTAACAGGTTTATCTATATGAATTGCCACATTTTCATTTCTACCATTAAGCTTTTCATCTTCCATCTGTCAAAATTTAGACTTAGTCTGTTTCGACATTTCATTTCGCTTGTAAATTGCCCTTCTCTCTTCCACCATGTTTAAAAACGTTTTCTCTTCTGTTCTCAATTCACATGTTAGATTATTTTTGAAAGCATACTCAGAAGTAAGTTCACTAATCACTAAGAAAATTTCCCTCATCTGTTTAGCATATTTCACTTTATTCAAGCTTTCTCAATTTTAAAATTTGCAAAAATCTCATCAAAGTCTGAATAATAATATTCTAGACGTCCAGGTTTATAAAACAAACTAGCTATTACACTACATGCTATACCATAAGTAAGAGGAAGCATATTGTAAGTAACGCCCTCAGACACAGAAGTTGGTAATTTCACACAAACATAACAATCTATTGAGTTCATCACCTTAACATATTCAGATAAAAGTCTTGAAAACCTATTTCTAGAAAAATGTCCCACAGATCTATCTTGATCAATCTCTGGTTTATGTACAATACCTTTATCAGGGTCATCAATGTTGTCATGATTGACCACAACTTTACTAGTCATGTTAGCTTTATACATCTCTTTATCTATTCCGAAAGCAAAAATAACAGCTAAAATTAACCAAACTAAAATTATCAAAATTACACACATT
Source organism: Lissotriton vulgaris (assembly GCF_964263255.1). Taxonomy (NCBI): domain Eukaryota; kingdom Metazoa; phylum Chordata; class Amphibia; order Caudata; family Salamandridae; genus Lissotriton; species Lissotriton vulgaris. Next base: position 162,848,461 of record NC_141693.1, read on the forward strand.
AAAGACAATTTCCAACATCTTCTGAGAATTGAGACTCTCGAATTATTATTATAAGAAGGCATCTTTTTTTTTTTTTTTATTTATTTATTTTTTTATTCCTCATATACCAGAAGTGGGTATTCTAGAAAGGGTATCTCCTCCTCTCCTCAATGCGATGTTCCGTCCAACTGGACCAAAGCTACCGTCTTGGCTCCAGATTGGGAGAGAAGGTCAGATACCCCTCCAGTCTCCACTGTGAGCTAGGTCCACTCCATACCCTATAGTCGATACGGCCCTCAGTTGGGTAGGATACCAAGCGTCCACAGGACCCAGGTGAAATCATAGGAATATATATCATCGGTTCCGCCAGGCCACCAGGGCCGCCCAGGTTTTGTCAAGGCAAGAATTATCACATGCAAGATCAGCTTCACTGATATAGCTTAAAAAATCTGTAAAGGTAGGAATGATCTCTGACTTCCAAAGCTTACAAATTTCTCGTCTAGCTATAATCATTGCATAAAATATAAATTTAGTCCTCATCTCGTTAAGCAGAGATCCAAGCTCTAACCCAAAAAAAAAATGGTCATCGGAGTAATTTTAAACCGTATATTACACACTTCTATTATAAATTCCTCTATTTTGGACCAAAAGAGAGATAATTTAGGGCACTCAGCGAACATATGTATGTCGTCTGCCTTGGAAAGTTTACAGCGCAAACAAGAGTAATCCATATTCGTAAACTTGGACAGCTTCTTGGGTGAAAAATACGCTCTATATAATGTAAACAGATGGTTTCGCTTTAAGGGGGCAGATTTAACAACCGTATGCAAAAGTTTAAAAGAATCTCCCCAAAGACCTTGTAGTTCGCCATGTTGTAGAGCTATTTCTTCTCCCCATAATTTGTTAAGTTCAGATTCCGTGGCTTGATCTTTCTCATTTAGTGCGTCGTACCAAAAGGCAACTTCTTTTTTCCAGCTCCCTTTTCTCTTTACTAGATCAAATTTAGGATTAGATGTGAGATTCCAAGTTATAGTACTACACCAGTTGGATAATTGATAAAATTTGAATCTAGTAAGGGTTCCATTTGTTAATCTGGATAATGAATCCCACTCCATTAGTCTAGAGTCTACGATGAGGTCTTGCCACTGTCCAATGCCCGCTGTTCTAAGAGGAATTGATAATTGATCTCTGAGGCATTCCGGTGTTCCCGGGGAATCCCATATGGGGGCAAGGGGAGTGTAGTAAGAAATATCCAGTTTTTTCCTGATAAACACCCAATTTCGCAAAGCTGTTCCCAAGATTTTTAATCTGACCTTCTTGTAGATCTTTGGGTCTCCGAACTTAAATAAAAAAAAATTCTTTACCTTGAGGAATATTATGTAACAAAGCTTGGAATAATTGACCCAAACAGGATGAGTCAGCTTTATCGGCCATTGACCTAAAGTTTTTAAAGTGAAAAGCTTGACAGTAGTGGAGGATGTCTGGCAAAGCTAACCCGCCTGTTTTAATCTTTCCTCTAAGTTTTTTCATAGAAATTCTGGGCGCTTTGGAATTCCAAATAAAGGACCCTATCCGTCCCTGTATTTTGGCAATATCTTCGGGGCTAAATGAAAGAGGTATTGAGTTGAAAAGGAAGGTGATCTTTGGTAAGATGATCATCTTCAACAGATTAACTCTACCAAAGATGTTTAACGCCAATCCCGACCATCGGTGTAAAAGTGTGTTGATATCTTTAAGTACCCTCTCCAAATTAACTTTAGGTATGTCTGTAATGTTTTGTAGAAGCTGGATACCAAGATATCTCATACGGGTCTTTACACCAGGAAACCTAACCTCCTGGTTCCATTGCATGACCTCAGTTTTTTCTTTATTTACTTTGTACCCAGAAACTTCTCCAAATGCTTCTGCTTGTTGAAATAATTGAGGGATTGACGTTTCGGGGTTAGATGTGAACATTAGGAGATCATCAGCGTATAGGGCAAATTTCAAATTTAGCTCATTCAGGCGAAAAGGTTCGATTAGATCATCTGATCGTAATTTGATAACTAAGGGCTCCAAGTATAGATTAAATAATAAGGGGTATAGGGGACAACCCTGCCTAGTACCACGTGTAATTTTAACCCAATCTGTAAGCATGTTATTTACTAAGAATTTAGCTCTGGGTTGGCAATATAACGCTTTTATCGATGTTATAAAGTTAGTCGGTATGCCAAACTTTGACAGAGCTTCCCATAGGTACATCCAACTTACTTGGTCAAAGGCCTTAGCGGCATCGATGGCTACTATACTTAATGGTACCTCCTCCACTAAAGCAAAATCAATTGCCGCAATAGCCTGAAAGGTCAATTCATTTAATTGTCTGCCCGGCATAAAGCCCCTCTGGTCCTCATGAACAATAGTCTTAATAATTTTGGCCAATCTCGCTGCCAAAACCCCTGCAAAGATTTTATAGTCCACGTTCAGAAGCGAGATTGGCCTAAACGACTCAACCAGTGAGGGGTCTTTATTAGGTTTCAAAACCAGGGTTACTGTGGCCTCTGACCATGTCGGGGGTATAGGATCTCCTTCTAAGTGTATTCGATTGAAAAGGGCTGTTAAAATGGGACATAAAATTTCCGCCCCTATTTGGTATATTTCGGCTGGGAGCCCATCTGGGCCTGCAGCCTTACCACTGGCCATCCTCTTAATTTGATCGTGTACCTCTCCCTCTTTAATTGGTGAGCTTAAAAAAGAGCTATCCGTCTCTGTTAGGTGTGGTACACTTACTCCCTCCAACCATTGATCTACCTCTTCCAAACATATTTTGTCATTGCTCCCCATATATAGATTTTGCATGTAGGTTTGAACTTCACTCAAGATCTCACCGCTATCTGATGATATATCGCCAGAGCTCTGTATCCTCAAACCGGATATCTGATTCCTAACACGATCTGCTCTGGCCTTCAAAGCTAGTATTCGCCCACATTTCTCCCCATATGAAAAATTCTGGAGTCTACTCGTATCCCACCTTGATTTAATAATTTTATCTAGGTTGGCCCGGTATTTAATTTTTAAGTTCTCTAACTCTTTTTGAATGGATGTCACATCGATCCGTTGTTCTAAGCAAGCTTTCTGTAAATCTTGCTCTTTTTGCTTTATAAGAGATAAAGAGTCTTCATTTTCCTTTTTTCTAATTTTATTTCTTCTTATCATTTCAGATGTAAATATACCTCTTAAGAAAGGCTTGAAAGCATCCCATAATATTTGCTCCGATACAGCGCTCTTATTTAGTTGAAAATATTCTGTCATATGTTTCAATAGTTCAAGCTTTAGATTCTCTTGTGATAATAAGGATCTATCTAAGGTCCATCTCCTAACTTGTAGATTCTGTGGGAGCTTAAGCACTAGCTCCACTAAGGAATGATCTGATAATATTGCCGAAATATAAGCAGTAGAAAGGGTCTCAGAAAGAAGACTTTGATCAATAAGAAAAAAATCAATTCGTGAGTGGTGCTTATGTCTGTGGCTATAAAATGAATAATCTCTGTTATTCCGATTCTTAGTCCTCCATACATCTATCAAATTGATTAACTCGAGAGGAAGATGGCGGCCGGCTGACGGCGGTCGTAAGAGCTCCCTCCTGACTGGGGAAGTCTGGTCTCTCGGTTTAATGTATCGTCGCCCGTCATAGAAGTTTATGCGGTAAGCGAGCGGGTTTGCACTCTTCCCTTCTTCTTTCGAGTAGTAAACTAAAAGGGGGTGTCCTACTTTCTTTCTTACGGAGGACCTCTCTGGGGGAAACAGTGCTGCGGAGAAGGAGGCATTAGGACCCGGCGGGATACCTTCGTGACTGATGGGCGTTGACGTGGAGGCTGGAGGTGGAGGCGGAAGGGGCGATTGTGATCTGCACGGACGAGGCAAGAGAGGTGGTCTCTACGCGGCGAGCAGGTTTGGCTTTTTGTGGAGGAGATTACGAGGGGCTGCTGCTAGAGTTTATCCTAGAGGCCACAGATCAATTGCGGTGAGCGGGTATTGTGGTTGGGGGGCAGAGGAGAAGCTGGTTAATGAGTGTGGCGAGTGTGGCATATTTACATCAAAGGCACAGCAGAGATTAAGAACGAATGACTCTGGAACACGGAGGGGGAGACTGGCCTCTTATATACTTATAGAACCTAAGGGAATGGACTCAGTTACTGGCTCAAAGTCCCAGGTCCCTTTGGATACAGCGGAGAGAGCTTTTCTGCAGCAACAGGCTTGTAAGATAATAAGCCCTAATCTTGATTTAAATACAAGCGATCTTTTGCAAGGTGCTGCCCCTCCGGTAGTAAGAAGTAGATACCTCCTCCGTTCTTTGCCGGACAGAGAACTCTCATATCCCTCCTTTAAACGAGATCGTGGGCCAGTTCCTCTAACCCCATTACAGAAAAAAGAAAAGAGAGAAAGGAATACGTAGAGGGGAAAAAGCAAAAAAAAAAGACATTCGCAGCCTCAAAACAAGCCCCCTCCTTAACGTCATATTTCAAAATTATGGAGAAAACAGCATCCAGTCTAGAACCATCCACCACTGAGCAACTTTCAACCCCCGTGGCTTCACAAAACTCGCATGAAGTGGCCTTGCAAAATAGATATACACCCTTACTGATAGACCCAGAAATGGAGGTAACAGATGATGTATCCGAGGACGTCCCAAGTGGTGATCTACATAGGGATGACGCACAACCTGTGGTTTCCATAATTGACAATACAGGCCCTGAGGTAGCTGGCTCTCCCACTGGAAATGGTTTATGTGAGGATAAACATCATAAAGCAGGAGGTGAAAGTATAGAGCACTTGTTTAGATCTCTACAGGATGATCTTTTGGCAAAACTTTTACCTAAATTTGAAATTTCTGAAGGTAACCAAAAGGAAATCGCCCAGAAATGCTCTATCTTGTAAGGAAAATTAGATGATGTATGCACAAGAACAGCAGCATTAGAGGGAGAGGTCGCCGTGCTTTCAAGGGCCTCACAAGCGCAGTCCAACGCAATATCTGACCTGAGAGCCAAGAATCAGACCCTCCAACAGGATATGGAAAGGTTGGAAATCCACGCAAGACGCAATAATTTGAAATTTTTGAGAATACCAGAGGAGTCTGAGAATGGTGATGTTAAAACCATGATTTGCAGGCTCCTGAGAGAAGGTATCTTAAAAGACAGACCGGATATTGACTTAGAACGCGAAATTCAGAGAGCCCATAGAGATCCCTTTCGTAGACATTCTGATAGAAATACCCCAAGAAAAATTTTGGTTAACTTCCTATCTTATTCCGTGAAAAAATTAATACTAAGTAGGGCTCTGAGGGACTCTTCACTCCAGATAGGGTCCTCAAAGTATTTAATTCGTTCTGATGTGGGTAGAGTGACGGCCCAAAGACAGTGGGAGTTAGGATCCAGAATGCAGGAATTGAGAGGTCTGGGTGCCCAGGTGATGATGAGATTTCCTGCCTCCCTACGAGTGGTATGGAATAACAAGACTTATAATTTCGCATTTCCCCACGAAGTAGATGACTTTGTAGTAAGTTTGAAAGAGGCTCAGAAAGTATGAGAATAACGGAATGTTTAAACTTGAGACTTTAGTGGATTATATTAACAGAATAATTACCACTTTGTAGAAATACCATTACAAATAGTTACATTAAAGTTGTAGTTTTGGAATATAAGGGGGAGATGAAGGAGAAATAAAACATAAAGAGATGCTTTTAAAAAAAGAAAAGGGAGAGAGAAGGAAGAGAAAAGGAAAAGAAAGGGAAAAAAAAAAACTTTATGTAAAGCACAATAAAGAAGGGGGAAGAAGGGGAAAAAAAAAAAGAAAAAAAAAAGAGATGTTTTTTTTTGTGATTAGTTGGGTGAGGGTACATACAATTGTATAGTATGCATAGATTGGACCAGATCTCCAGTTGGGGGGAGGGGCCTCGAATGGCGATATCTTCGCCAAAGGTAATATGGCTGAGATACCCGCCACCCCCTCTCAACACAATCCCCAAGGATGGGAAACCGGAAACAGTTCTGAAGTTTTTGGAAGACGGGAGGGAGTGACCCTCCCGGCCGTATTTATTAAAATATGAAACAAAAATGAAAACATTAAATCAACAGTTTCATATTATGTACAATTTCATACCACATTGCGATGTTTGGCTAACCTTAACATATCCTCTAATACAAAGGTTCTCCTAGCCGAACTAACATCCTACAAAACATTTACTTGAAATTTTGAAATTGTACATCCTAACGTTTAAGGGCCAACGGCAAGGTCGTAACCGGTGTCAAGATCCCTAACCCAGACATATCCCCCTCCCTTGTGAGGGGCGGCACGGAGGCATACCTCAAGTGCAACTACCAATTTCCCTTGACTTGACGGGGGCCCCAATAAAACTCGACGCCACTTAAAGGTCGTACGAGGCTCGTGTGAGGTATCTAGAAGGTAGCGTAGACCCCCCCCCACACCCCACACAACTTACCACATCTGCCGTCGCAGATGTCCTGGCCCCGGGAAATTCACCAGGAGGGGGCTGTAACCCCTCCTACCCATGAAGGGGCCTTGACCGCCTTCCCTTTCCTTTCGGCGACCCATCCTTAGAAGGGACCCCCTCCCCGTTGAGGGGCCAATGGCCACCTCCCCCGAGCGCCCCCATCCGTAATGGGTAACGCCCACTCATAGGGATCTTCCAATTAGTGCTCACCGATCATGACCTTACCGCCCGACCAAAATAAATACGACAATGCTAACTAAATACTAAATGACTACATCTAACCAACAGTAGCAACAACAACTTTATTCAAAGCATGCGTACTGATGAACACTAAAGCAGAATTACTTTATTTTGCAAAACATAACACAAATCGACCATTCTTTATTGCATACTCAAAATCTTCACGATAATACCACAACCTGTAAACGAAAATCAGAGTTATCCATCAAACTTTATTAAAACCACTCGCTGTCTTCAGGGGCTGGTGGGTGGGTCAAAATTGGCTCTTCGTTCCGTCTCGAGCTCACGTGCAGCGAGGAGGTGCAGCTTCAGAGCACAGGAACAAGAGGATGCCTTCTGGTCTTGTTTCTCCTTTTATCCGTCTTCAGGGCGGGCGTAAACCCGCCCCTGCCTGCCCCAAGGGCGTGGCCAGCCGCGTTAGTGTCTAGGCCAACCCACTCGAGGGCGGGAAAAGGCGCGCCCCGGCTACGCCGCTTCGGGCATACCAGCCGAGACTCGCCTCCCGCCCAAGATGGCTTCCCGGGGGGATCGTGGTACTCTGCCATACGTTCGGGGGGACCGATTGGTCGCCCCTTTCCATATGGCTGAGATACCCGCCACCCCCTCTCAACACAATCCCCAAGGATGGGAAACCGGAAACAGTTCTGAAGTTTTTGGAAGACGGGAGGGAGTGACCCTCCCGGCCGTATTTATCAAAATATGAAACAAAAATGAAAACATTAAATCAACAGTTTCATATTATGTACAATTTCATACCACATTGCGATGTTTGGCTAACCTTAACATATCCTCTAATACAAAGGTTCTCCTAGCCGAACTAACATCCTACAAAACATTTACTTGAAATTTTGAAATTGTACATCCTAACGTTTAAGGGCCAACGGCAAGGTCGTAACCGGTGTCAAGATCCCTAACCCAGACATATCCCCCTCCCTTGTGAGGGGCGGCACGGAGGCATACCTCAAGTGCAACTACCAATTTCCCTTGACTTGACGGGGGCCCCAATAAAACTCGACGCCACTTAAAGGTTGTACGAGGCTCGTGTGAGGTATCTAGAAGGTAGCGTAGACCCCCCCCCACACCCCACACAACTTACCACATCTGCCGTCGCAGACGTCCTGGCCCCGGGAAATTCACCAGGAGGGGGCTGTAACCCCTCCTACCCATGAAGGGGCCTTGACCGCCTTCCCTTTCCTTTCGGCGACCCATCCTTAGAAGGGACCGCCTCCCCGTTGAGGGGCCAATGGCCACCTCCCCCGAGCGCCCCCATCCGTAATGGGTAACGCCCACTCATAGGGATCTTCCAATTAGTGCTCACCGATCATGACCTTACCGCCACAGGTCCGGATAGTTGACCGGCTATCCGGACCCCCCACCACACTCCTATCTAAAGGTCATGTTTTAACATCTTTAGCCAAGCTATGAAGTCTCCTATGAGTAACTCATTCCCCACCCGAGACAAATGAACACCGTCCCCCAAATACATACTGTCATCATTAATACACCCATGCGAAATAGAATGCAGTGCATTGGACCGGAACAACCTACTCACTTTGTTATTAATTTTTCTCACCGAGTGATTTAAAGCAGAAACAGAAATAGCCCCCCGCCACACTTTTCGTGGGATCATATGGGACCACGCAATTGTGCACCCTGGAACTCTCCTCGCTAACCAACTTACAGTGGAAAGCATCGCCTCCAGGAGAAGTCGTCTACCAGTGGTGACCAAATCATTGCCCCCAAGATGTACTATGACTACAGACGGCGGTGACCTCGTCCGCCCTAGCAAACCCTCGAAAAATGATTGAAACTGGTCAATACAGAGACCGCCCTTTCCGTAGAAGGACACACTGTACCCGTATTCCCCAGCCACGTGCACCATGTCACCTGCCTTGAATACGTCCGCGGCACGCCTCACGTATGAGTGGCCCACGACCCACACCTCCTTTTTCACAGCCGGTGATGTCTGACCGCTGTCCCGGTGTTGGGTCGACTGCATAGTCCGCCCCGCCTCGTAGGCTTGCGTAACTGAAAACCAAACAAAACAAGAAGCGTGAGTACATCATTACAGCTTCACAAGATGTGCAAACGCACATACCTTTTATAACAATTGGAGGACCAACGCCCCACACGTTTAACTTGTTCTACATTCAGACCCCTGGCTGTAGCCTCTGTAGCAGCCCCTATCCGAAAGGAATGGGTCCCAAACTCGCCCGGGTTCAAGCCCGCAGCTGTAATTGACATCGCAAGCACCCGCTGAAACTGAAACCTTGTCAGTGGGGTGGCGTCCGCGTGTCTCAACAAGGTCCCCCCCCATGATGCCACCCTTCGTGTTAAATAATCCTCTAAACACTTCACTGGGCACATGAACGACCCGGGAATCCTGCGTATAATTATGCAGTCGCCCATCCCGCTCTGATCGGTCTTGGACCTTACAAACAAGACAGTCATTGTCTCCCCTCTGATTTGAACGTGCTCTGCGCACAGCCCTCCCGTAACATCCTGCTTGTTCCTCGCCACTAATTCGCTTACCCGCATAGCTCCATGAAATGCCAGCGTAAAAGCGGCTCGGAATAACACTGTCTCAAAGTGAGATGAACATGTTGTAGGGAGTCTGGATAACAACTGGGCCAACCTATCCAAACCTGTCGGGCGCCTCTCGTCTACTCTGCGACCCTCAAGGCGTTGCCACCCACGTAGCGCTTTTTGCACAACGAAAGACGCTGTCGGGTCCTGGATCCCATGAGCACTAGCAACAAAGGAAATGGCAGCCCGATGCCTCTGGGCCGTGGCCACCGATTTCCCTGCCAGATGTAAAGACATCAGAAAGTTCACTACCCATTCCTCCTGGCCCCAAAGCTCCTCACTAGCAGTCCCCAAAAAGGCTAAATAGGACCGGAACGCCCCTTCATATGCCTTCCTCGTCCTGGGTGCTAAACTCTCTCTCACGAGGTTACGAAGTTCGGGGCACCGAGAGACCAGAGAGCTTCGGGAAAGGGTGCCGGCTCCGGGTCCGCTGTGGGAAGAAAACCCCAGAAGGCCTGCATACGAAAACGAGAAAGGGCATCAGCCGCCTGGTTCATTACCCCCGGGACATGTCTTGCTTTGAATAGCACATTCAATTGCATACACAGTAATACGATTTCTTTAAGCAGTCTCAAAATCCATTTGCATCGTGCTGCCTGGCTATTGATACACTCAACCACGGTCATATTGTCAGACCAAAATACCACAGAGTGATCTTTGAACCCTTCGGGCCACGTTCTCAGGGCCACCAAAATGGGGAAAAGTTCCAGGAAAGCAATGTTACTTGTCAGTCCACTGTCATGCCACCATGCCGGCCATTTTTGTGCAGACCATCGGGTGCCGAAAATGGCACCAAAACCTATGCTCCCTGCCGAGTCTGTCCACAGCCCCAGCTCCTCAGAGGACACGGCCGGTTTGTTCCAGACGACTCGACCATTGAAAATCCGCCAGAAATGCCAACCAAATGCGCATGTCCTGGCGGACCTCTGCCGAGAGCCTTGTGCGATGATGGCCCTCCTTCAGTCCGACCATGGCTTGAGCGATCGAACGGGAAAAAGGGTGGGCCATTGGTATGACTCTTAGGGCAAAATTCAATTGTCCCACTAACTGCTGTAATTGATGCAGCCTAACCTTAGATTCGCTCATACACATTTGCAGGGATGCTCTGAACTTTAACACTTTATCACCTGGTAAACGGAAACAACCTTCTCTGGAGTCTAACTCGATCCCCAGAAACTCGAGGCAAGTCGAAGGACCCACAGTCTTACCTGGTGCCAGTGGCACGCCAAACTGATTCATCAAAACACAGAATGCGGCTAAAGCCTACCCACATTCCGGATCCCCGGCTGCCCCCAGGAACAAAAAATCATCTAGATAATGCATCACATGTTGGAAACCCGTCTTCTTTGTGAAGACCCATTGTAGGAAACTACTGAATTTCTCGAAATAGGCACAAGATATCGAGCATCCCATCGGCATACACCTATCCATGTAATATTGACCCTGAAACATGAATCCCAGGAGACGCTGATCGTCTGGATGTACCGGGAGCAACCGGAACGCTGACTCGATATCAGATTTTGCCATCAGCGCACCGGGCCCCAGGCGATTCAAAATGGCTACGGCCTCATCGAAGGATGCGTACCGCACCGAACACATTTCCGGGTCTATCGCCTCGTTCACGGAAAGACCACGTGGGGCTGATAAATTATGTATCAGCCGAAACTCACCCGGGTCCTTCTTGGGAACCACCCCTAAAGGAGAACAAACAAAGTTAGCAACCGGGGGTACACTAAACGGACCGGCGACTCGACCTCGAGTAACCTCCTTCCGGATCTTTTCCTGTACCACAGTCGTATGCTGCAAAACCGATATCTGATTTTTGCATTTTTCCACACCCTGAAAGTCCCCCACTGGGATGCGGAAACCATATGAAAACCCGTTCCGCACCACCCCAGCGGAAGCACGATCCGGGTATTCGCTGAGCCAGGGAATCATTGCCAAGGTATCAATCGGGGTAGGTAAAGGCGCCCCTCGGACTATGTTAGACCTGTTTGGCACCTCCTCTACCCCCGTTATCACCCGTTTTGGCTCTGCACGTGGACTCAGGATGGGATGATTGCCCACACCCACTACATTCGTGTCTAAATTTGCACGACCCCTGGGGCCTAGTACATTTGCCCCTGTTAAAGTTCCAACAAACCCCCTTTTTACCTGCATTGCCGGTAGGCCTCGAGTGATTGTCGGTACCCGTACCTGAGCGAAAGGGCGTCCCCGCATACTGACGGGAGGATTCGCCCACGTTACTCCCCACCAATGGCAATTTCAACATACCAGTATCCTTCATTTTGGACCAGGACACAGAATCATAACAATCCCAAGTTAAGTTTTTATCATGTTCTTTTGCTTTTCTGAAAATATTATCATAGCAGAACCAATGATTACCCTCGTGTGATACAGAGTACCCCATGATTCGTGACTGATAAATCGGCAATTCGGGTAGCAATTCGGGCCTTCGTTCTCCCAAGACCGATGTGAAAACCCCCCACGCCTTGCCCCAATTGCCAATGTTCTCATTTACCTTAAAGGCGGCCATCTTTGCGCGCCAAACACTCGGATGCATGAGGTCCTTCTGACCCTTAACATGCTCCATCTCATAATGATCAGTAAGCAACGAGAAGATGTTTACATACTCCCCTGCCCATATCTTTTCTTTAATAGCTAAAGGGACATGCTGGCCCAACTTCTCCCTTCGAGAGGGTGCCGACTCCTCCCTCGCAATCGGCAATGGTCGCTTACCTGCACCGGACGCTGTCTCTGCGACTAAAACCGTCCCTCGTGGCTTCTCTGCGGCCGCAGCCGGCGTGGATACCGTCGCTGCTTCCCGAGTTTCACGCAGTTGCTTCATCAACACCTGCGCGTCGACAGCCGTGGCGCCCTCGCTACCTTTTCCCAACCACGCTGCTAATTGTGCCGCCAGCTCGGGCGGCATATCTTCCCCGGACACGGGGGTGACCACAACGGGAATCGGATTCCCTTCCTCCGGCACGGGAGTGGGTGCTTCGAGCGGGACACTGGGACTCGGGATGTCTCCCCCAGCTGCTCCCCTCCTGGGCCTCTTGCCTTTTCCTTCCGGGGCTGCTCCCGCCAAAGGACGTTTCGGGCCCCCTTCCTCGTCTTTATCCATTCGCCTCTTTAGGTCGGTCACCTCTTTCATGAGAAGAAGCAGCATCTGGTCGGTAGTCATTCGCTTTCCCGCCTTCCTCGGCATTCTCCAACAAAGTATCTGAAAAACAAACAAGAACGATTACAACGCTCAAAATTGGCTCTTCGTTCCGTCTCGAGCTCACGTGCAGCGAGGAGGTGCAGCTTCAGAGCACAGGAACAAGAGGATGCCTTCTGGTCTTGTTTCTCCTTTTATCCGTCTTCAGGGCGGGCGTAAACCCGCCCCTGCCTGCCCCAAGGGCGTGGCCAGCCGCGTTAGTGTCTAGGCCAACCCACTCGAGGGCGGGAAAAGGCGCGCCCCGGCTACGCCGCTTCGGGCATACCAGCCGAGACTCGCCTCCCGCCCAAGATGGCTTCCCGGGGGGATCGTGGTACTCTGCCATACGTTCGGGGGGACCGATTGGTCGCCCCTTTCCATATGGGAAGGTTCCTCATGGGGGGAGGAGGGTGGGGAGGGTAGGGAGGGAGCGCTTAAAAAAAAAAAAATCCTCATATAGCTAGAAACTACGAGAGCACTAAGAGTCAATATGCAACTAAGATCCACTTCCCCTTAGGGGATAATCAAGGAATATGGAGAATAACTGAAAAATAATTAGCTGGAATGTCAATGGACTGAGGGAAAGCAGAAAAATCGGTAGAATTTGTGGATTCCTAAATAAGTCTGGCGCCCATATTCTTCTATTAGAAGAAACCCACCTTAATCCACAGGAGTGTAGATTGGCTTTTAAAAATCAAAAATGGATACAGGATATTTTATGCTCCCAGCAGTGCAATAATACTAGAGGAGTGATGATAATTATCAGAATTAATAGTGGAATAAGGGTTGAGAAATATGAAACGGATAATACAGGCAGATGGCTGACCGCATCATTGGTAGTGAAAAACATAAAGATAACATGTACTGTATATTATGGCCCAAACCAAGATGCACCAGAGGCCTTGGTGAGTCTGAAAACTAGCATTATCGAGCTGAATGCCCCCATTATATTAGGTGGCGATTTTAATTTGGTATTCAATCCTAGATTGGATCGCACTTCTAAGGCTCCTGTACCTCCACTACTTAGATCTAAAAGGGAGCTTGGAAACATAATAAAGGATAAGAAGGCATCTTTACTAAAAAATAAAAATAAAAATTGAAAAATTACTAAATATACTCCCCTCTTTTTTTTTTTTCAAAAGATAACTTTGTTTTCTAACAGCTTTTCTTCGACCTTATGTCATACATCAAATGTGTTTTTAGCTAACACAATTTCTTCGACCTTGTGTCTCCTAACACTATTTTTTTGACCTTGTGTCACTTTAAAGAATAAAATCAATCATTATCACTATCATCATCTACTACTGGTGGTATTATTATATAAGTCCACTCAGGAGACTTATATTTATGATTTGGTTTTATTGTTCACTTTGGCCTACTACTGATCACTTCTATTCTTTTACCTGCTTGCTTTTTCTTATTCAAGTCTTCTTCTTTTTGACTTGAAATCTCATTCACCTGCTCTTTTGCTTTATTCACCAATTTGAATTTTAGGCCTTCGTTTTCACTTGGCCAATTGTCTCCTTTTCTTGTTAACCTCCTTTTTAGTTCTGCCAAATTACATTCCACTCTCCAAGCTCTTTTCTTTGATCTTTTCACTTTTGATTCATCTCCACTGTCATCTGTTTCACTGTCTGTGTTATCAGCTGATTCGTTCATTATCAGTTTTACTGTATCGGATTCTTCATCAGATTCAGGTACTTCTTTACTCGGCAGTTTCACTTTGTTAGGAACAGCATCTTTATAGCTGGTACTTGGAATTTCTTCTTCTTCTTCTTCTTCTTCAATTACTTCCAGTTCACCAGTTTTAGAATTTTCGTTCCTTTTTCCAGAGTTTCCAATCTGCTTTTCAATTCTCTCCTGATCTTGATCTTGAATCACTTCTTGTTCAGTTTGCTCTTCTGCCACTTGATCTAGCAGATCATTATCATTTTCTTCTTCAGAATCTTGTATCACAATTTCTTCATTCTCTTCATTCAATGCTTCATTCGCATTTGAATCTTCCTGATCTCGACTTTCTTGTCGATCTTCAGAATCTGGATTTCTTTCAGGTTCTTCCTCTGAATCTGAATCAGCTGTTGTATCACCTTCGTCATCAGGATTTTCAGGTGGAGGGACGCGTAGGGTATGACTAGCATGAATCCATCTTTTCAACCCCCTACACTTTATTGCATTTGTTGTGACCAGTATCACCTGTCTTGCCTTTTGCCACCTTGGTACATGGCAATTCCTTCTTCGATGAATCTTTGTCCTTACCCAGTCTCCTGGCAACAGATCATGAGCTTGAACTTTCTCTTTTGAAAGTACTTCAGTTCCTACCTGATGGAACACAGAAGTCACCACGTCAGATAGATTTTTGCAGTAATCCATAATGACGCTATCATTTATGCTCAGTAGTTTATCAACTGGAACAAATGCTTGTCTCATGACCCTTCCCATAAGTATCTCATGGGGGCTCAAACCTGTTTTTCTATCTGGAATGCTTCTCAAAGTCATCAAAACAAGTGGAAGTGCATCTGTCCACTTCATTCCTGTTGCTGAACACATCTTAGCTAGCCTGTTTTTTATTGTACCATTCACTTGCTCAACAACACCTGATGCTTCTGGTCTGTAGGCACAATGCAATTTTTGCTTTATTCCTAGTGCTTCACAAATCAGTTTTAGCAATCTGTTTTCAAAATGTGTGCCGCGATGTGTCTCAATCGACACTGGAAAACCATATCTTGGTATGAGTTCTCTCAAAAGCAATTTTGCCACAGTAATTGAATCATTGTGACATGTTGGAAATGCTTCCACCCATCTTGAAAACAAACAGACTATCACCAAAACATATCTTAGTCTGTTTCGAGGTGGCATTGCAATGAAATCAAGCTCTATTCTGGAAAGGGGCGACCAATCGGTCCCCCCGAACGTATGGTGGAGTACCCCGATCCCCCCGGGAAACCATTTTGGGCGGGAGGCGCGTCTCGGCTGGTATGCCCGAAGCGGCGTAGCCGGGGCACGCTTTTTCCCGCCCAAGAGTGGGTTGTCCTAGACACCGAAGCCATCCGCCACGCCCAGGGAGGCGGAAGGGGGCGGGTTCACGCCCGCCCCGAGAAGAATAAAAGGAGCCACAAGCCAAGAAAGCATCCTCTTGTTCCTGTGCTCTGAAGCTGCACCTCCTCGCTGCACGTGAGCTCAAGACGGAACGAAGAGCCAATTTTGAACCCACCCACCATCCCCTGAAGACAGCAAGTTGTTTTGGTGTAAAGTTCGTTTTTTCATAATTGATTTTTCTTGCAGGTTGTTTTGAATAAAATCTATGATGCAATTGCAATAAAGTGGATAATTCTGTGCGTATACTTGATTAAAGACATTCATCAGAAGGATTAGCAATGTTTAGATGTTTTAGGTAGAGATGTGATCCATTTTAAGTAGGTAGGTCTCTTGTTTTTAGTCATTTATCTTGTCGTATTTATTGTTTGGTCGGGCGGTAAGGTCATGATCGGTGAGCAGTCATTGGAAGATCCCTAGGGGGGGCGTCACCCATTACGGATGGGAGCGCCCGGGGGGAGGTGGCCATTGGCCCCTCAACGGGGAGGCGGTCCCTTCTAAGGACGGGACGCCTAAAGGAAAGGGAAGGCGGTCAAGGCCCCTCCCTGGATAGGAGGGGCTACGGGCCCCTCCTGGGAATTTCCCGGGGCCAGGACATCTGCGACGGCAGATGTGGTAAGTTGTGTAGGGTGGGGAGGGGGGTCTACGCTACCTTCTAGACACCTTACACGAGTCCTCGGACGACCACGTACATGGCGTCGAGTTAACAGGGGCCCCCGTCAAGACAAGGGAAATTGGTATGGCACACGAGGTGAAGTCCTCTGTGCGACCGCCCCTCACAAGTGAGGGGGGAGTTCTGGTTTAGGGATCTGACACCGGTTACGACCTTGCCGTTGGCCCTTAACGTTAGGATTTACAATTTCAATTTGTAATACAATTTTGTAAGGATGTTAGTATCGGCTAGGAGAACCTTTGTATTAGATATATGTTAAGGTTAGCCAAACATCGTAATGTGGATATGAAATTGTACATGATATGAAACTGTTATTTTAATGTTTTGATTTTGTTTCATATTTTAATAAATACGGCCGGGAAGGGTAACTCCCTTCCCGCCTTCCAAAAGTTCAAGAACTGTTTCCGGTTTCCCAATTCTTGGGGATTGTGTTGAGAGGGGGTGGCGGGTATCTCAGCCATATGGTAAATGGACCACCCTCCCGTCCTATGGTTCCCATGCTTACAACAGTTTTTCTGTTAGGGTTAATCTGTTGGCATATAAGACATCTCTGACAAAAAGACTCTGCAATTATTCTGAATTTTGGATTGTACCATATCTGCCTAAATAATCTGATCATTGAGTCTCTTCCCATATGTCCTTGACCATTGTACATGCGTGCCATGTCAGAAATCATGCTGTCTGGCATTACTGGTCTGTCATCTTTGTAAACGCAGATCTCATCTTCCTCTCTTTGCCTGCATCCTGCTTTTAGCCATGTTTCCTTTTCCTCATCACTTGCCTCATCTTGTCACTGTTTCACTCCTTGCCAAGTTTCAACTACAGATATTAGTATAAGTGAGTTCAAAACATGTTCATTATTTTTTTCCCGATTTATGGACACATTTTGTTTTGCACAAAAGTTTGCTATTGCATCAGCATATGCATTTGCCAAAGTTATATAGTCCTCGCCCTTTTTGTGAGCTGTGCATTTCACCACAGCAATCTTTTCTGGTAGCTGAATTCCATCAATCAGTCTTTTAATTAATTGAGCATTTTTTATTGGTGATCCCGCAGAAGTTAAATAACCTCTTTGAGACCAAAGCTGGCCGTAGTTACGGACTACACCATAACCATACTGACTATCAGTCACTATGGTAATCTTCTAATCTTTTCCCAATTCACATGCACGAATCAAAGCAATCAATTCTTCCACTTGAGCTGAACGAATTCCTTTGAGACTGGAAGCTTCAATTACATCTGCAACAGTGCACACTGAATATGCTGCATTCAGAACACCAACATCTGTTCTTAAGCATGAACCATCAACAAACAAAACAAAATCTGATTCAGGCAATGGGACATCTTTAATATCCTGCCTTGGTTTTGTACAATATTCTAATACATCCAGGCATTCATGATCAACCTCATCTCTGACTTCTGTTTCAGTAGTGTCAGGTAATAATGTGGAAGGATTTAAATTCACATATCTTGAAATCGAAACGTTATCTGAACCAAGAATAACCTTTTCATATTTTGTCAATCTGTTGTTTGTCAAATGCTGTGTGTTGCTTCTTGTGAGGAGAATCTCAACTGAATGTGGCACCTAAATTTTAACTGGAAATCCCATTATTATTCCTTCACTTTGTTCCAAACTCACACTTGTTGCAGCTACTGCTTTTATGCAACCTGGTAATGCTTTTGCAACAGGATCAAGAACAGCTGAGAAGTATGCTATTGGCATTCTCAGTCTTCCATGTCTTTGAATCAGAACTGATAATGCACAACCTTCTCTTTCACTGCAATACAGCTTAAACTCTTTTTCATAATCAGTCATTCCCAAATGCTGGAGCTTCACACAAGCTTTTCTTTAACTGTTCAAAAGCTTCTAATTCGATTTTTGTTAATCTAATTGGGTCTTTTATGTCTGCTTTTGTCAGTTTCTGCAGTGGTTTTGCAATTACCGAAAATCCACTGATCCATCGGCGATAATAACCTACCATTCCTAGAAACATTTTAACCTGTCTCTGTGTTTTTGGAGGTTGCATTGCTTGAATCATTTTCATTCTTTCTGTTGTCACTTGTCTGATTCCCTTTGCAATTCTGTGACCAAGATATTTTACTTCTTGTTTGCAAAACTGTTTTTTTGCAGGTGACACTTTCTTTCCCTCATCTGCCAGATTATTTAAAAGAGTAATGGTATCTGTTACACAGTTGTCTCTTGTTTTTGCAGCTACAAGGAGATCATCAATATACTGCACTAATGTAGATCTTCCAGGTAACTCTAGATCTTGCAAGGATTTCTTTAGCAACTGATTAAAAATGGATGGACTCTCGGTGTACTCTTGAGGGATTCCTCACCATGCTAATATACCCTCTTTGAACCGGAACACAAAAATTTGTTGGCTTTCTGCATGCAATGGAACAGTAAAGAATGCATTACATAGATCAATAACTGTATACCATTCTGCATCATGCGGATTCTGATATAAAATTACCGCTGGGTTTGGTACAACTGGGCAACATGGAACAACAATTTCATTTACCTTTCTCAGGTCCTGAACAATTCTGAAAGTTCCATTTGGCTTTTTAATTCCCATAATCGGTGAGTTAAATTGGCTACTCTCAATTTCTTTTAGAAATCCTTGTTTTATGAATTTGTCTTTTACAGGTGTAACACCTTCAATCACGTCTGCTTTCATTTTATACTGAGGAATGTTTGGAAAATCTGCTCCTTGCTTTACTGATATTTGTACTGGATCTACGTTTTTCATCAAACCCATTTTATCTCCAGTGAAATCCCAAATTTTTACATTCACTGTGCCTTTTAATTCTTCAGGTAAATTATTTTATCAAACACAGGAAATAATTTGCTTTCATCTGCCTCAACCATTGACATTGGTAATTTGTAAAGCCCATCTTCTTCTGGAGTTTGCAGCTCTATACCATCCGGTGAGCAATATATTGTGCAATTCATCTTGCAGAGAATATCCCGTCCCAATAGATTTACAGGACTGCTATCACAAACTACAAATCAATGCATGTCCTTAAATATACCTATTTCAACTTCAACTGGGTCAGTTAGATCTGTTTTAATTTGCTGATTAGCTACACCTACTACTTGGATCTTTTCACCAGAGAGAGGGAGGTTTTATATTTCCACTGATCTAACAGTAGAACGGGTAGCACCTGTATCCACTAGGAAAGTAATTTCTACATCATTCACTTTACCATTTACAATTGAACCAGATTGATCTACCTCAAGAGTGGCTCCAAGCACACACTCTTCCTCCTCTCTCAGGCACCGCCAGAAGTAATCCTTAGATTCACTCCCTCCATCTTCTTTCATCCAAAATTGTTGAGACACATTTGACACATTCACTCTCAGTGATCTGTTTACCTGTTCACATCCGCAGAATCCTGTTTCTGTATTGTATCTCAGCAAATGTACACAGTTTGGAAGTGGCGGTTGTGGTATCTGACTTTGCTGATTCACTATATGTCGCTGTAGCTGTTGCTGCTCATTTATCTCATTCTGCATCTGTGGATTTAATGATGCATTTTTTACAAAATTTCTGGCGGATTCTTACACTCGAGCTTCCAGTGTCCAATTTCGCCACAATTAAAACATGGGAGTTTTTTTATAACTCTTCTATGTTTCCCATCAATTCTGGTTTATTATAATTACCTTTAAATGTCCCTTTATTCTGATCAACATTTTTGTTTAAAGTTGCTATTTGCTGTTCAGCCACTTTTACCTGTGCCCACATAGCTTTTTCTTTCAGCTTCTTTTGTTTTGCATCCAATTCATCACTACAGTATTTTGCCTTTCTCAAAATATCATCCACTGTGAGTGATTGCCAGCCAACTATTCCAGATCTTATCACCTCACCAATTTCAGGTCTTAAGCCATATACAAATCTGTATATAAAATGGCTCATATCCTTTTCACTTAAATGTTCATTACCACTGTATTGTTTAAACACCAGCAGTAATCTTTCATAAAATGAATGTACTGATTCTTTCGGCTCTTGGGTTGTTCTGTCTATTTTAACCCAATCTACCTCTTTTGGGGGAATCTTGTTTTTCAAAAATACAATTACTTTATCATACATTTTCATTACATCTGGTGAAGGAGCGCCTGTTACTTTATCTCAAGAGGGTTCTTCTCTAGGCCAATCTATGGAAATTTTACATTCCGTCCAAAGATCTGAAGGGACAACTATGTCAAGAAATCCATCAAGATCAACCCACAGGACTTTTGAAACCTTCACAAATCTGTCTAACTGTTGGTACCATTCTACAGGTTTTTCTCTTAATCGAGGAAAATCATTTGTAAACATTAAAATGTCCTGTCTTGTCCATGGGACATGCACATAGCCTCCTCCTGCTATTTCTCTCATTGGAAAGTCATTCGCCACTTTCTCTTTTTCTCTGATAGGAAAAGCTAAGCTTGTTGTGCCTTCATCTTTTTTCTTTGCCCATTTAGCTCTCCATTTACTTAATTCACCCCATTTTCTCAGAATCACAATTAAATATTTTATATGAGTGATTCTTCCTGCAGTATTCAGATTTTTAATGTCTTTTTCAGAGAAATCCACTCTATAATTTGTCTGCAAACTCTTTTGCTTGCTTAAATCTACTTCTAATTCAAAAGCCATTTCCTCTAATTGATCATATTTGTTTTTCGTTTTCCATGTTATGCTTTTGCAAATAAATAATAATTCATCATCCTGGTATGCCTTCAATCTGTCAGTTCCAATTGTTCCAATTATTAATTCCTCTATGTCTGCTTTCAATTTTGCAACATCAAGTAATTTACAGTCTGGGATTTGCGTTAAATCTATTTTGCTCAAACTTTTTACCGGAGATCCAGAATCAGAATCTGCATCAGTTGGGGTTTTACATGACAAACTTTGATTAAAAGGTAAATCTGGCATCATCATTTTTTCTCAATGAATTTCGGTTAAATCTGAATAAAATGTTTCAGTCACTTTCTGTATTTCCGAATTTAATGGAACAGTTAAAGCTGAATGCCTAATTTCATTTTGATCAAACACTTTAAGAACAGGTCCAATTGTTACAGGAACTGTTACTGCTTCCATGCTTTTAGTTAACTGCTGTATTAATTCATTCGCAGAATGAATGTATTCTGATGTATCTGGTAATCCCTCATACCTTTCTGTTCTATTTCCATTTCTTGGGGTTTCATTTCTTTGAACTGGAGTTTCAGTAAAATTACTATTTTCTCATGATATATTTGAATTGTATCCTGTTTCTACTCTCTCTGGTGTTTTTCTGTTGCTTTCATTCATCTCAGGAGATGTCTCTACTCTTTCAGATGTTCTTTTATAATTCGGACTTGTTTCAGGGGATTCCTCATTAATTATTTCTCTTGGAGGGGCACTTGGAGAAGTCCATGTACAAACTGGTTGATAAGGTGGCGGCTTTCTAGTATAAATTTCTTCTAATACCGCATCTTCTGAATCACTTTCTTCTCTAACATGTTTTTTCTTTTGGGAACATCTTTTACCAGTTACCTCATCACTTAGTCTCACTGGGTACAAACCATCACACATGTCTGCCTTTCTCCATTGACGCATTCTATCCTCATGTGTCTCTCTATCAAGACCTAATCCTGTTCCCTTTGGTATTCCTCTACTCTCTCGTTCTAATTCAAACATTTCATCCTCCCATTCAACTAAAGCTTCAAATTGAGTAGTTCTAGGCTTTGGTACCAGTCCCATCATCCTTTCTCTTAAATTTCTCAAGACCGCCATGTTAAATGATCCATCTTCCGGCCATGCTAATATATCATCATTTTCAGTATATTTCATCCAATTCTCAATCCAAAGACAAGTATGGTAACCATATTCACCTAATATGTAAGCTGCAGGTGTTTTGTACTTATGAATTAATCTTCCGTTTCGCGTTGAAATTTTCTTGTCAGGTTTAATTTTGTTTTTCAACTTCTGAAACCATGAAAGTTTCTTTTTCCCTTTCAAATAATAATAATCCATGTCTTTTAAACAAATGTTCCTGCTTCGGTAAAGATCGTAACAACTTCCTTGTTATTCCGCCAAACCTACCAATCCGTGCGCGAAACTCACTAACTAACCAATCAGGTTAAGCTACATCAGTGTTCTGCTCAACCAATAGAATGACTGTTTTTCAGGATGAGCCAATCAGTTGTAAGCTTGTCTTGTCATGTGAACCAATCTGTGCGCGGATACTGTGACGTATGTTAGCCAATCACAGCGCAACTTCTTGTGACGTATGCTACCGCTGCAGCTTCTGTCTCTCCCCTCGCTCCTTACACTGACACCTCCTTTAAAAATGTTCACAACGCCATATTTTACAAACCTTTCTATTGAATTCAGTTAGTAACACCACAAAAACAAACCATTTGTCTGTTTCGCTAAATAAAGTGATAGCTTTCTCAAACAATCAAGTATTTTTTCACGTGAAATAGACGACGCTATTTTCACAGAATATTTTAATTTGTCGATAAAGTAAGGCTACTTTACCCATTCTTTTATGCACATTCAAACAGAAAAATCCCTAACCATTCATACATAAATCTTTAGTAGGACTTTAACCTGCTAATAGAAATCCTCGCTCACCAGTAAGATAGACGACGCTTCCTTACCCTTCACCCAAGCTTAGATAAATTCTACTACTCTTTTCACAGTGAGTTTTAAAATAGGACAGAAGTCCCTATACTCAAAAGCTACGATTTCATAGACAATCTTCACTATGCATTCAACCTTACACACCTAAAATCCGTAAACTTGTGCTGTACATCCACAACACTTGTGACATACGGCGATACCACTATTTTGAAACAGAACAAATACACCGTGTAACTTCACCTGTCACACTACTCATGCCGGCACAACTAGGAATTTTCACACTGCTGGAAAAAACCTTTTGACTACATGTAACAACTAAACAAACTTAACATGTTTTAGACATGTATTCTATGTATTACCATGTAACATGTCAGTTACCATAGTAACCAAACTCTGCTACCAAGAAATTGATCCAGCACTCTTATAGAAAAACTGTCTCACAAATGCTACCTATCACCTCAATACTCACCATTAAACATGAAACACTTAAACAGGCCCATGATACCAATGACACAATTTTTGAGCAACTGAATCTAGTGGTATGATTTATGAAACTATTCACATTATATTTACAATATTATTTACAACTGCATTTTATCATCTTTTACCATGGTTTTAAGCATTTGTTGTTTATTAAATCAGATCACTTAAGGCAATTGGATCAACTGATAGTAACTAGACCAAAATAAACAAGACCAGCTTAGCTTGTCTTTTCAAATCTAATTTTTATTAACTTTATTCTTCATAAAGAAAGAGCATTTACGTTTTAGAATCTTTATTTTATTAGCAAATAAGAAAGCAGCATTTTATTAGGAAATGAATTATTAAACTGACATTATTAAAGCAAGTTCAGAAGCATGTATTATTAGCAAATAACAGTTTCCATACCCTAAATCTATTTCCCTATCTCTCACTTCACCTGAAAAGGAAAATATTATTTAAAGTCTGCTGTCCTTGCGTGCGCCAAGAATCCAACAGCACGTCAATTAGGAATCGAGAAGCAAGAGTTTTTGGCCTGCTCATGATGTCAGGTTTTATACCTTTCTTCTATCTAAACTTTCTACATTTTACATTCTTTCAATGAAATCCAGGCTTCTCTTTGGCTGACCCATGTCAGTCCACTGTTAGGTCATCTCTGAATTTTGACCAAGTCCAGGCTTCATATGAGCCCTATCGTCTATTCATTTCCACGTTTCTCTGTTTCCTCAGAAAAGTTACTTTCCCTCGAGATCAGAACATTACTTCCTACTCTTGGCAGACACATTCTTCCTGTCCTTGAGCCTTCTCTCCGTGAGCACATTTTATTCAAGCAAAGAACTGTTCTTTCAATTAATAATGTTTGTGCAGCAAAATCTCCACCACTGCGTAAATGCAAGGCTCCACTCTGGACAAGGTTTCACGTCTGCATCACTGTCAGCCATATTTTTCTGAGCCACTTTTCAGGCCTCACTTTGGAAACTATTATTAAACAAACACAAGACATCAATTATTAAAGAATTGAGACCCATTCTGTTACCCTCCCCCTTTACTGATTAACACAGTTAATTGTGTTACCTAGCAGAAGCACAGTCAAGCAGCTTTATATTTACTCTTCCTTCAGGAACTGCGGGAACTCCAAAGGCTTTTGTCACAAAAGACATAACATAAGCACACATAATAAGCACATGCATTTTTAAAAGTAAGTTGATTAATAATTTCACCACATGCTTATTAGTTTAATTATTCATTATGGGAGATTAACTTCACAGGCTAGAACAAAATTTTGTTCTTCACCTTGCTCCATTACTACCCATTCCAAAACTCTAAAAATCCTTCATACCTGTTAATGATACTCTTCCCTAAACCCTACACATTCCTTATCGCTATACATGCCTGAACCACACAAACCCCAAACTTTTCCTTAATGCTACCCATCCCTGGAATCCCTATCTCCCCCTTAACTCAACTTTCCTGGAATTCTGCCGCTTAACGAAATTTATCCCTGAACTCTAAAAAACCTTCCTATGCCTTATTGCTACCCTTTTTTGTACCAGAAAAAACATACTATCCTTTAACACTACCCATCCCAGAACCCTAAACACTCATTGCTACCCTTTAATGCTTCATTTCTGAACTCTAAAAAACCTAACAACCCTAATGCTACTCTTCTCTGAGCCTTTACTCTACTCACCTTACAGAAAGGATTTGTACATGGCACTAGGAGCACAAGTTTTCTTTTTTTTTACAGTTTAATATAGCGCGAACTAGACCCAAAGATATCAGGTATCGGAGCTCGTTACATGAGCACGAGTTTCATTACAGTTCGACAGGTTAATGTGTGTTAGGCACGGGGAGAGTAAGTGATGTTCCCAGAATCACAGGATGTTGAGCGTCGTTGCCAAGACTCAAACCCGGTTAACCAGCATCGAGGTTGACCGCTCTAGCGGTATGGCTACATCCTTATATATTCAAAATGTTGCTTTGAATATAAAAGAATGAGCCAGTGAGATTTGTTAAGATATTATTGAAAGACATTAACAACAATGGAGGAGTACCCCCTAGACGCAAAATATACAATGAAGGAATTTCTTCTGTATCTGGAGCTTAAGGCTCAGGTTAGCAATAGTTGCCCCAACCCTTAACCGGACAGTAGTTGTCTATTTGAGAAGACCCCTCACTCACCAACCTGGTTGGTGACATGCTTCATCATTGGGGTACCACCCCATAGGCCGAGTGCCCATAGGGTGTGCTACGACACCTGGTTACAGTGGAGCGGGTTTCTTGTTTTTTTTATATGTGCAAAAAGTAATAGTGATAAGTGTATTAAAAAGGGCCAAGACTACTCACATCAAGATTTTATTCTTGAGTGCTTGATCCCTGTTAAAAATTATATGTGGCACCAGTGCCTATTTAGGAAGGCTTTGGTGTCTCGAGAAGTGTGGTAAATCTAAAAATAGCGTAGTGTGCTATGTGAATTAGTTAAAAGTAGGTCTACATGTTTCAACCATGTTCAAAATTATTTGGTTTTCGTCAGGACCGTGTGTTTTGAGCGGGGTGGTACGCACACGCTAAGGCGCGCCCTGCCCTCGTTCAAATGAAGACCACAAATTGTGGTCTAATGTAAAAGTGTGTTTTATCCTGGTTCAGGAGAAAAAACACTTGAAGCGGTAAATTAGTGCTTCATGGGCATCGAGTGTTCCAAGACGGCAAGTATCCGTCACTTACGGCTTCTGCTCGTCTTTCGTATAAACCTACTTGGTTCTCACTCGGAAATGCCCCGTGGAGTGAGAACCAAGTAGGTTTATACGAAAGACGAGCAGAAGCCGCAAGTGACGGATACTTGCCGTCTTGGAACACTCGATGCCCATGAAGCACTAATTTACCGCTTCAAGTGTTTTTTCTCCTGAACCAGGATAAAACACACTTTTACATTAGACCACAATTTGTGGTCTTCATTTGAACGAGGGCAGGGCGCGCCTTAGCGTGTGCGTACCACCCCGCTCAAAACACACGGTCCTGACGAAAACCAAATAATTTTGAACATGGTTGAAACATGTAGACCTACTTTTAACTAATTCACATAGCACACTACGCTATTTTTAGGTTTACCACACTTCTCGAGACACCAAAGCCTTCCTAAATAGGCACTGGTGCCACATATAATTTTTAACAGGGATCAAGCACTCAAGTATAAAATCTTGATGTGAGTAGTCTTGGCCCTTTTTAATACACTTATCACTATTACTTTTTGCACATATAAAAAAAACAAGAAACCCGCTCCACTGTAACCAGGTGTCATAGCACACCCTATGGGCACTCGGCCTATGGGGTGGGACCCCAATGATGAAGCATGTCACCAACCAGGTTGGTGAGTGAGGGGTCTTCTCAAAGGGACAACTACTGTCCGGTTAAGGGTTGGGGCAACTATTGCTAACCTGAGCCTTAAGCTCCAGATACAGAAGAAATTCCTTCATTGTATATTTTGCGTCTAGGGGGTACTCCTCCATTGTTGTTAATATCTATCCCTGGGGACCAGGAGTTCCCACTACACATAGTCTGTGTAATCTCCCTTACTCTCTCCTTTGATTTACACATTATTGAAAGACACTCACTGCCAGTGTTTCTGATTCTCATGATCTCCTCCCATTGTAATGCCTACAGGGGATGCGAAAGGAAGAAGAGGGCAATTTGAGGAAAAAAGACGAAGTGACAATCAGAAATTTTGTGCAAAAGATCAGTTTTTCATACCAAGTTTTATGAATAAAGAGGGTCTTTTTTTAAACAGCATGTAATGTGAGGATGCAAGATCCTAGACAGAAGCAACAGAATATATTTTATTTGCATGTAAAGAGAGTGCTACGTTTGCTACCTTTGATAGGCACTAGAATCGTGAAAACAGTCTGTCCACTGCTAAATTAACACTAGACTGTTGTGTAGTTCCTATATTCCCAATAGCCTATGCACATTGGAATAATATATCCTATAGATGTGAAGTAGGACTTATGTCTACTAGGTCGCTATCGAATATATTAGACTTAAATTGTGAGTGCCTGCTAGCTCAGAGGTCACTAGAAACTTTCTCGAATAAACAAGAAGGGATTAGTTTCTGACAACCGCAAAAAACATGACAGCTTTGTTTCCCCAAGATAAAACTGATCTTCAGAGTCATGGAAAATAGATAGATATTTTACTCAGTCATTCGTGCATGCTTCGTTTCACCAGAGGTGCAGAGAAATAGAGAGACAGACATTTTCAATGAAAGTATTTATTGAACAGTCTTCTTTCTCATGCAAAAGAAATGAACTGCTACAATCGTAATACTGGCTGTAAAGTATAATGCATACAGCAGGAAGAGTATTATAAAATAATACTGTAAAAGCATGGTATAGTTTCTAAGCCATAAAATACATACATAAATAAATAAAGTCTAGAAGTACTCAATTGGTGCTTCTAAAATACGCCTACCCTGATGTACCTAACCTATGTCTAGTATGAGGGAAGAAGTAAGTGAGGTGTAGCATAAGTTTAGTATTCTTTGCCAAGAATCTTATCCAAGATTTCTCTTAGGGTCTAATCAGCTCCGTACCTTGGTTTAGAATGAAGGAGGTCAGTCTCAGGACTCAATTTCCCAACACCCCGCAAGGGAAGTTTGGAAACACTGGAGCTGGATTTCTCGGCAAGAAAAAAGACAGCTTCTCTCTCCGTGCTTCTGCTGGAGGGTCATCTTCCTTCGGCACTTGCTGTAGCGAGATGCGTTGGGCAAGTAGATAGTCGAACTGCTCCAAACCACTGTGTGTTTGCTATGGCAAGTGTGGGCATATTTATACCTTGAAGGTGCCGAGTTTGACATAAAGTTGGACAATATAGCGTCATCAAAGAGTCTCAGTTCTTTGAAAACTCCATGAGTTCTTGGACAAATCAATATTCAAGCAAGGGGAATTCCCTAACTGCTGAAGCCGAGTTTTCCAAGAAATCGTTGTGCATTTTCGGAACTAGTGGAAGTAGCCATGATGTATTTGGACTGCATGAGCTATGTCTAAATCTGATTATGATTTCTATGCCTATATAAGGATATGGTGATTTATACCTATATAAGGGTATGCATCGGGAAAATTACACTAGGGTCCTAAAATGCTATACAACCCCCACTCCGCTTTATTATGTTCGACATTACTAAATTTAAGCACTAAAACATATCTAAAGCATGTGTTTACAATCCCACCCAAAAAATAGAAAGAATGCATTTGAAAATGGTTGTACACATAAAATAAGTATTTGTACAGTACGCATTTTAAAGCAATGATTTCATTGTAACCATATGATATGATATAGGAAATGCTAACTGAATGAATTACAAAAATGACATTTATGGAATGCCTCTTAGTTACAGAAGAAAATGTCGAGACCATCCCATAGCAGAATATATAAACTGTTCTGGTTTGTGGATAAGGTCAATATTGTTTCTGGGAAGTATTCAAAGGGTTCTTGTTCTCTAAGAATAGTTCTACTTTAAGCAGATTACTTTGTGCCAAAGTTCAGTTTTGGAAAAAAGTCAAATCAAATCATAGAAAAATATAGTTCCAAAGTTAGAATTTTTTTGTTTTGAAAAAACGAAGGTCAAATTCAAAGTTGATAGAACGCTGTGTGCTAATTTCAAAAGTTATTCTCGGTGTCAGGAGAAAACCTTAAATCTTCTAAGCTGGCAAAGAAATCGTCTACCACACTATTTGGAAGCTGAACTACTTTATTAAGTAGATCAATCGTACACAGATGAGAAGCATCGCCGTCAGCGTCAGTCGCATTAGCAATGTTCACAGTAGATGGTACCTGTGTGCCTGTTGGTCCACGTATCTCACCCTCAGCTGGAATTGCCAGTGAGATCTCAATGAATGCCGTTATCAGAATTGGTAGCCATCGGGTGCAACACAATGCATGAGCCGTTACCGAACCAAGCAAAGCGTCAACATCCGTTGGCAGTGCTGATGGAAGTGTTAGACAGATATCCAACACGAATTCCTCTCCACAAAGCAGGCATCGTAGAACAGGTAAGATGCAATCTTGCCAGATTGGTCTGAATGATAGGAACCACTTGGTATTCAGATCTCTCAAATGAGCCAAGCCAAGAATCTGTGTTATGCATT
Organism: Lissotriton vulgaris; assembly: GCF_964263255.1. Taxonomy (NCBI): domain Eukaryota; kingdom Metazoa; phylum Chordata; class Amphibia; order Caudata; family Salamandridae; genus Lissotriton; species Lissotriton vulgaris. The sequence goes on from NC_141693.1 coordinate 162,877,952, forward strand.
GCCAGAAGAGTGTTCGCCATGGTTATCTGGGTATTGCTGGTGACTAGACTTGCCATAACGGAGCAGGAGTAATAAAAACAGTATCCCTGCTACAAGTCCCAAGACGAGAGGGAGGCCGCCGAACACAGAGTGCACGAAGTTAGGAAAAATGCCTAGGACTGCTTCAAAGGGTGCCTACAGTCCCGAAAAAATCATCTTAAATACATTTACAATACCACTGGTGCCAGACATGTTTAAGATACGACCTAAGATTTCTGTGAAATGTATGGGGCAGTTTGTTGATAATAAGGCATGAATCTCCGCAGAAGACCTTGCAACTTGCAGATCATACATCTCTCTGGACGAGGTCAGTGGCGCAGTTTTTTGTAAAAGAATGGCTTTCACTCTGCTTAAAGTATCAATTCGTATAGAAGAGATGTTCAGTGAAGACTCCCTGTCTGTCTTAGTTTTAGGAAACAATACTTGCATACAGCAAGTGACCCTGGCTGACACACTAACGAGATAGGCTATTCCTGGCATCATTCCACAACAGCTGTGATCATTCAACATTATGTAGCTCCCATTGGAAAGCTGCCTAAAAATTGGATTTATCACTGCTGCCGGGGCACCCTGCAGATGGCATGATATGTTGTTTGAAGAACCATCACAGGCTCAATGTAAATTAATGCCCAGACATAGAAGTGTACCACTCAATGTGGTTTTGCAATTTATACCACTACGAAATACCTCCTTTTCCCCACTCCAACATTTGTGTGTGTATGGTAAATCCCAGGTCGACTTCATGTACTCTTTACCCAACCTTTCATACCTTTTCAGGCCTGCTGGTATGTGTTTTAAGCAATACTGAAACTGGAAAATCACCACTGGTATCGTGATGGTGCCATGTATTATCCATTTAGCGGCTGGTTTCTCAGAAACGGTTCATGGTAATCTCTCCAGTTTATCTAAGCTCAGCACCGTATAGTCTGCTCCCCTCTGTACCAAAGAGATTTATTTATCTGTAAGGTAACTCCAGTAAACAATGACGTGGTGTTGATTAGACGCCAAGGCATATAGCCTGAACGAAGGTTTTGTAACGTTAAGCCTAGCAGCATTATAGAACGCAATTGAGACTGGCCATGTTGTAACATGAGCAAGTCCTGTTCCATTATGTCTATTGCAGAGGATACAATGCTGTATAAAGAATAAATTCTGGATGACAGAGTTGTTAAACCATTGTCAACCACAGAGAGAGCTTTCTCTAAATTAATAAATCAATTTCTCGTATTCGTTCTGTAGTTTCCATTTGCGTGCCTTTCCATGCTTCATTATAAGCAGCGTAAATACCGGCGCATATGAAACGTTTATGACGTTGTTTGGGTGGTCCTTACAAGAAGTCTCTCAAGTTAACGCCATCTTTAAGTAAAGATAAGTGTTGTTTAATATCTGGGAGTGAAGATTTTTGTAGCCACTCAAGGCATAGTTTTCCTACACTGTAAGTTGTTATTATCCCTGGATGTTGTCTCTGGATATATCTTGGATCTGGCCTAGTTACTGTGAACCCTTGTGTCTTGTTCAGGAAACTATCTAAGTATGGGCGAAATTTGTGGTAAGCGAATTCGCGCAAAAGTGAATTTGCGGTCCGCAAAATCCGCAAATTTGTGCGAATTTGCAGGTTTCTTTTTAATTTTGCGGGGCGCTTTGCGTGTTCGTTTTTTTTTTTCTGCGTCGCGACCGCGAAGTTACTCATGTGGTCGTACATGGGCGCGGTCATCTTGTTTTCAGTGTTCGCGCTGCGTAATTCCATTTCCAGGCGCCAGTTGCATGCTCGCGTTGTGCATTTCCTACGTGCGGGCCGCAATTACGTGTTTGCGTCCGTTTTTGCATGCTCGCGGGGGAACTATCACGCGAACTTACCCAAGGGGTCACAATGGGCGCAGCCATCTTGTTTTTCATTCATTGCTATGGTTCTGGGCATGCTTTTTCAATCCTCCCTTAATCTTTGCAATCCTTTGTTTCTTTGAACTTTGTTTTCATTTTTTTTACTCATTATCTATCTCTTTATTTTTCCACATCTATATTTTGTGTTTTTTTCTGCTTTTGGTTACTTAAAACTACTTTTTTTTAACTCTTTTCTTTTATTTACTTTTCCCCTATTCTTTCTTTCCAATTTATTTTACTTTCCTGTCCAGGACCATGGCAAAGGGAGCCGGGAAGAACATGAAGGGGAAGGGTCCCTTACCCCGTACCCGGCTCCCTTGTGGGCGCTTAAGGGGGGAGGCAGTAGTAGCCAGGGAGATCTTCAGCACAGTGAAGGTGGCCGCACTGGTTTTCTTCATCCAGCGCACCTCCCCAAGACCGTCGCAGCAGGCGGCAGGCCCGGTGCCGGGTACGGGCTCCGGGAGCGTCACCAGCTATGGGAGTAGGTGTGCCGGGCCATGTATCGGGAGTCAAGGGTCCGGCGCACCTACAGCCAGGCGACGCACCGGTGTTCCGACATATTCGACTGGGAGCAAGACCTGCTCAACCTGCTTGGAGTCGAGATCCCGGGCCTTGGTGAGTAGTAGTAGCTAGTATTTAATCACTACTTTGTTTTCTCCTGCTCTGTGTTATGATATTGCAATTTGTTTTTTTCGAAGAGCAAGAATGCTGCTGATTACATTGCAGGTAAATTATGTTTCAAAAGCTTCTGTGATTGCTGGTGCTCGCCTGCTCACTGGCGGTGCTACTATGCTTACTTGTTTTCAATTTTGTTCTCATTTGGCCTGAGTGATTATTTATGAGTGAGAACTGCGTAATGCTAGACACTAGAGACTAAAGTCCAGTCCTTCCTTTGTACTCCTGCCAAGAGAAAGTGGTGGTGGATTGATAGTTTGAGTATATTATGACATGTTATTTAGTAGGAAACTTTTTACTGGTCTGCAATCATGACGGACTGTGTCTGTCACTTCGCGTGCTGCGGAGTGCTGCCTGCCAGTCCTAGTAGTACCTTTTTGTAGTTGGTTTAGTGAGTTACATAACTTTCCAAGTAGACGGTCCGCAAATCCAGCAATACTAATATCCTAGTAGACCACATCAGATAGGTCAATAAATTTAGTGCAATTGTTGTCTATTTCCCCGAAATAATTTGTTATTGTTTTTTTGAAATATTTGATTTGGTTGACAACAATCATCCATGTTTGTGTCTTTCTTTCATGTACATCAGATCCCCCCAGCGGGAAGAGGACAGAGGTGGAGGTAGCGGCGCCGGTGGAGCAGGAAGGCCAGGATAGGTCCGCCGAGGGCTCCTCCGCTGGCCCCAGTAAGTTTTCCTGTTAATATTATTAATTAAACTTCCCTATCTTTTAGAGCACCTATTTATTCCAAACGTTCCTCATAATTCTATTTTTTCCTAAATCGTCTTTGATCTTCTTGTAAACTGTTTTAAATTCTTATCCTGCCTCTACTATGACTCTCTGTGCTACTACTAGATTATTATTAGTCTGTCTGTTTAGCTAGCTAAGCTTGCACAGTTGGCAAAAGGTGAACTGTTAAACAAAACTCCTATTCAGCAATAGCTCTAGGCACTGAGTGCAGTCGTCTGGGTTGTCCATAATGTCTATTGAAGTCTTCTAAATGTTTATGCTTTGACAATTCCCAACAATAAAATGTCAATGGCCACCAAGAATAAGATACTAGTTTACTTTTTGATTGGATAGAAGAAAATACTACTACTGTTGCAGGGACTATTCTGCACATACAGAACTATAGACAAGAAATAGGGCATTGGTTATAAATTATAATAGGTGCGGTTAGACTTTCCACATACCTCAGTCATACCAGCAGTCGAACCCCCAATCTCCTTACTGACTAGCTAGTGTGTCAGAGAGTAATTATTTTGCTCCCAAATGCACCGATGATCCCCAATGATTATACAACCCAGAGAACATAAGACTATGGGGTCAGAGTCCCGACCTCTCAGAGTCGCGGACTCATGCTTGCAAATTGCAAACCCTTTCGCTCACTCACTCATGACCAAAAACCACAGAGTCTATGTAAGTTTTAACGCTTCATTAAAAGTAAAACAAGTAGCTCTGTGTGTACTTATATAAAAACATTTACTAAAATCAATGTCATATAACAAACGGAGAACGACTAAATAGTGGCTGATTTCACACATTAATTGTGGGAGAGCCCTCACCTGGTTGGAACTTAAAGTTTTGGTGGGGATGGATCGTTGATGACTCCGACTAAGAAATGATGATGATCTTGCTCTTGTTCATAGAAGGGAAGCTTCTGTCTGTTATGAGAAAAATGGTGCATGTTAAAAAGCAAGCATTCATCAGTTGTTAAAAAAGTGTAGCATCACATGTTATGGCTAAGCATAAATAAAAAACACCCTTCCCTGAAGAAAGGGACATTTTTAGTTTAGACTAGAGAGTCACAAATTATTAAATTTGTTTATGTAGTACTAGCAACTTTTTTTAATTCCTAGACAAAATAGGGAGTTGTGTATATGGCATCTAAAATATATAATGTTTTTTCTAGGCGTAACACCATCGCCACAGCCAACCACCAGTGCCAGGGCCAGCATGGAGTTGAGCACTCCAGGGTCAGATGTGGTGCCACAGCCATCAGGAACTGCTGTGGGGGATGCCACGGTAGTGGCGGGCATTGGTAAGCTATTATATTCCTTACTTATTGAGATTGCAGAGTGGGCTCTCTGCAGGGGTGTATATGTTGTACAGTACAAGTACACTTTACTGTTAAGAAGACTTACAAACTAAGTTTTTGTCAACCAGGTAGAAGACAGTCACCCTTGACTTCTCATTAGCAATAGCGGCGGACGTTGACGAGGAACCAATGGCCTCCTCTAAATTTGACTTCAACTCAGCTGTGAAAGTTTTTTCGAGAAGCCAAGTCAGATCAGAGATGAACTTGATGGATGGGATGAACGAAATGGGAAAGAAGGGTTTAAGGAAGGACGAGCGAGTGAAAATTAATGACTGGCAAAGAATGATACTTGTTTTTGAATGCTGCCCGAGGTGGCTGGGAGTCTGATGCATGGTCTGATGCATGGCCGGTTGAAGGCTGAAGCAAGGATGGGTGGAAGGAGAAAGAAAAGAGGACTTCCTGGATGGGTAAAACAGAAACTGTATGTGTGTGTAATATATCCTTTGGTTCAAATTCAAATGCAAGTCAAGCACGGATGCATGGCTGGCGTTTTCCCCCAAAAAAAGCAAAAGGTTGTTTTTCGGTGAGAAAAAGTAAGGTTTGTCCAGTTGAGAGTCAGACATTAAGAAGAATGATTGACATTTACTTTAAATGGATGGATGCCTGCCTGCCTGGATGGTATCTTCTTCATAGTTAGCATAGGTGAATGTAGACAGAGTAGACGGTCACTGGATGAAGAGTCTTACTTTGAAGAGCATGTAACACCGCACGTCCGTGCCAGAGTAGCAAAGCCGAGGAAAGTAGAAGTTGTAATTTTTCAGAATACTACCATGACTAGTAACAGTAGTTTGCAAGCACAGCATATATCCGGCGATTACGGTGGCCACTCACTCACTACCTCTGTTAATAATTTTTTTTACAACTCTGTCATTCATGTGTGGCCTATCGGTGTTCACTCAATCAAAAACAAAGCACCTAAATGTCATCCCATATGTAAGCAAATATCCTGTGAAGGGATATATGATCAGATTATTTATCTTCTTCATTTTTCTTTTGTAGGAGTCAGGGGCAGGGCAGGGTGAAAGTTAAATTAATTGAACAGTAGCCCTTGTAACAGAGTATGGCAAGTGCCACCCCTAATAGAAAAGTAAGAGCTTCACCACCTGCATGTACTGGACTGGTAACAGTAACGCAAGTCAGTGTCATCATGGCTTGCATCTGTTTTTTTCAGGTGCAAGTTGACTGTGCTTGCATTATGCCGGCTTCCACAAGTTTACGGACCAATTTCGCTAAACAAGAGAGAAGAAGAAAACTGGTGTTGTGTCTGAATCTAATGTAGTGAGTCCATATAGTGCTAGTAGAGTTCCTGAAACACCCACTAATGTTAGAGCAGAGGGCAACGAAGTGGGAGGATAGATAGATATGTGCCACAAATGTTATGACTGTGCTTGCAAGTTGCAAGTACTACTGTGACACAACTTTATGCTGAATTATTTTGTGTTAATCTTAAAGAGCATTGGTTACAGTATGTTTTTCTTTCTTCATATAGATGCTCATTCCAAACTAACAAGGAAGGAGTTGGCTAGACGGGCACGGCAACGGAAGCTGGAGGCAATTTTCGTCGAATATCGGCAGCTGGTGGCCCAGGAGGACACGCAGTCTCAGTCGACATCAACATCCACGACAGCTGCATCCTCCTTCCGCCCACCCAGGGTCATCCAGTCAGCGCAAGCCTTCAGCAGTAGGAAGCTGTGGTCCCGCAGCCACCCGCCACCGGCAAGTAGCAAAAAAATCAGCTCCCCCCCACAGCAGGTGCAAGGCTTGTCTGTACCCCTTGACCCTCAGAGTGTCCAACCCTTGAGCAGGAGGTGGCGAGGCTGAAAACCCTGCTCAAGGACCTCCACAGAGAGCATCGTAACCACCTGGCCAAAGGACACCGCCGGTGGAAGTAGAGGAGAGACTGTCCCTTGCCCTTCTTTTAAAGACTTTTTGGGGGGGGTGGGAATTGGGCGCTGGGGTTTTTGGACTTTAGGGGACTGATTTGATTCATGGACATTGGTTGGGGTTAGGGAGGGGGGTGGCTTGGGTCTTCTTGTGGGATAGTTTATTTTTGTTAGGGCTCCAATAATTATTTATTTCTCTACTTAAACATAGCATACACATTTTCTTTTACTGTTTTTGTGGTGGAGGCGGTGGGGGGTTAACTGTACGCTTGTTCTCCGGAAACTTAACTGGCTAATTGATTCAAATTGTCTAATCGCCCAAATTTGTACAAAAGTGCCACTGACAGAGTTAGTGAATTCAATTGTCCTACTACTTTACTAGTACTACCGTCAGTCTCTCCTCTCCTCCTACTCCATTATTCTTCCTCCCCCAAAATGCTTATCTTACCTGTGATTCGTGTTTGAGAATAGGGCTAGGCACAGGGCTGGGTGCATGGCATATGGCGATTAAGGTTGGCTATGGAATCCTGGACAGATGAAATGTCATTGTTGTGGTGGTGGTAGTAGTAGTGGTACACACTGGCAGTAGCAGCATATGAAAAAAAAAGGATTAAACATTGAGTGGCCTGAGTGTAGCAATAGAACAGTACGATAGATAGCACAGTACACAGTAAGAATATATCCTCAGATTCCTTCACCATCCTTGAAATTGATTTTCTGTTGCTTTGACCTTATCCGCCCCAGCAAGAGTGTGGAATTATTGTTGTCATTTAGCCACACCTCAATGAAAACCACACAGCCCGCGGGAAGAGGGTTAGGGTTTGAAAATTGGATGGGAATGGGGTTTTTTGGGAAAGTTTTGTAGAGAGAGGGAAAAAAACCACAGCATGGACAAACAACAAATGAAGAAAAACAAATCTTTGGATACGAAGATATCCATAAATCTTTTAAGGGACATAAAGGAAGTACACTGCTGCATGCATGAAGTTGTTTGCTAAATGGATGGTTAGGTTACTAAAAAGTAGTACTTACTACAACTTACTAACTATGAAGAAACATTATATGACAGTACAGGGCTGCAGTAATTACGCAATTTCACTTGCCTATCTGCCCTCAGAGAATATAAACACTTATTAGTACATTAAATTAGTTTTAAAAATAGCATAGAAACTTATAAAATAGCTGGAGGGATGAATTTGAAGCAGAGAGCAAACAAACGCACAGAGTCACACTCATAAAAGTTCACAACAATAACATTATTTAAAAGATAAGGAGAAGTGAAGAGGATACTGTAACTGTATGTTGTAGGTGTCCTGTTCAATTTGGGAAGTTGCATGCATCCAGCCATTTCTCTTATTCGCGGTACTCCTCCATTTCATCTGGCGCTCTGTCGATCAATCTTGGTGACCAGACAGACACACTGTCCACTGCCTGCCTGGCGGATGCGGAATTGCGGATCGCTAATGGTAAGCCTTAGTTAATCGTTTTTCCCATCACAGGGTAAAAGCTGGCCAGTAATTGTTGATGGAAAAACAGGAGGTGATATTAAAAAACACCACAGAGAAAAAAATATAAGGTACGGTGTGAAGTGCAAAAATAACACTTTCAGTTTCAGTTTCAGAGGCGACAGTAGTATTACATACAAGCATCATTTCTAAAGTACATACTCTGCGTCTTCTTTTCAAGGATAGTAATTAGCACACAGAACAGCAGGCCAGGGCCATGCAGACGGCCAAGGCAGGCACCACTGAGTGAAGCAACCTGATGTAGCATACCTCTTTGACACAGACAGACAAGGCATATCTAATTGTATGCAGCAAGCTACATAGCCATAGCCGCAATTTTACATGAAGTACTGTCTGGACTCTGGCATTACTACACTACACTGGCTCGACCACTCCATACCACGTCTAGACAGACATGTAGTTCGGCTGTAGTTGTTGTTGACTGGTTTACCTGTTTGCCACTCACAAAATGGCCATAGTTCTTCCGTAAACCGAAGATGATGATCCATTTATCCCAGTGAGTGACTGTAAAGAAAAAAGATATTATGTAACTTTGATCATCAAGACTCATCATCATCATGGTATATTGGCAAACTCAATGTTGTTCATGCAGTCGCAGTCTACACCGTGAGTCAAAGGACATTTTGCATATTAAAAAATATAACGTAGTGGCCCCTGCAGTAGAAGTACAATTTGAATTAAACAAGGTAAAAAAACACAGAGTAGACTTGAGTTACATTTAGTGTGTAAAAGATTAAATAATAACAGAAGACATATGATGATCCGTTTCATGCACAGCAAACAAACAGCAATTGCTTTCTTCAGAGCCAGCCAGCCAGTGCTGTCCACTGCATGCCATCTCATTATTTATTACCGGTTCCACTTTTTGCCTGCATCTTGTTCTTAAAGTGAAGGCCCACAGGGAAGCCTCTTGTGTCAATTTCAGAAATAACTGCCAGATATCAGCATATAGTCAGTAATTCCAGTCCCACTTCTTTTGAAGGGACTCGTCTACGAAGCCACAGTTTCTTCATTTGCGTAATCCAGCCATCTGCCTTGAGGGAAATGGATAGGGGGAGTCTGGAGGAGGAGGACAGAAGAGCATGACTGAGTTGTGAACTTGTGAACTTCAGGATTGCAGACAGAGACACCTTCAATAAGGAAATAAGATGAAAACAGCGCTGCTGATGGATTTGTTGTGATTAGAGTTTTGTTGTGGTAAAAGTTGCAAAACAAAGAAAGACACACAGGAGTAAAAGTGAATAAGGAGTCAGGACGAAAAAAAAGGAAGTCGGTTTCAGGCCTCGGTGTCAGGGAAGTAGAGCTCGTCCTCAAACTCTGTGAATTGAGACAGGAGTAGGTCAGCTAACAGAGAAGAACTTTCGTCGGTGTCCTCCTCTTCCTGCGTGGATTCACGTATTTTGTAACCTGGTGGTATGAAGTGCTGATTCATCTTGATCACTGTTAACCTCTCCACACTTTTGGGAAAGAGGCGGGTCCTTTTTGAAGTTACAATGGTACCAGCTGCACTGAAAACACGTTCAGAAGACACGCTTGCAAGTGGGCAAGACAAATAATTTAGAGCCAGCTTGGTGATCAGTGGCCATTGACCCCTTTTCCCAAACTAATACAGCAATGGGTTGTGATCAATGTAGACCTTTGTTGGGTCATCCAGATAGGCCTGCACCATCCACTCAAGGTCATCCAGGTCTGCTCCACTTTGCGTACAATCTGTGGCATTTGCATCAGCACTGGAACGAGCAAACCCTTGATGAGTTATCCAATCCGCTTCCGACAATATTATGGCTGGTCCTGGTGCAGGTGAGGATGATTTTACGGTTGCTGTTGTAGGTATCGGCTGTGAGGGAAAGTGACTGCCTTCGGCCACAGAAGTGGACCTAGACGCCAAATGGCCTGCTGCTTCAGTAGTACTTGTGGTGGCTCCTTCAATTTCCTGCCGCTCTTTTTCGAACCGAGTGGCTGACAGAGCTAGCCTATGTTTGTACTTTGAAACATCTGCTTCAGTAAAAAGGAATGCATGCTTTGCTGGTCAGTGCCTTTTTGTACTGTGGATCCAGAATAGTGGCACAAATGTAATGTTCTGTATGTATTTTTTTAAGCCTTTCATTGTCAACTAGGCGGGTTAATAAGCTCTCCGCCAACGGATATGCGTCTTGCTTGTCAGTATCATCTTTGAACGTTGAAGACACAGCCTTCAGTTGGTGCTCTAGCATGCGCAACAATGAGATAGCTTTGCCCAAAGTACAGTCCTCCCTGCTGATTTCACGCATGAAGACCTCAAAAGGACGAAGCATGTCTGTCAGGCTTTTAAGTAGGTCCCATTCCTCCAACTCTAGCCTCATGTCTTTCATAGAAGAACCCAGTGCAAAGACATACTCATTGATTACCAAGCACTGCTCAGGCAGACGCTCAAGCATGTAAAAGGTTGAGTTCCAACGTGTTACCACCTCCTGGATGAGTCCTCTGACTGGCACTCTACGGTCATGTTGAAGTTTCCTCAGCTGCTTCCGGGCCTTAAAAGAATGGCTGAAATGTGTGCAGATTCTTCGCAAGGTGGTCAGTAACTTGCTGACTGTGTTTTTTTTTTTCAAGAAATCTTGAACAACAATGTTAATACTTTGCGCCAAACACAGCTCTCTGAAATAGGCACCATTATTCATGGCCTAACTATATTACTGCCTTTATCCGTGGAAACATAACCAATCATGCGCTTTCTTGGTTGCAGCCATTCAAAGACCTTACTGTTAAACTCCTCCAAAATGTTTACTGCAGTATGATATTTCTCCATGGCAAACATGGCTACTGTTGCATGTTTCCGACTAGCTCGAAAAAATGTGGCAGTGTCAACACCTGCAGACATCTTTTCTCTAACCACTGCAAAAGAGACGCAGTGTGCAGTGATGCACATGTAATCAAGGGCTTGGCAACTGGTCCACATGTCTGTTGTCAGGTGGATAGTGTGAACAGCACTCTTCTGCAAAGCTGCCCCAATCACCTCCAACACATCTTGATGTAGTGCTGGAACCGCCACTCTGGCAAAATAGGACCGGCTAAGAACCTTCAATTTAGGGCAGACTGTTGCCACATATTGTCGAAAACCCACCCCTTCCACGAAAGAAAAAGGGAGAAGGTCCAGCGCTAACATTTTAGCAAGCATTGCATTATAAAGATGTGCAGTTGGGTGGTTGTGTTCCAATGGCGCATCTGAACAAAACATGCTTTTAATGGTGGTCTGGACCGTTTTCATATGTGATGAGGATGCACACCTCTTCAACCCAGTTAGGCTCATTTATGTACTTTTTTGCATTGGTGTCTCCACCAGCCTACTGTGCCTCCTTGATGTTGTTGGGGTACAGGAGGATGTGGGCGCTACCACTGCAGTACTGCTGCCAGGGGTTCTGTGTGTACCAGAAAAAATGTCTCTTGGTTGTTCTCCTCCCCCCTGCATGATCAGCTCCTCTTCGTCATCAGATGCAATATCAATGTCTACATTTGGATTTGTACTTTCGGCTTTCCGGACGTTACTTAGGTGCACCTCCCACTGGATAATGTGGTGTTTTTATAGATGACCTCGCTGGCCCCCGGTACCATAGTTGGTACCAAGCTTACCCCGTCAAACTACTTGTTTACAAATCGAACAAATGACTAGGTTTTCCTCCTTTTTGCTAATACTAAAGAAGTCCCAAACTGGGTACTGGAGATTTCTGGTGGTGGTGGCTGAATGTGACTCTGTTGTGCACTTACAGCACCACTACTTGATGTAATGTAGGTCGAGCTGGATGAAGGTCCCTACAGGCCCTTCTGACGAGAAAATATGGAATCTGTAGGTCGTGTTGTTGTAGTAGTTACCTGTGTTGGTGGTGGTACTAGTGCCACGCCGCCCACATCCCGCTTAGCAGCAATTCGAGATAGGGTAGAAATGTCTGTCTGCTGCATGTCCGCTGGAGCTGGATTGACGACTGTGATGACTGGGTCGTCATCGTCAGACTGTTCATCAGCAGCAGGATCCACCACTTCTACTTCTTGTTCGTCGTCATCACCCATAAGTGAAAGCCTTGCGGGAACCTTCCTTTTAGGCTTAGCTACCTTTGTCTGCTCATGGCGTGCCTCCCTCTCAGACTGCATTGGTGGGTTCCAATCAAGATCAAGATCATCAGAAGGAAGGGGGCTTGAAGAAAAACGTGTACTAGCCCTCCTTTGCCTTTTTCTTGCTGGGTATCTGGAAGACAATGGATCATCAGGATGAGTGGTTTGCTCGGATGATACCTCCGCTTGAATCTCAATTTCCTGATGTGCCCTTACTCCTGGAGGAACAAGCATTGTGGGCAGTTGTGCCTCTCCATGCGCCTCTCCATGCACCTCTACTTGCACCTCTATTTGCGCTACTCCTTGTACCTCTTCTTGCGCCTCTACTTGTGCCACTCCTATCACCTCTACTTGCGCCTCTACTTGCGCCACTCCTTGCACCACTCCTTGCGCCTCTCCTTACACCTCTCCTTGCGCCTCTCCTTGCGCCTCTCCTTGTTGCACCTGTGGTTGTCATTGCGGCTGTGGTTGAACACTCGTCAGATGAGTTACACCCTGCGTTGATTGGATGCTACTTTCTTGCTATGAGTCAACGCCAACATCACTGGTCGATGGTGATTGAGCAATTAAAGTGGCTGAATCTGCGGCACTCATGGCCTTGGGCCTAACTTGCCGTGGTGGCACTGAGACCAATGAAGCTGAGGTGCTGCTCCCAGCTTGGTCCCCGGTGGACACCGCTGCTGCAGGCGTAGTTTTTTTCCCCCAAAAAAGTGTCTATGGGCTCACCAGTCTCCTTGGTAAGTGGCGCTACTTGCTTCTTCTGCTCCTTCTTACTGGCAGTGCCACTGGCAACTTTCTTGGTAAAGGAGCTATGGCCACCTTTCTTTTGGGCCCATCTTCTTAAGTTGTCAGAACAGCAGGCCGCAGTTGCACAAGTTGCAGAGTTGTCTGTGGCCCCACGTGACGTCACGTCACGTTGTGCTGCACACACCGCAGCAGGACTTCTTCCTGGCACTGATGATGAATGAAGAGGATGATTCGTGGTTCTCTTTGTGCACCTAAAAGCAGAGGAAGCCAGAGGAACACCAGTTAAATAAATGTTGCATATGTCGTGCTTCAATTAATATTTGCAACTAGGCATTTATTATTATTACAACACACCCAAAAATGGAAAGACCAAAAATAAAAATTGCAATTATTTCTAATCAAAAATGGATGTTTACATTGATAGAAGAGAGACCACACAGAGAGAGTTGTTTCATGCCCCACTAAGTACCCCTGGGCATAATGGATGAAAGCAGGGCAGAATGGGTGCAGCCCTATGGCACAAAGCACACTGCCTGGCTTCAAAATGGCCCCTTTACCCCCACCCTCATGGCCAGGCCCTGCCTGGACCAGGCCTCAAAACGTCCCCCACCCACATGGCCAGGACCCAACACTACCCCAAAAAATCGAAAAATACACAAAAGACACCACAATCCAATGCAATCCATGCCCTAAATGATGTTTAAATTCAAGAGACCCCACAGAAAGACTTGGTCAATGCACCACTGAGTACCCCTGGGCATAATGGATGAAAGCAGGGCAGAATGGGTGCAGGCCTATGGCACAAAGCACACTGCCTGGCTTCAAAATGACCCCTTGATCCCCACCCACATGGCCAGGCCCTGCCTGGACCAGGCCTCAAAATGGCCCCCACCCACTTGGCCAGGCCCCAAAAAATCAAAAAACATACAAAAAACACCACAATCTAATGCCATCCATGCCCTAAATGATGTTTAAGAAAGCCTTGGTCCATGCACAACTGAGTACCCCTGGGCCTACTGGCTAGAGTGGCTTTACACGCACCCCAAAATTAAAGATAAATTCCACATATAACAGTGAGCTATTCAATTCCATGACATAAATGATATTTAAGTTCAACAAAACTCACAGAAACAGTTGTATCATGCACCAAAACTCTGGGCCTACTGGATACTGTGCCTACCCACAATATATTTTTTTTAAAGTTGAGAAAAAGTTTAATAATTGTAGTTGCAGCAACTGCAATGCCCCAAACAAACAACATCAACTTACTTGTAAAATCTCAAATCCAAAAGTAATCCAAACAGAAAGTCCTCAAATACAAATATCCAGCAGCAGCCACAAAAAGTAATCCTTACAGCTTCAGATCCAAATGAAAAGTGACCAGGACATGGACAAAGCACTGGGAGGAGCCTGCTGGACAGGAACAGGAAGTTGGAGACTCTGGGGAACTTCCTTCCTCCCACCCCCTCAAAAATGGAATCCTTGCACAAAAAAGTGCAGCCAAATGTCAATCTGAGGAGTTATTCTGAACCAAATCATCATTTTTAGAAGGTTTATGCTGCCTGCAGAAGATTTCTTGTGCAGAATTGCAATTTGTGCAAGTTCGGGAAAGCGAGTTGTTCAAATTTCCCTCCGGAAGTCAGCTGCGCGTCGCATCTACGTGTTAGCATTTGTTTTCTCCCACGATGCGTGATCGCGGGCCGTTATGACGTATTTGCGTTCTCAAACTCTCACAGTGCAAGATGGCGGGCCGCTATGGCGTACTCTCGGTCGAAAAGTCTTGCTCGATCACGCAGCCAGATCCAAAATGGCGCAGCGCACGCAAACTGGGAGGAAAAATAACTCAGCAAACTCAGGATCACGGTAAGTCAACGCCGCGCGCGCAAGATTGTATTTTTGAAGCACGACCAAGCAAAAAAATCTGCCAGCTTGCGAATTGCGGATTTTTGGGCAAATTCGCTCGATTTGCGGACCACGGAATTGCCAAAAATCCGCAAATTCCGCGAGCGGAACGGGTTTTTAGCCCACGGTTAAATCTATCTTGACAGTTATTCATGTCTGTGGGCCAGATTAACAATTTTTTCCAATCAGGATTAGTTCTGTTTTGTTGTAAAATATAATTTACGTCTGCCTCTTCATATGTAGTTCAATTACTATCAGGTGTGGGCTTAGGTATGGACGGTTTGTTTAAATCTCTTATCTTAGCCAGGCCAAGACAAGATGTCTGTTGAACAGTTTCATTTAAAAGCATTTTTTGTTCTGGGATGATGCAGGGTCTAAATAAGGCTTCTAAACCTTGTACCTGCCAGTCTTTTGTGCCCGAGACAGTTTTTGTCTAAATGTTGTCTTTCCAAAAGTCAAATACTAATGTGGACAATTGAGCATAAAAGGCAGCAGAATAAATGTGCTTAGTATTAGTCAACATACCTTTCATGCCTGTCTTATTAACATTTTTATACTAAAAAGTTTCTGGATTTGTGACATTAAAACCTGAGAAGTATGGACATTTTTCATAAAATGTTTCAGAGCTACCCTTTGGTGGCGTTGGACAATGTTCAAATTGATTATAAGTTAAAACATTTCTAGAGTTTGCAGATTTGTGCAAATAATGATGACCAACATGATTAAAACAATACATTTCTTCATAATTTGATAACCCTTCTAAGTATTCATGTTTTTCAAATTTTGATGACATTTCTAAGTCTGCCATCGTGTTATTAACAGTCTCAAAGTCCCAATCATCAGAAAATGAAACAAAATCACTCAAGGAAACCTTAAATTGGTGAGGAATCTTCAGAGCTCGACAGGACCATAAATGTCATAATCAATTCTGTCCCATACTATACCACCAGGTAGAGGAACGGCTGTGATGTTTACTGATGACAGGTCTCATTGTTCACGATGAGATGATTTGTGTGGCTTCAGGAGCAAGTTGATGTTCTTACTTGCTGTGTCCATTTTCGTATATATTCCATCTATCAGCTTTCCCAAACTTAAAACAAGAATGAGCCATAGTAGGTGAAAAAGTACACCTAACACAATCAAAAATTCAACCCTTGGTGAAACCAGATATGTATTTGCAAGCTAGTGAAAAAGTTCTGTTACTTGTTGCTTGAAAGTTTTATTTTATTTGTTTGTGTTGTTTCAGGTTCACTGGGATAATCAGAAAAGGTATCAAAGTTGATGAAATAGCCAGAGGCCGTTCTGTCAATTGTTGGTATTGCATCCGGATTATTTGAAATCGTTATAGCTGTTTGTTCCCTTGACATATTTGTATAGTCAGTTGCTACATCATTGTAGACGGGAGTTTCTTGACAAACTGTTATTTGGATTTCAAGAGGCACAAGTTCCATGGCTTTGTTGCAGTCTTTTCTTACTGCAGATTCTTCAAAGGTGATGAGTCTTTCAGTGTTACCTCTTGGATGGTAGCAAGATTTGGTCGTCTGCTACATCTTTGGAGTCCACTGAGCCTACTACTTATTATCGGCCACATGGGCGGGTTTTACCAGGTCAATTGATACGAACCGGTTCTCCTTTCTTCCAGCAAGGGGCATCAGTAACACTGTTCTTGATCCGTGGACTGCTAGTACAGGTACTGGTTTTCTGTAAGAAGGCCCAAATTCCTTCTCACCCGCTATTTTCTCTCTGACCAGATCGCCAATCTTTGGAATCCAGACAGATCTTGCTGGGACAGGTGTTTTTTCTTAAGTGGTTGTTGGATTCTGTAATGTGTTGCTTAGACTTCTTCTTGTTTCATTTAACTCCTGCAAAACAGCCAAAAGGTCTTTGATATCAAATGGTTTTTGTTCTCCAACGGAAGTATGAAGAACAAGGTCTTCGACCATCATTCTAGTACCAAAAAAAGATTTCATATGGAGTGATTCCACCCAAAGAATTTATTGGCAGATTGTTAAGACTACGTTGGACACTTATTAGATGTTTGACCCACCCGTAACCGAGCCTAATACCCTCGCCGTTATAGATTGCTTTATGTCACAGTTTTTTCTATCCACTACAGAATTTCCCTCAGGATGGAATGGACTTGAAAACCGCAATGCAACGCCCAAACTGGCCATGTAAGCTCGAGAGCTAAAAGCATGACCCTGGTCAGAATGTAGCGTACCGATTGCGTATGTGCCGATAAAGACTCACAAATATTTTATAACAGTTTGGGCGTCAGCCGAGCGCTGAGGCCACATCCAAATAAATCTTGATCATGAATCCACTGTGACCATGGTATATTTATAGTTACCATCCCTTTGTAGGGGACCACAGTGGTCCAGGTTAACACATGCTAACGGTTTATCTGAAATTAAAAGGGGCGTCTGCGCCGGGCGTTGCACCGTTGAAACTTTTATTTTCTGGCAGATTTCACATTCCAAAACATAGTTTCGGGTCTGCTTTCTCATGCGTAGCCACCAGTATCTTTGCTTTAATAATGACACTGTTGCGGAAACACCTGCATGTGCTGAGGCGAGCCCTTCATGTGCTGCTAAAATTAGTCCTAATCTGTGTTCCATGTTTGGAATTACTCTATCCCCCACTCCAGGGATTCGAGCAAAAGGAACATTATTTGCTTCAGTTATATATGAGTACTTGAGTAGAAAGCCTTTTGGTAACATTTTACCGCTGTCTATTTTTCTTTTTTGAACGAGTAATTGCAGCTACAGAAGCCGTTTACACAGCTGCCTTCGCTGCTTCATCAGCCAATGAATTCCCTTCAACGTGAACGCCATCACGCTGATGACTCAGTGTATGGATCACGTGAGTCTTTTGTAGTTCTTTCTGTAATAGAACTACTTGTTCCCAAAGCTATTTATGCTTGATTGTGCCACCTTTTGCATCTTTGAAACCATTTTGAACCCAGTTTTGCAAGCATTCATTGTAAGATTCAACGCAGTAATACGAATCGCACACTATGAGTGTGGGGAAGTCGTGATCAGTATTTTCCAGTGCCATTTTGAAAGGCTGTAGTTCAGCTCACTGGGCTGTACAGTCTCTGAGAGATTGAGTTTTTGTGACCATAGGTCTGAATTTACCATTGCGCCAGCGACAATTAAAAATCGCGCACGCAGCACTATAAGCTTGTTTACCCCCAATTGCGGGCTCTGCTGATCCGTCTGTATAAATTATACATCCGTAATGTTCTGGAGGCAGAATCTCAGTGGGCAGAGGACATTCTTGTTCGTTTGGAGAAATTCTTGAGTCTTCAAGTAGGGGTCAAAAATGTATTTACCGTCTGGAGCAGAAAGAGAATTAACCCATTGTATGCATCTGGGACTGTAAAGCTTTTGCATTTGGAAGGCTTGCCTTTGTCACTGCCTCTAAGGCAGGTACAGGCGTAACCACTTTTATGCGTTTTTCCTGCGCAAGGGCTCTCTCTTTTGCTACTGCAGTTTGAACCGCTGTCAGAATTTTTTCTGTTGAAGTGGATTTCATTTCAGCTTGTGTGTACAAGTGTAATTTGAAAGCTATTGGTACCTTTTCACCTTTGATAAAGGTTAGGTATGTGGATCCGCATCTCCATGGGATGATTCAGATTACAAGGTTGCGTTCGTTTACGCGTGCCTGTAAATGGGTTGTTGCTAACATGTCTGTTTGCACTGAACGCAACATTCTTTGAGTCCAATTAGTTTTTTGAAATCAGGTTTGATTTGTTCGTAGAGAGGTTTAACCCATTCTACGTAGTTTTGAATGTGAGTTCTTCATGAAATTCAGGAATCCTAGAACTGACTGTCTGTTTTTCAGTGTTTTTTGCGGTTGGAGCAGCGCACATTTTTCTAAAAAAGTTTGCTGCCAGGCTTTTGCCTTCACTTGAAAGTTTGTATCCCAAGAATTGGACGATGAGGTGGGCAATTCTTGATTTTTTAAAATTGAATTTGTACCCTTCAGAGGCGAAGCCAAGTATTATGGTGTTCACCCTGTTCAAGTGCCTGTCCAAATCATCGTCTGTAAGATAGATGACCTTGTTGTCCTCATATGTTTGTAGTAACTCTGTTACTCTGGCTGAAAATAACCCTGGACTATTCTTGAATCCCTGGTGGAGACAACAAAAGTTACGCTGTGTCCCCATAATTGAGAAAGCGGTCAAGTACCTGCTTTCAGGTGCGATATTTTGACAGAAGAAACCGTTTGAAATATCTAATGTGGTTTTATATTTTTTGTGCACAATGTTATTCCTCAGTGCTGCACTGTGTGCATTTTGTACTGCAAAGGTTTTGCAACAAGAATTTAAATGTCTGTAGTCTGTATTGTCTGATTTGGAGACAGGAAACAAAGGATTGTTCATGGACGAGGTGCATGTTTCAATCACCCCTTGGTATTCAAGTTGATCTAGGATCTCCCTGACCTGTTTTTTAGCTTCTTGCTTAACTGGATACTGTCTCTGAGCAGTAGGTTGATTTTTTAACTGGATCTTATGGTGAGGAGAATCCTCATCCCATCCTACATGTTTTTTTTATAATGCTGGAGCCTGGGCTACAGCCGATTTTCTGGCATCTGTGTATTTTTTATGAATAAGAATATGATTGGAGAAGCCTGGCAAAATGATCTCTTGTGGGCCATGTGGGCACTCCCTGACAAATTCAGGTGGCCAGTCTTTTTCAGCCAGAAGGATGTCATAACCGTTAGATAGTTTTTCCCAAAAGAGTGCTTATATTTTTCTAGTTATGTCCCCCTCTATTTGGAGTGTTATTTCATATAACTTATGGGGTACACTAACCCTGGTATCAGCAGTTTCAACCTGAATGCATTCATTCAGGTCCACTGTCTACAGATGATCCTTCAGGATCTTGCGAGCTATGGTAACTTCTGTTGTGCTGTCCAGCATTGTCTAGACCCACTCCCCGTTCTTGAGTTGTGTCCTCAAGATCCTCAGCATGTCTGATTTTAGGACTTGCTACCTTCTTTTTGGTGAATTGAGTTTTCCTTTTTTTTGGAACGTGTTGATCGTCTTTGGACTTCACACGTTCTTCCTTTTGTTCTGATCGTCCTCTTCTTTCCGATTTCTGAAAGGAAGTGTATCAGTATCTTGATATCTACCAGGTTTTCTCAAACCTATCCCTGTTTCTGAGGTTATACCTCTTTTCAGAGGGCTCCTTTTGAGGAGACCTACCTCTTGATTGAGAACACTTCTCTTTAGGAAGTGTCTGTCTAGTATTTTCCCATTTCTTTTTAGGAGTAGCAAGAGTGTTTTTAATAAACACTTTTTCAGGATTTTCTATTAGTTTGGGTTTTACTGGTATGTCTACCTAGTTCTTCATATGATTTTTCTATTATTCTGGCCAGTTCATATGGTTGCTCAGTTACATCAAGTTCTTGTCGTTTTTAGCAGATTGCCACGGATGCTGCTTCACCTTTAATATTAGCTAATATTATAGCTGAGACCTGTTTGAAATCTTTCAGTAATTTCATACCCAGATTTAAAGCATGCGCTGCCCCGTATTCATTTTGAATCTGTTTCAGGACGTCTGGTATTACCGCCATGGATGGAACACCATGTGTTTTTCTGTAGATTGCAGCAAAGACTGTACCCGAAGTGTCACAGTCCTCCAGGTGTGGTACAATCCCCATTGGTAAACAGATTGTTAGAATCCTGTGTTTCTCAAGAGGTGTACTTTAGGGAAATACTGCCTCGATCTAAGTAATATTTTGAGCTAACCCGAATGGAATTTGTTTCCTTTTTGTGGGTAATTTACCAATGACCGATTGTATGGTCTGTGGTGTTATTTTGTTTGTGTTCCCCTGATGAGAGGTGTGCTGTGGAATTCTTATAGAAGGTTGGACTGTTAGGGCCCGATTCACAGAACAAAGTTTAGGATTTTGTCTTAAGTTAGTTCTGTGAATTGGGCCCATAGAGTCCACATGATATATTGTACTAATTGTCTATGTATTTTCATTAATTGTTTTAGCTGAGCTAACAGTTCTGGACCTGTCATTTGTTCAATGGGAGGATGTGGTGTATAGCTGGCTAGTACCGACCATGTTGCTCCTGGTCTACCTAGTGGACCGAGCCTGGTAATGTGATTTTGATGTTGTAGGGCACCTTTAAACCAGAGCTGATGCTCTTGGTAATTTTGTGGAATTTCAATGTCCTTGAAAGGAACGTATTCCGCTGGATGTTCCTCTATCTCATAGAAGTGGAACACATGTGTTGTTGGATTTGCTTGTGGAAAGATAATCCACAAGAGAATACCTCTGTCTGCCGATATTCATGTGCCTCTGTGACGAAAATTACCCTACCACCTCTCGGTGATAGGCCATTTTCTATAAGCTTTATAGCTATTGTTTTCGGTATATTTTACAGGATGATTATAGCATCCACATCGTCTTGTCGGAAACCTGGTTGGTTTGCATTTACTGCAGTCCCACTGGCCACGGGATTATCATCGTCGGTCATTTTGTTGACTGAAAGTTTGCAGAGCAAGTTTTAAAAGAAACAAAGATAAGGGGCACAATATTTTGGAACACTGTATCCTTCAATGTTGAACAAAACCAAAAACTAATACATAGGATTTTTCGTCCTACTCAGTTATGGCGGATATTTTAACCTTTTACCCACTGAAGACGTCTATTGGAATATTTTACGGGAAAAAAGGGGTCTCCGTGAAAAGCACAACTGAGTTACTCTAGTATCAAGCGTTAAATTAGTGGCTTACCAAATGTTGGGCGCCATGTAGTGTAGTTCCTATATTCCCAATAGGCTCTGCGAATTGGAATAATATATCCTATAGATGTGACGTAGGACTTATGTCTACTAGGTCTCTATCAAATATATTAGACTTAATTGTGAGTGCCAGCTAGCTCAGAGGTCACTAGAACCTTTCTCAAATAAAGAAGAAGGGATTCGTTTTTGACAACCGCATAAACATGATAACTTTGGTTCTCAAAGATAAAACTGAGCTTCAGAGTCGTGGAAACAATAGATAGATATTTTACTCAGTCATTCGTGCATGCTTTGTTTCACCGGAGGTGCAGAGAAATAGAGAGACGGGCGTTTTCATTAAAATTATTTATTGAACAGTCTTCTTTCTCATGCAGAAGAAATGAACTGCTACAATCGTAATACTGGCTGTAAAGTATAATACTTACAGCAGGAAGAGTATTATAAAATATTACTGTAACGGCATGGTTTGGTTTCTAAGCCATAAAATACATACATAAATAAATAAAGACTAAAAGTACTCAACTGGTGCTTCTAAAATACGCTTACCCTGATGTACCTAACCTAAGTCTAGTACGAGGGAAGAAGTAAGTGAGGTATAGCATAAGTTTAGTATTCTTTGCCAAGAATCTTATCCAAGATTTCTCTTAGGGTCTAATCAGCTCCGTACCTTGGTTTAGAATGAAGGAGGTCAGTCTCAGGACTCGATTTCCCAACACCCCGCAAGGGGAGCTTGGAAACACTGGAGCTGGATTTCTCGGCAAGCGAAAAGACAGCGTCTATCTCAGTGCGTCTGCTGGAGGGCCGGCTTCCTTCGGCACGTGCTGTAGCGAGATGCGTCGGGCAAGTAGATAGTCGAACTGCTCCAAACCACTGTGTGTTTGCTATGGCAAGTGTGGGCATATTTATACCTTGAAGGTGCCGAGTTTGACGTAAAGTAGGACAGAATACCGTCATCAAAGAGTCTCAGTTCTTTGAAAACTCCATGAGTTCTTGGACAAATCAATATTCAAGCAAGGGGAAGACCCTAACTGCTGAAGCCGAGTTTTCCAAGGAATCGTTGTGGATTTTCGGAACTAGTGGAAGTAGCCATGCTGTGTTTGGACTACATGAGCTATGTCTAAATATGGTTATGATTTCTATGCCTACATAAGGATATGGTGGTTTATACCTATATAAGGGCATGAATCAGGAAAATTACACTAGGGTCCTAAAATGCTATACAACAAGACCACTGCATCAGCAAGGACTTCTGAGCAACTCAGGGGTTGGAACATCAAGGGTTGGTTGCAAACCTTGAAAGGAGATTCTCTAAATGTTGGAGGGGATGTCTTTTTAAGTGTTACTCATAGACTTGGTAAAGCAACATGGGATCCATTTGGATGCCTCTGGTTTGACATGCCATAAGATGAAGGACAAGTATAGCTTACCCTTTCTATGGAACAGTATTGCCTTTATTCCAGTGGCTAGAGGGTGGAGATCCAGAAACTGAAATGCAATAAAAACTTTGTTAGCAAGGAGCTGCTGATTTCAATGCACGATTGAAGCACAACACGTGCTTACCAAGGGGAAGGATGTGTTATGACATGTGCAAAAGGGGGAGTAGGAGTAACTACAATAGAAGCATGAGGAAAAGAACTGTTTCCAAATCTAATGCTACAATGTCTGCTTGGGTACCAGATGGGAATGGGTTTTCATTAAATAAAATTTAAAACACTGGAGGAGACCAGCTTGTGGAGTTTTTCATTAGACGAGAGAGCACTGTTGAAAATTAGTTTCATGATTGGGGTAAAATTGAACATTTGTAATAAAGTAAGGGACCATCTGTGGGCTTAAAATGACTTTATAGAAGACGAAATAGGACTTCAAATAATTAACCTGAAGATTGCCAACACCTCTGCAATACTGAACACGCCCCAGGTTGCAAATGTCTCTGCATGGGAAAGGCTAGAACTAGAATAAAATCCCATTATGAAACCTGGAGGGAGAACCACCTTTATGATTTTTCGGAAGTGGTCCATATACTCAAATGTCTCATGGTATTGCACATATAAGCTTAGACTGAATGATATTTACTGGTAACACTGAATGGTTTGCTCCTAACTTCCCCGGCTTGGTTCGACTATCCTGCCGTTCAAACACTACCTATCAAGAATTCACTTTTGGTAAATGTGTCCAAACTTTCAGAGTACCCCATCTAGCCAAGTGGGGTTCTTTTGTGCGCCTCCAAGTAGGCATCATCCATATGCCCCGATTCTGTCAAATATCAATATGTTTTGGTTATAGTGTGTATTTTTTCAGGGTGGGTAGTTTCAATGTGGATGCCATCACAGCTGCAAAAAAAAGTTTTGGGCCTTTATTCCATGGTTTGAATTTCCTCCAAGCACATGAGTTACAAAAGTAGATATTTTGTGTCAATTGTAGTTCCTGAACTATGCAATATCCGAATAACAAAGCTCCTCGTATCAGTTATAAAAAATTTTAAATTTCTAAATATAATGCTGGTTTTGGTATCCCAGATTTTCTTCTTTATAATAAAGCGTTTATTTTCAAACAAAGTGCTATTTGGTTTAATCACTCCTTTTTACATATCCTCCTACTTAGTTCCATATTGAAAAATCCATTGTGGAACCTTTCCCACTTCCTACTCTGTTAACAATGTCTAACAGATCTTCATTTTTTCAGAAATCTATTATCCTCAAATCCTCTACAATGATTTTCAATGATATAGACTCAATTCTTCAATATCCCATGTGCAGTACTGTCGAATTATCTTTATGGTATATGTTATTAAATTGAATAGAAATGTTAGTTTCTGGTTCTTATGGATTAAAGCTGGTATTTTCTATCTTAATGATGTTTATTCTAATAATACCTTTATACTGTTTAGTAATCTACAAACAAAGTTTGGTTTAGCTAATTCTGAACTAATAAAATATGAATATTTAAGTAATTCAATTTTGGATTCGTTTTCACAAGTTACTCCCTAATATACAAGCTGATTTGCCTATTTATAGCCAAACTATTTCAACAAATGCTCATGGTGTTTCTATTTTATATAAAAAATTGTCCAACAATCTAGGCAGTAACATAAATATGATTACATTGTTCTGGAATAATGAACTATCGCTTTCATTATCTCCTGTGCATGGGAAACTATATGGCTTAATAGTATATCTGGATGGTTACCTGTTTCACTTTTCCAAACTAATTCTTATATCTTATTTAATTGCTTATGGACTCCATTACGGTTATTTCAAGCTAAACATCTTCAATCTGATACATGTTGGCATTGTAATTTATACTGGCTCACTACAACATATGATTTTTACTTGTCCATTAATCTCCAAATTTTGGACAGAAGTTTGGGAAATTATTAAAAAGATTCTCAACATTCATGAAGACATATCATATAAAATGTTAATATGCAAATCTGGGATTTAAGTCATCTTGAATGTAAACTTTTTAACTTCTTAATTTCAGCTGTGTTAAAATCAATTACCTTCTGTTGGAAAGATGTCTTAAAGTTATCAGTTCATGCTTGGTGGTCATGGGTTATTTTCACAAGAAGAGGTACACAATTATCTTTGTCTGGGGTTTGTCAGAATTCTATGTATTATCATTTATTTTGGACTCCAGTTGATATTTATTTATAAAATTAATGGTATATTTATTGCTTGTTACCCCTTTAATATTCATTTGCTGTATAAATTGATGTTACACAGTAGCTCTATTTATAAATTATTATTTATTTGCTATTACATGTTTACCTTCCCCTTCACTTCCCTTCCCTTTTTTAGTTTTTCTATGAACATGTTTATCCTCATTCATTTAGAAATGAATATGATACTGTTGAATTATTAATATTATATTAGACCTTTTGAATTGCTATTATTTTCTGTATGTCTTGTTTCCTTTGTTAATTATGAAAATTTTCAATAAAATATTTTGAACATAAAAACAGAACTATGCAATAGCCTCTGTATCCAACCACGGTTTCACCGTACTTACTACCATGAATCCTCAGGCGAGGTAAAGTGTTTTAACTTTGAAAGGTGAAATATAGAACTTTGTGGAGAAACTTGACTTACCTTGCCTGACCTCTTGTTCTTAGGCCTACTGTCAATGCGTCAATGAGAGCTATCCATAACCAAAGAACTAAGCTGAGTGCCCATAAAATGTTAATTGGAGGACCCATGATTATTTGTTCTCCATTTCCAGTGCCTCCAGAGTTTCTGAATGTACACCTGTCAGGTTGCGTTGTTCTAAACCACTATATGCAACTGATCCATTGTCGCAATAGCTTCCATTCTCAGGCTAAGGAAGCTCTGCCAGCAAATCCACCCAAAGGTGGTGGGGATTGATCAATGATGGCAGGTAAGACATCAGAGACCATGATGTATATGGCTCCCTTGTGACTCCCTGGCCACTGCATAACAGCTAAAAAACAAGGCAGATGAATTGGGAACCAAAAATGCCATAAAACTATAGATGGCCAAAAAGTCAATTACAGGGATATGTTTAACCTTGGGATTCTGTGTGATGTCATCAACAGCTCAGGCTTTGCTCTTGTTGTCTATTTGATGTCACTCAGCTCTCCTCGGGGATAAACATCCCTGTCATTTACTGGTGCCCTTCTATAATTCTATATGTTGGCATGAGAAGCAATAGAAAATGTGGTACGTGAATTGGATGAATAAGCTTTGGCCTACAACAAAGGACTGGCTGCAAGATGACGAGTGGTGCTTAAGTTGCCAAAGTATGTTGAATTAAAAGGAAAAAGTATAAAACGATGAAGAAAGCAAGATAGACAGAGAAAACAGTCTGGAAAGCAGTGGACTAGCAACACTAAGAAAATATGTGAAAGTTGGGAGGAAAGAGGTAAAAAAATAAGAGAGTGGAGGAGGTAAAGAGAGCAGAATTGGAGGGTAGAGTGAATCACATCTTCCCATGGAATCGCTCACTGGAAGGGCTTGTGCCGGAGATGAAGGGCTACTGACCTGCAGGCAGCCCTGATCCCAGGAGTTCATGCATTGCTTTGCAAGATAGCACCGGCGAGACAGGGGCGTAACACAGAACATGATTAAAGCTTCAATGCAAACATGACATTCTTATTAAGGGAACCCACTTGAGCAGGCTCACGAATATGCAATCAGAGGAGGAAAATGGACGCCCCTGACGCGATTGCCACACACCAGCTCAGAGAAGTGAAAGGATTAGCAGCGTTGACTGAATGACAATCACATGTGGGGCATTGTGGGTTTGAGTCAAATCATTCAATAGATGCAGAAATGGACATTTAAATTCTGAACAAAAAGGAGCCCACCTGTTTCTGTGTGTCGTGCGCTCTCTGGTCTGGCTGTGCACATTCTCACCAACCAAGAACTATTAGAGGAGCCCAGAGGGAACAAACACACTGCTTGGGACAAACACTCCTGCCTCTAGCACGAGCACACTTCGGAGAAAGCATTGACAAAGCCCATATGTCTCAACCTTTGGGCCTCTATTTTTGCCAATGGTTTTAGCTGAGTTATACATCATCAATGACACTGTGCGGCAGAGAGGCGTGTGTAAGAACAGTGCATATGCGCAAATGTTTTTTTTCTTTCTGTTTACCAGTCAAATGTAAATGTCAAGGTATTTGTAGAGGCACTGCCACCAAGCGTTTCCTGGCGCTATTACTCATACCGCTGTGGAACCCTTCCTGGCTATCCCTGTGAAGTGTCCACTCCTGGGCACCCCCAGGGTGAAGCCAGGCATCCAAGCGCTGTTGGGGCCGGTGTGGAGGTTAAGCAAGCTATTGCCCAGAGTTGCAGCGTGGGGCCCATGATTAGAATAGGCACAGAGGCGAGAATTGTCAGGTCCGAGGAAATTGAGCCCAAGACCCGCCAGGCGGGAAATTGAACCCAGGTCCAGGGCCAGAAGTCTGCATCAGGGTCTGCCGCTCTAACCATTGAGCCACACTCCACCAGTTAGAGTGGATGGGCAAATAAAAAGAAACAAAAGTAGAATGAGCAGTTGGGCGAGGAGCAACATCACAGAAGGTGGGAGTGGGGATGCAACAAGAGGGTGGGAGACAGCAACAACATGGGCGGATGGAAGCAGCATGGGGGTGCAGGTGGTGGGAAGCAGCATCGGGTATAAAGAGTGGATCAAACAGAAAGAGAGTAACGTGAATTTGGGGGTAAGTAAATGGACGAGAGCGAGTGCAAAGTGGAGCTGGGGGCAGAAGCACATGAAAGAAAGCAATGCGAAGGTAGAGAAGCATATGGTATGAGTGCTACATGGAGTGGGGCGGGGAAGAGAATACGAACAGAGAAAGAGCAACATGAGCAAGGCAGCAGGAAAAGTACACGAGGGAAACAGCTGGAATACGTGCATTCTTGTGGAGTGCATTAACAACATTAAAAGCATCTGAAAAGTGAGCAGTGTGTTCATGCTCCAGAAGAGGGACAAATGCACAAGGAGGAAGTTGAGCTATAAGAAGTATGCAAATGAGAGTGTCAATGTAGCCAATGAATGTTAGGCAATGAGTGGCTACTGAGCACACTGTACGCTGACAATGCTTCTCGCAACAGACTGCAAATGCAATCCCTAAAAATGATGGTTACATTCATCGATTCAAGGGTAGTCTCACTGAGGCAAAAAAAAGATGTACTCCTTGGCTCCCACTTTGTACGACCTGAATCATATAACATATAAAACAACGCTCACAACAGAAAAGTATGAAAACTCCAGTTCCAGTTTTTAGTACTTTGTCAAAAGTGTAAGTGCCTAGGCATACCAACAAATGCTGCTCTGTTGTACTGTGTTTTTAAGACATGCTGGTCACAGTAAGGGCTTGATTTACAAACATTTTACATAATGCAGTTCAGCAACGAAGGCTTTAGACTACCTTGTGCCACACATAAACACTCTTGCACCAGAGTTCAAATGTGTTTACATAACATCATGCAAATGTTTTGTCTTGGAAGTGTACCCTTCTAGTACAAAAGGCTATGCCTACACAGAGTTCAAAAGTTTTCTAAGGTGCATTTGTGCTGCGCATTACAGCATACATTCAGTTTTGAGAGAAGAAAACTCTTCTCCAGCATTACGCCTGCTTCAAGGAGACATGCATTTTTTGGTGTAAAACCCGATCTACCGTTTTTAGAAGATAGGGGCTTCTGTCAAAATCTACTAGTGGATGCACTGGAAAGTCCAGGGAACACCCATTATACACTCCCATGACACATTGTGTTATTCTCTACTTTTGGTTACCTTAGGGCTATATACCAGCACAAAAGAAGAATTGTACTGGCATGAAATCCCCATAAAACAATTTGTTGATGGTTTTGGTGACACAAGTGGTTACAAAGTTTTAGTAAAACTATTTCTAAAATTCATTACCAACATACAGTCACCATGATTGACAACAGAAAAAGGATGTTTAGGCATGTTTTGTCCAAGATCATAGGGCCAGATTTACTAAACTGTATTCTTATAACTACCTTACGACTGTAAAAGTGTGTAACTCGATGAAGTGTATATACAAATGTGTACAGTCTGCTGTATGTCCTTGAAATGAGAGCTTAAATTGTGTAAGTGTGCATATCCTAGTAAAGCTTTGCATAAATGAAACATGAAGGTGTCCCAATGCATCCCAGACCTCCATGGCTGGTGAAGTTTGAAAAAAGTGGAGCGTAAAAGCAACCTCATTGGGTTATGTGAAGGAACAACTACCGCCGAAACAACATCAGTCTTTATAACGACGCCTTAACAATGAATTAGTCTCAACCACAAATGTTTCAATATTTTAGAGTGATGTCACTGACCATATCATGAGTGATGTAATATGTCATCAGCAGTGCATTGTAGGCGTGCAAGTTATAGTTAGCTAAACTAACGATAACGGTGGAATTTCAATGGTTTTGTATGAGTGAAATGTCCAGCTAACTATAACGCCCCTGAAACCTATGGTTTTTTCAGTGAATTTCAAAGGTTTTTTAAAAGCTAATTTCTAACTTTAACATAACTGAAACCTATGGTTTTTTAAGTGAATATCAAAGGTTTTTTTAATTGCTAGTTTCTAACTATGCCTACAGAGGTAGGATATGTGAAGAAAGAACACACAGAAAGAAGAAAAAGAAATGCAGAAAGAAGCAACAGAAGTCCTCAAAGACGAAGAAAAGTTCAGGAAGAAGGAAGACATGCAGAAAGAACAAACAGAGGAGCAGAAAGAGGCGTCGTTGCAAAGTCATCCTGTATCCTCAACTTTTTCAGATGGGTATTGGTGGTAACTGACTCTGACTAACCAGTCCTAGAGCAAGTGCTATGCTAATATTCACTTAGAATACAGTTAAAAAACCTACATACACTAGGGAACACTATGCGTTGGGGTATCCCTGTTATTAGCATGACCTCCTCTGTAGGCCACTAGTATATATTAGGGCAGGGGGATTAAAACTACCTCTTAAAACACACCACAGGGTGCGTTTGCACACTGGTGAAGGGAGGGGGGCTGAGCTGACGTGTGCAAACACGCCCTGTTGCCGTTTTAATTTGGTGGAAAAAGTCCCCTTGAATCCTGAGTGTCCCTTAGGTACAACTAGCCCACCAGGTATCTCTAGTTAGCACCACAGAGCTGCATTGCAGAGTGGTGTAAATAGGGGCACGGCCTGGACCACCTCTCTGCAACGCAGCGCAGTGGTGCTTACTGGAAGCACCTGGTGGACTACCTGGCCCCCATAGGCCCCCCGGATTGAAAGGGAATTATTTCCCCAACTTAAAGCGCATCACAGGCGTGTTGGCACACGTCACATCAGGCCCCGTCCCCTCCCTTCACCTCTGTGTAAACACGTCCTGTGTCCGTTTTAAGTTGGCGGATTAAGTTCATTTGAATCCTAAGGATCCCTAGGGGCAAATTAGCCCACTATGTACCTCCAGTAAGTGCCATTGCAGAGAGGTATAAAAACTGTTACAGCCTGGACTATCTCTCTGCAATGCAGTGCAGTGGCGCTTACTGGAAGCACCTGGTGGGCTAGTTAGCCCCAGGGGCCCTCAGCATTGAAGGGAAATTATTTCCACAACTTTAAACGCGCCACTGGGCGTGTTTGCACACGTCACCTCAAACCCCGTCCCCTTCCTTCCCCACAGGGTAAAACATGCCCTGTGGGCGTTTTTAGTTGTGAGATTAAGTCCCCATGAATCCTGATGGTCCCTAGGGTCAAACTAGCGCACTGGGTACCTCCCATAAGCGCCGTTGCAGAGAGGCGTAAAAAGGGGCACGGCCTGCCCCACCTCTCTGCAACGCAGCACAGTGTCACTTACTGGAAGCACCTGGTGGGCTAGTAGGCCCCCAGGGAACTTCAGGATTCAAGGGGAATTAATTCGCCAACTAAAACATGCCACATGGCGTGTTTGCACACGTCACCTCAGGCCCCGTCCCCTCCCTTCACCACTGTGTAAGCACACCCTGTGGTGGTTCTAAGTTGGGAGATTAAGTCCCCTTTAATCCTAAGGGTCCCTAGGGTCAAACTAGCCCTCTAGGTACCTCCACTAAGGTGCTGAGTTGCAGAGTGTTGTAAAAAGCGGTGTGGCCTCTGAACACCTGCCTGCAACGCATCTCCCTGGCGCATACTGGAGATATCCGGTGGGCTAGTGGGCCCTCAGGGACCCTCAGTATTAAAAGAGAGATAATCCCCTAACTTAAAATGTGCCTGGGGCGTGTTTGCCCAGTGGTGAAGGAAGGGGGCCAGGCCTGAAGATGACATGTCTGCAAACACACCCTGTGACAAGGTTTAATTTGGGGAATTAATTCCTCCTTAATCCTGAGGGTCCATGGAGGCCAACGAGCCCACCAGGTACCTCCAGTTGGTGCCAGAGTGCTGCGTTGCAGAGAGATGTTCAGAGGCCACGATGTTCAGAGGCCAATGAATTAAATCTGAAATTCACCAGTGAGATGAGCACCAGCGAAGTGAATTTCCTAGATCTTAGGGTTTTGTTTGTTCAGATGTCATCCAAACAGCCCTGTACTGTATATCCAGTGCTGGGAACTCTGTTCTACACGGGCGTAGTTACCATCCTGCGAATCTCATAAATAGTATCCCTTATGGGGAACTACTCTGAATTAAAAGGAACAGCTCCTAGAATATTTACTATGAAAAGGCAGCGAGTGACAGCATCAGACGTTTTAAATCCAGAGATTATTCACACAAAACTCTGCAGTTGGCGAAAGAGAAAGTCAAAGGAAAAGAAATACAGACACTACTGCGAGGTAAACAAACAAAAAAAATCAGGAGAGGACACAGGGAATCAGAATTTGATCTCAAATTACTCAACAGCAACTAGTAAAATAAGAACAATTCTGTACAAAAATTGGAAAAAATTGAAGTATGACAGTGTGGTGGGAAAAGAACTATTGGATTATCCTAAAATATCTTTTAGAAAATCACTATCTATAAAATATCACTTAGTACAGAGTCATCTCTCACCATCAAAAATAAGTTCAGGTTTACAGACCTTCCTGGTTCATTCCAATATGGGAAATGCAAAGCTTGCAGTACTAGCAAAAGAACCTTGACATATCAGATCCCTGGGTGACGGTCACAAAAAAAATTCATGACATGCACCACGAAACATTTAGTTTACTGTCTGGAATGCCCATGTGGCCATGGCTACGTGGGCAGTACAATAAATGCAGTGAAAATATGACTGCTAGAACATCAAAGAGCAATCGCTAATCGAGATGAGAATTACCCAGTAGCTCATCACTTTGCCAGCCACCACAATAGCAACAGAACACTCTAACAGTTCTTCTGTCTAGACTGTTTCCCCAATTCAATCAGGGGAGGAGATAGAGAGAAAAGGTTACGACGTCTGGAGTTGAGATATATTATCGAACTCAAGCCCAAGTTTCCTAATGGGCTGAATGCTGGAGAAGAGCTGATAACTCATCAATGATAAATTAATTTGAACAGCACTATTAGATGTCCTGGCGATGATGGAACAATTATAGCAATGTAGATACATAATTCAACACAAATTGTAATCAATTCAAAGTAATAAGTGATTGCATGTGCTTAAAACCTATTTATCACAAAACAGTAGACTGTGCCTGCCCAACCAGGGCGAATAACTTAAATTCATAACTTACAATGACATGGGTTGAACAGTGTGCGATTATTAACATGTAACATAATGAGAGGTAGAGCACAGTAATAGTCTCCTTCAATTATGATAAAATATTTAATTTATATATTTTGTATTGAAATCATGAAATGATACAGCAATGAACTATAAATAATGATTTGAACTGAATAATTGAGATTCACGTTAATTTGCACACTCCAATATGGCACTGACTGATTATTCATGTATAGTCCTTCATCTATCTTGTTGCATTTTGTAAACACATATTAACTTCCGCTTCTAAGACGTTCTCTGACACTGACGAAAGCTACGGCTGAAACGCGTCTGTTTATTTTCTTTGCACAAATAAATCCTAATTGTATTTAAAAATAACATGAGTGCTGGTCCTTTCTGCTTTTAGCAGCGGAGCGTCATATAAATATATATATATATATATATATATATATATATATATATATATATATATATATATATATATATATATATATGTTTGAGCAAGAGCGCAAGCGCTTCGATGAGGGCTCACCACAGCGGCCCGAGCCTCCGGCTTCTGTGTGGCACCCAATGCAGAGCCTCGATTCCCTCCTGAGTAGAAGAGAGATAAGTCCGACGCGTTTCGGGGCCTGAACACGCCCCTTAATCATGGACTGGGGAAAGAAGATGCCAAGTTCACCTTACAATGTTCAAACACATTTTTATTTGATCAATGGGCGTCGTCCGCCCTGAGTGGGAGGAGTTAGCAGCGCCAGGACTTGTGGGATTTGCAGTCCTGTAAGGTGAGTGATGCGTTATGCCCTTGAGTAGGTTTGGCATTCCTTCTTGTTTAGCTGTCCTTTAAAACCTTGAGTAGGTGGCGAGGGAGATCTTCAACTCTGCTGACAATTCAGGGGTTGTTGTGCTGACAGGCGACTGTCGTTTCCTCGCCTCAGCCTCCAGTGGCAGGAAAACCTTGATCCGCCCTCGGAGTGGAGCTCCTCATCCCGGCCATGGCGGGCCGTTAGTAATTGTTTGAGCAAGAGCGCAAGCGCTTCGATGAGGGCTCACCACAGCGGCCCGAGCCTCCGGCTTCTGTGTGGCACCCAATGCAGAGCCTCGATTCCCTCCTGAGTAGAAGAGAGATAAGTCCGACGCGTTTCGGGGCCTGAACACGCCCCTTAATCATGGACTGGGGAAAGAAGATGCCAAGTTCACCTTACAATGTTCAAACACATTTTTATTTGATCAATGGGCGTCGTCCGCCCTGAGTGGGAGGAGTTAGCAGCGACAGGACTTGTGGGATTTGCAGTCCTGTAAGGTGAGTGATGCGTTATGCCCTTGAGTAGGTTTGGCATTCCTTCGTGTTTAGCTGTCCTTTAAAACCTTGAGTAGGTGGTGAGGGAGATCTTCAACTCTGCTGACAATTCAGGGGTCGTTGTGCTGACAGGCGACTGTCGATTCCTCGCCTCAGCCTCCAGTGGCAGGAAAACCTTGATCCGCCCTCGGAGTGGCAGGAAAACCATATGCTTGTCTTTCTGCGCCCATGACCAAGAACACAGCAGTGTTCGAAACGCGTAGGGCTGTGCATTGAACTGTGGAGGAGACTGCACTTTTATCGAACTGGGGCTACTTCTCATAAATAGGTGTCTTCTGTTGTGTGGCGTTTCTTCAAAGGGCAACCTGAGTGTGTGTATATACATATATATACATATATATATGTCTTTAAAATTGCTCCCACGAAGACCCCGGAAAGCAGTAAGTGGCACACCCAAGCTGAAACTGTATGATCATGATTGTGGGCACGTGGTGGAACAAGCTGAACCCTCGAAAATTTGATTGCAGCATATTGACCCCTATGATTGTGACAATTGAAACTATCTTGCCCGGGATGCATTGCAGCGATGATGCACATTTTCTTTGCATTCTTTCAGATCACCAGTGGGAGCGAGGAGTTCCTGTATTTGTCAATCCCGTGATCAAGACGAACTGTTGAAACGCGTTGGGAAGATGAAGGGAGTGCTGCTGCTGCAATGATTAAAGGATACAGTTTCAGCTTGGGTGTGCCACTTACTGCTTTCCGGGGTCTTCGTGGGAGCAATTGTAAAGACTTAAGTATATATATATCTATACTACTATTATAAAGAGAGAACTTGCACCTTTAGGCAAGGTAAACTCGGGAACCACAGCACCAATCACAACACCCAATACAGCGTTGGAAAGGGCAGATGCTGCAGAAGGACATAGGCTATACAGACGCCCACCATATACATTTAAAAGGTGAAAGAACCGTGCCAGCAAAGTAGTCCCTTGTGGGCGTGTCTGCGTTGTGCTGTGGGCGTGTGCTGGAGGCGTGTGCTGGGGGCGTGACAAACACTGGGGGCGTGTGGCCATGCCTCATATTGTGTGCTAATCCCACCCTGCTCCCTTTAAATACCCCTGCACCCCGTGATCATAACCCACCCTTACTCTTAAAATACCCCAACACCCTTAAACACTAACCCATCTTAACCCTATAAATACACACTGTACCCCAAAACCCAAACCTATCCCTAAACCCTAGAAATACCCCTATACCCCAAAACCCAAATCTAGCCCTGAACCCTATATATACCCTTGTACCTCAAAACCAAAACCTACCCCTGAACCCTAAAAATACCCCTGTACCCCAAAACCCAAACCTAGCCCTGAACCCTAAAAATACTACTGTACCCCAAAACCGAAACCTACCCCTGAACCCTAAAATACCCCTGTACCCCAAAACACAAACCTAGCCCTGAACCCTTAAAATACCCCTGTACCCCCAAACCTACCCCTGAACCCTTAAAATACCCCTGTACCCCAAAACCCAACCTAGCCCTGAACCCTAAAAATACCCCTGTACCCCAAAACCCAAACCTAGCCCTGGGCCCTAAAAATGCCCCTGTACCCCAAAACCCAAACCTAGCCCTGAACCCTAAAAATGCCCCTGTACCCCAAAACCCAAACCTACCCCTGAACCCTAAAATACCTCTGTACCCCAAAACTCAAACCTAGCCCTGAACCCTAAAATACCTCTGTACCCCAAAACTCAAACCTAGCCCTGAACCCTAAAATACCTCTGTACCCCAAAACTCAAACCTAGCCCTGCACCCTAAAAATACCCCTGTACCCCAAAACCCAAACCTACCCCTGAACCCTAAAAATACCCCTGTACCCCAAAACTCAAACCTAGCCCTGAACCCTAAAAATACCCCTGTACCCCAAAACCCAAACCTAGCCCTGAACCCTAAAAATACCCCTGTACCCCAAAACCCAAACCTAGCCCTGAACCCTAAAAATACCCTGTACCCCAAAACCCAAACCGAGCCCTAAACCCTAAAAATACCCCTATACCCCAAAACCAGCCCTGAACCCTATAAATACCCCTGTACCCCAAAACCCAAACCTACCCCTGAACCCTAAAATACCTCTGTACCCCAAACCTAGCCCTGAACCGTAAAAATACCCCTGTACCCCAAAACCCAAACCTAGCCCTGAACCCTAAAATACCTCTGTACCCCAAAACTCAAACCTAGCCCTGAACCCTAAAATACCTCTGTACCCCAAAACTCAAACCTAGCCCTGAACCCTAAAAATACCCCTGTACCCCAAAACCCAAACCTACCCCTGAACCCTAAAAATACCCCTGTACCCCAAAACTCAAACCTAGCCCTGAACCCTAAAAATACCCCTGTACCCCAAAACCCAAACCTAGCCCTGAACCCTAAAAATACCCCTGTACCCCAAAACCCAAACCTAGCCCTGAACCCTAAAAATACCCTGTACCCCAAAACCCAAACTTACCCCTGAACCCTAAAAATACCCCTGTACCCTAAAACCCAAACCTAGCCCTAAACCCTAAAAATACCCCTATACCCCAAAACCAGCCCTGAACCCTATAAATACCCCTGTACCCCAAAACCCAAACCTACCCCTGAACCCTAAAATACCTCTGTACCCCAAACCTAGCCCTGAACCGTAAAAATACCCCTGTACCCCAAAACCCAAACCTAGCCCTGAACCCTTAAAATACCCCTGTACCCCAAAACCCAAACCTACCACATAACCCTTAAAATAACCCTGCACCCCAAAACCCAAACCTACCCCAGAACCCTAAAAATACCCCTATACCCCAAAACTATATCTGAACCCTTAAAATACCCCTGTACCCCAAAACCCAAACCTACCCCTGAACCCTGAAAATACCCCTATACCCCAAAACTATATCTGAACCCTTAAAATACCCCTGTACACCAAAACCCAAACCTAGCCCTGAACCCTAAAAATACCCCTGTACCCCAAAACCTAGCCCTGAACCCTTAAAATACCCCTGTACCCAAAACCCAAACTTACCCCTGAACCCTAAAAATACCCCTGTACCCCAAAACCCATACCTATCCCTAAACCCTAAAACTACCCCTGTACCCCATAGCCCAAAACTATATCTGAACCCTTAAAATACCCAAACACCCCAAAACATATACCTCAGTACCCCAAAACATATACCCCTATGCCCATACTTACCTTATCCAAACCTACCCCTGAACCCTAAAATACCTCTGTACCCCAAAACTCAAACCTAGCCCTGAACCCTAAAATACCTCTCTACCCCAAAACTCAAACCTAGCCCTGAACCCTAAAAATACCCCTGTACCCCAAAACCCAAACATACCCCTGAACCTTAAAAATACCCCTGTGCCCCCAAACCCAAACCTAGCCCTAAACCCTAAAAATACCCCTATACCCCAAAACCAGCCCTGAACCCTATAAATACCCCTGTACCTCAAAACCCAAACCTACCCCTAAACCCTAAAAATACCCATGTACCCCAAAACCCAAACCTAGCACTGAACCCTAAAAATACCACTGTACCCCAAACCCCAAACCTACCCCTGAACCCTAAAATATCCCATAACCCTAAAATACCCCTGTACCCCAAAACCCAGACCTAGCCCTGAACCCTTAAAACACCCCTGTACCCCAAAACCCAAACCTATCCCTGAACCCTAAAAATACCCCTGTACCCAAAAACCCAAACCTAGCCCTGAACCCTTAAAATACCCCTGTACCCCAAAACCCAAACCTACCCCTGAACCCTAAAAATACCCCTATACCCCAAAACCCAAATCTAGCCCTGAACCCTGAAAATACCCCTGTACCCCAAAACCCATACCTATCCCTAAACCCTAAAACTACCCCTGTACCCCATAACCCAAAACTATATCTGAACCCTTAAAATACCCAAACACCCCAAAACATATACCTCAGTACCCCAAAACATATACCCCTATGCCCATACTTACCTTATCCAAACCTACCCCTGAACCCTAAAATACCTCTGTACCCCAAAACTCAAACCTAGCCCTGAACCCTAAAATACCGCTCTACCCCAAAACATCCAAACATAAAAAAAACATGCTTTTACCATTCATGCATTTACAACGAATTTTGTTGTAAATGTATGCGTAGTAAAAGCATATAAAATGTAATGCCATGCGTTATAATGGCATTGCGGAGTCATGGTACTTTCGTAATGAAAGTATGCGGAGTGATGGTATGCGGAAAGAAAGTTGCGGAATAATCGGTGTTTACCCTCCCCCGGTAAGTACATTGGTGGCACGGCGGCCCACATCTCCAGCAACATACTCATATTTTTTCACCACCCATTTGAAAAATGCACAGGTCTCTCTCATTGATGGCCAGCACCAACCTACACTTTTAGACACACCTCCTGCCACAAGTTCTAGAATTGCGAACTTTAGAGCTGGGGAGCTACGTTCGAATCTCGGCATCAGCTCAACATCCTGTGATTCCAGGCAAATCGCTTTGTCTCCCCGTGCCTACCACAAATGAATGTGTTCTTCTGTAATGTAAATTGTGCTCATGCCATGTTGTCGAGTTTGCTCTATTTAATATTGCAAAGAAATATAAAGTAGGGAAACTCGAGTTCACACACTACTGAACGCGCACTCATAAGTGCATCAGCAGTGCACTGTGAATCGGAGCGTTTCACAGGCCTGTCACAGATAGGAAATGCTATCAAAACGAAATCCTACAAAACAATATACTACTGGCCGGCAACAATTCATACCCGGACAACGTCGGCAAGGGCTGCTATCAACAATGAAATCATAAACCAAGGACTTATAGAAATTGAAGACTCACTGTATCTATTAAGCGAGAAGTCCTTACAAGATTTCAGCCTGCCGCCAGCGGTCCGAACTAACCTAACTGGATACCACAATATCGCTACCGCACACAATATTCCAGAGCTAAATAACTACCTTGCTCAACACTTGCCTAACTTAGTTCCCGATCAACAACTCGCCTACAACACCATAGTTGATAGTGTTGAAAAGAAGCAAGGCAAACTATTGTTCATAGACGCCCCCAGTGGCACAGGAAAGACTTACCTAATCAACCTCATACTTGCCAAAGTTCGATCTTCTGGGAATTTGGCTCTAGCTGTTGCTTCATCGGGAATAGCTGCCACTTTGCTAACAGCTGGGAAAAGAGCACATTCTACCTTTGAACTGCCTCTAACAGTTTCCCTTGAAAGGGATTCAATATGCTCTATTCGGAAAAACGGACCTTTGGGGACACTGCTTCAAAATGTTTCTCTTATCATGTGGGACGAATGTACAATGATACTAAAACCATTGCTGCCTAGCCTTTTTTTACCCGGACAACGTCGGGACGGGCCGCTAGTATATATATATATATATATATATATATATATATATATATATATATATATATATATATATATGTATATATATATATATATATATATATATATATATATATATACATATATACACCCTAATTACATGCAACATCCCAGCCCAAACCTGGTACAACCACTTTCTCTCCCTTTACACCTCTGATGAGATGAATCCCCAGATAATCTTAAATAGCAGTCTTTACACAGCTGAACATCCGGGGGACACATTAGGAGATCTATTCACCCCTAGAGAAGTTGAGAGCGTAATAAAATCCCTGGTGCCCCTTGATGCACCTTTTAGAGTCACAGCAATGAACCCCTGCATTTGTTACAGCTTGCTTGAGTTCAGCTCTCACAATAAGAGATCGTAAATTTGGAGCTCTACGGTAAGCAATGACTGGCGGTTTTGGAAAAACCTTTTGCAATTTTTCACAAGTGAACAGTAAGGGAAATGTTTTTTGCATTATATTTCTGTAGTTGGGAGCTGATGGATGATAGTCAACTACAAATGGAGTTCCGCACACGATTCAGGAACCACTAATCAGTAATAATTAATAAGAAAATTGACCATCTTGTAGCCAATCATTTTAACCTTGTGGATCATTCACTATCAGATTTGAAGATTTTCCCCTTGGAACATGTCCCAAAGGAAGAACTACTGGACTCCAGGGAAAACTTTTGGATGTACTGTTTAAAATCATTGCATCCAGATGGACTGATAATTACTGACAATACAACCTAATTACTGCATATCTCAAGAACTCTCAGGACTGCATTGATTCCACATTCCAAATGGAATCTTCACTCATGATGCTTTTTGAAAATTCAGCTATGTCATCTGTGCAAAAAACACAGTTGATGGACTGAATGCAGAACAATGTCTTACATTCACCCCAGTACAAAGATCTGGGCCTAAATCCATCGTTTTTTTGCACTCCACACCACCCTAGGTCAGACAATGGCTATATGCAAATCAGCCTTGACCCTGTGCTTCATGGGAACAGTCCAGCCCGAACTACCAAGCCATGTCTTTCCTAGACCGGAATCAAGCATCCAAGGACCGGTTTCTGGCTATCAGCCTTCTTCAGCCTGGATAGCTTGACTCCAGTGATGTGGAGAGCCTGGGACTCACGTCTGAGCATACCCAGCCTACTCGGGGTGAAAATTGCAAAAAACACAGTTGATGGACAGAATGCAGAACAATGTCTTACATTCACCCCAGTACAAAGAACTGGGCCTAAATCCATCATTTTTTTGCACTCCACACCACCCTAGGTCAGACAATAGTTATATGCAAATCAGCCTTGACCCTGTGCCTCATGGGAACAGTCCAGCCCAAACTACCAAGCCATGTCTTTCCTAGACGGGAATCAAGCATCCAAGGACCGGTTTCTGTGCAGCCACTGAGCTTACCATCTTGAAACTGCCTGAGGAAGGCGGAAGCTGAAACGTTGTAGTGGAAATATATTTTTGTTCTATGGTGAATCTATCTGTTTGAGTCACTTCTTTCTTGGATATTTTATTTCTTTGTGACTCATTGTATCCTTTTGGATCCAGATTTTTGCCCTGGCTGGCTGTTGTTTTCTTGTGATCCTTCATCTTCAAATATATATATAGATAGATAGATAGATAGATAGATAGATAGATAGATAGATAGATAGATAGATAGATAGATAGATAGATAGATAGATAGATAGATAGATAGATAGATAGATAGATATAGACAGTAGATAGACAATACTGCACACTCCTGGCTTATAAAGTTCAATAATTGTTTTAGTTCATATCATGCAACCACAATCCAATTGACAAACGTATTTCGTTCCTCCTGTATTTTGTCAATACTAGTAATCCTATTTGAAAATACATCTTAAAACAAAATCATTCTTCATTGGATAGCAGTTCAAACAAAGAAATGGAAAATGGACTTAAGAGACAAGTTATTTGGGACATGTTAACTTTGGCGGCCATCTTATTACATCCAGTTGGGAAAATATTTTAATAACAAGGTCATTATCCCTAATTAAGTTTGATGACAAAGTACATGCCATATTCGATATGTTATACACAACACATAACCCTGATATGCAAGATTCACAAAATTATGAAATCATACGTTTCAATGCACAAATCAAAATTCTTACTTATGGTAAACAGATGTTTCCTATGGTTGCAATATTGCGTCTCCTCAATGCATCTGAATTACGGCCTGAATGGGCCTTCATTATTCAAAATGAAACATTTATTTTTAGCACCCACATACAAGGTCTTCAATATTAAAGAACATGAATTAAAAAATAATACTTCATTCGATACTGGCAATAGATAACATTGAGAGTACTAATCATGCCCTGAATGGGCTAACATTTAATAGGCACATACATTTGTAACCCATATTACCCAAGACCACCCTTATCTTCCAATTTGACAGCTCATTTAGTTTACTTGAATCTTCTGCCAAATTCATGCCAAAAACAGACTCAATTGCAGGGTGCAATTCTATTGGCCTACATGGGAATAAATCATTATTAGCCAATATGTGACCACAGCTCTTCCTCACTATTGAGCCCGTATGGTATGTGTGTTCTGAGTTCCACTATGTATCTAGACTCCAATTGCCTAAAAAGTCTAACATGGTCACCACCTCTTTCTCTATTGATGACTTGATCAATGCAGAAGTTATATAGCCTGTCACTTCTGCCCTCATGTACATCAGCAAAATGCCTAGCAACCGGGTATGTGCTATCATGATTAGAGATGGCTCTTATGTTTTCCAACACCTATTTTTTGCCTGGTGTATTGCGCTTCCAATATATTGGAGGCCACAGGGACAAACCAGGCAATAAATCACAAAATTGGAATGACAGTTTAAATGCTTATGGATGCTTCTTTTTCCTTCTTACCTGGAATCTGATAATCTTGACCTTTGTGCTCTTCTTACAGGATATGCACCTAGCGCATGGAAAAAAACCTGTAATTTCCACTTTGTTCAAAGCTTTATCCACAAAATTACTCTGAACTAAAATATTTTTCAGTGAGGCACTCTTCCTATAAGTGAGGTCTGGTCTGTTCGATAATGTTTTTCCCACCTGTCCATCTGTTTGGAGAATGCCCCAGTTCTTTTGAAACAATTCCCGGAACTGCTGGGACTCAGTAGAGAATTGGAGTATCAATCTGACCTCTGACTCCCCCTCTACTTTGTGTACACTTTTCTCTTTGCGAGTCAATGGCTTCTTTCTCTCCCTAAGCTGCATTTTCTCAGTTGCTCCTTGCAGAAATGTTCTGATATAGCCTCTTTCATCTGTTGAGAGAATCCCTTTTGGCAACAGAATAATTCTCTGGGGGAGCAGTTGCGTTTGAGTCTAAGTAGCTCACCATAGGGGATACTGTTGACCTGATTGTGTGGGTGTTGGCTCTGTGAGTGTAAGACTGTGTTCCCTGTGGTTGGTTTTCTATACAGCATAGTGCATAACTTATTGTCTGCAACAAATACAAGAAGATCTAAAAATGCAACCTCTGTTTTGTTGATGTTGCTTGTAAATCTCAAATTAAATTTCATTTAGAGCCCTGATGTAACTATCTGCTTGTGATTTGTACCCTGCCATACAATAAAAAGATCATCTATATATCTGGCCCACAAGGCTATCTTATCCACCAAAAGTTCATTGTCCTCTAACCAGGCCAGGTGCTTCTCCCACCAGTCCATGAAGAGATTTGCATAACTAGGGGCGAAGCACATGCCCATGGCAGTCCCCTGTGTCTGTAAGTACAACTCTCATGAAAGCAAAAATAAATTCTTGTTAAGAC
This sequence comes from Lissotriton vulgaris, assembly GCF_964263255.1. Classification (NCBI taxonomy): domain Eukaryota; kingdom Metazoa; phylum Chordata; class Amphibia; order Caudata; family Salamandridae; genus Lissotriton; species Lissotriton vulgaris. The sequence continues at coordinate 162,921,203 of NC_141693.1, forward strand.
AAAATGCGGCAATTTAAAAAGCATCTTATTGTTTCTTGAAATTTCAATTGTCTTGTTTTCAAAAAGAATTCCAAAGCTGTCAGCCCCTGATACAGATGAACAAGCTTGTTATGTCCAATGTTATTAAAAGGAGATCTTCTTCCCATTGTATATCCTGAATCAATTGTATGAAGTTTGTGTGTCATGCACAAATAAACATAAATCTCTTGCCATAGGAAACAGAAAGGAATCAACTTAGATGGAAGCTTTTTCCAGAAGGCTACCTTTTGTAGAATAAATAGGAAGACCTGGCGGTCTCATCAGGTCTTTATGCACCTTTTGTAGATGGTAAAATGTAGGGTGGACTGGATGGTCTACTTTTATGAATTGATACTCATCTTCCTCAATTATGCCTTTCATCCGCCAGTCAAGTATTATCTCATTGAAGGCTTTAATATATACTTTCCGGCTGTTCATTATGCTGCATTGTGGGAGTTGGAGTCTCCACCTTGAACCACTATGAGGTTCTGGGACAGAATGACAGACAGATGAGCCCTCTCCATTGGCAGGAGAGGCGGGCCTATTTTAAAGACTTTGCAGCAGTCAAACCAGAAACTAGCGGCATTTGAAAAAGGAATTATCCGAAACACGTCATGCTATACAGGTCATTTAAGCTGCCATACCTTCCTCCTCTGTGTCCCTTGTGTCTACTTTAAATAGAGGAGACCAACTTTGTCATATGAAGCACGTTAGCCATTGATAAGCAGGGGGACCCTTCCGTTAAGTGTCCTTGGCATCAGTGGCAACATTCGTGTATTTTTGCTCCGAGGTATCGGGAGCCGAGGACCACAACCGGCGGACTCAAGAAGGCTGAGGAACTGCTGTCAAATAAAGCCCATCACTGCATGGAGTGACGTGGTCACTGTTACCGCCGTCGCCAGTTCCCTGCATGAATTGGTGAAGTGTGGCTGGAAGTAGGGACATGGATGGCAGCTAACATGAGATCTGAGCTGTGACTCTACCTTCATCATGCTCGCATTCAGACTCCCACTCACTGCAAGCAAAAAACATTGACGCTGCATAATTTCCACTTTACGGCTGTTTATTATGCTGCATTGTGGGAGTTGGAGTCTCCACCTTGAACCACCACGAGGTTCTGGGACAGAATGAGAGACAGGTGAGCCATCTCCATTGGCAGGAGAGGTGGTACTATTTTACAGACTTTGCAGCAGTAAAGTCAGTGACTAGCGGCATTTGAAAACTGAATTATCCAAAACACGTCATGCCATACCGTTCGTTAAAGCTGCTGCACCTTGCTCCGCTGTGTCCCTCACATCTACTTAAAATGGAGGAGACCTATCTTGTCATATGATGCACATTAGCCAGTGGCGCGCAGACAAACCCTTCCATGAAGTGTCCTTGGCATCAGTGCCAGCATTCGTATATTTTTGCTCCAAGGTATCGGGAGTCGAGGACCGCCACTGGACCCAAGAAGGCTGAGGAACTGCTGTCAAATACAGCCCATCACTGCATGGAGTGACGTGGTCACTGTTACCGCCGTCTCCAGTTCCCTGCATGAATTGGTGAAGTGCGGCTGGAAGTATGGACACGAGAGGCAGCTAACATGAGATCTGAGCTGCAAATCTACATTCATCATTCTCGCATTCAGACGTCCACTCACTGCAAGCAAACAACATTGAAGTTGCATGAATTCCACTTTCCGGATGTTCATTATGCTGCATTGTGGGAGTTGGAGTCTTCACATTGAACCACTACGAGGTCCTGGGACAGAATGAGAGACAGATGAGCCCTCAACAATGGTGGGAGAGGCAGGACTATTTTATAGACTTTGCAGCAGTCAAACCAGAAACTAGCAGCATTTGAAAAAGGAATTATCTGAAACGCGTCATGCAATGCAGTTCATTAAAGCTGTCGCACCTTGCCCGCTGTATCCCCCGTGTCTGCTTTAAATGGAGGAGACCTAACTTGTCATTTGAAGCACGTTAGCGAGTGGCGCGAAGGGGAACCCTTCCATTAAGTGTCCTTGGCAACAGTGGCAACATTCGTGTATTTTTGCTCTGAGGTATCAGGAGCCGAGGACCACCACCGGACTCAAGAAGGCTGAGGAACTGCTGTCAAATATAGTGGTCATTGTTATTGCCGTCTCCAGTTCCCTGCATGAATTGGTGAAGTGCGGCTGGAAGTAGGTGCATGGGAAGCAGCTATCATGAGATCTGAGATGCGAATCTACATTCATCATGCTTGCATTCAGACTCCCACTCACTGCACGCAAAAAAAATAGAAGCTACACGACTTCCACTTTCTGGCTGTTCATTATGCTGCATTGTGGGAGTTGGAGTCTCCCCCTTGAACCACTACGAGGTTCTGGGACAGAATGAGAGACAGGTGAGCCCTCTCTATTGGTGGGAGATACGGGCCTATTTTAAAGACTTTGCAGCAGTCAAACCAGAAACTAGCGGCATTTGAAAAAGGAATTATCCGAAACACGTCATGCCATATAGTTAATTAAAGCTACAGCACCTGACGTGTTCATTGTAGGGCTGGGCAAAATTTAAATTACAACAGTGTAATGTGCAACATTTGTGAAATGTTACAGTGCTTGTTACGTGGAATTCCTGAAAAGATGCTATTACATCACTTCACATTATTATGTAATTTTTGCAGTAAAAAGTTACAGCAAAATGTGCCATTCATAATAAATGAATGCAAGGGAACAACAAAATGGAAGTTCATCACTCTGTTTTTGTTTCAAGCTTGCTTGGACAAACATTTAACCAGAGGATGTATTTCACGTAAAAATATAGCAAGAAAACAGGATTGGCATTTCCTTGAAATTTACGTAATGTTGCAGAAATTTCACATAATTATACGAAAGAAAATGAAGCAAATTTTGTACACCTCTACTTCATCACCTCCTGTTTCTAGTGTCTCCTTTTCTTCTAATATTTTTATTTTTTTAGCCCTGTGAGTACCTTCAGTCCTGTTATATTCCAATACTGTTTGTACCTGTCGTTCACTCACACCTCTTGTTCCTCTTTGATATTCTATAACTCCTCAGTCATCTTCTCAACCTCAGACCCAGATAGCTACCATATTGCCACCTGGGTTTTTTTTTCATGCCTTAATGTTTTTTCCTTTTAATAGGGATTACTTCTCATGAATTCATACTCACAGTTTAAGTGTTACCCACGGTTATTTATTCTCAGTCAATCCCCTTTCAGTCATTCATGCGCATACTGACAGTAATACTTTTTTTAGGTCTTGCTTCTCAAAGGCGCACATGCTCTGTCTCGAACTGAGACATGCTGTATCAACTGTTGTGGGCTTCAGCCCGCCCATAGGCCTGCATTTTGCTCTGTTATTCCTTCTCCTCATTAGTCAATGGCATGCATGCATTCCCTGCCCATCTTTAGCCCTCCACAAGCGCAGCAACCAGGTACTACTGAACAAATGCTGTGGCCATTTTAGGGCAATATTTAGGGACTCCGTTTTTTTATTTCTGTAGGAGTGCTTTTCACAGCAACACTGTTTTACCTCGCACCATTCTTTGTTTCCAGCTCGTGCCACCGTATGGTGCCTCAGCTCAAGTAGTGTGGTGAATGGTAGCCTCTACACCAATAAGCTTCCAAGCATCTTAACCTAAGGGAACATCTGGTGATTACAGTTCATGTGTGCAGGACTGTGGCATGTGCAACACAGAAGCACTTTTAGCAGTTCACGTGCAATAAAGCTGGGCATTGAGCAGGATAAACAGGGCACAAGAGCAGCATGTTAGCGGCATAAGCCCTTCAGTGTTGGCAGCAACATTGCAGTGCACATCAGTCTGAAAGAAGGGCAGTGCAGGCATCATTGAGCACCATAAGTGTAGTGTAAAAAGAGTAAATATAGAGCACTTTAATAGGGAGCACGGAAGGGTTAACAACATCCATCTAATGTAGTGCTTCGCAGCACATATTCACTGGTATAGATGCTGCAGCTATATTACACACATTTAGTGCAGTTTCCGTCAAATGAGTTCAAAGCTGGAGGATCTTGGGCTGGGTAAGGGCAGTTTGGATGAGTTTAAGCAGGGTAACTGCGGTACAGTTGAGTTTAATACAGATTCCGCTGAAGTGCAGCACATTCAGTCCCAGCCGAGTACGAGTGCTGTGCTGGAGAGTGCCGAACTGAGTGAAGTGCACAGCAAAGGCGTGTGTGGAGCACATCTAGGGCATGGAACTGAAACATTGCGTAGGGTATCTGTAGGGTACAGGTCGTGTTTGCATTGTATTGGGCAACACAGCCCTCTCATGACCTATGAGTTAGACATGTTTTGATACAGTAAATTGGGTTGGGTATTTTGTGTGTAGATTTTGGTTGTCCATTATAACTGCAAGAGTACACAACTTGCTCTAATATCTACAGGTGTGAGTTACGAACTGCTCTGAAAACTCAACAAAACTTTATGTTTTTTTAAATGGTACTAACCTGTAATTGCATGTGCCAAAATATGAGTGGGGCAACAACCTAAGGGACACACCGCCGCTGCTTTGCCCCCATCCACTTAAAATGTGACCTTTTCTTTTTTTATGTCCCCATTGCTTTAAAATACTCCATTACAGCTTTACTGTCCTTGTTTTATCTCAAAATCTTCATGTAGGGTACGAGAGTACCCTCAATTTGAAAAACAAGCAAGGCGACTCACCCTAATATTTTTCAATAAATGTTGTCCTTTGCAGGTTTAAGTCAAGTCCCCTACCCCGCAAGGTCACTACGGCTCTGCTCTGATCCCTGTCTATTGTTTTGCTGCTTGTTTTAGAAGTGCAGTCTATCCACTTATGCATGGAAGCTTCCACTTAAGCATGGAAGCAGTCTTTTTTAACCGCTCCCATCAAAAAACAGTTGTTCTCTTTTTTCACAAATAGTCTCTGAACCCCGTGTCTTTGTGCTGTATCATTCCCCTCTAGGAAAGTCAATTTTCTGTACAGCTGCCTATATTAATCCCTGTCTCTGTTAAACGCCTCATTTTGCAGAGATTTCCTCCTCTACTCGTCTTTACAGCTGTCTCTCTTTAGCTCTCTCTACATGGAGTTTCATCCTGGCATGTTTCTACAAGAAGTCTCTACAAATTCCTGCCAGTTGAACTCATTGCCATGCTCTCTGACCTCACCCCAATGCACTTAAGATCAGACTTCCGATTTGTTTTTCAATGCATTTTGAGCTCCGGTTTAGGAAAGGAACGGGTAATACAATCGTCATGCAATCATCCAATGAAACCAACAATAATGAATTTTAGGTGACTGGGCAGCACACCTCAGCATGACGCAAAACGAAAAGTTCTGGGTTAAGAAGCCTGTGTCTGAGATACTCTTGTGGTACAAAAGGGGGTGGTGATGGACGGAGCATCTTGGAGAGCATGCCCACAAACTACGGAGGGCGTGACGTGGGAAGAGAGGAGCCTGCGATACCTCGGCACCTCGATCTTTCATGACAGGGCCGATATCCTCGAGGGAAACATCGGATCGGCGATCAGGCACACCAAAGGGAACTCCGACTTCTGGGGCACGCTCCCATTGTCACTCATGGGGAGGGTGGCGCTCCTCAAGATGGTGACCCTGCCGCGGCTGCTTTACTTCTTCGGGACCCTCCCGATCTGGATCCCGGCAAGCTACTTTCGACGGCTGAGATCTATGGTCATCGGCTTCCTGTGGGGAGCGGGCAGGCGCAGGGTGGCACATGCCACACTTCTCCGCCCTCGGGCGGATGGAGGACTGGCGGTGCCGGACTACGAGCTCTACTACCTGGCGGCGCAGCTGCAGTGGCTGACACAATGGGTAGCGCGGGCCAGAAGAGGGGAGGACGGATCAGGGGAGCCGGCGGGCCCGGTCCAGGTGTTGTCCCGGATTGTGCTGGGGCTTCCGATGGGGGATTTCCACCTCACTCAGGAGTTTGCGACGGCCCGAAAATGCTGGAACAGATATCGCCGGAGATGCGGTATTACGGTCCCGTACGCTCCTGAGATCCAACTTAAACTCTGCGGGGCACTTCCGCACGGGGGTTCATGGCGTGGGCTGGACGGTTGGGACCAGCAAGGACTGTCATCCATGGGCGACCTGTATGAAAACGGGGCGATGTTGCCCTTCGACCTCCTGAAGGACCGCTTTGAGTTGGCGGGTGGGGACTTCCTCCTTCACGCGGTATTAACGGCGGCGATTCGCAAACACTGGAGGGCGGGCATGTCGGAGCCACCGCTGTCCCTGGGCTGCCAGTACGTCGTCATGATGGCGGGGACGGTCAAGGCTGTCACGTGCCTATATCGACGTATGGTCTCGGAATCCGTCGCTCCACTGCTGACCCTGAAGGCGAAATGGGAGGCTGATCTGGCGACTGAGATACCCGAGGAGGCCTGGAATGGCATACTGGAAGGGGCCCGGAATGGGACGCGCAACGCAAGGTTCCAGCTGGTGCACTTTTATGTCTTACATAGGGCCTACCTGACCCCTGACAAGCTGCATAAGTACTTCCCGGCCCACTCGGCGTCCTGCCCGCGTTGCCCGGCAGATCCCGCCGATTTCCAACACATGTTCTGGTCCTGTCCTGAGCTGGGGCTCTTTTGGAAGGAAGTAGTGGAGGTACTGAGGGAGGTAACGGAGAGGGACCTGCAACTCACTATGGCACACTGCATATTACACTGGTTCCCGCCCCGCACACATCAAAAAACAAAGTTACTAGCAAGTTTCTGGACTTGGGGCTCCTGCAGGCGAAACGGGCCATTACGTCCCAGTGGAAGGCGTCCAGAGGCCCCGTAGTAGAGCGCTGGAAGGCTGAGCTGCTTAAATGGGCTAGGTGTGAAGGTGAGCTTCGTCTGCAGGCCGCGCTCAGGGTAGGCAATGACATGGCACTGGAGAGGGCCAGGGCGTGGGTGGGGCTGGTCCTAGATCTCACACTCCTGGACATGGAAGAGGAGGACTCCCTGGTGAATAGCCCGGATCCGGGGGTGCGCCCGCCTGACGGGGGGGACGGCTTAGGCCCACTCTGATGCCCCCTTACTTTTGCATTCCAATGTGATGACTTACGAATAGTTGCTGGTAAATCCTGGTGCTCTGCTTCGGATCTGGTCTAGTTGGAAGGGCTGAGAGCTTGGTTAGATGGTACTCTGGCACGCCTGGGGGGGTGAGGGGACTGGGAGGGGGCAGGAGGTTGGGTATGGGTGGTTCTGGGTGAGGGTGGAAGGGTAGGTAGGGACGGGAGTGTTGAGGGGGGAGGAGGGGGATGGGTTCAGTAAGGGCAACAGTGACTCTAGGTTCAACTGGACTTGGGGCATGGAAGAGGGAGCATTAGGACTGAAAAGCAGCTTTGCCATTGCCCAACCACCTGGTAGTTCTGGACCTCTACAGAATGCTCCGGCGCAGTCTTTCTCCCCATGATATTGCCGCTCAACCTCCGGGGTGTGAGCTGAATGGCTGTGTGATACGGAGGGGGGGCGCGGCGCTTAATCCGAGCGCCCAGGGGAATGGCCCGAAAATACTGTATGCATTTCTGATCTTGCTGCAATAAAAAGATATTTACAAAAAAAAAATGGACGGAGCATCTTAATCAATCAAACACTCACACCCAGTCAAATGATCTGGGCCTAATACATCACCATTCTTTAGCCCACTCTGCCACCCCAGTTCAGACATGGCTATATGCAAATCAGTCTGACCCTGTGCCTCATGGGAACAGTCCAGCCTGAACTGCCAAGCCATGTCTTCCCTGGACCGGAAACAAGCTTCCGAGGACCGGTTTCTGGCATTCCAGCCGTCTTCAGCCCGGCTTGCTTGAATCCAGTGGCAAAGTGAGCAAGGGACTCACATCTGAGCCTACCCTGCCACACTTATGGCGGCCAAAAGCGATACTCTTGTGACACGCAGGTCACAGTTTCATAGGTACTAGAGTTCAGAATCCAAAATAGGGTACTGAGTCTGATAGATTCATGATGGTGAGTATTAATATTTGTATAAACAATTTTCCGCTTCAAGTGCTTCATAATATATGAAGATGGCAGATAAACATGTTTACATTGCTGACTGTATTTATTTTGGCCCTGCAAAGCTTGCATTTCGATCCACCTCCTCCTGCGCTATGCCTCTTTCTTCTACTCCCAACCATCACCCGATCCCTGTTCACTCCACATAATTCGACTCCATGCCACACAATGCTACTACCAATGATTCAACTGCAATCCATACCACATAATTACAATCCAAATAGTTCAGCTCCACTTAATTCAACGCAATGCCCAAAAATTAAGTGCCACACAATTCTATAACACACAAATCCGCACTGCATAATTCCACTACATACAACCCCTTTCAACATCTCACAATTCCAGACCACACAGTTCCGCACAAACACAATTCCACTCCACATCATTCTACTCCATGCCACATAATTACAATCCAACAGATTAAACTCTGCATATTTCCACTCTGCTTCATGCCACATAATTCCACTTCACATAATACCACTCCACACAACATAATTCCACTCCCCACCAATCCACATAATTACACTCCATGCAACACAATTTAACTCAAGATAATTTCACTACACATAGTTACACTCCACACTACATAATTACACTCTATGCCACGTAATTACACTTCACATATATACACTTGGATGCAAAACACATAATTAACTCCACAAAATGTGTCATGCCATAATTGCACTCCACATGATTCCACTCCACACTATGCCACATAGTTCTGAACCATGCCACACAATTCAACACCACACATTTCCACACAACATACTTTGCATAATGCCACTGCACATCACATAATTTAACTCCACATAAATCCACTCCAAACCACAAAGCAACACCCACGTAAATACACTCCACACCCTGCCACAAAATTTCAATCAATACTACACAATTACACACCACAAGTCAGCTCCACACAATTACACTTCACATAATTCCATACCAAACCACATAATTCCATGCCACAACACATAATTCCACTACACACCACATACATCCAATTCACAACACATAATTCCATGTAATGCTACGCAATTGAACACCACACCACACAATTCCACTCCATGACACACAATCCCCCTCAACATAATTCTAATACATTCCAGACCACATACTTGCTACTCACATAATTCCACTGCACACCATGCCACACAATTCCACTACAAATAACTCAAATTAGTGCCATACAATTCAGCGCCATTCAATTCCATGCCACACAATGCCACATCACATAGTTCCACTCTAACACACATTATTCCACTCTACATCACATAATTGCAATCCACACAATACAATTCAGCATAACAATAATTCCATTCCACCCATGTCACTCCGCACAATGCACGCCTCGTAAATCCACACCATAGAACATAATTGCACTTCCTATAATTCCACTATGAGCCATGCCACATATTTACATTACACATGCACCACATACATCCACTTCACTCCATAACACATGGCTAAAAGACATTGGCATTCACAATAACTCTTGTTTGCCGAGACCTATTGGCTTTGCCAATGCTTGTTTTACCTATCATCAGTTTGAGGCACTGGGCCTCTGCGGCAGCCAGGGCAGGGTAAGCCCTCAAGCCAGGAACACAGCTTCATCCCGCCTCACGCATTGAAAGTGAGGGTTGGACTCTGTGCAGTGATGTGATTACTCGTACTCTCAGTTTCTTACTTTTCCAACTCACCCTGTCGTCTTTCACAAGATGGTTGAGGATGAGGTGACAGTGAAGGTTAGCACTGGTCTCTGCAGCATTTAATCCTAAAGCGCCAGAGGCTACCTGTACCAGTTATATTGCATCACATCTCTAATGAGAATAACCTGAGGCTTGCTGTGAGGTGAGGCGCTGGGACTTTGCCAGCTCTGGAAGATCTGTCAGGGACATAGAAGTACCAACATGACCTATCACCAAGTGTACTACCTCTGACCGCAATAAGGGTCTGCATTTTTTTCTTTATAACATCAGTAAATAATAGGTTGTTATTCACTACTTGTATAATATGGCATAAACAAAGAGGGTTTAGCCCTGCCTGATGACCATAAGGGCAGTTTGGTCAGAAGGCCTGTCTATGCGCATCAAGCTGTATGCAACACGCCCAATGATTCAGACTCAGTCAATGTAGAGCAGAATATTTATGTACTGTAGTTCTATGTGCAGAAGGCATCATGGCTTCATCCTCACCCTGCAAGCTGCAGGCATCAGATTGTTTATGAGTAGCAGACCTGCGTTCCTGCCTCTGTGTTTGTTAGGGTGTTCGACAGAGCACCATCACACCACTACACAGTCACCTCAGAGCGCTTTGCTGATGTGCTAGTTTACAGAAATTCAGTGGTGGCTGGTAGGGAATGGATGTAGTGGGCAGGGAGGGTGTGGGGGGATTTGAAAAATATTTTACAAAACACACTTACCTATTCCGCCTCTTCTCTCTTCCATCTCTGCTTCATTTTCATCTGGACTCTAGTCCGGAAGCAGCGGGAAGCACCCGGGCACGCAGGCTCCCCTGAACCAATCACAATGCTGCTGCAGCATTGTGATTGGTCTGTTCGCTGTAGATCAGCGCTCAGATGGGGACAGAGAGCCGGTGCATATTCCACACCATGCTGTGTAATACAGCCAGGTGGGGAGTATGCAAAGAGAGCATGACGGCCGTCCAAGCAGTCATGCATGCTTAAGTGGGCAAAAAATGCTCCTCCTCCCTGAGCCACCCGCCCCATAACGCCCAGCCTAGCTCCACGGTACAAAAGGGGGTGGTAATGGACGGATCATCTGAACCAATCAAACACTCACACCCAGTCAAAAGATCTGGGTTTAATCCATCACCGTTTTTTAGCCCACTCTGCCACCCCAGTTCAGACATGGCTATATGCAAATCAGTCTGACCCTGTGCCTCATGGAAACAGTCTAGCCCGAACTATCAAGCCATGCCTTCCCTGGACCGGAAACAAGCTTCCGAGGACCTAGCTCTGCAGCAACAAAAAATAAAATGATAATAGCTTTATTATAAATTTATTTTTTCCTTTTTCACTTCTCTAAGAGCAGTAGGGATTCGCATCTCCGCCTTAGTGGAGGAGCTGCCACAGCAGAAATTGCAAAAGAGTTTGGTCTTCAGACATTGTACGTGAGCGGAGTGGCAATTTGTCTGAAGGGATATACACAGGTAGGCTATGTTATCTTTTAAAGCACTTATAAAGTGTATAACTACCCATAGGCATCCCAGCGCTGATAGTGCGGCACAGAAGCAACAGGAAGTTTATTTAGAAACTCTATTAAAGTGAAATATTCTGGCATAGCCATGTTTTGAGCACTTTCCAGAAGGGAAGTAGCTGATTTGCAGAACGTAACGACAAGGGAATGGTTTCCATAGCCTGGCGACGTTATATGAGAAGGAATGCCCTCCAAATTTTTCCCTTCTAACCGGGGGTACTTTAGACAGGTACTCATTAGAAGAGCGCAAGGTTGTTCAAGGAAGGTAGAATGAGAGCATAGAGAGGGAAATCAAAGGTCCTTTGCCCCACAGTGTCATATGGCAATACAGAGGGATTTCACATTAATCCTCTCTCAGGAGCACGTGTGGCCGCCAAACAAGATGGCCACCTAGCTCTAGAGCTCCCCGTGTCGGCAGTCAAATGGAGAAAAAATTGGAGCCATTTTGTTGAGCATTTTGCCACAAAAGCGGTCATTATGTACATTTGAAGGCAAGGTGATCCCTGCTATATGCTGCATTAATATTTTTGTCTCTTTTTGAGACCACTGTTAGGTCTCTCTTTTTTCCTCCATGCTGCAGCAATTTTGTATACTTTTGGCTTATATCTGAGGACATTCCTTATTCTCCTGCATCCTTTGCTGTGCCTCTCTAGGAGGTTTTTTGACTTGCCCTGCTACATACATGGATTCCTCTTGATGCTGTAAATGTCTTCGCCCCCCCCTGTTGCACTCTACTTTGCTTATTTGAGTCTGAATACTCAAAGGCAATTCTTCCCTCCTAGTTCTTTTGTGACAACCTATATTTCTAGAACCAGAGGCGGGAGGTTATTATCTCGACCATTCCTTCTTTTCTGTTTTTTGGATGGTTTCCCTGTACACTTATGGGCAGACTGAAGAAATTCAAGGTGTCACCTCTTCACACAGCCTCATTTTCACAAAAACTGTTGTCGTTTTCAAAAATCTGCTAGCTGTTCATTGAGGTGTACTCCATCTACATCCAACATGTCATCCTCATCCTCCTCTTTTGCTAAAATTGGTCTGGCAGCGACCTTATCTACTCACAAGAGATTCAAACAGGACATTCCCTCACCTGAGAAATTTCTTCTCCAATGTCTCTTGAGTCTTGACCTGGTGCTTGAGGAAAACTGTGTGATCTGTCCATTCATGAAGAAACCAATAGGTGCATTCAGAGCGTGGATGACAAATAGTCTCAGATGGAAACCAGATTCACGGACCTTGAACAACGTGTTAGTGATGTGCAAGATTAGCCTTTAAAAATTGCAGCTCTGGAGAAACAGGTGGTAGCTTTGAAAACTCTTTCTGAAGATTTAGAAAACAGAAATAAAATAAATAACTTGTGCCTCTATGGTCTTCAGGAAGGATTGAAAGAAATGGTTCCTGTTTACTTTTTCACTTCTTTTTTGCCTCAGCTGGTTGGCCTCCCTTTTCCACATGCTTAAATATTCAGAGTGCACTCTTTCATCCTCCTCGTCACCCAAGCCCAGAGGTGAAATCATCATCTTTTTTCTGGAATTTACCGATTTACTGAAAGTCCTCGGTGCATTAATATCTAAGAGGCAACTTTTATGGCAAGTTAGTAAAACTTTCATCTCTCAGGATGTCTCAAGAGCTACAACCACCAGGCAGAAGGAGTTCCTGGATTTTCATCCTCATTACGCTCCATGGGTGCCCACTTTGGTCTATTCTATCCTTGTCTCTTCAAAATGACATTTCAGAATACAACTTCCTCCTTCACAACTCCTGAAGACCTACATGAATTCCTACATGAATTTCTTAGTGTTTATTCTTTCTGTCTTATGGAGACTTCTGCTTCCTTGTCGAGATAACTGTTCTCTGTGTTGTATGGTTCCTCCTGCTTGTTACCTTGCTTTTGATGTTATCTTTAAATTACAGTTTCATTCTCATTCCTTTTATGAATTTTCTATGATTATTGTGTTATTTGCAGTTATTGACTGGCCTTCTTATTTTTCAGTTTCCTTGCTGTCTTATCCAATCACTTACCTTATGATGTTCAGTTTGGATGTCGAGGTGTTCATTGTGCCATCTTTACCCGTGCTGTCGTCGACTCCCCCCGTGGTCATACTCATCAGTTATGTTTCTACAGTTGTCATTGTTTGACATGTACTGTCTCTCTTTTTTTATCTCCTCCTCTCTTTCCTTCCCTTTGTTCTCTCTTTTCTTGTATTTCTTTCTGTTTTTCTATCACGATGTCTTAGTATTTACAGTATTTCTTATCTTAATAGATCAATTTAGTGTATATATTTATATCTATCATTCCTTTCGGGTTATTTCTTGAACTTTTAAAGGCGTAATTAACCCTATAAAGAGGAAGAGAATTTTGTCTCATTTGGATAATTATTCTCCTGACCTCGTTTTGCTCCAAGAAACTCACCTTTTTGAACTTGAGGCTTTGAAACTTAAACGAGTTTGGGTGGGTTCTGTTTTTGTCTCTCCTTCCATAAATAAGAAAAAATGCATTTTTATCCTGTGTCACAAGAACTTAAAATTGGTAACTGTTTTTCAAGAATCTGATTTCGAAGGCAGATAACTTTTTGTTAAGTTAATAGTTAATGACACCCCCTTAATTATTTGTAATATTTATGGTCCAAACTAGGTTGTTTATTCCTTTTGACCTAATGTTTCCAAAAAATATGTGCAACATGCTGATGACTTTTTTATTTTTGGTGTTGACTGTATTCAAATGATGGACCCCTTTATTGATGGGAAATCCACAGTTAAATATATTCCCCAACAATGCACTAACAATTTCTTTCCTTTATATCTCAACATCTTTTGGTAGGCTCATGGAGACCCTGCGATCCTTCTATTAAAGAATTCTCTTTTTTCTCCCCTCCTCATGGTTCCCCATCCAGATCACATCATATTTTTGTCTCTAAATTTACTCCCAAAATCTTATTGGTTCTTCTATTGAACCAATTGATGTTTATGATCATGCGCCTGATATTACGGATTTTGATTTAATCCTGGTACATTCCAAGTCCAATAATTTCCTTTTACTTGACCCAACTTCTTCTTCTTCCCCTTTGGCTTTTTCCAAAGAATTTTGGGAAATTCATGCAGACCCATCTCTCCAAAATTGATTGGGATACTTTTAAAGCTTCTGCTCGGAGTCATAGTATTTATTTTATATTTGACATTAAACGCTTAGAAAAGCAATTTTACTCTTCATCTACTCCTTCTAATATGCAAGCGCTTATCCGTGCAATATTACAGTTTAATAAGATATCCTCAGATCCCGCTTCTTCAATTTTTCTCCATTGCAGTGCTTGTTATTATGGTGGCTGTAATAAAATGGCTAAGCTTTTGGCTTATTATTTGCCAATCCGCAAGCAAGGTCACATGTTAGATTCAGTACAAAATTATATAGGGCTTCCTGTCTTCAAAGATTTTGAAATTCTTGTGGAATTTGTTAATTATTATCAGTCTCTTTACATGCCTGAATCTCCCGCATTGCCTTCTGAGATAGAGGCCTATTTGCAAAACTCCAGGAATTCCCTTAGTGAGCATAGAGACTTCTCATCCTTAGAATCGAACATTTCTTTACCAGAGATCATTCATACACTTCAATCTCTTAAAAAGTACAAATCTCCTGGTCAGGTCGGCTTCACGGTTGAATATTTTCTTCATTTCTCTAATCTTTTTCTTTCTAGACTATCCAACTCTTTCCATTTATCTCCGTGTCTGTTCCACTGGGGGCTCCTTCCAAGAGGCTACTATTTGTCTTATTCATAAGGAAAGTAAAGATCCAGATCTTTCTAAAAACTATAGGCCTATTTCGTTAGTCAACATGGATTACCAAATATTCGTCAGATTATTATCTTTACGTCTTTAACCCTTTCTTCCTTCAGTGATTGGTAAGGAGCAGTCAGGATTTATTAAAGGTATATTTACCTCGATTAATTCTAGATTATTTTGAAATGTTTTGAATAAGGCATCTTCTCTTTCATGTCATGTAGGAGCAATCTCCTTTGATGCTGAGAAAGCATTTGATCGCATTGACTGGACCTTCTTACTCACATCCCTAGCCTGCATGGATTAGGTCCCCATTTTATTTCAGTAGTTTCTCTCCTTTATCATTCCCTTGGCTTCAGTTTTAGTCAATGGGAATATCTCTAGTTACTTTCCATTAATTGTTTGTGTATGTCAGGGTTGTCCTTTATCTCCTCTTATATTTATACTCGCTTTGAAACCTTTTCTATCTCCTGTTAGAAATAACGCTGAAAATAATGATTTTCAATATTGAGCCAATCATTTACAAATTTTAACTTATGCTGATGACATACTTCTTTTCATTTGTACTCCTGAGAGGTGTGTTTTGGCTCTTCTTCAGGAAATTGATACCTTTTAATCGGTTTCCAGATACAGGATTAATTCTGACAAAACTGAGTTACCAAGTTTACGTTTAGTCATTCTTGCATTGCCACTGGATTCCACTGGAATACCTCCAAAATTAAGTACCTGGGCATTTGGTTCGCCCCTTCCATTAATGATTCAGATTCAGCGAATGTCAATGATTGTCTGGATAAAGTCAACAAACTTCTTTCCTCCTGGAATCCCTTCTTTCTTTCCTGGTGGGGTTGTATGGACCCTATTAAATGAAGGACTTCACACATAATCTATATACCATTTCCATGATCCTGTTAACATTCCTGCTACTTTAAAAAAATAAATTAGACTCTGAACTTTCTAAGTCTCATTGAAGTAATGAAAGAGCCAGAACTTCTCTGGCTTCTCTTAGGAAGACCAAACTGGAAGTTGGAGTCAATTTTCCTCATTTTCAGTTATTCCATAAGGCTTTTTGTCCCCAGCAAGCCTCTAGATGGCTTTCTATCTGGCGAACCTCATTTACCCCTTTATGGTTGGATATTGAATGCTCCTTTTTAGCTCCTTTTCTTACCCATGATGTTATATATTTCTTGGCTATACCTTCCATAATTTCTTCTTCTCTTCCCACAATCTGTAACTCGTGAATCTTTCCAACAGTCTTGTCTCTGGTATAACAATCTTATTACCATTAATAACAAGCCATTATTGTGGAAAACCTGGAGGCAAAGAGATATTATTTGGGTCAAAGATTTATTTTCGCAATTTCAACTTTTACTCAAATGCCCTCATCTCTTTTTAACTAAACTTCTCCTTCTTCTAATTTTTTTTATGTTGTTCTTTATTCATTACCAAGTGCTTTCCCTTTCTTCCTCTTCACAATCCCCTCACTGTTCAATTCTTACTTCTTTTCCTGATGCTTCACCTATCTATAGATGTCTTCACTCTTTATCATACATCTGATCTAAAATTAAGTTGGAGATGCAGTGGGAACTGGATTTGGGAAGTAACTGGACTTTTCCGTTTTGGAATATGATTTGGGATAAACTTTGCAAAACCTCCAGAACAGCTTCTACTGCTCAATCTTTTTATTTCCCTGTCATAGAATCTACCTTACCCCTTCCTTATGAGCTAGATTCTCCATGGGCTCCTCTACTAAATGTTAGTTCTGAGACCATAAATTTATTTGGTGACCTTATGCAAATGCTGTTCCACTGTCCTTCTACAGCCTCTTTCTGGGAAAAGGTTGGTCTCAGTTATCTTTAATGTTTCATTTAAGTTTCCCTTTAACTGCCCTGATACTCTTTTTGGGAAGTCTTTCTGAAGATATCCACTCATCACATAGTAACTTATGGTTATTAGACCTCATGCTAGCACTTGCCTTTTTTGCAAGTCTCTATCAAGTGGAAATGTTCATCAAATATTTCTGATAAAGCCTGGCAGAATAATGTTTATCATTACCATAAATTAGATTGTGCCTTTTCTCTTTTTACTGTCCGTCTGCTAATAGAGTTTTATATTAGCTACCTTTGATTTCCTTTTTAGATGATGTAGCTCATAAGTCTCCTGTTTGTACTGATCCCGAATTTTTAAACCGCCATGATTTCTCGATTTCTCTGCCTGGGTATTAAATTTGCTAATCCTTGTTTGGTTGGGTATATATGCAACAGTTTACCGGTTCTTGGTGTTGTTCCATGTCTGTTACTTGTGTCACACACTGTATTGGTCTCTTCTCTAAACATTATGATCACCCTCTTGTGTTCTACACGCAGAGGTTCGGAGGCCAGCTCCACATACTTAGCCTGAGGTCTGCAACACCCAGACAGCACAAGGTCTGTCTTACACAGACCACATAAGAGATATTCTACAGGCAAAAAGGAACCTTAGTGTGAGAGCTGCAGCCTAGATACAGACAGATTGTCACCTGTTTCATACCTTCATAATTTGAAACTTGTTTCACACAGAAAGATTGTGGAGTCTCCTGTACACAGCAAATGGGCTGCTTCTCTGATACAGCATGAAGCATTCTGCACACCTGTTGAGTTTGGCCTCATCCCCTACCGTTGAGTGAGCATGATGACCATCAGATACAGATAGGCCCACTGTGAAAAGAGAGGCAGGCCGAGTCGGATTCAGATTGAGAGCTCTAGGGTGCACCAATCATGCAAGCTCAACATGAGGAAACATTTCAACAAAAAGGCGATAACAGTGCCAATTTGTCTACGTACTGAGGGCCGGGTTCAGCAACATTCCACATGCAGAGTAAAAGTTTCAAGCTGCCTCAGGTTGCTACTTGAGGCTTCGTCTCCTGGAGCTCCCTCCAGTGTCAATTCTCTTGCTATACGGAACTATGCAAAGACAACGGACTCCAGAGCCCAGGCCATTGGCACCGGAAATAGGAGTGCTGGGTTGCTGTAGTGCCCCCAAAATAACCATGTTGGAGTTAAGATGGAGAACGGGTAATAAAGATGCCTTGAGTTTATACTTTTGCCTGGTCACATTTGCTGCGCGTTCAAACACAGAACAAATGTCAAAATGTCCCCTGACAAACTGCTGCTTGTTCTTTTAGCATGTACATTGGTGTTTACTTTTTTTCGCCGACCTAAACATTAGAGGATTTTGTAAAGTGAACTATCTGGAAATCTTCCTGGGCTATTGGGACGGTTAAAGTCAAGGCAGTTGGATATAATTTTTTTTATCTATCACAGAACAACATTTAAACACTTGTAAAATAACTGGAAAAAAGATTTCAGAATATAGTAGCAGTTAAGAAACCACAAACGAAGTACATATTTTTTGTAATTCAAAAGTGTGATGGAAACAAAGATTATAACAGGATCAATTGGAAAAAAAAATCAGCACCACTGGCCCAGGTCAGCTCCAATGGCATTGTTTCTGTTTTGGTGGTGGTTTGTGTAGTGAGCCACTCTGCTCTTACAACTGTCTCATTGCACCTCACACACCACTAAACTTGGCTTGGCCGTTGGAATAAATACCAGGGGCAGAGCTCGGTCAGTCTGACCTGCCAGCTCAGTTACCAGTGCGTGTGGTATGTTCAGGTCACTTGAAGAGTGGCGCAGGATCGGTTTCCTATACCTAGAAGGGGGCTTGGCCTAGAGACAACTAGACCTGCACAGAAAGAATGAACACCTACGGGCAAATGCCAGTCGCAGAAATTTTTCAAGACAGTACCATCCTTGCTGAAAATCGGTGAGCGTCTGGGATCAGACAGCTCATTGTGGAGATGCAGTGTGATCGCGCTTTCTGAACACCCCCTCTTCATATTTTTTTCCCCTGGATAGAGTTTGAGGAATGTATAAATTGCGAAAACGTTTTCAGCTGCATCAACAGTGGTTCCCCAGATACACTTGGTTGCTGCTTTCATGAACTTTGCGTCTTCCAGAGAAGCACTTAGAGGTTAACTGCTATGAATCTTGTGTGGCTCAAAAGGTTTATAGTCTCTGGAATCAGCAGCCCTGGTGGCTGGTAAATTAAGGCCAACTATCTCTAGTAGTCGGCAAAACAAGTAGTAAGGTGGGGCCCAATGCCCTAGGTGAAGGAGCTGCTGCTGTACATGTGCTACAGCATGGTGGCTGATCACATTTTGGTGCAACCAGTGATAGGAGAGAGGAGGGGTAATCTCTGCTTAATTTGTTCTAAAAGTGCAAGGGCCCGATGTTTTTCTTAAGAGGTTTCTGTCAGTGCTGGTGAATCCCTGTATTTCCAAACACCAAGGCTGCCTTGTATTGATCTCAGCTTACACTTCTTTGTTCCATCAACCTGTAATTTCTGTCTATTTTTCTCACTCTTGCATATTCTTTTTCATCCACCTTTGTCACTGTTTTCCTACATTTCTTTGTCATTGTTTTTGTACATTTCTCAACTGGCTGCTTTCTTTTCTCTCCTAAGGTTTGATATTGAAAAATGTAGTGTAGTTCCTATATTTCCAATAGTCTCTGCGCATTGAATAATATATCCTATAGATTTGACGTAGGACTAATGCCTACTAGGTCTCTATCGAATATACTAAACTTAATTATGACTGCCAGCTAGCTCAGAGGTCACTAGAAACGTTCTTGATTCACAAGAAGGGATTAGTTTCTTAAAACCGCATGAACATGACAACTTTGTTTCCCCAAGAATAAACTTATCTGCAGAGTCGTGGAAACAATAGATAAATATTTTACTCAGTCAATCATGCATGCTTCGTTTCTTCAGAGGTGCAGAGAAATAGAGATATGGGCGTTTTCAATCAAAGGATTTTTTGAACAGTCTTCTTTCTCATGCAAGTAAAGTGAACTGCTACAATTGTAATGCAGGCTGCAAAGTATAATGCATACAGCGAGAATAGTATTATAAAATAATACTGTAAAAGCATTGTATGGTGTCTAAACCATAGATAAATACATACATAATTACCAATGGCAAAAAGTACTCAACGGGTGCTTCTAAAATACGCCTACCCCAGTGTACCTCACCTAAGTCTAGCACGAGGGAAGAAGTAAGTGTGGTGTAGCATAGGTTTAGTTTTTTTGCCAAGAATCTATCCAAGATTTCTCTTAGGGTCTAATCAGCTCCATACCTTAGTTTAGAATGCAGGAGGTGATAGTCTCAGATGGTAGGGTGGGTTTAGGGGGCTCGATTATGATCAATGGCTCCAGGGGCACGTGCCTAGTAGGAGTACTATCATTTGCCGTCAGCTTCTGTGTTGGTGTTTTATTACCGTCCAAACCCAGCTCTCGTTCAGTATTTACAATTTCGGTATTTAAAGCCCCTACAGCGGAAGTCAGGTATGAAATGATACTAGCAGAATTACGTGGTATTTTGAACTTCACGCTCCCTCCATTCAAAGATGTTTGCAGTTTCCGCTTACCCATCTTAGATAGTGTTCATCAGTGGGGTAGCCCGTCCTGTCCCTCGCCGTCCCCGGACGGCCACAGACGGCCCGCCCTTTGCCCGGGTTTAGCCCCGGCGCGACCCCACGTGCGTCTCTCGATGCGGGGGGACAGCTGTGATTTCTAGCACCTCCTGGCGCGTGGTTGGCTGAGGTGGTGGCGGTGGCTGGCACTAGGGAGCCTGGTGCCTGGAGTTCTCATCACTCCTCCTGCGGCCACTGGGATGGGCTTGCGGCGGCTGGGGTAGAGGAAACAGGGAGCCCGTCACCCGAGCTGCTGACAGGTATGGAACAGCACAGCCCTTTGTGTGCTGATAGTGCCCCCGCTCCACCGAGGGACAGCTGTGATTTCTAGCGCCTCCTGGTGTGTGGTTGGCTGCGGTGGTGGTGGTTGCTGCCGCTAGGGAGCCTGGTGCCTGGAGTCCTCCTCACTCTTCCTGCGGCCGCTGGGATAGGCTTGCGGCGGCTGGGGTAGAGGAAACAGGGAGCCCGTCACCCGAGCTGCTGACAGGTATGGAACAGCACGGCCCCTTGTGTGCAGATAGTGCCCCCGCTCCGCCGAGGGACAGCTGTGATTTCTAGCGCCTCCTAGCATGTTTGGCTGCGGTGGTGGCGGTCACTGCCGCTAGGGAGCATGGTGCCTGGACTCCTCCTCACTCCTCCTGCGGCCGCTGGGATGGGCTTGCGACGGCTGGGGTAAAGGAAAGAGGGAGCCCATCACCCGAGCTGCTGACAGGTATGGAACAGCACGGCCCCTTGTGTGCAGATATTTATTGGTATTTATTTTGAATTAATTGGTAATTATTTATTAATTGGTAATTAATGAAAATGTAATTGGTAACTGGTAATTCATTTTAATTAATTGATTAATTGATAATTATGTTAATTATATGAATTTATTTTCTGTAGCAGGTTGTGGGTTTATAGGGTAATAGGGTGGGAAGTAATTTCATTTTAATTAATTAAATATGTTAATTTATTTATTGGTATTAATTTTTTTATTAATTGTTGATTAATTATTAATTGGTGAATATTTAAAATTAAATTGGTAATTAATTGTAATTAATTGGTTAATTGATCATTATGTTAATTATATTAATTTATTTTCTGTTGCGGGTTGTGAGTTTATAGGGGAATAGGGTGGGAAGTAATTTAAATAAATTAATTAAATATGTTAATTTATTTATTCGTATTTATTTTGATTTGATTTTTTATTCATTATTAATTGGTAATTAATTAAAATGTAATTGGTAATTAATTTTAATGAATTGATTAAATGTTAATCATGTTAATTGTATTAATTTCGTTTCAGTAGTGGGTTGTGGGTTTATAGGGGAATAGGGTGGGAAGTAATTTAATTATAATTAATTACATTTTTTTATTTATTTATTGCTTATTTTTGTTTAAATTAATTTATTATAAATACCTAATAATTATTTAAAAAATGTTTAATTGAAATTCATATTTAATTAATTTTCATTCATATATGATGTATTTATGTTCCCTACTGTTGCACTCTCAGGAGTGGGAATAGTAATTTTTACCCCTACGCTATCCAACGCTTTCCCTACTGTTGTACTCATTGGAGTGGGAATAGTAATATTTACCCCTACGCTATCCAGCGCTTTCCCTACTGTTGCAGTCACTGGAGTGGGAATAGGAATTTTTACCCCTACGCTATCCAACCCTTTCCCTACTGTTGCACTCTCTGGAGTAGGAATAGAAATTTTAACCTCTGAACTATCCAACGCTTTCCCTACTGTTGCACTCTCTGGAGTGGGAATAGTAATATTTACCCTCCCGCTATCCAAAGCTTTCCCTACTGTTGAACTCACTGGAGTGGGATTAGTAAGTTTTACCCCTATGCTATCCAACCCTTTCCCTACTGTTGCACTCACTGGAGTGAAAATATTAAGTTTTACCCTCCCGCGATCCAACGCTTTCCATACTGTTGCACTCTCTGGAGTGGGAATAGTAATTTTTACCCCTACGCTATCCAACACTTTCCCTACTGTTGCACTCTCTGGAGTGGGAATAGTAATTGTTACCCTCCCGCTATCCAACGCTCTCCCTACTGTTGCACTCACTGGAGTGGGAATAGTAATGTTTACTCCTACGCTATCCAATGTTTTTTCTACAGTTGCACTCACTGGAGTGGTAATAGTAAATTTAACCCTCTTGTTATCCTATGGTAAATATATTGTATAGTTTAATATTAATACTATGTATATATATATATATATATGAGTTTTCCCCATTTTGAAGAGCCAACATCCAGGTAGGTTTTGAGAATTTCGTTTTTAATTGCATGAAAACAACGTGGCAAGATAAGAACAAAGTCCATTCAATTTACCAGCCTGACACGTTTCATGCTCTCCCGAGCATTTCCTCAGAGGCTTTTGCAAACTTTGTGACAAGACTTTGGAGTATTTCAATCAATTGCACCTGCTCCAGTGGGCGTTGGCGCCCCCAGAGCCTGCTGGTGCTTGTAGTACAATAAATCACGCTTGAAGTAAGCTGCTCCCAGAGTCTAATAGTTTGTGAAAAATAAAACGCCAGTGGGTTTGGAAAATGTTCCCTTTACTATAGTTAAAAGTAATTTAAAATTTATGAAATAATAAATGTAACTCACTTAAAAATACTTAAAATACTTAAATAACATTAAAACTAATAAATAATAAATATAATAAAAAAATATATATATAATAAATACATATATATATATATATATATATTTATTATATATACATATTTTTAATTATATTTATTATTTATTAGTTTTAATGTTATTTAAGTATTTTAAGTATTTTTAAGTGAGTTTCATTTATTATTTCATTAATTTTAAATTACTTTTAACTATTTTAAAAAGTCGATATTTTGACTATCTATATTTTTTACCTCAATATTTTTGATTCGATATTTTTGTACTTACCTGTTTGGAGATAGGAAGTCGATATTTTGGCATTCTATATTTTTAACTCGATATTTTTGTATATCGATATTTTTGACATCGATATTGTGTCAGTGATCCGTCATCAGGATTGGTAGTCGCTGGGGTCAACACAATGCATGAGGCGTTACCGATCCAAGCAAAGTATCAACATCCATTGGCAGGACTGATGGGAGTTTCAGACAGATGTCTAACACGCATTCTTCTCCACATAGCAGGCATCGTAGAACAGGTAAGATGCAATCTTTCCAGATTGGTCGGAATGATGGAAACCATGTGGTATTCAGATCACTTAAACGAGCCAAGCCCAGAATCTGTATCATGCGCTCACAACACTTCATTGCCAGGAGAGTGTTCTCTAAGGTAAATTGGGTGTCGCTGGTGATTGGACTTGCCATATTGGAGCAGAAGGAACAAAAATAGTATTCCTGCTACGAGTCCCAAAATGAGAGGCAGGCCGCCGAACACAGAGTGCACGAAGTTTGGAAATATGCCAAGGACAGCTTCAAATGGTGCTAACAGTCCTGAAAAACTATCTTAATTACATGTACAATACCACTGGTATCAGACATGTTTAAGATATGACCTAACATTTCTATGAAATGTATAGGGCAGTTTGTTGATAAAAGGGCATGTATCTCTGCAGAGGACCTTGCAACTTGTAGTTCATACGTCTCTTTGGACGAGGTCATTGGCACAGTTTTTTGTAAAAGAGTGGCTCTTATTCTGCTTAAAGTATCAATTTGTATAGAAGAGATGTTCAGTGAAGGCCATAGCGGCGACTCCCCGTCTGTCTTAGTTTTAGGAAACAATACTTGCATACAACAAGTGACATTGGCTGACACAGTTACGAGATAGGCTATTCCTGGCAACATGCCACAGCAGCTGTGATCATTCAATATAATATAGCTTCCATTAGAAAGCTGCCTAAAAATTGGATCCATCACTGCAGCTGGTGAACCTTGCAGGGGGCAGGATAAGTTGGTCGAAGAACCATCACAGGCTCCTTGTAAGTTAATACCCTGACATAAAAGTGTACCACTTAGTGCACTTTTACCGTTTGTACCACTAAGAAATACTTCTTTTCCCCCACTCCAACATCTATGTGTATATGGTAATTCCCAGGTTGACTTGTAGTATTCTTTACCCAACCTTTCATACGCCAGCTGGTATATGTTTCAAACAATGGAAAATTGTGACAGGCAGAGTGATTGTCCCGTGTATTAGCCATTCTGTTGCAGGTTTTTCTGAAACAGTTTATGTTAATCTTTCCAGTTTCTCAATGCTCAGCACCGTATATTCTGCTCCTCTTTGTGCCAAAGTGATTTGTTTATCTGTAAGGTTAAATACAGAAAACAATGACGTGGTGTTGATTAAACGCCATGGCACATATCCAGAATGAAGATTTTGTAACGTACAGCCGAAAAGCATTATAGAATGCAATTGTGACTGTCCATGCTGTAGCATGAGCAAGTCCTGTTCCATTATGTTTATGGCAGAGGATACTATGCTGTCCAAAGAAGAAATTCTGAATGACAGAGTCATTAACCCATTGTCAACTACAGAGAGAGATTTCTCTAGATTAATCAATTTCTCGTATTCGTTCTGCAGTCTCTGCTTGAGTCACTTTCCAAGTTTCATTATAAATTGCATATATACCAGCATATATAAAACGTTTATGTTGCGGTTTAGTTGGACCTTGTAAGAAGTCCCTTAAATCAATGCCATCTTTAAGTAAAGATAAGTGTTGTATTACCTCTCTTAGTGTGGACTTTTGTAGCCAATCAAGGCACAGTCTTCCTACACTGTATGTTGTTGCTATCCCTGGATGTTGTCTCTGGACATATCTTGGATCTGGCCTAGTGAATGTAAACCCTTGTGTCTTGTTCAGGAATCTATCTTGACAGTTGTTTGTGTCTGTGGGCCAGATTAATCGTTTCTTCCAATCAGGATCAGTTCTGTTTTTAAGTAAAATTGTTTTTACGTCAACCCCTCCTTCTGTAGTGTTTTTACTATCAGGTGTAGGTGTAGGTATGGATGGTTTGTTCAAATCTTTTATCTTAGCTAGGCCAAGACAGGATGTCTGTTGGACAGTGTCATTCAAAAACATTATTTGTTCAGGGATAATGCAGGCTCGAAATAAAGCTTCTATTCTCTGCACCTGCCAGTCTTTTGTGCCCCAGTTTTTGTGTCAATGCTGTCTCCCCAAAAGTCAAAACCTAATGTGGACAGCTGAACATAAAAGGCCACAGAATAAATGTGCTTAGTATTAGTCAACATACTTTTCATTCCTGTCTCATTTACATTTTTAAAGTGGATTTGAGACATTAAAACCTGAGAAGTATGGAAATTGTTCATAGAACGTTTTTGAGCTACCCTTCGGTGGCGTTGGACAATGTTCCCATTGATTAAAAGTGTAAACATTTCTAGGGTTTGCAGATTTGTGCAAATAATGATGACCATAGTGATTATAACAGTACATTTGTTCATAATCTGATGAACCTTCTAAGTATTCATGTTTTGTACATTTTGCAGACATCTCTAAGTCTGACATAATATTATTAACAGTCTCAAAGTCCCAGTCATCAGAAAATGTGCTGGGTGAAACAAAGTCACTCAAGGAAACCTTGAATTGGTGTGGAATCTTCAACAGCTCTGCAGAACCAAAGATGTCATAATCTGTTCTGTCCCAGGCTATACCACGAGGTATAGGAACGGCTGTGATGTTCACTGATGTCAAGTCTCTTTGTTCATGATGAGATGATTTCTGTGGCTTGAGGAGTAAGTTGATGTTCTTACTTGCTGTGTCCATTTTACTATAGCTTCCATTTATCTGCATTCCCAACTTAATACCAGAATTAGCAAAAGTAGGAGAAAAAGTACACCTAGCACAATCCAAAGTTCAACCCATGGTGAAACCAGATACGTTTTTTCAAGTTGATGAAAAAGTTCTGTTGCTTGTTCTTTGAAAGTTCTTTTGGCTGGTGTCGTTTCAGGCTCACTGGGATCCTCGGAAAACTTATCAAAGTTAATGAAATAGCCAGAGGCAGTTCTGTCAATGGTAGGTATTGCTTCAGGAATACTTGAAATCACTGGAGCTACTGAATCCTTTGTCCTATTAGTAGAGTCAGATGCTATATCATTGTAGGCAGGTGTTTCTTGATGAACTGTTATTTGGGTCTCAAGAGGCACAAGGTCCATGGCTTTATTGCGTAGTCCTACTTTTTGCACTGCAGATTCTTCAAAGGTGATGAGTCTCTCAGTTTGAACCTCTTGGATAGTAGCCAGATTTGGCCGTCTGCTACATCTTTGGAGTCCACTTGGCTTACTACTTATGATTTGGCCACATGATGTGGTTTGACTAGGTCGATAGATACAAACCTGTTCTCCTTTCTTCCAGCAAGTAGCAGCAGTAACACAGTTCTTGATCCGTGGATTGCTAGCACAGGTACTGGTTGTCTGTAAGAAGGCCCAAATTTCTTCTTATCTGCGATCTTCTCTGACTAGATGCCCAATCTTTGGAATCCAGGCAGGCCTTGCTGGGATGGGTGGTTCCCCTTCAGTGGTCGTTGGCTTCTGTAATGTGTTGCTTCGACTTCTTGTTTCATTTAAGTCCTGCAAAACAGTCAAACGGTCTTTGATTATAAAAGGTTTTTGTTCTACCACTGAAGTGTGCCGATGAAGGTCCTGGATAATCATTCTAGTACCAAAAAGGATTTCATATGAAGTGATTCCACCCAGAGAACTTCTTGGCAGATTATTTAGACTACGTTGGGCACTTAATAGATGTTTGACCCATCTGTCACCCGAGCCTAAAACCCTAGCTGTTATAGATTGCTTTATACCTTGGTTTTTTCTCTCCACTACAGAATTTCCCTCAGGATGGAATAGACTAGAATACCGCAATGCAACACCCAGATTGGCCATGGTCTCTTTGTAAGTTTTGGAGCTAAATGCAGGACCCTGGTCAGAATGTAGCGTGCCAACTGCGTATGTGCCGATAAAGACTCGCAAATCTTTTATAACAGTTCGGGCGTCAGCTGAGCGCTGAGGCCACATCCAAATGAATCTGTCCTAATAGTTGTGGGACCGCATTCGTCCATAATGATGTCTGCGTGTAGATAGTCTAATGCTGTCAAACAATGGTATGTGTACTGGGCTGGCTATACTGTAGTCAGGTATCTGGCGGCGTTCTCTGCTGCGATCTCTGTTGCAGTTATGGCAGTAAATTGCAAATGTGTGAATTTGACCATTCATTCCTGGCCACCAGTACGTCTCTTTTAATACTAGTGTAGATTTAGAGATCCCTTGATGTATCAGACCCTCTCCCAAATGTGCTTCATGTATCAAGGCTACTCTACGTCTCCTGTTTGGAATTACTCTATCTCCCACTCCAGGCATTCGAGCAAAAGGAACAGAGTTAGCATCAATTATGTATGAATTTTCAAGTGGATATTTTTGAGGTAACACTGCACCGCTGCCATTGCTTGTGGCATTGACAGCTAGCATTATTTTGCCATCTATTTTCGTTTTTGAACGTGTCATTGCAGCTACGGAAGCCATTTGCACAGCTGCCTTCGCGGATTCATCAGCCAATGAATTCCCTGCAATGTGAACGCCATCACGTTGATGACTCAGTGTATGGATCATGTAAGTCTTTTGTAGTTCATTCTGTAATTGAACTACTTGTTTCCAAAGCAACTTATGCTTGATTGTGCCACCTTTTGCATCTTTGAAACCGTTTTGAATCCAGTTCTGCAATTAGTCATAGTAAGATTGGACGCAGTAATAGGAATCGCACACTATGAGTGTGGGGAATTCGCGATCGGTATTTTCAAGCGCCATCTTGAATGCTTGTATTTATTTATTTATGACATTTATTGAGCTCTTCTGTTACCCATGGGTGTCCTGGCGCTATGTGAAATCACCTAGGGTTCAAAGCCGAAGTAAAGATTAATCTGTAAACAGCCAGGTTTTTAAAGCTTTGCGAAAAGCCAATAGACTGGCGAACCCTCTGAGATGTAACGGAAGATTGTTCCATGCCTTGGCTGCATTCACAACAAAGCTTCTTCCACCCCAGGAAGCCTTTTTAACAAAAGGCACATAGACCTGCTTAGCATCCGATGAGCGCAGTACTCTAGTAGGAGTATACCAAAATAACCGCTCTTTTAGTTAGGCTGACCCTGTTCCATAAATCGCCTTGTGGACCAGACACAAGGCTTTAAACTGGATAGGCTTTCTAACTGGAAACCAGTGAAGCCTCCGAATCATATTAGGGAATGATGCATATGATGGAGCAAGGATTCGTATTTAACGCAACTTGCTTGGATTCAGCCCTCTCGTTATAACCTTACATCGTTTGTCATAATCATGTGACATGACGTATCTTTCGCTTGGGGGGAATTTCTCGCTTCTGCGCACCAGTATTAAAATGGCTTCTTTGTGTAACCACATGCATGAAGCTTGCACTGCTGCTTTTGCTAAGCTGTTCGTACTGCTTAATCATAACGCAATAGTTAAAAAGAAAGCAATGTGAATAGAGCAGAAATAAGTGGTATACAGTACAATAATTTATTCTGTGTTCTAAAATTGTTTCTTTTCCACTTTCATGTATCGTAATCTTGCCTGGGATGATCTGTGACTCCATGTTGGAAGACTGTACTGCGCAAGTGCTGAAATCCACCTGAGTCTTCAAGCTATGACAATAAACCTCTGCCAACAACAGAATGAACTGTGAAAACCGTGGGAAGCTGACCCCTTTACCTCTATCAGAGGAAGCTCTAATGTACAAAAGTTATTACAATGTACTTACCAATAGAACATTCATTGTCGGGTGGAATAAAGATGTCATGTGAAAAATAAAATTATGGGCGGGAACATTAATTTAAATCTGAGATGCAGAAAGTTTATTTTGCTATGGTGTGATGACCTCTCCTCTTCTTTTTGACCAATCAAAATTGGGGATTCTTACACTTGCAACGTTGGGGGGTGGTACACTGACCTGGAAAACTTTAACTAGAGTAGGTTTAGTTAGTTAATTTGTCCGATCTTGTCTGAATAGCTGACCTGTCACTGACCCAACGCACTCAATAGGTGATTGAGAACAGAGGGGCTGCAAAGCACTCTGTCAGAAGATTTACTTACCCAATCGGGTTCCGGGAAGCTGAGGTGCTGGCGAAGCATTTTGTTGGTGAAATCGATAACCAAATCGGGGTTCTGACTGTAAGCTGCAGAGAGGGAGTAGAGCAGGTGTTGCAACTGACCTGCAGGTGCCGGTCTTAACCTTTGGTGGTCCTGTCCTGATCCAAATCTGGTTTTCCCTGTCCTGATTCTGATCTGCACCTGCTGGCCTACTGCCAACTGCAACTTTTGGGGTTCTTTGTCCTTCAACTGACCCGTGGTCAGGGTTGGTTTTCACACCATTCTAGGTAAATATAAATCTATGGGGGTTTGTCATCGTATTTTTGTTCCCTCTCTTTACCCTCCCTAACGTAAAGCTTTGATTGCATATATATATATATATGTTCCCTTTTCTTACCCGCCCTATGGTTAGAAACTTTAGCTAAATAATTTTTTGCATGTTCCCTTTCTTACCCTCCCTTTGAATAAATGCTCAAATCGTTTCTTATTAAATATGTTCCCTTTCTTACCCTCCCTTTGAATAAATGCTCAAATTGTTTCTTATTAAATACGTTCCCTTTCTTACCTTCCCTTTGAAAATTACTAAAGTGTTTTGATTACTTAGCGTGTTCCTTTTTCTCACCCTTCCCAAAGTATAAATGCTCAAAACATTTGAATATATGGCATGTTCCTTTTTCCTTCCCTTCCTTTTGAGGTAAATGATCGAAATCAGTTTAATACATCTTTTGCATAGTTACATTATGGTTCTGATTTTCATTATTGAGAGTCTTGTGGTGTTTAATCTTTGGATCATGACCATTTAAGAAATTTAGATAAAGAGTTTTAAAACTTTTCGAGTCTGTGGTTATTTTATGAGTGCAAATTTTATTTTTTCTATCTATCTTCCATCTAACTCCCTGATCCAATAGGGTTACAGGTACCAGTGACAAGGATTGGTAAGTCAATGGTATAGGACTTAGTAAATAAAATTAACTGATAGTAGAAGCAAAATGTTACCTGGTTCAGATGTCAAGTTATTGATTTATGGGTCCAGGTGAGTATGATAAAATTATAGTCGGGGGACCAGTGCGCTCGATCACATACTTAGGGATACCTGACACCAACCTAGCAGAAGCATTCTGCAGAAGTTGCCACGTATTCATTATTCCTTCCTGGATATTTAAATAAAGGCCATTACAGTAATTCAGCCTCGACATAGTAAGTGCTGTGACGACTGTTTGATGACACTCTAAAGGTAGGAGCGGCAGATTTTTCTGACAGGACCTAAGAGCAAAGGACATAGCGGAAGACACTGAATTTACTTGGTCTCTGAAACTGAGCTTCTGGTCCAACTACACTCCTAAGTTTTTTACTTTCTTATTTGGTGTGGGGAGAGTACCCAAAGAGTTCGGCCACCATTCAGGGGTCCAGAAGTTCAGATTGTTACCAAAACATACCACCTCCGTCTTACTTGAGTTCAATTTAAAGCAGTTTTGGGCCATCCACATCCCTACGGCATTCATACAATCCTTAAAATGAATCACCTTGCTTTGCCACTCATCTGTTTGTAATGAGACCACGATTTGTGTGTCATCCGCATAAGAAGTTAAACTAAACCCATATGAATGGATAAGGGGCGCCAAAGAGGAGACATATACATTAATTAGAGTCAGGATTAGTGAGGACCCTTGCGAGACCCCGCAGGATAGAAAAAAGGACTCGGACGAGAAATTCCCCAGTGATACTGACTGCCTCCGATTTGAGAGGAAAGACTCTCAAAAGTCTCCATGCAGAGCCCCGAACTCTGATCTCCCGCAGCCGGTCTATCAACAAATTGAGATGGACCCTCTTAAAGCTGCCGAGAGAACAAGCATGATCTTTGTCTAAGATAGTCCTAATCTCTTTAGTAGATTTCAAAAGAGCCGATTCAGTGCTACGGCCTCCTCTGAATCCATGCTGGGTTGGATCCAATGCTTGCATCAACTCCAAATGTGACTAAGTTGTATATTTAAGTTCCTCTCAACCATTTTTGCTGGTAACAGGAGTCTGGATGTAGGCCTAAAACTGTTAGGGTCTTTTGCATCTAAATTAGTTTTTTTTAAAAGAGACAGGAAAGATGTTTTTTTCCATTCTAACGGGAAGTATTCTTCTGAATACATGGTATTGAAAATGGGGGTCAGAACTTGAGAGATGGGTTGTGCTGCTAACTTTCCTATAGATAACGGACAATGGTTCAAAGGGGAGCCAGATTTAACCCGCATAAGAAGATTAAAAGTATCATTAACTGTGAGCTGGGTAAAATTATCCAAATGCGCTTTTTCTTCTGAAATTAGGTCATCCGCATCACCCCACGTCTTCTTGGACTTGGCATTAGAGAAAGTGGAAAAGATGGCATTCACTTTCTCATAGAAGAAATTACCCAGTTTGTCACAGAGTTCCTGACTCGGCATGATAGTAGTAGCCACTTGGTTTGCCAGACTGGTAACTGTGTTAAATAGTTCTCTGGCCGTGTTTTTGGCATTTCTAATCTGCATAGAGAAGAATGTTGCCTTTGCATGATGAATCATCTGCTTATATTTAGTAAGTCCACGTTTGTATTCCTCCTTATCATAATCCATATAATTCTTTCGCCGTTTTCTCTCCAAATGTTTGCAAGACAGTTTTTGATCCCTACGTTCCTGAGAATACCAAGGGGCGGAAGGTGTCCGCCTTGTAAAATGACACATTTTACTGGGAGCTAATTTGTGACCTGCTTCTTCCAACCAACTGGAATAGGATCGTGTAGCCTGATCAAGGTTACTGGGCGGCACGGTTAAGGTCTTATTGAGGACATCAGAAAGATCTACAGCCGTTACCTTGTTCTACTCTCTTTTCAACAACTTTTTGTTTAGTGGCTTCTGAGGTTGATGCTCGGGGATAGTAAGGTTAAATAAAACCACCTTATGGTCTTTCCAGAGTAACAGGAGAATAGTCATAACCTGCAACTGTGGATTATTCGAGAAAATACCATCAAGAGTATGTCCTGCCTGATTGGTCGCACTCGTCACAAGTTGTTCTAAGTTATTGCCCTTCATCAGATCTACCAGTTTGGCTGTGTCTGTATCTAAAGAGACTTCCAAATGGAAATTAAAATCACCCAGAATGGTGTAGGAGCTAGCGGTGATACCACTTTCCACAAGTTGCCCCGCTCGATCGCAATAACAACATCTAGGACCAGGTGGTCTCTATATAAGTGCACCTTGAAATATGTACTGAGGAGATATGCGAAAGGAGAACTCCAAGATCTCGCAACCTTCCATCCCTCCCGGGCGAAAAAATCGCGACCAGCGAGGAATGGTAAATGACCGCTAATCCGCCTCCTCTTCTGGTGGGCCTATTCAAAGTATGTACCAATAGCGTGTCCCGACTGGGAGACGTCCCCTAGTCACAGCTCATACTTCCCAGCTGGGCTATCCAATTCATGATGAGTAATACCGTTGTTTACTTCAGATTCATGTTTAATGTTTCAATATTTTCAAGCATTTCTTCATTCTTCAATTTATAAATCCAATCAATTCCTATTAATTCTCATTATTCAAATACATCCATAATCCAATGCATTCCGGCTAACACAAAGCCTTCATCAGGGATATAATTGAAAGAAATTGATGCATGAGGAAACAGAATCTCAAATTCGACAAGTTGTGATATCATAGATAAAGAAAGTGAAATGGTGAACAGGATAACGCCCCCAGATTCAGAAATTAAAAACAAGTCTTAAATCTCAAAACAATAAGAGTCAGAAAACTAGATTAAACCTAAATCACCCGTGTATACAAATAACTTAATGTCAAATAAAATTACACTGTGCATACCCTGCATTTATCGCAAAAATAGAGAATGAGCACTTAAATCTAAATAAACTGGCAACAGTATTGAAAATGAGCGTCAACTAAAGGGTAACATCTCATCTACAAGGTAAACGATAAAGTTTCAAAAAATCGTTCTAACAAAAGTAGCCACACGTTGTTTTCATTACAATACAACGATTCCGTGGTGAATCAGGATCAGCTCATGTAATAAACCGGAACAAAATGTTCGCGGTCAAACCTTAAGTGAAATTACTTGAAAACAAGAAAATACGGCTCCGAGTTTGTACTCGACATGTTGCTTCGCGTTTGAAGACCGCGGGCAATGGTGCCGGTTAAGCTATCAATAAACAAAATAAAGGAAGGACTACTCTTCTAAAGGGAAAAGTCAGTGCCATGTTGGAACAGTAACGTTAGTCTTCACATTATACTCGTGTGAAACGAAAAAATCGTTTCAAAGATAAGAAGTTCTGATTCAACCTAGTAATCGCAATATTAATAAAAAAAATAAAGTAAAAACGTCAAAAAAACTGAATGCAATTAGAAAAAACACATATCATCATTAAGAGAGTAGATTGACAGAGAACATTCAATGGCATCTCAAGCACATATAAAGACAATATAGTGGTTCTATAGGTAACAGCTAAATTCTACTCTATCATTCATCTCATTTGGCTTAAGGGTAAGCATGGGCGGAAAATCCGTTACGCTCGCGGATTTTCGGTAAATTCGCAATCCGCGAGATTCGCGAATTTCCCGCAAAATCCGCAAATTCGCACGCAGCGGATTTTTTTTCTTTGCGGCGTAAGTTCGCAATTGCGAACATGTAGGTGCGGCGGGCAGCAACAATCTCGCACTCGCGAAATTACAAAAATTGCAATTCCGCACAAGAAATCTACTAGCAAGCAGCATAGACCTTCTGAAAATGATTATTTTTATCAGAATAACTCCTCAGGTTGACATTTGCCTGCACTTTTTTAGATTTGAGGTCTTTTGATTTTCTTTGGATAACTTTTGGATTAGAAATCAACTTTCTCATATAAGCTTGGTGGGGCATTAAAGTTGCTGTAATACTGCTCTGCAGAAAAACGAGTTTTGCAAAAGTGAAAGCAGGTTCAAAAGTTCAAACTCATCATTAGTTACCGTTCCCTGTAGTGCTTCCTGACAAGGGCCCCTCCAAAGTTCAGTTGCTAGTTGCAACAATTGTTCAGTTGCTAGTTGCAACAATTGTATGACCCTGCTCTGACCCTAACAGCAGGCTCATAGAATAGCTACAAGTAGGCCACAAAGGTCCTGGAAAAAAAAATTGCACTGCAACAGAAAGCAAATTACAGATAAGGATGCAGGTGCCAGACTGGAATTTTAAAACAGTGACACATTAATAAATCAACCCCAAATTAATTCATGTCAGTTGAAGCAGGCAGGTGTGCTTGCTTTTTCCCCCCATAATCTACAGTGATGATGAACCAGAGGGTGGCATAAGGCATTGATGTACCAGAGGGTGGCATGGGTAAAACAGAGGGTGGCAGGGGTGAAACAGAGGGTGCTGGGAACCTATGATGATGAACCAGACGTAGAAACAACATAATCGTGACCGTTACGAGCCGACATGTAAGTTCGCGATTGCCAACTGTTACAAAACCCTCGCGAACTGTCAGAAATCCTGGCGAACTGTCAGAAATCCTTGCGAACACAAAAAAAAAATCCGCAAATTCGCGGGAATTCGTGGATTTTGCGGATTGCGAGTTCGCAAATTCGCAAAATTCGCGAACGCCAGATTCGCAAAATTCGCCCATGCTTACTTAAGGGTACCAAGTTTATAAATCCAAAAGTTTTCACGTTTCAAGAGGAGTTTATTGTTGTCAACCCCTTCTTGTTTTTAGACCAATTCCAAAATCTGAAACCTCAGTTGGCTGATATTGTGTGAGGCTTCTTGAAAATGTGTAGCTACTGTGGATTTAGTAGATTTATTACGATTATTAGACTTATGTTCATTTAGGCGAACCTTCATTTTTCTTTCGGTTTTGCCCACATATCCTTGTCCACATGGGCATTTTAAAAGATAAATGATATTTGAACTGTCACAGGTTGCCGTTACTTTCAGTTTTATGTTGAATCCTTTGCTCGGATGAGTCATGATGTTTCCTTTTATTATGCAGTTGCAATGACTGCAGTTCATTCAGGGCAATGTTCCTCTGAAATTTAAGGTTGTACTTGATTCTCTGGTTTTTATTAGATTACCTAAGTTAGGAGCTCGTTGATAAGCAAAGAGTGGAAAGTCATTGAATATTATTAGATTGAAATCAGGTTCCTGGGATAACAAAATCCAGTGTTTTTTCACCAGTTTTTTTGAAAATATTACTTTTGGTGGTATATTCTGACACCACCACCATCTTAGTAGCTTCTTTTTCCTTTTGTGTTTTTTGAAAAAGTTCTCTTCTGCTTTTAGTTGCACAACGAGTTTGGGCTTCGTCCAAATTTATTTTAGGATAATCTCTCTCTTTGAATCTTGTAACCATTTCTTGAATTCTAATTTCAGATTGATTAACAGAGGAAACTATTCGCTTGACTCTAATCATTTGAGAGTATCTTTCCTGTAAATGTCAGAGTCAAACCCAGAGTTTGTTCTAGATATCTGTACATCTAAGAATGTAATCTTTTCCTTGTTTATCTCTGAGGTAAATTGGATTTGCTCATCTTTAGAGTTGAGAATTATAATAGCATCCAGTAATGCTTTTTCAGTTCCAGTCCAAATGATGAACATATCATCAATATATCGTAGTATTATTCTTGCTTGTGATTTCCAGGGTTCTTGGTTCAATATGTGTTCTGTCTCGAAGGATTCCATGAAGATATTCGCATACCCCGGGGCTGCTGAATTTCCCGTAGCTGTCCCTGTCTGTTGAAGGTAAAATTGATTCTTCCAACGAAAATAACTGTGGAATAGAGTAAAATAAAGAAGTTCCATGAGAAACACTTTGAATTGTTCTTCAAGCTCGGTTTCCAAGAGGGCACGTTCGATGGCCTCTATGTCTTTTTGATGGGGTATCGACGTATATAGGGATTTGACATCCATGCTGCACATTATTATTTGCTCTTCAGGAGCAATGTTGATTTGTTCAAGAATTTCAAGGAAGTGGGTTGTGTCTCTGACATAAGTCCTCATTCTCATCACGCAGGGTTGTAGATATCGATCAAGCAGTTGGCCAATAGGTTGATGAATACTACCCACTGTAGAGACAATTGGTCGAAAAGGAGGTTTTTCAAGAGACTTATGTACCTTAGGTAACATATAAATTATGGGACTTCTTGGATTACTAGTAGTCAAGAATTTCTTTGTCCTTTCGTTAATAGTTCCATTTTCATAGGCTTGATTGATCAATGTTTGCAAATGTTTAGAAAACTGTTCCGTAGGGTTATTATCCAATGGTAGATAGATAGTTTGATCATTTAAATGGGCTTCCACCTCTTGTTCATAGTGAGAGGTTTTCAAGATAACTATTGCTCCACCTTTATCCGCTTTCTGACAAGTAAGTTCCGAATTTGTAGAAATGTTTTTGAGAGCATCTTTTTGTTTATTGGTTAAATTATGTTGTCTACTTTTTTATGGAATCTTAGTTTTGATATATCCAATTTAACAAGATTTTCAAACGTATCAAGGGTTTTGTATGAAATTGGAGCAATGTATGTGCTATGGGGTGACAGCCCCAGTAGTTGATCTTCTTTTTTCTCTTTATTATCAGAAACTAAGTTTTCAAAAAATGGCGCAGACGGAGTTTTCTCATCAATTTGTAGAGAGTTACTTCCATTTCCAGTTTATCTGCCTCAGTAGTGGGAACAAAAGATAATCCTTTTTGTAAAGTTTCATTGGTAATACAATCCAATGAAGTGCCCGAAATGTTGATCACAAGATTAGTTTCGTTTAAGGTTTCTTTGGCTTGTCCTTCTTTGTATTGGTCACGCTCCGTGTGACAGGCGCCTCTTTCTCTTTCTCCTTTTCTCTTGCTCCTCCGGGTTCGTCTCTGTCCGAATGGCCTTTCTCTAAAAAAGCCTCCCCATTTCTTTGTTGTTGTTGTCTGTCTGTACTGGAACTGGGTCTGACACTTTGTGTGTCCGATGAGGCTGGTGTTTGTTCAGTGGTGCGTTGGTGTCTTGGTTTTCCTGTTGTTGTTTGTCCAGAATGCTGATCACTATCAGAAGAAGGTGTATCTGTACTTTGTGTTTATGGTTTCTGTTGTTGGCGGCAGGCATACACCTCAGCCCAGGTGTACACCTCCCCGAGTTTATAGTCCATTGTATCTCTGCGTAGCTTTCTTATTGTACGATCATTAATTTCTTGAGAATGCTTGGACAATTGTAAGTTTATATCTTCAAGAACTTTAGACCAATCTTCTGTTGGCAAGCCTTTACTAATTTCATCAATGATTGCTTCAATTTCAGTATGTAGTTCCTCTAAGATTGACGAAAGTTCTTCTATTATCAAGAGGATGAGATCTAAGGAACATTTGTTCAGGATCGCAAACCACTTTTCTTTAAATTTGAGAGAGTTTTTGCAGAGAGATGGTTTTAAAGCAATCCTTAAACCTTTTGGTATGCGTGAAGTGTGCTTGCGTGTAGCCTTTGATTGATCTCACGTTTTGAGAGGTAAATTAAATGTCGAATGTTCTGTTCACGATTCTTAATGGTGGGAGCTTCTGTAGTTTCCTCATGTATCAATGAGTAGATGCGTGATGCTTCATCGGTTGAAAAAGCGAAAGTGTCTGCTCTTTGATCTGTAAGATTTATTATAGAATCAAATTCCATGTTTGTAGAAGGGGTGCTAAGTGTGAGGGTCCGGAAAAATTCAAAATCAAGTTTGTGTCACACTTGCACTCGCAGCTCACTCTTTTTAAAATTCAATTCAGGCGTGCTCTAGGGTGCACCCTCCGTGCTTGGGTGCGTGAAAAATGTACCAATCGCGTGTCCCGACTGGGAGACGTCCCCTAGTCACAGCTCATACTTCCCAGCTGGGCTATCCAATTCATGATGAGTAATACCGTTGTTTACTTCAGATTCATGTTTAATGTTTCAATATTTTCAAGAATTTCTTCATTCTTCAATTTATAAATCCAATCAATTCTTATTAATTCTCATTATTCAAATACATCCATAATCCAATGCATTTCGGCTAACACAAAGCCTTCATCAGGGATAAGGGTCTATAATTGAAAGAAATTGATGCATGAGGAAACAGAAACTCAAATTCGACAAGTTGTGATATCATAGATAAAGAAAGTGAAATGGTGAACAGGCCAACGCCCCCAGATTCAGAAATTAAAAACGAGTCTTATCTCTCAAAACAATACGAGTCAGAAAACTAGATTAAACCTAAATCACCCGTGTATACAAAAAACTTAATGTCAAATAAAATTACACTGTGCGTACCCTGCATTTATCGCAAAAATAGAGAATGAGCACTTAAATCTAAATAAACTGGCAACAGTATTGAAAATGAGCGTCAACTAAAGGGTAACATCTCATCTACAAGGTAAACGATAAAGTTTCAAAAAATCGTTCTAACAAAAGTAGCCACACGTTGTTTTCATTACAATACAACGATTCCGTGGTGAATCAGGATCAGCTCATGTAATAAACCGGAACAAAATGTTCGCGGTCAAACCTTAAGTGAACTTATTTGAAAACGAGAAAATACGGCTCCGAGTTTGTACTCGACATGTTGCTTCGCGTTTGAAGACCGCGGGCAATGGTGCCGGTTAAGCTATCAATGAGCAAAATAAATGAAGGACTACTCTTCTAAAGGGAAAAGTCAGTGCCATGTTGGAACAGTAACGTTAGTCTTCACATTATACTCGTGTGAAACGAAAAAATCGTATCAAAGATAAGAAGTTCTGATTCAACCTAGTAATCGCAATATTAATAAAAAAAATAAAGTAATTTCAAAGTATGACATCTATAGTTAGGCGGTGTGGCCTTGACTAAATCCGGACCTGATGCTTTATCAGTCCAGGATTCTGTGATGAAAGCAATCTTTACTCTTTCATCTTCTATAAATGATGCACACTCCAAGCTGTGTTTAATCAGTGAGAACACATTTCCAAGTGGAGATACTCCTCTCCCTGTCTATCTTTACATTAGTTCTGGAAGAATCTACTGATTGAAATAAAAGCTAGGGCATGTCGACCCCACACCCTGGGCAAAGATTAAAATGCTCCAGGCATTGGCATTCAGGACTGATACAAAGGTAGGAGCAAGCCCTGATATTGGGGTTAAGATTTATTTTAAATGCACTATCATACTGCAGTTTAGAGGGGTTACCTGAAATTCCCTGAACAGGGGTTCTAGCGCTGAGCTGTACAATCTCCGAGAGATTGTGTTTTTGTAACCATAGGTCGGAATTTACCATCGCACCAGCGACCTTTAACTATCGCGCATGCAGCACTATAAGCTTGTTTACCCCCAATTGCGGGGTGTGCTGATCAGTCTGTATAAATTGTACAATCGTACTGTTCAAGTTCAAGTTCAAAAGACCTTTATTCGAATTCCTTAAAATTCATAAAAGTACCGAACATAATTCATCAACAACCATAAAGTAATTAAACATACAAATAGTAATTAAAAATCAATATACATGTGACATACCTTTTTATGCAGTGACAATACAATATATATATTTTTAAGAACAATATGCTAATTTCCATGATA
Organism: Lissotriton vulgaris; assembly: GCF_964263255.1. Taxonomy (NCBI): domain Eukaryota; kingdom Metazoa; phylum Chordata; class Amphibia; order Caudata; family Salamandridae; genus Lissotriton; species Lissotriton vulgaris. The sequence continues at coordinate 162,961,305 of NC_141693.1, forward strand.
ATACTAACAAAGCTGATTTATCATGCTCATGGGTTTTCCATCATTTTGCGTGCTCGTATGGCCAGTCTTAAAAAAGAGCTGACACGAAAAGTCAGTTCATCACTATCCAAGGCAATTAACATGTTATATGAGTCTTGGAGTGTCAGTGGTCTGGATTTTTTAAAATACGGAGTTAAAAACCATTTGATATACACAGAATAAAATTTACAGAAAAATAAAAAGTGCAAATCATCCTGAATGCTCACGCCATCACAGGGACATAAGGTAGAATCAACACTATGACAATGTCCTAGTGGAAATGACAACATAAATTTTACTGTTCCTGCCCTTAAACGAAACAACAATGATCTCTCCCAGCTAGTCATAGGCAGCGAGAGATAGGGCGGTAAGGTCGGTCCACACAATCCATTGCCTATATATTTCGTTACAGTTGATTTTTGTGATTCGCTTCTGAGACTTTCATTATTGTAAAGTGCATATAGCGCATTCTTAACCTGAACTTTGTCCTGCAATTCTATTGTTGTGGGATCATTAAACAAAGTTCCTCTACCAACTTCATTCAAAGATTTTAAAACTTCAGACAACCATGGAATTCTCATTCCATGGTCGCTATTTAGACAGTCCTTTATAATATTCTGAGTAAGAGCAGCAGCTTCATTCTGCCAGATTCTGATCCAGAAGAGTGCCGGTCTTGCTCTAATAAAATCACTAATATATGGAGTGTTTAATTCATTATGACAGATGAAGGTTGATGAGGAGATTGGTACACCCAACACTTTCCTGCAGAAGCGATTCTCCTCACTTTGAATGCATGGACTGTTTCTTGATCCCCATACCTCTGCTCCATACGTGGCAACAGGTGCGCACTGTAATTTAAAAATCTTTAAAATAGCCCTAGTGGCACCTATTTTCTTTGGGCGCGGGAGACTTAAAACAGAGTTGTTGGCTTTCGAGAACTTGCTCGTGGCGTGGGCCATATGCCCACTCCACGAGCCGTTCGCAGCGAAAACCAGCCCTAAATATGGGAATTTAGGGACAGATGTCAATTTATCTGTGCCTAACTGTATAGTATTAAGTTTCTTTTTGCCAGGGCCACAGGACATGATAAAAGATTTTTTAAAATTAACCTTTAAATCCAGATCCTCCATGAACTTAACAAAACTATGTACAAGCAGACGAAGGGCATTTGGAGTGCGGGCCATTAGCACCGCATCGTCTGCATATAAAAGCACTGGAAGTGGTTTCCCTAAAATAAATGGGACATCTGTGGTAACTTTATTCAGACAGGTGGATAAACCATTAATATAGATGATGAACAACAGGGGTGCTTCCTATCTCAATGGCTCCTGATACCTCTCCGCCCATCCCGATACGTACCCGTGCTCTCAGGTCCGTATGGAGATAGGCTAAGAAATTTACCAGAGTGTCATCAAGACCATTAGTTGAGAGAATGGACCAAAGCTTTGATCTATTAACAAGATCAAAGGCGGACGAGAGGTCCATAAATGCAAGGTAAGTCGGGGAGGAGCGGGCAACACTATATTTGTCAATTATCAGTTTTAAGTTTAGGCATTGCTCCACTGTTCCTACCCCACTACGGAACCCCATCTGACATGGATCTAAAAAGTCAGTGTCATTCGCCCAGTCCAGTATTCTATGAAAGATTATACGACCCAATACTTTCAAAGTATTGTCCAAAAGGGAGATAGGGCGATAGTTCGCTGGATCAGACCTATCTCCCTTTTTGTAAATAGGGACAATGATACTGGTCGCCCAAGTAGTTGGCATGGCTGTTACTGGTAAACTGTTAAAAACATTGAGGAATATGGGTGTCCACAAATCAACATCATATTTAATGATGTCAATAGGGAGACCATCTGGTCCAGGTGCTTTATTTCCCAGGCTCTCTTTTATGGCTGTTCTAACTTCGTGCTCTAAAATTAATAGACCACCTGTTTGGTCAGGAATAGATGGAGAATACTTCTCTTTAGGGGCTGCATAGATATTAGAAAAATGGGTCTCCCATGCAGCACTTGTTATATTACAACTGATTTGGGTAAGTTTCTTTCCCATTTCCCGTGTTTTTCTAACAGCTGACCAGAATGGGCCGCTACCACCCAAGTTTGCGCTGATTACCAAAGAGTCCCATTGGTCGGAAAGTAAATTGGCCTTCCGTTCTGATATTTTAGCTTTGTACTGTTTCCTAGCTAACTGAACGGTTGTTTTACACCTAGGTTTCATAGAGAGAGCCTTTCTTAATTCTCTATTTGCCAGGGAACATGCCGAATCGAACCACCTTGGCTCTTTACCTTCTGTGGGTAGTGGAACAGACAAAAGGGTTTTGATGGCTGAACACAAGGTTTCAAAATCAGCAATTAGTTGATCAGAGTTATTACTTAAAGCTTTACAAGAGTCAATCAACTGTGGATATAGCAATTGTACATTTGTTAAAATAGCCTCACAATTCACTCCCCTCCATTTTAACCGCAGGCCATCAATTGATGGGGTAATGTCCCTTGCACCATTTAAATTTTCAAAAATCGGACTTGGAGCAAGATCCAAAATTACAACCAGTGGATTGTGATCGCTAAGGGGTGTTTGTAAAACAGAAGTTTCCACTATACAATCTATTAGCAGTGGTGACATAAAAACATAATCAATAGTCGAACTACTGTACCCACCAATATATGTAGGAGCATGATGGGAATAATATTTATGTCCTACACTCAAAGCATCATCTAAATCAAATTCAGTGAGTAGTTTGGATAGTTCAAAACCCCTACGCTCTACCGGGTCAAAATAAGTTTGATTAACAGATCCAGCACTCACTGCTAATTTTGCGTTGAAATCACCCCCTATTAATATACATGACTTTTTGTCTACTGCAAGAGAACATTCCAAATTTCTTAACACTTTAGATAATGCCAAAAAGTTCTTGTTCGGTACATGGTAAAAGTCATTATTATAAAAATTTATTAAATAGATTGTGGTCTTTGACTTCAACTTATACTCAAGAATCTGGATGTTGGGGTTTGCCGGACCATCGTATTGCAGGTTTTCAATTGTGCCACCTGCAAGAATCTTGATCCCGATGAAAAGACCACCCACCGCTCGGCCAAAACATGGTTTTGGCTATGTTAAACTAAAGCAGTGATAGCCCTCAATATACAAATTACCAACAGCCCATGTTTCCTGAAACATAAGAACGTCCGCATCATTAATTATCTTAATCCATGCAGGATCCGATAGTTTGGATTCTAATCCTGCAACATTCCAACTTAAGATTGTTAGCCCATGAGTGTTGCGATGGTTACCTGGCCTAACCCTAATACAACTACTCCCTACTTTTTCAGAAATAATATTAACAGCTGCGGGTTGATTGTCGTCAACAGTCATTAGTTCCAGTATTTCTTCAATATCAACCATAGCCTGAGCATGTACAACCGGAACCTCTAGTATATTAACTGTAGTTAGGCTATCGGTATCTTTTGTTGGCATTATATTCAGTCAGTCCTGCTCATCTATGTTGGAAAAATAGTCAAAACGATTATAAGTAGGGATGTTAAATGTTGACCTCGCTTCGCATGATGGTTGGAATGGATAAAGGTCAGAGGCAGGATAGGATCTATCTCTATAATAGTTAACTTGCTGCATGTTTGGGAGTTGAAAATGGTGCGGAGGGTAACTGGGGGATACTAACATTGGCATCTGGTTTGGCATTTGGTTCCGCCAATTGTTATGGCCATTCAATGGACCAAAGTCCTGATTTTGTAAGAAGAGCGGCGATTTGAATCTTGCACCAAAATTCAAATCTTGAAAGGTGGTAATGGGATTGCTCTCCATGACTTGGTTCTGGGGTATCAAATGTCTATAGAAGTACCCTAAAGGAAGGAGTGTAGTGTTGAATTCCCGGTTTGAGGGTGATGGGGCGCTTGCTAGTGTTTTCTCTGCCCACTGTGGGTTTTTAAAATTGATTATAACACAGTCACCCTCAAACTTTTTCCTGAGTGGGCCTATCCAGCCCACCCGCTGAGTATTAATAATTTCTCTTGCACCTTCTATTGGGAAATTGCAATTAGCAATTAACCAATGTAGGGTTTTATTTTTAAGAGATGTGGGAGTTTCTTCTTGGTCCTTCCTTAGTTTGGATACATTAACTAGAACAAGGACATAAGCCCCGCATTCTGGTGGTAAATTAATGCGGGAAGGAGCATGTCTAGATGTTTTTTGTGGTGGTTGGGCCTGGATGGAACCACCTCCAGAGTTTGGGGGCTGGCCCACCGTAGGGACATTTGCATGTTTTGTGATATTATCCTTCCTTATTACAGGGGCTGCCTTGTTACATCTCGCTATTGGTTGACTGACACTTATCCCCTTCAGTGGTGCCAGGGGAGGTTTAGGTAGGTTAACTGTGTTTGTAGATAATACCTGAGTGACATTCGAATCGGGACCTACTGCTTTATTAGGAGTAGGTTGACTTGTATCATTTGCAACGGTTACTTTAGCTAAGCTCTTAATTGGCCTGGTTAGTTCTGCTAGATGCTTTTCTATCCGGGTGAGCCTGCTTTCGATAGGGGATAGATAAATACCAAGAAGTTCACCCAGTTTTGCCAATATATAGTCATTCACTAATTCAGTAGGGTCGATCATTTTACCATCTTTTACTGCCAACCCTTCCATGTGTTCCGTTTCTTTTCCTTTCCCAGCCTCATACTCATGACAATCATTAGCTGTTTCCACAGTCCTGCTTATATTTGAGTTGGGGTTAGTACTGGTTTCTTCCCCTTGGTGTTTACTGACCCTAGGGGCTTTTGACGAGGGTGCGCTTTGGTTATGGTGTAATTTTTTTTGAATAGCGCCCTCACGTCTGCCCCTTACTTCCCTAGCATTCTCTACTGATATAATTGCAGGTGAGGGAGTCATATGTAGGTCAGGGGTCTTCTCCAAATCTAGGCTAGTGTCTGTGTCGGAGTCTATCAGGGGAATGGAAGCAGATAGATTTACTTCATTGGGGATGGTATGAATATCAACACACGTGTTCAGTAAAGATCTATTATTAACAGCTAAAACCTGGGTAGGAGTAGTAGCAGAAGCAATAAGTCCCAAAGAAGAGCGTCTTGCATGAGCAAGATCTTGTGAGACCCTACGTTCCAAAAGTGATATACCCTGATTTATGGCATCATTGACCTTGATTATAAAATTATCAATAGGACCTGTTTTGCTAACTTTACTACTACCCCCGGCAGCTGCAGTTCTACTGCGACTTCCCCTTGGAGACATATTTTGTATTTTACGGTAGGTAGGAGTAAGTAGTAACTATAGTTATTATCACCTCATAGATCGAAGTGTAAGAACTGCGGCGATCAGTTTACAAGTTAGCAAGTGCCTGATGCCTAAGATAATATATACGTGGTCCCACAGTCTATGAAACAGCAGCAACAAATAGCTGATAGTAACAGTCTGGTTTGCTCCCGATCCAATAGTCTTTAGAATGGTTGGCCAAACACAGAGTCAATCAAAAGAGGACTACCAAATACCTTATGGTGATGGCAACGTTAGGGGACTGGACCCGTCCCGTCCACCTCCGGCCGCTGACGGCCTAAGACGGCCCGCCCTCTGCCCGGGCTCAGCGCGGCGACACCCGCGCGCGTCCCGCGACGCGGGAGGTGTTCCGCGCTGATAAGCGCTGTCGGGCGCTGCGTCAGCGTCACTGGAGCGCCGAGGTGCCGGGGCTGCTGGGGGTTGTAGTGCTGCGCTACGCTGGCCGTTCCCCTCACGGCAGTAAGAAGGTGATGTTGGCCGTTCCCCTCACGGCTGGATTGACCAGGGCGTCGGCCGTTCCCCTCACGGCACACAGGTAGGTTTTCAAAGGCGTCCCCACTCCCTGTTCGGTGCTCCGCGCTGATAAGCGCTGTCGGGCGCTGCGTCAGCGTCACTGGAGCGCCGAGGTGCCGGGGCTGCTGGGGGTTGTAGTGCTGCGCTACGCTGGCCGTTCCCCTCACGGCAGTAAGAAGGTGATGTTGGCCGTTCCCCTCACGGCTGGATTGACCAGGGCGTCGGCCGTTCCCCTCACGGCACACAGGTAGGTTTTCAAAGGCGTCCCCACTCCCTGTTCGGTGCTCCGCGCTGATAAGCGCTGTCGGGCGCTGCGTCAGCGTCACTGGAGCGCCGAGGTGCCGGGGCTGCTGGGGGTTGTAGTGCTGCGCTACGCTGGCCGTTCCCCTCACGGCAGTAAGAAGGTGATGTTGGCCGTTCCCCTCACGGCTGGATTGACCAGGGAGTCGGCCGTTCCCCTCACGGCACACAGGTAGGTTTTCAAAGGCGTCCCCACTCCCTGTTCGGTGCTCCGCGCTGATAAGCGCTGTCGGGCGCTGCGTCAGCGTCACTGGAGCGCCGAGGTGCCGGGGCTGCTGGGGGTTGTAGTGCTGCGCTACGCTGGCCGTTCCCCTCACGGCAGTAAGAAGGTGATGTTGGCCGTTCCCCTCACGGCTGGATTGACCAGGGCGTCGGCCGTTCCCCTCACGGCACACAGGTAGGTTTTCAAAGGCGTCCCCACTCCCTGTTCGGTGCTCCGCGCTGATAAGCGCTGTCGGGCGCTGCGTCAGCGTCACTGGAGCGCCGAGGTGCCGGGGCTGCTGGGGGTTGTAGTGCTGCGCTACGCTGGCCGTTCCCCTCACGGCAGTAAGAAGGTGATGTTGGCCGTTCCCCTCACGGCTGGATTGACCAGGGCGTCGGCCGTTCCCCTCACGGCACACAGGTAGGTTTTCAAAGGCGTCCCCACTCCCTGTTCGGTGCTCCGCGCTGATAAGCGCTGTCGGGCGCTGCGTCAGCGTCACTGGAGCGCCGAGGTGCCGGGGCTGCTGGGGGTTGTAGTGCTGCGCTACGCTGGCCGTTCCCCTCACGGCAGTAAGAAGGTGATGTTGGCCGTTCCCCTCACGGCTGGATTGACCAGGGAGTCGGCCGTTCCCCTCACGGCACACAGGTAGGTTTTCAAAGGCGTCCCCACTCCCTGTTCGGTGCTCCGCGCTGATAAGCGCTGTCGGGCGCTGCGTCAGCGTCACTGGAGCGCCGAGGTGCCGGGGCTGCTGGGGGTTGTAGTGCTGCGCTACGCTGGCCGTTCCCCTCACGGCAGTAAGAAGGTGATGTTGGCCGTTCCCCTCACGGCTGGATTGACCAGGGCGTCGGCCGTTCCCCTCACGGCACACAGGTAGGTTTTCAAAGGCGTCCCCACTCCCTGTTCGGTGCTCCGCGCTGATAAGCGCTGTCGGGCGCTGCGTCAGCGTCACTGGAGCGCCGAGGTGCCGGGGCTGCTGGGGGTTGTAGTGCTGCGCTACGCTGGCCGTTCCCCTCACGGCAGTAAGAAGGTGATGTTGGCCGTTCCCCTCACGGCTGGATTGACCAGGGCGTCGGCCGTTCCCCTCACGGCACACAGGTAGGTTTTCAAAGGCGTCCCCACTCCCTGTTCGGTGCTCCGCGCTGATAAGCGCTGTCGGGCGCTGCGTCAGCGTCACAGAAGTTCTGATTCAACCTAGTAATCGCAATATTAATAAAAAAAATAAAGTAATTTCAAAGTATGACATCTATAGTTAGGCGGTGTGGCCTTGACTAAATCCGGACCTGATGCTTTATCAGTCCAGGATTCTGTGATGAAAGCAATCTTTACTCTTTCATCTTCTATAAATGATGCACACTCCAAGCTGTGTTTAATCAGTGAGAACACATTTCCAAGTGGAGATACTCCTCTCCCTGTCTATCTTTACATTAGTTCTGGAAGAATCTACTGATTGAAATAAAAGCTAGGGCATGTCGACCCCACACCCTGGGCAAAGATTAAAATGCTCCAGGCATTGGCATTCAGGACTGATACAAAGGTAGGAGCAAGCCCTGATATTGGGGTTAAGATTTATTTTAAATGCACTATCATACTGCAGTTCAGAGGGGTTACCTGAAATTCCCTGAACAGGGGTTCTAGCGCTGAGCTGTACAATCTCCGAGAGATTGTGTTTTTGTAACCATAGGTCGGAATTTACCATCGCACCAGCGACCTTTAACTATCGCGCATGCAGCACTATAAGCTTGTTTACCCCCAATTGCGGGGTGTGCTGATCAGTCTGTATAAATTGTACAATCGTACTGTTCTAGAGACAGAATCTCAGTGGGCAGAGGACATTCTTGTTCATATTGTAGAAATTCTTGTGTTTTCAAGTAGGGGTCAAAAACGTATTCAACGTCTTTTGCAGCAAAAGAATTAATAACCCATTGTATCCATCTCAGGTGTAAAGCCTTTGTATTCAGAATGCTTGCTTTTGTCACTACCTCTAAGGCAGGTACAGGAGTAACGACCATTATGCATTTACCCTGTGCGAGGGCTCTCTCTTTTGCTACTGCAGTTTGAACCGCTGTCAGAATTTTTTCTGTAGAAGTGAATGTCATTTCAGCTTGTGTGTACGAGTGTGATTTATAAGCAATTCGTACTTTTTCACCTTCATTAAAGGTTAAGTACTTGAATCCGCATCTTCTTGGGATGATTTGAATTACAAGATTGTGTACGTTTAGGCCTGTCTGGAAAAGTGTTGCTGCTAACATGTCTGTTTGCCCTGAACGCAAAATTTCTGTATGTCTCTGAGTCCAATTAATTGTTTTGAAATCAGGTTTTATTAATTCGTAGAGAGGTTTAACCCTTTCTGCGTAATTTAGAATGTATGTTCTTCCGAAATTCAGGAAACCAAGAACCGGCAGTATGTTTTTCAGTGTTTTTGGAGGTTGGCTGCCAGGCTTTTGCCTTCACTTGATAACTCATATCCTAGAAAAAGAACGTTGAGGTGGGCAATTTTTGATTTCTTAGAGTTGAATTTATACCCTTCAGAGGTGAATCCAAGTATAATGGTATTCACTCTGTTCAAGTGCCTGTCCAAGTCATCGTCAGTTAGATAGATGTCATCAACATAAGATAATGCCTCATCATCATATGTTTGTAGTAACTCTGTTACTCTAGCTGAAAATAACCCCGGACTATTCTTGAATCCCTGGGGGAGACGACAGAAGCGACGGTATGTCCCCATAATTGAGAAAGAGGTCAAGTACCTACTTTCTGGTGCAATGTTTTGACAGAAGAAACCGTTAGAAATATCTAATGTGGTTTTATATTTTTACGCAAAATGGTATTCATTAATGCTGCACTTTGTGCATTTTGTACTGCAATAGATTTGCAACAAGAGTTTAAATGTCTGTAATCCAATCAATCAATCAATCAATTTCTTTATTAATGTTTTGGAACTCATAAGAGATCCACATAAAAGAAATACAACATATATTTGTACATACACATACTTTACATGACAAGATAAAAAAGCATGTACTATTAGGCATTTGATTCCCAAGCCCTCTAATAAATATCTAGAAAACATTTTAAAAAGTTAAATATATTAAAGCAGAACATTTCATTGGGCGGATTGTACAAAGCATTTAAAAAAGAGCTCGCCGACAAGAGACCCAATTTTAAACTTATATGTCTAAACCACTTTCTACGTGATGTCCGCAAGTCTGGGTATATAAAGAGGACATGTACAATATCCTGGGTGGATATATTGCAAAGATGACAAATTGCAGGGGACCCATACCATCTAGATGTTAAATTATTTAAAGGGAGGAGGTCCTGCCTCAAGAGGAACCAAAAACGCTGTATACCGTGAGGTATATTCCATGACACGTATGGTTGCATTTTCTTATATAGGCAGGAGTCAATAAATGGTGAGGGGCCTTTTTTGTAAGAATTGCCTCCCTGTCTAGGCTAAAACTCAGTTTCCAAGTGGCCAGTTTTAAAACAGCCTTTTACTGGCCTGGGGACAATGTGAATAAAGTTAATTCATCTAGTTGAAGGTATTCAACCGCCTTTCTAAAATTCCTCACAATTCTAGAGTGTTTTTTTAAGGATCCCAACAATTCTTTTTTCATAAGACTCCGCATGGTCCCAGGTTCCCCCCGAGCCATGCACGACACCCAGCGAACAATCCCTGCTAAAGCCTGCACCCAACTACTACGAATTCCAAACTCTAATCTAAGAGCGGCCGTTGTGCAGGCAGTATTAACTGAGTCTAATTGTCGGAGGATTTTTCCCTCTACATTATGCAGAAAACTCCATTGCCCCAGATCAATTAATTCAACACCATAGAGCAGGGATGCTGAAATCTTTGCACGTAAGACCTCTAGCAAATAAGGGAAATGTTGTTTCCCCATCGCGCAATATAAAGCACTCAGACTTTTACCCTGAGCCAGAGCCTTTCGAGAATTGTTAGCAACATGATCCTTATCGCTCAAATTGGCAGATATTATCTTCCCTAAGAACATATAGGAATTCACCACCTCCAGCCTGTCTCCTCCCACCATCCACCTAAAGTTCTCATATTTCGTCTTTCTCCTACCTGCCATACACATGATTTTACTTTTTGCTACGTTTATTTTCAGGTGATGATATTCTGCATATATGTAAAGTGCTTGTAGACGATTATTCAACCTTTCGGTGTTAAATCCAATATCAGAATATCATCCGCATATAGCATACAAACAATTGGAGAGCCTCCTAGTACTGGGGTGTTACCATCACTTGAAGACAAAAACGAAGGTAAGTCCGAGATGTAAAGAGAAAATAATACTGGCGCTAATAGACATCCTTGTTTCAATCCATTTGCAGTGGGTATCGCCTGGGATAGCCCTCTTTCGCCACCCAATAAAACCCTGCACCAGGTATCAGTATGGAGATCCCTAACTAAATCTAAGAGCAGTGAGGGCATTCCGAGAGAAGATAGCTTCCTCCACAGCAGGGGGCGATCAACTTTGTTGAATGCTGTGGAGAAATCTATAAACGCAGCATAAACTCTTCCGCCTCGAGCCCCTATGTATTTATCCAAAATTATCTGCAAGGCGGATAAATTATCCATTGTGCTGTGACGCTTACGGAAACCCGTTTGCTCCAATGGCAGCAACTGACCCCCATCTACCCAGTCAGATATTAATGTTAAAAGACATTTCGCAAATACTTCCCTATAGCATCAAGCAAAGCTATTTGTCGATAGTTTTGGGGCACATTCCTATCCCCCTTCTTAAACAGGGGTACCAGAATACTCCCCCTCCAAGAGGGAAGAACAGTTCTATGTAGGAAGCAAAATCTATATACTGGAAATAAGATTTTGCTCCATGATTCGACATCCTGTTTTAACACCGAAAACGGGAGCTCATCAGGGCCCATGGCGCCGGACGAACGCAAGTCCTTTATGGCTGATTCGATGATCTTTTCAGAGGGCGGCTCAAACAACGGTCCGACATCGCCCACCCTTCTGTCATCCTCAATAGGCCCGTTACCAGCATATAAGTGCGTGACATAACCCACCCAAACTTTCTTGGAAATAGGAGGGGGAAGGGACCTAATTCTTGTTCCACAACCCTCACCAATGAGAGACCAAAATAGTCGTACATTCCCTCTATTTACAGCCTCCCTTAACTTTATCCATAAGGAATCTTCCCTCTCTTTTTTAATTTTTAACCTTACTCTCCTTCTCCTTCTCCTTAGTAAGGTTATTTTGCGAGACTTTTCTGTGGACCTATTCAAGTATTGTTCCCTAACCAGTGTGTTTATTTCTTTATTAAGCAGGCATAAGGAACTGGGGACAGGACTCATATTTCTGTGCGAATTAGATTTTCTTGCGATCAGGACTACCTCCTTCATAAACCCCACAAAATACGAGATTTCCGACCCTTTCCAACTAGGGAGTTCTTTTACAGTTTTATCTAGTAAAATGGACAAGCCCCTTAGGGCCCTTGTATTCCAGAAACATCTCCCTGTTTTACCACTAAAACTAACCAGATCACCATCAAGCGACCATGGATCCGTTTTAGGTGGATTTATATTAACAGTTAGAGTTATCACATTGTGATCGCTGTTTAGGGTTTTAGTAACTATCAGATCTTTTAGGAGATAAAAGGAATCATTATCCAAAGCCACATAGTTCAAAATAGACTCACCCTGATTGGTTTTGTGAGTAAAACTTGCTGGAATGTCAGAGGGAAGCCTACCATTTACGATGATCCCCTCCAATTCAGCCAGTTCTTCCAGAAACAATTTCCCTCTCTTATCTGTTTTGATGTTACCAGGGAATAGAGCCTGTGGGATCTGTAATGATTCCTCTTTATATTTGTTTCTGACCAGAGCTAGACTCGTATTAGAGACCTTACAATTAAAGTCGCCCACTAAAATTATGTGGGTTGCAGGTGCTTTGGCCTTAATACTCTTTATGTAAGAAAAGACCTGTTTCACAATTACATTATAGCAAGCATCGGGGGGGATGTAAACATTTATCAGCGTAATAGATTTGGCCGCCTCAACCTCACCATGACCAAACAATGTTACCACCTGAAAGAGGTTACTTGAATCCAAATAGTGGGCGAAGTTCCACTTGATCTGATTAGATAAGAGACAAGCAATGCCCTCTTTGGCATGACCTCTCCTGGAAGGAATGGCTCCACCTTCCAAAGAAATATAGCCCCCTCCAGCAGGAGTTCAATCCACACACCAAGTCTCTTGAAGACAAATCACGCTAGCATCAAAAGAATAGAGGAACTGAAGTTTATCTGGGCTGTTTTTTATACCTGCGGCATTCCACGATAATATCTTTAAGTCACAACTAAAGATGAGAAAGGGAAATCATGTTATCTGTTGTCCTACTAGAAAGGACACCAGGTAACTAATTCCATTGATTGCTCTCCTCAACTATATCTCTACGGGAAATAACAGGAGGGGGATTTACACTGGAGACAAGACATTTATTTTTAGAGACACAGATTTTTAGGTCATCAAAGCCAGCCAGACCACCCAGTCGACTGAGGGGAGGAAAAATGCTTTCCCCTGCTAATAAGCCATTCCGTGGGCCCCCCAAGATGGGAATAACATCAATCCCACGACTTTGAAAAAACTCAGACTGCTTCACAAAGAGATTGGCAATGAGCTTAGAATAGAATTTCACCCTAGTCAATATTCCAATTTCCAATCTCCGGATTGTTACCAGGTCAATGTCATTTGAATTAATCAATTTCAGGCATTCTAGCTCTTCAAAACTTTTAAGTAGACGGGCCCTATTTAAAATCAAATCAGTATCAAACAACGGGAGGAAATCCAAAATAACTGTGTCAACGCTTTTCTCTTCAATTGCAGCTTGGGAACTTTTAGAAGCCTCTTCCCTTCCGGCCATACCAAAGCATTATTTTATACAAGGGAAAAAATTGGTAGGGGCACCAGGGACCGGTTTAATTGATTCCAAGATAGGGGCCGACATACTAGGCTTCCCCTCATCAGCATTAGGGACTCCCAAATTGGAAACCGCACATCTAGATGAAATATCGCCATGCCCTACCGGTATCTCCCTATCCAACACCGAGGGAATTTTTTCCTCAAGTGAAAACATTTCTTCATGATTCCCTACCGAATTGGACGGGGAGATATCACCTCTAACATCCTGCTTCTCAAAATGAATCCTTCTCTGCCTCTTTCTTCCAAATCTGCGAGTAGGTTTCCTCTTTTTACCTTTGATCTTTTTTGGGACGCCCAATTTTATTTTTTTCCTTATCCTCCGTCTCCAAGGTAAAAATAGGAAAGAACTCTTTATCTACCCTTGGCTGAATTACAATTTCCTTATCTGGGGCCGAAGGTACCAGAACAGAGGAAGAAACTTCATTTACCTTGAGCATAGGCACCTCCGCTACTTTTATTTCCAGGTCAGGAATTGCTACACGGTTTCCTAAAGGGGGGCTCGGTAACAAAGATTTCACCTTTTCAACAATGGGGAGAATTTTTTCACCTGGAATGATTTGATCTGAGGTTATAGGATTAACTGGGGACATTTTTCCCTCTACATAATCAACATTCATTCCAGCCCCAAACAGCCCTAAATCAGCAGTCCCTCCAGTTTGCTTAACAGAAGCTTTATTCAGTAGAACCTTCAATATCTCATTGACCGTTTCTAAGACACAATCCGACCCCCCTACACATTTTTCTAATAGAGATAGAATTGAAGAGAGTAGCCGTTCTAAGGAGAGTAGGGTGTCAGAGACGGGTTTATCTGGTTTAGTTACGGGAATGGGAGTAATACCGGTAAGGTTCATCTCTGGGCTCATGCAGATGTTAGAATGAGAAGTCATGCATTGAGATTGAATAGAAGGTGTGCTGCTAAACAAATGGAGCCCAGAGGGGACAGCAGCCAGCGGAGTCTTAAGAGGCTCACAGATCTGCCTAGAATCCTCCGTCATGTATCTCCTACATACCTCCATATCCGAATCCGTCAATATATTATCCCCACTCCTTGGTACCTTCATCTGAGTGGAACCATTAGCGTCATATAAACATGTATCCCTAGAGGTCAGAATAGATTTGTGCAAATCAGCCTTCACTATTTTAGGACACAGCTCTACAATAACATCAGTAGTAGGCAATACAGATTTACTTTGGATCTTAGTAGATAACAAATTCTCAACAACCCCAGTTTCCCCTGCAGTTCCCTCTCCTGAATCGTGATCGACCATTAATAGTGATTTGCGTACAACAGTATTGTCTTTCCCCAAAGGAAATTCCAAACGCACCTCTACTGTGGGATTTTTTTCCTTAACCCTTTCCCAAAGATTAAATAGCTGGCATTTTCCCTTCAGCTGTGATGCATGAATACTCTTATTGCGGAGAGGGTTGGATTTAGTTTTGGTACAAGTCCTTCCTACCAACACTCTCCCTGACCGTAGCTTTCTAGCAGTCATAGCATGATATGGAAGTTAATATAAATACATTTAAGGAGAGGAATAGTATATGCGTGGGGAAATGGTATTGGCAAAGTGCAAAAGGTACTAGTGAAGCATATAACACATATAGAAGAAAATAAAAAGCGGATGATAAATTCTATGCGGTTGCAAACAATGGCACAGCAAATAATGTGCGATTAGAGAGCAGAGTACCAAACAAATATTTAGGGAAAAATTTGTAAATTGAATTAAAATGGGTATAGGTGGGCCCGGCCTGGCCTGCTTTGGTCTCTGAGGGTCTCAGAGGGTCCGCCCTTTGTCCGGGCTTCGTCCGGCCCTCGTCCCGCACGCGACCCGCTGGCGCGGGATTACTATACCCTGACTAAATACACAGATAAGGAGGCGGTGGGAAGATGACCAGGTGCAGGCGATCAGCGCCGCACGGAATCCTGGTCCTCGCAGTCCCGCCTGGCTCTTGCGGGGATAGAAGACGGGGCAGGCAGCACCTGTAACGATAATGGCAATCTCCTGACAAAGTCCTCTTGAGTTGGCGGCATGAGCGGCTCCCACGAAGCGGGGGCCACGAGGTGTGGCACGGTGTCCGGCACAAGGAGCACAAGAGTCAGCAAGAGGCAGCAGGCAGAGTACAGATCTGCCGGTGAGTGCAGCAACGGTCCAGGCAGGCAAATAGCAATCCAGCAAGGCTCATCCTCCACACAGAACTAATTCAGGAGGAGGCGGAAAGATGACCAGGTGCAGGCGATCAGCGCAGCACGGAATCCTGGTCCTCGCAGTCCCGCCTGGCTCTTGCGGGGATAGAAGACGGGGCAGGCAGCGCCTGTAACGATAATGGCAATCTCCTGACAAAGTCCTCTTGAGTTGGCGGCACGAGCGGCACCCGCGAAGTGGGGGCCGCGAGGTGTGGCACGGTGTCCGGCACAAGGAGCACAAGAGTCAGCAAGAGGCAGCAGGCAGATTACAGATCTGCCGGTGAGTGCAGCAACAGTCCAGGCAGGCAAATAGCAATCCAGCAAGGCTCACCCTCCACACAGTACTAATTCGGGAGGAGGTGGGAAGATGACCAGGTGCAGGCGATCAGCGCCGCACGGAATCCTGGGCCTCGCAGTCCCGCCTGGCTCTTGCGGGGATAGAAGACGGGGCAGGCAGCGCCTGTAACGATAATGGCAATCTCCTGACAAAGTCCTCTTGAGTTGGCGGCACGAGCGGCTCCCGCGAGGCAGAGGCGCGAGGTGTGGCACGGTGTCCGGCACAAGGAGCACAAGAGTCAGCAAGAGACAGCAGGCAGAGTACAGATCTGCCGATGAGTGCAGCAACATTCCAGGCAGGCAAATAGCAATCCAGCAAGGCTCACCCTCCACACAGAACTCCAAAACTAGACGATATTTATTGTCTGGTTTGGGGAAGGGAAACAAAGGATTGTTCATTGACGAGGTGCATGTTTCAATCACCCCTTGGTATTCAAGTTGATCTAATATCTCCTTGACCTGTTTTTTAGCTTCTTGCTTAACTGGATACTGCCTCTGTGCGGTTGGTTAAGTTTTTAACTGGATTTTATGGTGAGGAGAATCCTCATCCCATCCTACATGATTTTTATATAATGTTGGAGCCTGGGCTACAGACCATTTTGTGGCTTAGGTGTAGTTTAAGTGAATTGGAATATGATTGGAGAAGGTTGGCATAATGATGTCTTCACCATTTGGGCACTCCCTGACACATTTTGGTGGCCAGTCTTTTTCAGTTAGAAGAATGTCATAACCCTTAGAGAGCTTCTCCCAAAAGAATGCTCTTATTTTCCTAGTTATGTCCCCCTCCATCCGGAGTGGTACTTCATATAACTTATGGGGTACACTAACCCTGGTATCAGCTGTTTCAACTTGGATGTATTCATTCAAGTCCACTGTCTCCAGATGATCCTTCAAGATCTTGCGTGCTATGGTGGCTTCTGCTGTGCTGTCCAGCATTGTTTGGGCCCACTCCCTGTACTTAAGTTATGTCCTCCAGATCCTCGGCATATCTGATTTTTAGACCTGCTACCTTCTTTTTGGTGAATTGGGTTTTCTTATTTTTTGGAACGTGTTGATCGTCTTTAGACTTCACACGTTCTTCCTTGTGTTCTGACCGTCCTCTTCTTTCCGATTTCAGTGAGGAAGTCTGAAAAGTACGAGAGGAACATGTATCAGTATCTTGATATCTATCAGGTTTTTTTTCAAATTATCCCTGTTCCTGAGGTTATATGGTTGCTCAGTTATTTATTTATTTATTTATTTATTTTGCGATTTGTAAAGCGCCTGGTGACCCGTAGGCATCCCCGCGCTGTAAATCTGTGGAGACCAAGAGAGGGGGAGAGGGGAAAAACTATTTGGGGAAAAGGAAGGTTTTTAGTTTTTTTCGAAAGAGGGCGTGACAGGGTTCCAGACGCAAGCTGCCTGGAAGTGAGTTCCATCAAATTCTCTTAATTTTTGGTGGATCGCCACAGATGCTGCCTCACCTTTAATATTAGCTAATATTATAGCTGAGACCTGTTTGAAATCTCCCAGTAGTTTCATACCCAGATTTAAAGCCCCATCTCTGCCCCGTATTCATTTTGAATCTGTGTCAGGACATCTGGTATTACCGCCATAAATGGAACACCATGTGTTTTTGTGTAGATTGCGGCAAAGACTGTACCCCAAGTGTCACAGTCCTCCAGGTGTGGTGCGATCCCCATTGGTAAACTAATTGTTAAAATTCTGTGTTTCTCATGATGAGTAATATCAGAAAATACTGCCTCGATTTGAGCTATCCAGAATGGAATTTGTTCCCTTTTTGCGGGCAGTTTACCAATGACTGATTGTATAGTCTGTGGTGTGATTTTATTTGCGTTCCCCTGGCAAGGGGTGTGTTGTGGATTCCTTATAGGAGGTTGGACTGATAGAGTCCGCATGACATATTGAAACAATTGTCTATGGATTTTGATTAGTTGTTTCAGTTGAACTAATAGTTCCGCACCTGTCATTTCTTCAATGTCAGGATGTGGTGTATAACTGGCTCATACCGGCCATATTGCTCCTGGTCTACCTAGTGGACCGAGACTGGTAATGTGATTTTGATGTTGTAGGGTGCCTGTAAACCAGAGCGCATGCTCTTGGTATGTTAATGGAATTTCAACATCCTCGAAAGGAGTGTATTCCGTTGGATGTTCCTCTACTTTGTAGAAGTGAAACACATGTGATACTGGATTTGCTTCAGGGAAGAAAATCCATGAATAGAATACCTCTTTCTGCCAATATTCATGTGCCTCTATGACAAAAATTACCCTACCACCTCTTGAAATTAAACATGTACAAAACACTAACACCACAAGCATAGTTCAGCCAGGGCTATTCAAAAACCATCAAACTGAAGTTCTTGAAACACAGACTAGGGGTGCTGCCCAGCAGAGAACACATTCCACCATGGCTCAGAAGCAACAGCCACAAAGCCTGCCCACTTTGCAACCTAGAAAATGGAGACATACTCCACATGACCTGCCTCTGCATAGAGCTTCGACAAGCCAGCCAACAGCTCTTAAAGGATCAGTTCAAGCAGATAGGGACTACTACACGAAGGCAAGCGGTGCTCCCCTGCTTGAATCCTGCAAATACCAAACTGAACTGCAGATACGTTAAGTTCCTGGCAATAATAGAGCAAAAACTGCCAAAAACTGCAAAAATCGACGATCATTAACACAACCAACAAGCAAACAGCTACCAGGTTGCAAAGGGTGCATGCTGCCCTGGCCCCGGGAAAAGACTGCTAGATATTCACTTTGGGTCTTCCACTGCATGTTTTTAAAAAAATGCTGACTTTAAATGATCAAACCTTTCTATTACATTATAAATTTTTTAATGCAAAATGTTTGTACTGGTTTTAATTAACTATGCATAATAAACTTACCTTACCTTACCTAACACCTCTTGGTGATAGGCAATTTTTTATAAGCTATATAGTGATCGTTTTCCGGGATGATTATCGCATACGGGTCGTCTTGTTGGAAACCTGTAACGTCTAAGCCCGGATGGGCTGCCGCAGCTCCACCGGTTGCGTTGCTGTCACTGTCCTGCATTGTTTAATGAAATTTTGCAGAGCGAGTTTCAAGGAAACAAAGATAAGGTGCACAATATTTTAGAACACTGTATCCTTCAAGGTTGAACAAACCAAAAATGAATACATAGGATTTTCGTCCTACTCAGTTATGGCGGATATTTTATTCCTTTACCCACTCCAGACATCTATTGGAGTATTTTATGGGAAAAAGGGTCTCTGAGAAAAGCATGACGGAGTTACTCTAGTATCTAGCATTAAATTAGTACCTTACCAAACTTTGGGCGCCATGTAGTGTAGTTCCTATATTCCCAATAGGCTCTGCGCATTGGAATAATATATCTGATAGATTTGACGTAGGACTTATGTCCACTAGGTAAATCGTAAATCGTAAATCATACGTTCTTATATAGCGCCTTTCACCGTAAGGTCTCAAAGCGCTTGCTTTGGGAACCCGTCCTGGCTTTTCCCTGCGAGATAACCCTTAATATGCATCCCAAAGGTGAAAGCCAGGCATCCCATTGCGGTGGGAACGTAGTGGAGATTAAGCAAGCTATTGCCCAGAGTTGCAGAGTGTGAGCCCATGATTCGAGTAGGCACTGAGGCGAGAATTATCGAGTCCATGGACATTTTGATCTCAAGACCCTGCCACGTCGGGATTGAACCCTGGTCCCGGGTCTGACCTCTGCATCAGGGTCTACCTCCTCTAACAAGTGAGCCAGACTTCTCCACTATTGGTCTCTATTGAACATGCTGAAATTACTTGTGAGTGCCAGCTAGCTCAGAGGTCACTAGAAACTTTCTCGAATTCACAAGAAGGGATTAGTTTTTGACAACCGCATAAACATGATAACTTTGTTTCCCCAAGAATAAATTTACCTTCAGAGATCTGAAAACAATAGATACCTATTTTACTCAGTCAATCGTGCATGCTTTGTTTCTTCACAGGTGCAGAGAAATAGAAAGACAGGCATTTCCAATAAAAGGATTTATTTAACAGTCTTCT
Source organism: Lissotriton vulgaris (assembly GCF_964263255.1). Lineage (NCBI taxonomy): Eukaryota > Metazoa > Chordata > Amphibia > Caudata > Salamandridae > Lissotriton > Lissotriton vulgaris. The sequence goes on from NC_141693.1 coordinate 162,981,169, forward strand.
TTCTCATGCAAGTAAAGTGAACTGCTACAATCGTAATGCAGGCTGCAAAGTATAATGCGTACAGCGAGAATAGTATTATAAAATAATACTGTAAAAGCATTGTATGGTTTCTAAACCATAAATAAATACATACATAAATACCAATAGCTAAAAGTACTCAACTGGTGCTTCTAAAATACGCCTACCCCAGTGTACCTAACCTAAGTCTAGTACGAGGGAAGAAGTAAGTGTGGTGTAGCATAGGTTTAGTTTTCTTTGCCAAGAATCTATCGAAGATTTATCTTAGGGTCTAATAAGCTCCATACCTTAGTTTAGAATGAAGGAGGTCTGGTATCTCTGTCTCGGGACTCGATTTCCCAACACCCTGCGAGGGGAGCTTGGACACACTGGAGCTGGATTCTCAGTGAGAGAAAGGACAGCTTCTCGATCAGTGTGTCAGCTGGAGGGCCGGCTTCCTTCGGCACTTGCTGGAGTGAGCTGCGTAGGGCAAGTAGATAGTCGAACTGCTCCAAACCACCGTGTCTTGCTAGAGTAATTGAAGGCATATTTGTAACTTGAAGGTGCCTAGTTTGATGTAAAGTCAGGCATAATAACGTCATTAAAGAACCCCAAGGGAATGGTAGTTCTTTGTAAACTCCATGAGTTCTTGGACAAATCAATATTCAAGCAAGGGGAGGTCCCTGACTGCTTAAGCCGATTTTCCAAGAAATCGTTGTGACCTTTTGGTACGGGTGGAAGTAGCCATGCCTGTATTTGGACTACATGGGCTATGCCTAAATATGGGTATGATTTCTATGCCTGTATTAGGGCAATGTGAATTGTACCTATGAAAGGGGATGAATCTGGAAATTTTGCTCGGATCCTAAAATGCCATACAACAAACTAGGTTCCAGTCCTAAACATAAGGGCAGATTCCCACTACCTGGTAGTGCTGTCTATCTTAAACATGGGTGATACTAATTGGAGCCTCATGGCTATATCCATATATCTGGGATTCAGGTAGAGGTAGCATGTGACCTCATGCAAAGGGAAGGAGGTATTTTGGGCTGACATGCACATCCCTTGCACCTGGGATAGCCTCTTGCAAGGAAATGATGGGCAATGCCAAAGATCAGCAGTGTATCATCCAGGTTGAGTCACTTATTCTCTTCAACAAACATTCCACCAACATTTATCTTAGGACCCTGCCCTTAATGAGGTAGACCTCAACCTTAGGAGCACTTCCCTGCTAATTCAGATCACTCTGCAACTTGTGGTTATAAGGTCAGTTGCTGGTGAGGAATTCTTGTGTTAGGGTGGGGTTATTTTGCATTTCCAGGTTTCTATATATGCATGAGTTTTTTGTAGCTGCAGGCGGTGGTCACCGATTTCTGGTTTGTAGACCAAAACATAGTATCATCTAACTTTGACCCAAGGCAAGCTAGAAAAAGATGGTAAAGAGATAAAGTGGCAGGAAGAAAGAATTACCAATTACAGATAAGTGTGACTCTCAGCTCCAACAGCCACATGAGGTTAATGTTAAGCCACTGGCTCCAGCTTACAGCAATTACTTTTACTTCACATCTGGCCCTTTTCCAATAGCAGCACATTCATCTCTGCACACTCAATCCAATACTGATCCAGAAGCTTTGAGGATGCTTTCTTCGAACCACCAACTTTGATGTACGGGAATACTGTTAGCCAGCAGAGGAGTCCACCACATCGGAGGAGGTGAACTGCTCACTCAACAGAAAATAGACTGTTAACGCAGACAGCCGATCAGCCAGCTCACATCTAAATATGGGTATCCGTCAGCTCAAAGGAGTACTTGTAACCACCACCACAGAAGGATGAGGATAGTCCTGCCAAGATTTAATTCAGACCCCTAGTCTGGAAGAAAGAGCCATCGAAGTCGATCACATAATAAAACAAGGACATTGCATTCTAATTATCGGTGGTCGAAACTCGTTGAGTTATATGAAAACTGTGTGGGCGTAATTGGAATGCCATGCTGAATTTCAGTGCCAGGAGCTTGTTCTGTGCTGCAAAATCAGCACAAGTTGCACCATGCGGCACGCCAGACGGGACTGCTTCTTTGCTGATGCTCAAGTAGATTTTCTACTCAAATGGCAGCTTTCTCACCATGAATGGTCATGACCGCATGGGTTGAGGAACTCTCCGGGTGCAAAAATTGTGCTAGGGGAGAAAAGATTCTGCCACATTGCTGTTGGCTGTGTTTTGCCCGAACTCTGCGTTACAAGCATAAAGCGGAGTGGGAAAAACTCTGTGAACTTCAGTGACAGAGCGGAATTTATTGTCCACCCCTAGTTCTAATATGTGTGTTCCTGGAAATAACAGTGCATACTATATAACAACGTCTACCAAAAATAAATGTGTGCATGGCATTGTCTTGTGTCCATGAAAAACATATTCAAACCACTATCTTAAAAAGATGCTACCTTTAAAGCAAAAACTAAAATGGAAACTAAATGGATTTGCAACAAGGTAAGTGTGCAACCGGCAGGTATATTGATTCTTCTGAGCTTTCTCCTATTGCATCCAGATATATAACAAAAAAAGAGACTAATACATAAAACCGGCCAGGTTTGTTAGTCAATGGGTGTCAGCTGTTTGAGATCAATGAGCACAACAATGAGGTAATAAGATAACTTTATCCTGCATCACACCATGCACTGCTTATGATTTAATGGTGAAATAATACTGACATCATTCAGATACTCTGAGCATGCAAAATTGTAATTGGGAGGACCATTAGAGGAGCGAGATTGGGGTGAGGGAAAGGAGTGCAGAGCAGGCTTTTGCTTGTCCCAAAAACAAGCATTGTTTGCTCCCCTCATACCGGTGCAGTTGTCAGGAAGAGTGCACTGTCTCTGGATCCGGAATTATCAGGTCTAAAGTTTGCAGACCTGATAATTCAGTGACTGGAAGGACTGAAAGCAATCATTGTTTCCCATTTCAGGAACAATATCGTAATCATGCGCTTTTGTTGTGGGGATGCTTAACAGAAGTGTGGATTCAGGTCCCCGGTATTCTAGCACCAACATTCTTGGATCTGTATTATGAGGGATTTGGTAGTGACTATTTCTTGTAGGAGCTTACTGACAACCCCAAAAGAGCTAAATGACCTCAATTAAGCTTCGCATTCCAGAAGAAAGCACGTTTTCAGAATACATTGTAACTCACCTGTTAAACGGTCACTATCACACCACTAATTCCATATAACAACGTTATAGGTGTATGAAATTTCATTGCCTGCCTAGTATTGGGAACACCTACATTTTGTCAGATGAAAATAATGGGGATCGGATAAGGTTAAAGTATATCTTCAGAAAAGTGTGTGCTTTGAATATCGACACCAGAATATTGATGCAATGCAACATCACCCCATGAGGAACATAAGATCTGATAATGCATCCGACCACAGGCCAAACACGCCTAGATGACTAAAACACAGAGCAAGATACATAAGAGTCCAGGGCCTTCGCTTCTGGCATGATCTCAATACAATTTCAGGAGGTTAACAAAACGATCTGAAATTTAGGAAAGGCAGTAAAATCTACCTTAACAGAGACAATTGACATCTACTACTGTGTTTTTAGGACGACACCCCTTCCTGTCCCCATTACATGACTGGGTCCTAAGCTCCTTTAATTTCTCTATTGTCATCTGGTTCCCCAATTAAAAAGAATCCCTTGTTCTTATGATCCCTATGAACTGCATTGTTGACATGGGTTATCCTGTGTAGTTATCCTCTCTGAAGCTGTAATTTCCTCACTGGGCCATTCCTGTCACCACCTAGTGATCTGAAGTGGCCATAAAGCAATATGTTAGTCCTTTATAAAACTGCTTACATTATGCATGAGGACTAAATTATTTAAAATGGTGGGCAGTGCAGCAACCAAATTATAGATCAACATCTACAAATATATGACAATGCTGCAGTCATCCCCTGTGCTCAAAATTAAACAAGCTATTCATCACAATGCACACTCCTTTGCAATATAGTGCAAAGGCATGTATGTGATATCTAGCATAGGTTTTGTACTGGAATGATAACCTTCCTGTACAAAAAGCTGTGCAGAGACACACTTTAAAACCTTTGAACTATTAAATGTGTGTACCATACAGAGCAGCACACATGCAAAGTTTGGAACGTTTGAAGAAACTGTAACATTTCACCAAGTTACCACCTACTTTGCAGAAGCCTTATTTTTGGTCACAGCCCCATCTGCAACTTATAGTAGATAGGCGTTGTTTCAAAAACTATGGGCGGGGGATGGGAACGCCCATGTATCATCCATGAGATGTCCCCTTGGCACAAAGCAGCATAACATGCTAAGTTGAGTTGCTTTGGGAATCTTTAAATTGAAAACAAATTCTGCACTGAAAAATAAAATAAAAAATAAAAAATGTGCACAGTGTTTGTAGTGTTTGTAGGAAATTGGATTACTGGTTGAGTGGGGTGAAACCTTTGTCAAGCAGTAACCACAATTCCTCTCAGGGTGAAGTCACAATCAAACCCTAAATTAACCTGTGCTCAACCCTTGGGTAGCTTAGCACAGACCAGTCAGGCTTAACTCTGAGGCAATGTGTAAAGTATTCGTGCAACACTTCAGACAGTAAGACAGTGAAAACACACCATAAAAGGATCCTACACCAGTTAAAAAATAGAGTTATTTTTAATAAATAAAACAAGACCAAAATGACATAAATCTAATTAGTAGAACTGGAAATTTGCAGGTTTAAATTTGTTTATAAAAATAGTGCCAAAAACCATAAAGTGGCAACTGTGGCTATCTGGTTGTGCTGGACCAGGACAAAATAACAAGTTCAAGCCATTCACAATGGAGCAAGGGCCCACTACAGGTGCCCAGCTATGCCCACTGAACAAAGTACCTTAAATTCTGGTTTATGGAGCTTTGCAAGGGTTTACAGCAAAGATGTGTCACGCACCCGTGATGGTGCTTCAGTTCTGAGAAACAGAGCGGTTGCGATGCGAAGTCCTGCATCCTCATCGAGGCTGCGATTAACGAGGGATGTGAAGACCTCTGCCGAGAATGCTTCGCGCAGCGGCAGTTCCGATAAAGCAAATGGCTGTGATGCGATGTGGGTCTTTAGTACAGGACCGATCCAGGCTGCAGTGGTGATGCATCACTTCTACTCTGGGATGCGCCACACAGCAGAGGAGATACGTCAGGTGTGCTGGATTCACAGAGGATGACAAGGCATCTTAGCCCCATTTTCAAGTTTCCAGGACAGGGTGGCACCACTTGGCATGGTAGACAGATGGCAGAGTCAAGGTACCGGGTTCCAGGTTGTTGGAGACTTCTGTCCCTAAAGCTGTAGGCATAAAGCCAGCCAACTAGGCCTAGGAGTCACCTTGGAGTCCTGGGTTTAACAGATGTAGGTCGGGTCCTTCTCACTCAGGCAAGAGGGGAACAGGCCAGCAGGGCAGCAGTCCAGCAGAGTAGCAGTCCCTTCAGCAGCACAGCAGTCCTACTTCTGGCAGAGTATTTGGAGGTCTAGAAGTGTACTGAAAAGTTGGTGTCTCAGGCCATATATTTATAAGTGGTGCCCTTCCTCTGGGAGGTGAAAGAGGCATCTAGAGGTTTCCTTTTGAAGTCCCTAGGCATTTTTCCTTTCCTGCCCTTGCTCCAGATTAAAAACACAGGGGTACACTGCCCTCTGTGTGGTGGCAGGACGAATACTATTCAATTTTAGGTAGGGCTGTGCCCAGCTCCGCCCTCTCATCCTGCCAGTGATGGCCTGTCTAAGTTCTCTATTGTGTGTGGCTGTCTAGGAGCAATACACAAAGCGCAACTGTCAGGTACACCTAGTCATGTGACTCAGGTACAGGCTGCACGCACTAAATGGCTAAGGAAGGGACATGCCATTTTTCTAAAAGTGGCATTTCAAAATTCTAATTTAAAATCTGACTTTGCTATGAGAGAGGATATTTGATTACAATTCCAAACAAAACTTGAACGTTGTACCTGCTCCCATTTGGAAATTACAGCTTCTTAAATGTATTAAGGTAACTTCAATGTTATCCTATGGGAGAGGAAGGCCAGTAATTAAAACATATTTAAGAGTTTTTCACTACCAGGGCATGTAAAACCTAATATTGCATGTCTCGCTTTTTAAATACATTGCACCATGCTCTGTTGACTGGTCAGGGCCTACCCTAGGGGGGATTTATATATATTGAAATGCGAGGCTTGGGCCTGGAAAAGGGTGTATTTTGCCAGGCCAGCTTAGAAATTGCACATAGAGGCTGAGGCCTGAGACATGTTTAAAGGGCTACTTAAGCGGGTGGTACAAATAGTGCTGACCAGACCATCCAGAACAGCACAGACAGACTCATCCTTGGCATCCCTTGAAAGGAGCACATAACCCAACACCTGCGAGTCCTCCACTGGCTCCTCATCGAAAAGAGAGTAACCTTAAAGCTACTCACCACGCCTGCAAATCACTCCACAACATCAAACACAAATACCTTAATGAAAGAGTCTTCTTTCACGTACCTACAAGAAACCTCTGCTCAGCCGACCTCACCCTAGCAGAAACCGCACGTATCCGCAGAACCAGAGCAGGTGGATGAGCCTTCTCCTGCGTTGCTGCCAAGGCCTTGAGCGAATTCCCAGTTGACATCAGATGCTCCCCTACTCTGCACACCTTCAGGAAGAGCCTAAAGACCTGGATTTCGGCTAACCCAGAGCTGCACCCACCCCTCTCCCAGTGCCTTGAGACCCTCATGGGTGAGTAGCGATTGAGTGATGCCAACCCACTTCAAGCATTTAATTTACAGGCCATGGGTACATGTAGTAGGACTTTACTTTACTAGGGCCTTATAAGTAAATTAAAGATGCCAGTTGGGAACAATACAATCTTACCACGTTTTTAAGTAGTGAGCATATGCACTTTAGAACAGGTTATCAGTGTCCTATGTCCTAAGGCCAGCCAGAAAAAGATCAGTAAAAGTGGAGGGGGAAGGCAAACTGTTTAGGGGAAGACCACCCTGGAGCTGACAGGTCTAAGATGCGTCTCTCCTCAGCTGAAAGTGGGGAAAACTACACAAACTCTTGGGAGTTATCATCTCTAAGACCAAAGACCTTGGCCAGACAATCAGCATTGGCGTGGTCTGACCCAGGACAGTGTTCCATTGTAAAGTCTATCCCTTTAGGGAGATCAACCACCTCAACTGTTGGGGATTTTTTTCACCCCTGCTTTGCATGAGCCATCTGAGAGGCCTATGGTCTGCCTTTACCCAAAAGTGAGACCTCACAAGTAGGGTCTCAGCCTCTTTGGTGCCCAGAGGCACACTAAAGGCCTCCGTTTTAGTCACGCTCCACCTCTGTGCTAAGTGAGGCAGCCTCCTGCTAATGAAGGCTACTGGATGGTCTAGTCCCTCCTCATTTAACTGTGCTAAGACATCTCCTATGCCATGCACAGAAGCATCTGTCTCACTATGAACTCCTATAAAAAGTCATTAACCTTGAGTACATGTGCTGTACACTTTGCCTCCTTGAAAGTATCAAAGTCTGTCTGGAAGACCTCTGTCAAGATCACCTTTCTGGGCTGCTTCTTTGAAGTTAGCTCAGTTAAGGGGGCAGTAATGGTGCCATATCCCCTAAGTAACCTCCTTTATTACCCTGTGAGACCCAGGAAGGTCCTCACCTCAGTCTGTGTTTTGCGGGGTTGCCAAGCCAGAATAGTTTTAATCTTGCCCTGGACTTTTAATCTTGCCTTGAACAGGCCCACCATGTGACCCATATAGACCACAGAACCCTGCCTTACCTTGCATTGATGAGACTTATTAGTCAGGCCTGCCTGCAGAATTGCCTGCAGCACCTCCTGGAGGTGGTAAAAGAAGTCCTCCCAGCTGGAGCTGAAGACAGCTAAGTTGTACATTTAGTCGGCACAGAGTGATCTTTTGTAGCTAGGACCCTGTTGTAAAACCTCTGAAGTTGTCAGGGGCATTCCTGGAGCCAAAGGGCTTCATCTTAAATAGGAAGTGGCCCAGTATGTAGTGAGGTTGGGAATGTAGACCTATCTTTAGCCCCCTAAGTCAGGGCTATCTGCCAGTACCCTGATGTGAGAGCAAAGGTACTCAGGAACTTGGCAGCACCCTGCCTGTTGATAAGTTTATCAGCTCAGGGGATGGGATGGACATCATTCATTGTGATGGAATTGAGTCCCCTGTAGTCTGCATAGAACCTAAGTTCTGGAGGTTTGGGTACCAGCACCGCTGGGCTGGACTATTGGAGACTGTTGGAAGGGTCACTTACCCATAGCACCAGCATTTTGGAGACCTCCTTGATTCTAGCCCTCACCTAGTCTGACAGCCTGTAACTTTTATTTTAATAGGCGGACTGCCACCAGTGTCGATGTCATGGGTTACACAAATGTGTGCACCCAGGGGTGCACAAATGTGTACACCCAGGGGTGCGCAAATGTGTACACCCAGGGGTGAAGGACAATAGAGAGGAAAACTGCCCCAAAAACTGGCAACAGTCACTTTGTTGTTCTGGAGCCAGAATAGCGGAAAGGCTGACATCCTTTACTCACTCATCATGCTATTGGGAAGCCAGGAGGTAATGGAGGGGCTCGCTTTTCTCTTCCACCCCTTCATCTGTCACCCGGAGCATGCTTAATTCTGACCTCTCAAACTGTGGCTTGAGGTGGTTCACATGGAGCACCCTTAAGGGGTTCCTAACAATCTTGAGATCCACCATGTAGGTAGACTCCCCCTTCCACTCCATCACTTCTTATGGTCCTATCCAGTGGTCCTGGGTAAATCTGGGCTTCAAAGGCTTCATAATGCACACCTTCTCGCCAAGTTGAAACTCTACCACAGCGGCTTTCTGGTTGTACCAGAGTTTCATAACGTCTTAACGGGCCTCATGATTAATTTCACCTTTCTCCAGAAGGGGTTCATCTGGTTGCGTAGGGCCAGCATATAACTGACCACATCCTTAGGGGGTTTCCTGGTAGCTTGCCTCCATCCCTCTCTTACAATGCTAAAAAGTCCCCTAACACAGTGGCCATAGAGAAGTTTAAAGGGGCTAAACCCCACTCGCTTCTGTGGCTCATCCCTGTAGGCAAATAGAAGGCATGATAGGAGGACGTCCATCTTAAGCCTCATGGGCTCAAGTAGGCCCATTATCATGCCTTTGATTATCTTGTTTAATTCCTCCACATGCCTGTTTGTTTGAGGTGATAGGGATTTGAAAACTTATAGGTTGCTCCACGCTCATCCCACATGGTCTGATTGTACGCTGATATTAAGTTAGTGCCCCTGCCAGACACCACTCTTTGGTGGACCCCAAAAGAATAAACATCTCCATCAGGGCGCTGGCCACTACAGGTGCAGCCATGAACCTCAGAGGGATCGCCTCTGGGTAGCGAATAGCATTATTCACCAAGACCAGGGTGAACCTCTTGCTTTAAGCTTTTTTGGGATCCAAGGGAGCAGCAATGCTGATGCCCCCCTCTAAAAGGAAGTGCCAATGACATGCAATGGGACCAGGGGAGCCTTGAGCTTTTTCCCTGACTTCCCTTTGGCCTGGCAGGTAAGACAGGGACTATAGAATGCACCAGAGGCCTTTTTCATCTGAGTCCAATAGAAGTGGGCAACAAGCCTGGCAAAGATGTTATTTTGCCCTAGATGTCCTTATAGGGAATTATCATGAGCCAACCCCAGTAGAAAGGCTCTGTAACACTGGTGGACCACCAATACACGGTTTGCCCCAGGCCCACAAAAAGTCGGCTCGCTACATAGAAGGTCATCCTCTCAATAGATGAGGTGATCTCAAGAGCTATCACCTGCTGCCTGGGCCTCAGCTTGCTACCTCAAGCCCTCTAGAGTAGGGAACTCTTTCTGGACTTTGCAGAATCCCCGCTGGTGGGCCTGTTGTAATGGGTTTTAGGATCCAAGCAAAATTTCCCCATTTGAATAATCAACAGATATGCGAAACGTTGCTGGGCATCGACGTTTCGGTTCCCCGTTGGTCTAATATATCCATGGGACCATCTTCAGGACAAAACAGTTGCACATTCACATCTAGTATAGTAAAACAGTAACAATGCATGTCAACCCAGTGACTAAAAAGGGATAAAGTCTGTTCAACACAAAAGGGAAACAAAAGTGAGGAACACCAATGGTGTCAACCCAACAACCACAATATTATATTATCCAAAAGATATCACCATGTGTGCAACAATCCGGGTGCCACCAAAGGGGAGCCTTGGCATAACAACTATACTAAAAAATACACAAAAAAACTCAGAAAACTCACTCATTAAGCGCTTTGGAAGAAACCAATCTTAATGTCAATGGTCGAGCAGTAAGTCTAAATGCAAGAACAAGTACAAAGTATGTTTGAGTCTATTAAAGTACTGGATCTTTCATAAGTGACCATTCAAAAAGCCACTAAAATACCAACAGTACTCACGTAGCTTATGAGTAAGACCTCGCAGAATCTGTGAACATAGCCAACCAAACACAAACAAATTAACTGCATGGTCTATCCTAAGATAGAGCCCATATCTAATGAATCCACCCAATTGTGTTACAAAGTGCAATCATACTTACGTCAGAAAAGCCAACAAATCGCCTGTAAAGTAACAAGTTCCAGAATGTTAATATTATGGTACCGAGTGGCGAACCAAATCAAGAACATACTTGTGAGCCACAAAAACACCTAAAGCGCTAAGCACACCAACTTGTACGAGAAACCAGTCACGCTTGGTCCAGAGACGCCTGACTAATCAGTCCGAGAGCAGCGTCCGACTGGCAATGTTCCAGTAAAAAAGACACGCTGTGTGCGCGTTGACGTACTCTCCCTCAGGAAAAAGTGGCGGCCATCTTAGAATGGAGTGTGTTCCCAAACTCACAATGTGGATCTGAAAACACAAGTCTAATCTAGACAATATCTAACAATAATATGGTGGATGGGATTTACCACAAATCAATTAAATAATAATAATAAATAAACTAATGAATGCCCAACAACTATTTCGGCGCTGAGGTAATCGCGCTAACGAAAAAGTAGCGGCCATCTTGGAATGGAGTGTGTTCCGAAACTCACAGTGTGGATCTGAAAACACGAGTCTAATATGAACAGTGTATAACAACATTAGAGTAGAAGGGAATTGCCACAAATGAATTAAACAGAAAAAGAAATAATAAACAAATGAAACATTCAAAATGCAAAATTTTACAGATGCTAAAGAACAATCAGTCCAACATGCCATAAAACCTCAAAAAGGTCTTCAGTGGGCGCGGCCATCTTGTTCGCGGGAGGAAAACAACTCGGCAAACTCAGAATCAAGGTAAGTCAGTGCTCGCAAGATTGTATTTTAGAAGCGCGAACAAGCAAAAACAATTTGCGAACTTGCGAATTGCAGATTGTTTGGCAATTTCACGCGATTCGCGGATCGCGAAATTTCCAAAAAAACGCAAATTTTGCGAGCCGAACGAATTTTCAGCCCATGCTTATTATGAAGGTGAATCCAATATTTGCATTAAGCAATAATACTTCTACCAAGTGCTTTGTGATATCATGGACCTGATTTTCAGTGTTTTTCACTAAATTCAATGTCAGGTTGATAACCCCTCAAGTTACATGCATAGTGTGGCCGCAAACAAGATGAATGCTGTTATTTCGTTTGTGTACTTTCTAAAAAAGAGCAAGGGATAAACAAAAGGCTCAGAGAAATTCTAGTGTCATTTGCATCTGGTTCTAACGCAAGGTACGTTCTTTTTAAGAATGCAGCTCAAGCGATTTTTTAATGCATCCGGACTTCTTTACTTGCTTATCAAATTGTGTCTGCCCTTAAGGAATCTCTTGGGTACAGTGACTTTCACATATAGGCTAGGCAGGGAATTGCTGAGTGGTTCTGTGTGCTCCAAACTTACACTTGATGTTCTTAGTTAGATAAGGGAAATCTTCAGGGAATGCTCTGGTTGGTAGAACATTGGCTACATTGCAAATGTTCTTGTCCTCAAGCAACTTTTCAACATAGGCTGCGTAATAATGCAAGTTCCCCCATACAGAAGCTTGCTTCAGTATTTTTTCAACTTTGCAGAACGAAAGATAATGACTACCACATTCATCCATCATGCTTGTTTGATTTATGCTTTCAGGTAATTGTGAGATTAAACTATTGCATAGCTGTTACATGAATACGGGGCGTAGGGTGGGAAATTAAAGAAACCCTTATGTGTCTCTAATCTGAAAAACAGTGCTCCTAACAGTGTTTGCTTTGAATGACACGTATGGTGTTCTTCTGTGTATAAGTGTAAGCTGGTCATAGTGTTTTTTTATAGAGGGTGGATAAGTGGCAATACGAACGAGTAACAGGTGAGGAGATGCATAATGTACAAATTGACAAGCAATAAAAAAGTTTTGGGTGGAAATCTTTGTAGAGCTTTATTTCAGGTATGCTTAGTTTGCATTCCTTGGAAATAGACAACGCATTTCGTCCAAACATGGGCTTCTTCAGGGCTGCAATGGCATACAATATACAGGTGTTTTAAAAATCGTAGATGAAAGACTACCGTGTTCAGTGTGTGAGTTGAAAAGGAGTGGTACAGAAGAGTACAAGAGAGAGCAGACTGGGAAGGAAGAGAAGAAGGAGTGAAAAAGTGACTGGCAATTAGGTGGTCCAGAGCGACGGCTGAATAGGGAAGGTATGCCCGGGCAGTAAGTGCGCAGTGAGAGGAGAGAGCAGAAATATCAGTAAAAGTGGATGAAGACAACAGAGCCCAAAAGGTTTTTTTGACCATAAGGGCTCAAAGTTTTTCATAATCACCCAAGTATCAGTGATATGGGCGGTGTGAAGAAAATCTCATAAGTTTTCCAGCTTAACAACTTATCATAGGCAAAGGTAGGTGTAATGAGTATAAGTCCTCAGTGACGAATCCTCTGACTCAAGGAGCCGCCTCTGGGTGTATCCCACTGTGGCCCAGTGTTAGACAGTCCATAGAGTAGTGGATATATTGATCTGTGGAATAACAAGGGTTGTGATGAGTCCAAGAAGAGATCTATGCTATCCAGTATGTGGTGTCTTTGAAAGAATGCGCATAGACATGATCGACAGTAGCCAAGATGGAGCAGCGCCCCTGTGATAGGGCATCTTGGCTATATGAGCCATGTATAACCCATGGCAGAGTCAGAGAATCGTGATACCGAGCCGAAGCTCAATTCCTAATAGGGGTTTCAAAAAGGTTATTGGTACCCTAGCGTGGCTTCTATGGAGGATAGCCAGTAGTCAAGTTAGGTAATGAAGTTGCATTCAAGAAAGTGTAAATTAGTTAAAAACTATATATTATTTTTTGAGTGAATGATAAATAAGTGTGGGGCAGTAAATAGACTAAAGAGGACACACCGTTAACTTCAGCAAAGGTTAGGCAATGGAAGTGCCAATAAAAGAGAGTAAATAGGTGCGGGCAGTGACTACGGTCAAAACGAAACTGTGCGGACAAGAGGGCTGGTATCAGAAGTACCCAATAGCGAGTACAGGACAATTCTGTCATTAGTTTGTGGCATGGCAATACTTTAGAGACATAGCCTCACAGGTAATGTAACCCTAAGTATGAGTCCTAGTGTGCAGTGATGATCTGAATATTTCAGAATACCTGGCTACTGCTTAAAAGAAGTTTGTCGTTGTGCGAGCCAAAAAGAAATTGCACGCAAATGCAGCCTCCAGAGTGATGGAGCAAGGTTTCGTACGTAAGAAACTTGCTCACATGTGATCCTCTTAAATAACATGTAATAATGTAACCAACATGTTTCATGGATTTTAATAATTGCATTACTCTACATTTTACTTCATCTAGGAGAAGCTTTTCAATGTGCTTAACTAACAAGTAATCTGAGTGGCTTAAAATGGCTGCCCAAAAATGTGAGAATCTTATGCGCATGCGTCTTCTGTATCTGCGTAGTATGACGTTTTCGCTTTGGTGGGAATTCTTTGCAGCTGCGCAGTAGTATTTAAGATAGCCGCTTAAACCTCACATGCTATGCTTTAACTAAAACCTTGCACGTCTGACTAAACTGCTAATGCAATAGTTAAAATAAATTAAAGGGATTAGAGGAGGAATAAGTGGTATACAGCGCATTCATTTATTCTAGTAATCTAACATGTTTTTCTTAGATATTTTTATTAGTTCGTATTTTGGCCTGGTGGGTGACTGAAATCTCCATCTTGACTGGTTATGCGCAAGCGCACTGGACTCTGTCAAATTCCAATCGGTGACATTGAATCCCAGCCAAGGACACTTTAACCAAGAGGCGCCTTGGAACACCACCTCTTAACCCAGAGAAGGGAAGGAGAAAAAGTCAAAATGTGCATACAATGTATTGATCCTAATGTGGAATGCGGGTGGGATGGGAAAGTAATTAAGGGGAGGGAACATAGAACAATAAGTTTAAGAAATTACATTACATTAGTATGGTGTGATTACCTCTCCCCATCCCATTATCCAATCAGAAGTAGGGGATTCAGGAATATTGAAACATTGGGAGTGGTACATACATTTAGAATAGGGTAACTAAGGTAGGCTCAGTCAGTTAGTTTGTCAGACTTGTCACAGACCTGTCACCGACCATCACTGAACAGCCGCAGTCGGTAATGGGTGTACCTGCAGGGCAGTGACGGGGGGATGTGGGAGGGGCAGGGTGCGGGGTAGTAATCTATGGATCACGGAGCTTTACAGGTAAGTAAACATTTAAATAAATAAAACGAAATTTGTTGCGTTTACTGCATCCCCAAATGCGATGCAGTGCGGATGGTTTACCGTAATTGATTTTTGCCATGCCTTTTTCTCCATTCCATTGCATCCTGATAGCCAATTTTTATTTTTGTTCAGATTTGATGAGCATGTTTACGTTTGGAATGGTGTTCCACAAGGGTATACTGAAAGTCCTTCAATTTGTAACCACATTTTGAAAAAATGTCTTGAATCTCTGGTGTTGCCCAGACAATCAGTTTTGGTGCAATACTTTGATGACTTATTGGTCGCTTTAAAAACTCAAAGTGATTGTGTTATTGATTCAATTGCATTACTGAATCACCTGGCTGAAGGTGGCCGTAAAGTGTCGCCAGAGAAATTACAATTTAGCAAAAATGCAGATAAATATTTGGGACACCAAATAGAAAGAGGAGTTAGAAAAGTGATTTCAGAATGAGTAAAAAATAATAAGACATATGCAGTTACCACAGACCCAAAAAAAAATAAGTATGTTTCTCAGAGTCGTAGGTTATTGCAGGCAGTGGATTGTGGGATTTGCAGTACTAGCTAAACCTTTGATGCAAATGACCAAGAAACAAGCAAAAGATCTAGTACAGTGGGATGATGAAAGCATGACAGCTTTCGTAAAATTACGAAACTGTCTTTGTGAAGCACCTGCTCTTGGTATGCCAGATTATTCAAAGGAATTTGCATTATTTTGTTATGAGAGAGAAAATTGTGCACTTTCAGTCCTAAAACAGAGATATGGCTTAATGCGACATCCTGTAGCATATTTTTCTGCTACATTGGACCCAAAGGCATCTGCATTGCCAGGGTGTCTAAAAGCAGTAGCTGCAACGTGCATGAGTCTAGAACAAAGTGAATCCATTGTAATGGGACACCCTGTAAAGGTGTAAATTCCACATTCAGTTGTACATCTGTTGACAAGAACACAAACTCAGCAACTTACCCCTAGTCGACTGACTAAATATGAGAGAGTGATATTTGGGGCTGAAAATGTAACGATAGCCAGATGTACTGTCTTAAACCCAGCAACCTTATTGCCAGATCCATATTATGTAGAAGTAAAGTATGAAGTCGATCATGAATGTCTCACTGTCATTGAACTAAGTACCAAACCCCATCCAGACATACAGGAAGAACACTTAAAAGATGCAGAACATGAGTTTTTTGTAGATGGCTTGCGTATGTATCATGAGGGAGGAGGATTAAGTGCTGATTTTGCTGTGTGCACATTTGCTGGAATAGTCGAAGCATCCTATTTACCATGAGTCAAGTCTGCACAAGTAGCCAAATTGATTGCTTTAATTAAAGCTTGTAAAATTGGGAAACATTGGAAAGTAACCATTTACACTCGTAGTCAGTATGGTTACGAGGTGGTGCATGACTTTGGTCAACTCTGGATGCAGAGGGAATTCATGACTCCTTCAGGAACCTCTATTAAAAATGGAAATTTTGAAAAAGAATTGATTAAAACAATTCAGTTGCCAAAAGAAGTGAGTGTGGTCAAGTGCGCTGCTTACCAGTCAGGAAATGATAAGGAGACAGCTGGGCAATCGCTCGTTATGCTGATCAAGTTGCCCAACATTGTGCTAAATACAAAATACCAGTAAATAAGAAACTTGAAGCATGTGGAATCAGCTGCCAACTTATGCTACATGGGGGCATAGGAACATGGGAAGAAGTGAGAGACGTACCAGATGAAGCAGACATAAAGGAAAAGGAGGAATGGGAAAAAATAGGTTGTCAGAGAAGGACTGATGATTGTGTGTGGATTTACCTATATGGAAGACCAGTGCTGTCCAACTGTATGCATGCTCCCATGGCTACAATGTACCACGGAGACACTCAAATAGGAAGAGATGCTATGATTAGACTTTTCAGACAAGATTGGTTCAATGCAAGGTTCAGGAATGTCGCATAGAGTCTTTGCCAGAGTTTCTTAACTTGTCAACAAATGAACCCAGGCAGGAAAACTGTAGTCTGCACAGGGAAAATTGGGAAAGCAGAGAGTCCATTTATAAGACTTCAAATAGATTTCATTCAGTTACCTGTTTGTAGAGGAATAAAATATATACTTGTCATAGTTTGTTTATTTTCAAAGTGGGTGGAGGCATATCAGAACAGAAGAAATGACAGCTTGACAGTGGCCAAACTCTTATTGAGGGAACTCATTCCTCAATTCGGTTTTCCAGTAACTATTGACTCAGACGGAGAGTTTCATTTTAATAATGAAATAATTCGATTAGATTGTGAAGCATTTAAAATTGAACAAAAACTGCACAGTGCATACCACCCAGAAGCTTCTGGAGTGGTAGAACAATTAAATGGCACAATCAAGTCAAGACTGGGAAAGGTGTGTGCATCCACCCAACTGGAGTGGCCTGATGCTTTACCTCTTGTCCTGATGGGACTCAGAAGTATCCCGGACAAAAATATTGGTTTGAGTCCCCATGAAATACTCATGGGAAGGGCAATGAGGTAAGCATGTATTCCAGGACACAAGCTGTTGAATATATATGACGATTTGATACTAGAATATTGCAAAGAGTTGGCTGACCAAGTGCATTCTATCTCTCACCAGGTTGGGGAAGATGCTGTTACCAGGCAGTCAAACCAAGTGCATGATCTGAATCCCGGTGACTGGGTAGTTGTGAAAAATCACACTCGAGAATCGTGCCCAGCACCAAGGTGGGAAAAGCCACATCAGGTTATATTGGTTACAACAACAGCTGTAAAAGGTGCAGGCTTGCCTAATTGGATTCATGCAAGCCATACCACGAGAGAGCCAGCACCTGACAAAGTAGATCACCAACTAACTCAAGCAGTTGAAGTGGCTGAAGATTGTACAGCTGAAGGATCACGAGTAACAGATCCTGAAGTAGCTAAACAAGAACAACCTAGCACTAGTCAGGATGACTAGAACCCATTAGTGGACATACCTGAAATTATTGTGAGAACAAGAAGTCAAACTCTATTAGAAAGACAGGACAAGAGTGAGGACGAGACAGGAATAGAAGAGCATGTGCAGATTACAGAAAATAAAGCAAATGTCGAACCTGAGCAGGACCAGTTGAGGAAAGAACAATGGGGCATATTATCAAGGGGGTTTATCTCCGCTTTCTTGGCTTTAAAAGCCAAGAAAGCGGAGATAAAATTATCTCCCTATTACCTAGCTGCCGCTAACACCAGTTAGTGACAGCAAGTAGGAGATAGCGACCATCTTGGGCCCCACTTTGCATGTCAGTGATATTTATCACTAATGAGATGCAAAGTGGGCGTGCCAAGATGTTAGAGACTGAAAACAGTCGCTAACATCGCTATCTCCTATTACCAACTTTTGGAGATATTCGCGCTAAGCAGGAATATCTCCAAAAGCTAACACTTGCCCTGAGCAGTTCTTAGCCATGTTATCCAATGGGAGGTGGATAACATGGCTAAGAGCATTAGCTCGCTAATGCATGAATATCGCTGACTTTTCAGCGATATTCATGCTTTGCGGCGATTTTTACCGCATTTACGTTAAACCTTGGTAATACCAAGGTTTATTTGCGGTAAAAATCGCCGCACAGCTGCGGTAAATTTTTGTCTCTAACCAAGCAATAGCGATAATTATCGCTATTGCTTGGTAATATGCCCCAATATACTCAGACAGAAGAAAATAAAAGCGAGTCTTAGGAGGGACAGATAGGCATTAAAGACAACGCCCAGGCAGAAGAAAATCAAGAAATTATAAGACCCGAGCAGGACCAGTTAGGGAAAAGATAAACAAGTTCAGGAAGAAGAAGAACAAAGCCAAATCAAACCAAATCCTGAACAGGGTCAGATTAGAAAAGAAGAATTCATCCAGGCAGAAACGGCTAAGGTAATAAGCCCTGGACAAGATCAAATAGAGAGGAATTCAAAAGATGAAAACAATCAAGTTGTGCCACAAATCAACGAAAACAAAATAACTCTTGAAGAAACTGAAAACACCGTGAAAGCTAAAAGAATCAGGAAGGGTGATACTTGGCCTAGTATTTTTAAGAGACTGAGATATCACCTTAAGACAATAAGTGAAGAACCTGACCAAGTAAATGAAATAACAAGCCAATCTGGACCGTCAACAGAAAAGCCAGGAAGGAGAAGTCCTCGAATGAAAAGACTGAATAATAAATTCAATGGTCCTGAATGGACATATGTAATTCTTGAAGATTTCGAGAATCTGGAAATAAGTGGAGGTAGTGATGAAGAATTAAATGTTAATTGAATTGACGAAGAAGTGGGATCAACTTGAAGAAATAACTCCCCAGGTAGTATTCTGTGCAAAAGTTAAAAAGAGGGGAGAAATCTCCTTAGTCTAAAATGGCTGACGATAGAGCTGCTGGAAAACCGAAACAAAATTGTGTGAAAAGATGCTGTAAATTGTGTATATGTAGCACATTTTTGGTACTTATAGTATGGCTAGTACTGGCAATAGCCATTCCCTATCTAATGGCCACAAACAAACACAATGACTAATGTACATGGAAAGGTAGCTAACATTAAGCAAGACAGAGTAGAATTAGAAGCACCGGATGAGACAGATTTACATCACAGCGTGTATAAAAATGCGTGTATAAAAAGGATACAGATCTAAATGTTTTTGCTAGCCCGTTAGTACACTATGTAGAAACTATAGAAATTATTTATTCATGTATGGAAGTGCCAACATCAGTAGCAGAAGGAGTAACATATCATCATTTACCATTGACATATGGTATTTCATGTAGTATTTTAGCTAGTTCATTTTACAGAACTGGAAAGTTACAATATTATTATTCT
Organism: Lissotriton vulgaris; assembly: GCF_964263255.1. NCBI lineage: Eukaryota > Metazoa > Chordata > Amphibia > Caudata > Salamandridae > Lissotriton > Lissotriton vulgaris. Next base: position 163,000,730 of record NC_141693.1, read on the forward strand.
AACATAGATGAGATTTTTTCTGAAGTTCCCCTGCGGAAAAGTATGAACCCTGTCCTTAGCAGTAGAGATTCCCAATTCATGGGTGAATATTTTCCAACAATGAAAGCAATAGATATAGCTGAAGCACTTAGGCACAATTTAACATGTTAGAAAGGAGACAGGATTTCCATACAAGGGCTTCTGAATGGAAACCTCAGATACCTAAGTGGATTGAGAGAACAACTTATGGCAAATGGCATGCTGCTATGTCCCTGGACCTTGAAAAGAAAGGGAAAATCTGTAAAAAACAGAGTATAACAATATATTTATTGGTTTCAGTGAATGTGAGCACAATTTTCTGATAATAGGGGGATGGGGTCTAAAAGGTGGAACAGATCCAGTATTTCCTGTAGTTTATAATGTTTGTGGAAACAAAGCTTACGTTAAACTGACTGACCATTGGTATGTGAGTTGCTATTTTGGAATAGTATTTCCTAAAGTCTAGCATGTAAAACGTATCACTGGAAGCAATGAAGATAATAACGGATTAACATGCAAGAAATGGGCTAGTTTTTCAGAAATTGTAGGAGATATATTTAGTGCATTGATACCTTCAGTGGGAGTAATTATGAATACACAAAGAATTTGTAAATTATCTACAGTGGTGGATCGCCTTTTGACTGACGCTGCTGGAGGATTCTTATTGATCAATACCAAACTAGTTACGGTAAGATCTATGGTTTTACCAAATCAAATTGCCCTTGATATAATATTGGCAAAGGAGGGTGGAATCTGTCAAATGTTGAAGGTGCAACATTGTTGCACCTACATACCTGACAAAAGTGTTGAAATTGGGAGATATGTCAAAAATATCACTAATTTGGAAGAAGACTTGAACCCACTGGAAGTTGACAGTGTATGGAAGAAATTAACAAAATGTATTTCTTTTATAGGTAGTTGGTTTTCTAATGTAGGAAGAAGTATTATAGGTCAAATACTGATGCCAAAATTGGGAATAACACTATTAGTCTTAACAATAATGGTTTGGTGCAAATGCTGCAGGAAAAGAAAATGGAATGAAGTGAATGAAAAGAGTATGAAAAGAAAATATGAAGAAATATAGCTTAAAGATATAAAGGGAGTTATTATTTACAAAAGAAAGAAAGTTTTTCAAAAGAGAAAAGTAAAGGGAAATTCTAAAAGAATTGAAGAAATTGAAATAAGAAATTGCTAAAGTTGTCATATGGTTTAGTAATTAGTGATGGTACAGATTGCCATCAAAGAGGGGATTGATGGAGCAAGGTTTTGTACGTAAGAAACTTGTTTGGATGCGATCCTCTCAAATAACATGTAATAATGTAACCAACATGTTTCGTGGATACTAATAATTGCATTACACTACATTTTACTTCATGTAGGGGAAGCTTTTCAATGTGCTTTACTAACAAGTAATCCGAGTGGCTTAAAATAGCTGCCAAAAACGTGGAAATCTTCCGCGCATTCAGCAACTGCATCTACGTAGTAGGACGTCTTTCACTTTGGTAGGAATTCTTTGCAGCTGCGCAGTAGTATTTAAGATGGCGCTTAAACCTCACATGTTAATGCACATGCTATGCTTAAACTAAACAAAAACCTCGCACGTCTTACTAAACTGCTAATGCAAAAGTTAAGATAAATGAATGGGATTAGAGAAGAAATAAGTGGTATACAGTGTATTCATTTATTCTCGTAATCTAGCATGTTTTTCTTTGAATTTGTTATTAGTTCATATTTGGGCCTGGAGGGTGGCTGAAATCTCCATCTTGACTGGTTATGCGCAAGCACACTGGAATCTGTCAAACTCTGTCCTGTGACATGGAAACCCAGTCAAGGACACTTTAACCAGAGAAGCACCTGGGAACACCACCTCTTGACTCGGAGAGAGGAAGGAGAAAAAGTCAAAATTTGCATACAATGTATTGATCCTAATGTGAAATGCGGGTGGGAAATAAAGTTTAGGAAAGTAATTAAGGGGAGGGAACATAGAACAATAAGTTTTGGAAATGACATTACATTAATATGGTGTAATGAACTCTCCCCATCCCATTGTCCAATCAGAAGTAGGGGATTCATGAATATTGAAACATTGAGGGCGGTGCATACACTTAGAATTGTATAACTAAGCCAGTTAGATTGTCACACTTGCCTCTGACCTGTCACCGACCCATCACTGAAGCAGAAGACGGCGGATGCCACGGAGGTCAGAGTTGCTGCTCGAGCACTCTGACAGAAGAATCGAGAAAGGAGAGACGGAGAGAGAGAAAACTCCGAGAGATTGCTGATGGAGAAGAATCTGTCCATCCAGAAGGGGAAAGAATTGACAGCAGTAGTACCTGAGAGGGGTGCAACGCTGGTGTTGCAGTTAGAAGAGGTCACCTGTCCTGTTCTGATCCTGTCCTGAACTATTGGTTCCTGACTACTCGGCAGTCCCTTTCCGAGCTCCTTGGCCAGGGATTGGTCCTCACACCATTCTAGGTAAATATAATTCTTTGTGGTATGTCCTTATACCGTTTCCCTTTTTCAACCTTCCCAGGTACCAACGTCATGAGATTTTTCTAAGTCTTTATCTTTTACTCCAAACATTTCCTTAAAGAAGTTGGTGTATGACATGTTTTGGTATTTGACTCACAAAATTATTGCATAGATAAGTTTTTAAAACACTCTTGAATATATGGTCATTCAAAGTAATAATGGTAAACGTCATTTCTACCTATTCAGCTAACAACCTCATCTATTGACCAGAGGAAATTGAGAACTAAGGTTGTAAGTTTTGATAAGAAATAGTGTAAAGGTAAATTTTCTTCACAAAGTAAATATAAAATATAAGATCAGTGGTGATTATCAGCTTATGTATGCATGTTTTATGGGCCCAGGTGAGTATGGTGTTTTATAGTAACCCAAGCTGGTAATCGCACCGCATCAAGAGCAAGTTAACCAAAGGACTTACTCGTTTTTCGATCGAAGTGTTGTCTGGAAGGAGCGATGTCCGGATGTTGTCCTGTGGTCTGCGGGATGAAAGGCAGAGTGTAGCCTCTTGGAGGAGTCCCGCTAAGTAGCTTAGGATCCATGAATCCGCTTCCAGGTAGTGGAAGACTAGACTGTGAACCAGGAGTAATATTGGTACTCACATCCGGTTGCGGAGATAATTGAAAGCATACTTATCAGTAGACGCAAGGGCTACAAGAAGTATAGTAAGATAAAAATTGTCAAAGAAACCTCACGAAGTCTGGCCAAAGATGTTGAATTGGGCTATTGTCCCGAAAAGTGGCGAACTGCAGAGAGAAACTTAATAATTATAGCAAGTAGTGCATTGGATAAGACAATGTAATGTCTGATCCAGATGAAAAAATGTATTGTGGTAGTGCACTAGAATGACTAAAGGGTTAAAAGGAGAAGCAAAAGAGAGGTAGGTATTGAAGCTGGAAGGTACCAGAATCTATGTAGGTGGTGAGCACAAAGATAGCATGGAGGAGGAGAGAGTCATGTTAACAGTAAATTGGAAAACATTAGTACGGCGCACTGTGGTCTGTACAGGTAAAAAGTTGTATTCATTCAAAATGTATTTATTTAGTCATCGCTGGTTAATGCTGACTAATACACTCCAGCCATATTGACACACCTTTTATAGAAACTATAATACAATACTGGGTTATCTATTGTTCATTGTGACCCACATATGAAACGATGAGCAATGGGGTTACAGTGCCTCGTATCCTTTGCATTAGAGTCATTGCGTACCTTGGGTAGGAGAGCAATACCGTTACAGTCCCTCACATCATAAGTATGTGCGATTGTAAAGCCTGGGTGGGCTAGTAATGATGTAAAAGAGCCTCGCATATTTGGTATCTGGAGCATTAAGTTCCTAGGGTATGTTGGCAATAAGGTTACAGTGCATAACATATTAAACATCGAAAGCATTAGGTCCCATGGGTATGTGGGCAGTAAAGTTACTGTGCCTCACACCCCATAGAGTGTGAGTCATGGGGTTACAGTGCCTCACATCCTAAGGTGTATGAGCAATGGGGTTACAGTACCTTGTATCCTAAGCATTGGAATCATTGTATGCCTTGGGTATGTGAGCAATAAGTTTACAGCCCATCCCCCAGCCCAAGACTGAAATTAAAAGTCTAGGTTTCTGGCTGGAACAGAACCTCTCCATGACAACACAGGCAAAAAAAACAGCCGGCACCTGTGTTGGTCTACTCCGATCAACTAGGAAGATTCTTCCACTACTCCCTGCAACCTCACAAAAAATGCTCATGCAAGGTCTAATACTGTCAAGATTAGACTACTGCAATGCCCTTTTTTTGGCCGCCCCTGAAGCTACACTCAATGTCCTGCAACGAACACAAAATGCAGCTGCAAGGATACTCACGGGAACCCCCCGCAGAGTTTCAGCCAAACCTGCCCTAAAGGCATTGCACTGTCTGCCGATCCGCGAAAGGGTCAAATTCAAAACCTTATGTACCACCCACAGAGCCATGCAAAATCAAGGACCCCCAATGCTGAAATCTATGCTCTGCCCATAAATACCCAACAGACCCCTACGATCAGCGCAAGGCAACCTGGCTAAGGTCCACCGAATTAAAAGAGCTCGAACTGGTGGACGCCGTTTTTCGGTGATCGCCGCAACCCTCTGGAACTCTCTCCCAATCCAACTCCGGTCTGAACCTAATCATATGAGATTCCGAAAACTTCTCAAAACCCACCTCTTCCCGCAATAACCTTTTTCCCTTCCCCCTCTGCCTCTATCCTCAGTTCTTTGTCTGCAATCTCAGCGCTGGGACGCTTCCGGGCAGCCATGCGCTATAGAAGTCCCAAATCCATTCATTCATTCATTCACAGCGCAGGAGAGGCTAGTAATGTCAAAAGATCATGAAATGGCCAAATATGAGGGAAGTATGTAATGTGTAAATCAAATGGGAAACAAAGGAAGTTAAAAACTAAGGTACAGTCAGGAAGTGGGGAGTTACCTAATGGCAAGAAACGGTCTTGGTGTGTGGACCATTACAGGAAATAATGCATTTCCTTGTCCATGTTGAGACCCAGTGTAGAAGAGCGTAGAGGACACATCCATCTGGCTTTGAGTTGTCTGAATGCCAGTGCTCTATCCCCCCTCTTATGTTGCTTGAGGCAACGTCTATGCAACAGAAGGACTTGGTCCTATCTACTCCAATTTTGCACTCATGTAAGACAAGAGCGTATGTCGGGTCTTCATTAAGCACTGCCCTGCGATGTTCTTGATGCGTGTGTTGAGCTGTCTCGTGGTACTCCCTACATAGATTTTGTTACATCCACATATGATTATGTAGACCACGAAGTTGGTGAGACAGTTGATAAACTGTCTTATCCTGTGCTGCAAATCTGTGTTGTAGCTGAACGTCGTTGTTCTGTTGCAGCCTAGGTACCAGATGTTACAGGTGCTACATGTGTAAAACCCCATGGGTTTCTTCAGCCAGCTGTGTTGTTGTGATGCCGTGTGCAGGGTGTAACTTGGACACAAGGTATCCCTAATTGTTCTGCTCCTCTTGAATGTCATGGAGGGTTTCGCTGTGATGATGTTGTTGACTCTGGGTACCCCCTTAAGCAGAGCCCAATGTTTGCCCTGAATTTTGAACACCGTGTGATTCATTGTGGAATGAGTTGTGATGAATGAGAGTATTTGTTTGCCCTGGTCAAGGTCCTTGGTCTTAGTCTTGAGTGTGTCTTCTCTTGTTAAGTTCCAGGCCCTGTACCCTGCCAAGTTGAGTATATGCTGTTTGTAGCCTCTTCTATTCAGTCTGTCTGTTTCTAACTTGGCTAGTGTGGGTCCCTTTACTGCAGTTCCTGCGAATACACGGGAACTCACCAAAGGGGATAGCCTTTTTGGTAGACGGTGGATGTGAGTTGGCGTAGTGCAGAGTGCTGTTAACTGCAGTTTCATTCCTATGTAATGTCCTTTGGATAGTGTTGTTATTTGCATACAGCTGCAAATCCAGAAGGTGTATTTTGGACTGTGACATTTCAAGAGTGAAGGTGACATTAAAGATGTTGTCATTGAGTAAATTGAAATATTCCCTAAGTTCGGGTCCAGTGCCTGTCCATATGATGATAATGTCATCAATGTACCGGCCCCAGCACTGGATGTACCTAGTCCAGTCTGAGGCTGCTCTTGACCATGCATCTGTGTGTTCAACCCACCCCATGAAAAGGTTAGCGTATGACAGAGCAAATTTGGATCCCATGGCAATCCCCTGTTCTTGTTTGCACCAAGTAGTGTAGAACAGGAAAAAATTGTTGTCAAGAATGAGAACAGTCATCTCTAGTAGCATCTGGTTGTGGTCATACAGGGTCGCCTCCCTGTTTGAAAGAAAGAAGTCTACCGCCATCTTACCTAGATCTCTCATGATACACGTGTAGAGAGATTCTACATCAAGTGTTGCGAACCACATCCCTTGATCACATTCTAGGTCTGCACATTTGTTGTGTATGTCTGTGCTGTCTCTGACATAGGATGGCAAGTTGATCACTAAAGGTTGTAGAAAAGTGTCAACAAATTTGGAGAGTGCTTCTGTCATGGAACCTATGCCTGAGATGATCGGAGGTCCCAGTGGTGGGAAAGGCTGTTTTTTGTGTTTCTTCAGTAGAAGATAGATGCAAGGATGTCTGGGATTTAGGATTGAGAGGAAATTGTGTTCCATGTCAGACAAGAGGCCCACCTCTTTCCAGTGTGAATGTTGAGTGCTAATCTTCCTGGTGGCTGCCGTTCAATGATTCTGGGCTGATTCTTGTGTAGTGTACGGTGTTGCTAACATCCCCCCCCTTGTCTGCTTCTCTGATCACTCTTGAGCAATTCATGCATAAACTTTGGATTGCTTTCCTCTTGTCTAGTGTAAGATTGGTCTTGGTGTACCTCTTGGTTTCTCTATGGTATTTGGCTTCCAGGCGATGTAAGTCTTCTGTCACTATATTGTGAAATCCCTCAATGCTGTTGAGGTGTGTACCCTGAGGCATGAATTTACTGCGGATGTGGAGGCAACTTTTCACAAATATAGTCTTGTGTGATGTTCATGCTGTCAAGTACACTTCCACATGAGGACTCATTGTCATTGTCTAGGGAAAGGAGTGTAGAGACATTTTTAATAAGTGACACAGTGACAATAGTTTGTGGCATAGTGCTGACAGTTCTAGTGTGTTCATAGCTGTTGATGGAAAAATTACATTTCAGTTTAGCAGTTCTAACAAATTTATACAGATCGATGTGCAGATCACAGGGTTTGCAAAAAGAAAATGTTCTTTTTTGAACGTACTTACAACAAATGTATACGCAAATTCAACTTTGGATTTAAAGGTACTTCCAAAGTCTCAAACTACCTTATGTTTTATAAGCCCATTTGAGAAAAAAATAGCAAACTTCGTTTTTATTCATAGTAGAAAACTAGCTCCACAGGGTTACATGGGAATATTTTATTTGAGTATAAATATTGACAGGAGTGAGCTAGAAATGTCATCCAAAGACTTAAATTAATAGAATGAATTCAACAACTTGCCACTGTTAGATTTGTTATAACTGTTGGAGAAAAGAAGGTATAGCACTTTATTTTCTGCAAGCCAAAATCCATCCTTCCAGCTGTCCCCTCCTGATTGGCTAGCCTGAGCCAAGCTCTCTTAATGAGTTTTGCACTATCCTGCTAAAGATCTAAAGGATATCCTGTGGGTAGAGAACTACAGCTGTAGAAGCAAAAGGCAGGATGGGGTGGAGTAGCCAGATTAGCCTTCAAATGGAGACTGACACTTTAGGGCAGCACAGGCTCAACCCCACATCCTGCAACCCAAAGCACACGGGAGACCCTGTAATAAGATTTTTGAAGGGGCTAAAAGGAGAGTGTTAGAAATTCTTACCCAATGTTATCTACCAGTGGGTTGCCTTAGCCATATCTAACCCTCCAGGAGAGCGCTTCTCCATTTTGGATTTTGGAAGAATAGTGCTTTCTAGAACAAGAATATGCCACAGTTTGGAGGAAGTGGTCATACCTGAGGGTAGCACCTTGCATCCCATTGGTCAGGGGTGTTCTTCTCCTGCTTGATGCCCAGGATCACTGAATAAATGTGGGAGTGTTACCGAGCAACTCAGATCCACTGCCTGAAACAACAGGAAGAAAAAGGACTGCCCTGCTGAAACCCTGAAATGCACCCAAAGGACAGCACTCTGAAGGACTGCACATGCTGCACAATCTGGTACTACAGCCCTAAGGACTTTGCCCTTCTTCACAAGGACTAAGGAGTGGCCCCCTGTCAAGATATAAGTTAACAGAGCCCACCTGCATCATCAACTCCAAGAAGTCCCCATCCTGGAGTGTGTCCAGTGGACTTTTAAGGATTTGGCCAGGTGCTTTGTGGGAATTGTATTTTCTAAAATCCCATAGGACCATCTCAGATCTTCTAGACCCTTGTATTGGTGCTTTGGATACTTGAAACCTCAAGGGGAACTTGAGGTAGAAGTTTCAGAAGTTTGGAGCAACTTTTGGAAAAAGTTCCATAAGGTGACCAACTCGATGTCGAGAGTAAAGCTGACTACATCGATCTGCGACCCAGTCTGGATTTCAGGTTTGTCCCGCTGGAAGCTCCAGAGCTTAAGACTTCCAAGAGCTGACTGCAGGCTCCTGCTGGACCAAGCTGATGAAGCTGCTGCAGATCCAGCCTGCTGGAGAGGCCCGCTCGACATTGAGAGAAAATCCTCCATAAACGTTTCTAAGTCAGGAGGTAACAGTGGACCGGGTCCTCCCACTTAGTGTATCCAACCAGGGCTCCATCATGGTCATCCTCAAACTTTGACTGTGTCCTGGTCAAGCGTGACCACATGTCCCAATTTGGAGCTTTTGTTTTTTATGCACTAGAACGTGTTTATTCTTTAAAAATGTATATCTTTGATTCCCTTCATTGGATGTTTGTCGTTTTTGTGTCAGTTTGTTCATACAAATATAACCTATTTTTATAAATTGGTTTTGGATTTTTAATGTGTATTGTGTTTTACCTATTTAATGTATTGGTGTTTTAAGTACTTTACACACCTGGTTGGTAAGTTAAGCCTGCCTGCTCTTTTCCAGCTACCAAGGGTTGAGCAAGGGAATCATTTATTGAGACCTTGACCGGACCTTTATTTGTGATAATGGCCTTATTACTAGTGGTAAGCCCCTACTTTTCACTACTAATGATCTAGTTTCCAACAAACTGAGATACTGCAGCCATGATGGATCAAGATGGTAACTTGGCAGCAAAGTATTTGCCTGCATGTGCTCCATTTTATACAGGTGGAACTAATATAAGTTCACAGTCCAGAGAACAAGTACTAATTAAGGATGATGCATTGTTATGTTTCTCTCTGTCAATGCAACTTTTTTAGGAATTCTTTGTTTCTCTTGCAGTATTTTTTATAAAGAAGATACCTTGACTGTTTGACTCTTCCGCATCCTATTTTCCATTCTTCCTCTCACATCCAGTTTCTTTCTTCCACTCTCATCATCATCATCATCAAAATACTTTATTCACATCAATGCCATAAAAGCACAGTATAAATACATTTCATAAAACATAAGCAAAATCAGTAAAGTGAAATAAAACAGACATAAAATTACTTCATTACGGGGGTCCCATTGTGCTTCCTAACAATAACTGCAGCTTTGATAAAATTTAAAACAGCATAGAATATGTCAGGAGAAGTTAATTTATGATAATATACTGAAGCAGCATGGGAACTCCTCATGGGAACAGTCAAGCCCGAACAGCCAAGCTGGGTTCTCCCTTGACCGGAAACAAGCATCCTTAGGTATGGCTATGTGTCTAAACTGGAATGGCATGGTGTGCACAAAAACAATGGATTTGGACCCGGATCTCTGTACTGGGGATGCAGGTTTGACATTGCTCAGCATTCCATCCATCAAATGTTCTTTCAGCATTTGCCTTTACCTAAGTGTAAAAGGCATTCCCAGACATGGGTCTGGTCCTCACCATGCCATTGGAGTCAAGTTAGCCTGGCTGATGAGGGATGATACCCAAAGCCGGTCCCAGGATCCTTGTTTCCAGTCCAGGGAGGACCTGGCCTGGTAGTTCGGCTGGACTGTTCCCATGTAGAGCAGGGTCCGGACTGATTTGCATATGGCTGTGTGTCTAAACTGGAATGGAACAGTGTGTATAAAAATGATGGATTTAGGCCCAGATCTCTGTCCTGGGGTGAATGTTTGACATTGTTCAGCATTCCGTTTATCAATTGTTCTTTTTGCAGTTGTTGCCCTAAGTGGGAAGGGTATGCCCAAACTTCGGTCCTGTGCTTACCATGTCACTGGAGTCAAGCTAGCCTGGCTTATGAGGGGTGATACACGAAACCGGTCCCAGGATGCTTGTGTCCAGTCAGGGATAACTTGGCCTAGTATTTCTGGCTGGATTGTTTTCATTGGGCGCAGGGCCAAGACTGATTTGCATATGGCTTTTTGTCTAAACTGGAATGGCATGGTGTGCAAAAAATGATGGATTTAGGCCAAGATCTCTGTACTGAGGGTGAATGGTTCGGCCTTCCGTCCATCAATTGTTTTTTTTCCAGAAGAAGGGAAGGACATAATATAAAATGGGGGTAACCGGAGAGAAAGACACCTATAGGCGACACTCAATGTAACGAAGAGCAATTGTGATATGTGAAACATATGCACATATAGCTTATGAAGCTGATGAAGGAATAGGGAAATAAGTTACTACGTTCTTGTTAGGCTTACTTAATCACATCCAATGTCATTGCCTGAAGTAGAAGCCTAGAAATAAACTAAGATGTAGGACATGTTTACACAATTTTAGGAAAGGTGCTGTTCCGTAGGAGAACAGCCTCCAGTAGGTGTCTGGAGAGGTCTCTACTCTCACAATTTATCCCAACATAGGGCATCATGATTGGTGGTCTAGAACGAGCACGTGCAATGGCTTTTGTGTATCTTCCTACCCTAAGTAATTAAGAACCATAGTTAGTAGTACATGATCCCAAAAAGGTCATGCAATCTCTGACCAGTAAAGATTTTCAAGAAGCGCCTAGGTACTAATAGGTTATTTCTTGAACATCTGAATTGTAGTGGGTCAGAACCAAATTTCTTCACGCCTAGAAACACAGCAGGTAAAGTTGTTTGATTTAAATGGGAATATTTCTATTTATCTGCATATGTAAACAAGCCTTAAAAGATTGAAGTGAATTGAATTTGTGTTCATGATGGCCTTAATGACGATATCTCCCCTGAGCGGGAAGTGTGAAAGTCGCAGAGGAAATGTGTAAACATAGAAACATGAAGTTTTGGTGGAATATGACTTCAACAGATGAGAGATAAAGATTGCTTTAACTCACAGAGTCATGTTGCATTTCACCTGTCCCCTTGCTTTAAATGCACTATATGTATATGGGATGCATTGCATTTTAGAGAGAAACAATAAAAAAACTAAAATTTGTAATCATCAAGGTACATCATCTCTAAGAATTCAATGCATATGGCTCCATCTTGTTACCAACAGAATACTATTTGCAAGAAACAAAATACACTACACATATTGGTGTTTTGCCCATAGCAGAGGAATTGCACATTCATTTCACCATAAGATGATGCTATTTTGTCTTCAACTAGGCTTGTGCCATGTCTGAACTTGGTCCTGAGTGGTGGACAGAGGTGAGTCAGGTCAAAAGCCATTGATTCCCTGTTATGTCATTTTCATCTGTTGATGGCGCTATGGTTTTCCATCCGTTGATGGCGCTATGGTTTTCCATCCGTTGATGGCGCTATGGTTTTCCATCCAATAAAGCCTTTCTCATCTTCATCCAAAATAAATGTTGTTCCACGGCATTCTGCTTCCACTCCAAATAAGTGTTTCTGCGCAGGTACTTGTGCAGGCCCAAGACATGCCTCAAGCGAGCTTTGTCCACCTCTTGCAGAACCACAACAATAATTCCTGACGTAGTCTCCAGAAACTGCCAAGACCGAGCCAGCTCAAACTCAAAGCTGCACCACTTGCTCTCCAAAAAGTGGTTTGAGACAACAACCACAGCCTTGCGGCTCTTCAGAAAACCCTCCTTCACAATGTTAGATGTAATCAATACCCCTGGCATGAAGTCACGGAAATGGAGACACAGACGAATGGGCGGCACACCCTCTTCCAATTTCTTAACAAGTAAACCAGTCACCCACTCTTCATCTTTGCTAGAATAGATGACAAAGGCGTCATACATGTCTGCCTCATCTGCAGGGTCTATGCACCACTTAGAGAGCAGCAACCTATAATAGTGTTGGAAGTAGCATTTATAGATAAGGAAAAGCACAAGAAATGTACAGATAAGAAGGCTCACAGACAAAAGCACAGTAAACAGCTTAGTATCACAAGTGGATAGGTCCACATTTCTTACTTTCTCATCCCTTAGGTGTCCTGGGCTCTTGCAGACCAATGATTCCCCATCTCCCAGGAGGGTCTCATGACTTTTAACCCACTGAAGAAAATACAAGTGTGTGCAGGAGCAGTCAAATGGGTTCTGAGAAAGATCCAGTAAAACCAGGTTGCCTGGAAGACTTTCTTGTGCATTTTCGAGTAAAGCAGGTATTTGATTTCTACTGAAATCCAAAATAGTGAGGGCCTGAAGAGGTGCATACACTGCTGGATCAAACACCAAAAGCTTGTTGTTGCTGATGTTTAGCTCCTGCAACTTCTCAAGCCTACTGAATGTTTGTGGTTGCAAGCTTTCCAGGCTACAACTGGCAACATCTAGAAATATAAGCTCTGTCAGGTTGCACAAGCTCCTGGACATAATGTTGGGTCCAAACTGGTTGCCAGCCAGCTTGAGCACCTGCAAGCTCTCAAGACCACAGAATGCACACTCAAGGAAAAATGTTGTGTCTGAGTGGGAAACATCCAAGTACAAAAGTCTTCTGAGTTGGGAAAGGATTTGAGTTGTACCAAAATTGACTAACTTTGTATGCTTAAAATCCAGAGTTAGCAAGTTTTCCAAGTGAAGGGGATGCGAACTGACGGTAATAATTGAGTTGAAGCTTAGGTTCAAATGCTGGAGACTAGGGGTTTCCAGGTGAGGACAGCAACTGACCAAGATAATCCTATTTTGACTGACATCTAATGATAGGAGGTTAGGGAGTCCCTTTAAATGGCCATCAAAATGTCTGAGAAAATCTCCATTCGTTATCTTCAGAGCCTTGAGGGGAGTCAGATTTGACAATTGGTTTCCTGGCACCTCTGTCAAGAAGCAATGCTTTATTTCTAGATAGCGGAGTCTAGTGAATTTGGGCATCTCTCTTATATCATTAAGACCCGATCTCAAAATTCGAATGACAGTTGCATTAACCAAACAATTAAACACAGTGTCTGGGTCATTGGGTAAATCACCAAAATTGATAAGTAAAATCCTGTAGAACTCCACATGGCATAAACCATCAAGCAATCCATTTTTAAAATTGAAGTGTAAATAATTATTGAAGTTTCCTATTTCAAGTTCATGGGCCCATAAACCTGTCAGTCCCAGAAGACAAGTTTGCATAGTGTCAGCATCTGCAAAACTGTAGCGCAGGATAAGCTTGTGGAGGTGAATCCCCAGGAAGGATTCTGGCTCAATATGGCTTATACTATTCAGTGAAAGAATTACTGTGAGGTTGTATGTGTCCATTTCTTTAAGGACATACAGGTCTCCAACAAAGATGCTTGAGATCATGTTTGCATGCAAGTCTAGAATTCTGAGACTCTGCAGGCTGGTGAAAAACTGAGGGATTTTCAAAGATTTGATTTTGTTTCTACCAATGTTTAGCTCTTGGAGGCCAGACATGAACCCAATGAAAAGATCATCCAAAGATGACAGATTCATCTCAACTGTAGCCAATCTCTGCAAGGATAGTAAACCATAGAAGGCCCCGGTGCTTAAATACCTCAGGGGGTTTCCTGTCAGGATAAGAGAAGTCAGGTTCTGCAGACCCCAAAAAGCCTTGTCTTCAATTACTTCAATTCTGGACCTAATGGAGGTAAAAAAAGAAAAGAAAACACTGGTCACTTGATGCCAATACCACATTTATTAATGAAAAAATAGGCTGACTGCTGTGGAGAACTGATGAACCTGGATCACATTCCAACCTTTCCACAAAATATAAGAAATCAAACCTTTCCGTTTCAATAATGGGTCCCTATGTAAAGCAATGACAATGATAAGTTCCTAGACTCCTTAAGGGTAGCCTCAGTGTTCCCTCACAGTATTTGTAAGGTTTTTCTACATGGGACTATAATGTAATAATGCAGGATATTGATAAAGAGTATTAAAAAAGTAGGTGCAAAAAAATTCACTTAAATGTAGAAATGAAGAAAAATAGTTTTTACTGGGAGCTTTTTACGTATAAGTAAGCTTCTGGTCTAACCTGCTGCAATCCAGCGTCCACTAGATTTAAATTTATAAAAAAAACTGGTACTATCACCTGCTTATTGTTGCTCAATATGATTAATCTTAATAATTCAAACTAGGGTATTACTGTTTGGAGTGAAGGTGGTTATTTTTCAAAGAAACATTTACAAATTAGCTATACCACCTTCAATTCATTCTGCCTTTTCGATGGCAGCCAGCTGAGACTGACCTACAAATTCAGCCTAAAAAGGAATAAAAATCAAATCCAAAAATATCATGACTTACCAATGACTGCACTCAAGGAAAACAAGCACCTGCAAAGCCAGGGGGGCTGGCTTTAATGTGCTAATGCTTATGAGTGGCTTTACTAAATGTCCCTCAAGAATCTTGCACGAGGGTGCATTATCACATACATCACTAGATGTCACTCCTGACACAGACACAAGCCCTTGCTGTTCAAGGTTACAGTTCCTTATGCCAGTGCTACAGGTCTCTACAGGCACCAATAGTTATCCCCTCAGTCTCAGGATAACAGAGAATTATAACCTCCTTTAATGTTCCGTTTGTTGATAAACCCAACTGTGCATGAGAGCATGACAGACATTGCATTGACATGTATGTTTATATATCCACTGAAAAAAACCAAAGATTAAAGTATCGTTAAAACTTAAGACAAAATCCTAACTTAAGTCACAATACTAATTTAAGACAAAATCCTAACTTAAGACAAAGTACTAACTCAAGACAAAATACTAACTTCACTACTACTACTAAATGCCTTCTGTGAATACCAAAAGTAGTACCTTTAGGATTTTGTCTCAGATTAGTTCTGTGAACCGGCCCCCAAGTCTGCAAAGTACCATCTGATAGCTTCTAAGTTAGTGTGTGACTTAAAACTCCTCTGATATTCACTGATGCAGATTTTCATAGTGTGAGAAGTTGGCCTGGCATATGATGTCCACTATTCTAGTGGGCACCTTGCACCAGTCCAAACGACCCTTACTGATGATAGGTTTTGTCGTAATTTGACAATGACTGGGTTAGCGTTAAGCTTTGCTACACGTTATTTTCCTTATCTTGGCCTTAGTTGTTAAACGCCATTTTGTATGTTACGGCGGCCATTTTAGAGAACGAGTCGCCTCGTGGTCAGCATGCCCTTTAGTCCTTTCTCCGTACCACTGACCACTTGAGTTTGCCCAGCAACAGGCTATTTTTAGTAATGGTCAAGCCCGCACATGCGCAGTTCCGACTGACCAGTCATCACTTAGGAATGTTCCGCCAAACTGACCATTGGTATTGTAACCCCTCCCATGAGTTAGCTGTGTTCCAAAAATGACCATATATGTACCTAAAACTCTGTAACTATGTACCGCCCATCTTTTAATGTCTGTAAAACTGTATAAAAGAAGGACTTACACTGATGTTCGGTGTGATACTTCTTGCATTGCCGAAGGGTGCTGTAGGAATGTACCACCACCCCATGGGGTCTTAATAAACTTGTCTTTTACATTTTCTAGTTTCCGTGCCAACAGTTCTTATGGTGTAGAGGGTATTCTGCGGAGTATGTAGGCCTGGAGAACCCAATACCACAAATTGGCGACCACGAAGGGACTCATCGGCGACTCGGATGCCCGAAGGAGAGGTCGTGACGAAGGATTGGAAACTCGCCATGGACGCGTACGCTGCCACTGAGTGACCCGAGTCTTGGCACCCACGGTGTTTTCTTCCCTTCCTTCTGATCTGACCTTCCAGGTGGCGCCGGTCCCCGACTGAGATCCTGCTCGTCTGCGTTGCTGTACAGTGCCTGTTTGGCTGATTTGATTAAAGACCTTGGCAGTTGGAACCTGGATACTTGAGATTTGGGTAAGAATTGTGATTGGTAAGGTAGTCTGCGGACGCTTACCGTGGTTCTATGAATATGAATATGTTTTGAGTTAGCTAACATTTGAGTTTGTGAATTTGATCTTATATGTGTAGTGCACTTCACATAGGCAGGCATGTAGAGATGTTTATCTAACTTTGTTTGTACTTTGAACGGCACATTTGTGTGAAGTATAGTAAGTGCCATTTTTTACAGTATCACGTCTCTGTGGTACTTTTTGAACATGCCTGTTTTAAGCACTCTCCGAGGGATGTGCTGTCTTGGGAATGGTACCACATACAGATTAAACGTATCTCAGCCGGCTCCCCCAGAGGGGACCCCTAACCGTGAAATGTACATCAAATTTGGCCTCTCCCCTATATTGTACAGTAAATTATGGAATAAATATACCAAGTCTGATCCCGAGTTGCAATGGCCACTACATGGGTCGTTTGATTTACGAAAGGTTCAGTTTGTGGAGCAATGTTTGTTTCAGCGCAGGTCTAGACAGGGTATGTTTGATTGTGTGCGAATGTGGGAGAAAGCGGTGCGTGAGCGAATGAAGCGTGAGATTGCCTTGGAGGAAAAAGAGAAGCGCAAGGCTGCTCGAGATAAAGCTTTACAGCTGGAGGAGAAGGAGTTGCAGGAGAAGAAAGAGAGGGAGGCACGGGAACGTAATTCGCAAACGACCGGTCAATTTCCTATTCGACGTCCGCTTTATCCTGTCCTTACTAATGAAGTTGATGATTTTTCATTGTTAGATCGGTCTCCGCCTCCGTATGTTCAGCCTACGGCTCCGGACGAGGACTTCAGTGATGAAGAACGAGATAGTGCGAGTACGAGGTTAACTGCTAATAGAGCCGCGGAATTACGCAGTTTTGCTAGGAAACTGAATCTGAATAAAATCACTATGTCAGAACTTAATGCCGAACGGAATAAGTGGTCAGAACGAGAACAGTTGTATTTTTTAAGTACTTTTGCAGATGAAGTTGTTGATCGATTTCGTAAGAATTCAGAGGAATTAGAATCTAAGGATATATCAGTTCATTATGAGACTATGCGTAAAGGTCTATTTGATATTTCAGATGCGGATGCCTTTTTCCTACGATTGGTCCAGCTACGGGATGAGGCGTCCAGATTGCGGGAAGCACGAAAAGCAGCAGAGAAGTCAGTGCCGGGGTCGACGGAGTTATCCAAAGAGTGTTCTATCTTTGGAGCAGATAAGAGTTCTAAAGTGCATGTTATGCCTATGCGTGAAGCCGCACCTTTGTATGTTCCTCCTAAAGGGCAGGGTACCAGTGATGATAAAACGTCCGGGGATGCAAAAGGGTATTTTATATATAATTGGGTGTATACGCCTTGGAATAGAGCGGATGTTATGGCATTGAAAAATGCTTTACCTGATCCCCGTAAAAATCCGGCAGCTTTCTATGAAGGAGTGGAGGGGGCTATTTCTTCCTGTGTTATGACGCTTGTTGATATTGATCTTTTCTTTGGTTTAATACTCCCCCCTGATATGTGGAGAGCGATTCGTAAGTTCGATGATCAAACGATGTTCGGAGCAACTTGGAAAGATATAAGCCAAGCTGATTTAGACAGGGAGCCTGCATGCAAACCTTGTCAGTTGATTTTAGACCTTCCAACAGCTATTTTGAATAAATTGAAAACGCTTGTTCCCCCTAAAAATATTGATTGGACTATGCTAGCATCGTGTAAACAAAAACAAGACGAGTCGGTATCGGACTTCTTCACACGTTTCGAAGAAGCGTTTCATGATTACAGTGGACAATTGTTAACAGATGATACGGGTAGGCATCTGTTTGTCGACAAGTATGTGGCTAATCTCCTACCAGAGATTGCAAAGCGGTTGAAAACTAGTGAAAGTTCTTGGACCACGGCGACCCCTGAGTCTTTGTTAACTATGGCTCAGTATTATGAGCGGCAGGAATTAGAGGCTAAAGAAAGTGTTCATAAGAAAGCGAAGGAATTGAAGACGAAGGTGATGTTGGCACAGGTTCGCTGTGCGCAATCTAGAGGGAATGACAGAGGCAGGCGAGGTGGGAGTAATGCGTCATATGGTCGTACCGATATTGCTGAGGACCAATGTGCATATTGTAAAGAGTTTGGGCATTGGGCCGAAGACTGTCCGGTGCTTCGTGAGCAACGTAGTCAGCGTGGTCGAGGTGGTGGAAGGTCACGGAATAGTTATTCGGGAGCGAGGGGTGGTGGAGGTGATCGTGGTAGGTTTGAGGCGAGGGGTCGTGGTCAGGATGAACGAAATACTTTTGATCGGCGAAATCAGTATCAGATATCGGAGGGTGAGAACGTGGAGAGTCAGGATTATGTGCATGCATAGGATTGCGTAGGATGGGGTGTGGAATCGGTTGAAGTGCCAGTAGATCAAAGAGGTCCATATGTATCAGCGGGCGTTTTGGGTTCTACTGATCAGTTTTTAGTTGACACAGGAGCTACTCATAGTGCTTTGTCTAAAAACTTGGTTCCAAGGGCTCCCCTGTCTGGTGAAACGATAACATGTATAGGGTTCGATGGCACACCCTCTCCAAGCCCATTATCACAACCTCTTGCCTTTTGCATTGATAAATTGTTTGGTTTTTGTCCATTTTTGTGTTACCCCATACTCCAGACAATATTATGGGTATAGATTTGCCCAAATATTTTCGAGCAAGATACGCTGCGCTCCTGAAGGAGTGCGGGTTATTTTGAATGACAATTATCCAGATGCAGACAGACTGTGTACCATGCAAGAAATTGAAGCGTTAGCCTCTCTCCCACACACGTTATGGGCAACATCAGATACGGATGTGGGACAGATGCTTATTCCGCCTATTCGAATTACTGTCAAGGAGGGAGTATCTTTGCCACGTGTACCGCAGTACAAGATATCCAGGGAAGGTGAAATTGCCCTGACACACATCGTTCAAGATTTGATTCTTGCAGGAGTAGTGGAGGAAGTTCCTTACAATGTCTGTAACAGCCCTATTCTTCCAATCCTTAAGAAAGACACTGATGACAAAGTCTATCGATTTATTATTGACTTGAGAGAAATAAACAAAATTGTCATTCCTCAGTATCCGGTGGTGTCTGACATCACCACCCTGCTTACTTTGGTCCCCCCCACTGCTACGACCTTCTCTGTTATTGATCTTAAAAATGCGTTCTTTTCCATTCCCATCCATCCCGACAGCAGATACCTATTTGGCTTCACGTTAAATAATAAATCGTATAGATTTTGTCGTGTTCCTCAAGGTTACACGGAAAGCCCTAGCATTTACAGCCAGGCTATAAAAAGACAGCTCGATTCCTTTGAATTACGATCCGGAGTAGCTCTTGTTCAATACGTTGATGACCTCCTATTGGCAGCCGACACCTATGCACAATGTGAGGAGAGTACTCTTACCTTGCTCTCCTTTTTGGCCCAGAATAATCATAAAGTCTCTAGGAAGAAGTTACAATATTGTAGACCAAAGGTGACCTACCTCGGTCATCTTTTGTCTAAGGAGGGACGTGCATTAACATCTGATCGAATTCAAGCGATTTTAGATACACCAGTCCCCCGCACTCAGAGAGATGTACGTGCCTTCATAGGATTAACGTCCTTTTGTAGACAGTGGATAATGGGGTTTTCGCACATTATAAAACCTTTGTTAGCGTTATTGTCCAAAACTACACCAATGCCCCTTGAATGGACAGATGAATGTCAAAATGCTTTTGAACAATTGAGACAGGCCCTTTGCTCTGCACCCGTGTTAGGTACACCAGACTACACAAAGATTTCCACGTTGTATGTGCACGAGAAAGATGGGTGCGCATTATCAGTGTTAGTGCAAACACACGGGGATAAGCAGAGACCATGTGCGTACTT
Source organism: Lissotriton vulgaris (assembly GCF_964263255.1). Classification (NCBI taxonomy): domain Eukaryota; kingdom Metazoa; phylum Chordata; class Amphibia; order Caudata; family Salamandridae; genus Lissotriton; species Lissotriton vulgaris. The sequence continues at coordinate 163,020,878 of NC_141693.1, forward strand.
TTCAGCCATTCTTGATCCTGTAGCACGAGGGTTACCTGGGTGTTTCCGAGCAGTTGCAGCAACAGCAGTAGCTATACGGCAGAGTGAGGGAATAGTTTTGTCACACAAACTGTTGGTGTTAGTTCCCCATGCAGTAGACGCTCCGCTAAATCAAACGAAAACCCAGTATCTTGCGAGCGCACGTTTAACAGGATATGAGCTTACACTTCTGGCGCCACATATCACACTAAAAAGATGCGCTACCTTGAACCCTGCCACTTTATTGCCGTATCCGGTTGCTGAGGGCCAGGAGGAAGAACACCATGATTGTGTTTTCCTGACCGAAGAACAAACAAAGGGTCGTGTTGACTTACAGGATACGCCACTTCCAGATGTGGACGGGGAACTGTGGGTTGACAGATCGTGTTTAAGGCTGCCAGATGGCACAACTTCTGCAGCATATGCGATCACGACACTTAAGACAGTGGTAGAAACAGCACGAATATCACAGAAATCGGCCCAGGCAGCGGAACTAATAGCTTTGACAAGAGCCTGCGAATTGAGTGCTGGCTTATGTGTGAACATCTATACAGACAGCCGGTACGCCTTCGGAGTAGCGCATGACTTCGGCCTACTCTGGAGAGAGCGTGGGTTTTTGACTTCGCATGGAGTACACATTATGCACGGAGAGCTAGTGCGTGATCTCCTAAATGCGTTACTTTGTCCAAAGAAAGTGGCGATAATTAAATGCAGTGCACATAAAAAGGTCACTGACAAAGTGGGACAAGGGAATGCTTTTGCAGACAGTATAGCGAGACAAACGGCTATGTCACGAAATGACTTCCCAATGTATGTAGTGAAGTCGCAGGCCGAACGATGGCATGATGCTAGAGCGGAGATATTAGACATTCAGAAATCAGTGACTGAAGCAGAACTTGCAACTTGGGCAGCAGAGGGAGTACTGGACGACGAGGGTTGTTGGAGAAGCAAAGATATGGAACGATGGAAATTGCCTGCAGCTTACTTGCAAGCGATGGTCCAGATGACACATGGGTTGGCACATGTTGGAGCTCTTGCAATTACTCGATTGTTAACGCGAGTTTGGGAGCATCCTGAGATCGCCAATACTGCCAAGAGAGTAGTGCAGACCTGTTTGATCTGTTTACAGCACAATCCTGCAAAAGGGACGCATACTCCGAAAGGAGGGTTCGTTCCACCTACTGCACCGTTCGAGGTACTACAAATGGATTACATCTAGCTTGAGCGTTGCAATAACCTTAAGTATGTCTTAGTGGTGGTGTGTGCCTTTAGCAAATGGGTTGAGGCCTTCCCCACGAAGGATAATACAGCTTTGACAACAGCTAAGGTGTTGCTTAAAGAGTACTTCCCTCGATATGGCGTTTGCAAATTTTTGTGGAGCGAGAATGGTCCCCATTTTGTTGGGAAGATTGTGGAGTATGTGTTGAAGGGATTGGGAATCCAGCAGAAGTTCCATGCTGTGTTCCAACCTCAGTCAGCAGGTCTGGTTGAACGGTACAATGCTACCTTGAAACTGAAGTTGGCTAAGATTGTGGCATCCACGTCTTTGAAGTGGCCGGATGCCTTGCCTTTAGCATTACTCTCTATTAGATGAGTGCCCCATTCTCGAACTGGCCTCACACCTTATGAAGTGGTGTTTGGAAGGCCGATGAACATATGGGGAGTTCCTAAGCCTCGATTGTTACATGATGTGCCTTGTATAATGATGAACGATTATTTGGCACGATTAACAAATGATTTACTTTCTATTCATCAACAGGTTTGAGAAGCGCTCCCTGATAACTCCATTGGAGAGGCTCACAATCTTCGCCCTGGGGATCATGTCATGATCCACTCGTTTGAGAGGACGAACAGCTTGGAACTGAGGTGGCGTGGCCCCGAGCAGGTATTGCTCGCAACTCGAACAGCTGTGCGAGTTACCAACAGGAAGCGGTGGGTGCACTCTACTCACTGCCGTCGTGTCTCTCCGGATCTGGTGAGCCCAACAGCGTTGTCTGACTACCGAGACATCTTGGACGAAGAGAAGAGCCCAGCTGTAACGTCTGCCGAATCGGAGGGAGCCTTCCCGGACCACACTGTTTCTGGACGACAAAGATACAATCTACGACCATGCTAAGAAGGTTTTTTTTGGTGCGAGACTGGTTGAGTTACCGCTCCAGGTTTGTGAAACGGAAGCCGGGAATCTCAATGGGGGGGGATCAGTTCTGCCAAGAGTAGCGACACCCGTCTTGACCCCGGAGAAGAAAACAACGGCTACCTCGGAGCTCAGCACTCACATTTTTATTTTTTAGTTGTACATTTGAGACATTGTGAACTTTTGAACTATGGCGTCTTCTGCAGCGCGAGACAAAAGAATACTTGGTGCTGTATTATTTGTGTTGACAATTGTGGTAATAGCTGTGATAGCCTGGGTAGTAGAACTTGTGGTACCTGTGCGAGAACATTTGCTGCCGACTACCCCGGCTCCATCTGAACATTTTCATTTCACCCTACCATATCATGAAGAACGGCACCGACAGACTTACTTGAACAATAGCTTCATTCAAATTTTGCATCACACCCATAATATGACGAACACTTTTAACTGCTGGGTATGTGGGATGTTGCCTGGGCATCAAAAGAAAGGAGGCACACCGCTTATCCCACTCCTGTTTTCTCATAATGGATCTTGCAATGCTTGGTACACTCTTCTGTTCACTTTGCGATGGCCAACGAAAGGGGGGCTGCTTTTTCGTTTAAATAAGATTTGTTTTAACGATCGAGATGGTCATCCACAAGCTGAAGGTACTAAGTTCGAATGGGAAGAGTACCGCCCGGACAACGTGTCTGCACCAAGAGTTTACAGCAATCAACGAAATGTTAACATGTCCAATTCTCATGTTATTAATGTCATTGATACAAAGGCCGATCTCTGTATACGTAATAAAGGTACAATCCCAGTTGGCAGAAGTGAATGTAACACCACTCTTACCTTTGATACCCCGAAGGCATTTCATTTGTGGCATCCCGAAATACGTATTTCATATGTGGTAATAAAGGTTATCATCGTCTCCCTTTAGGCTTGTTAGGAACATGCTACATCTCTTTTGTATTGCCCCCTGTGTTCATTGCTCCGCCCATGTATCATAATGATTGTGTGTTATACCATGATTTTATATTGAATAGAGTTAAAAGAGCAGTAGTCCTTGACGATATTGATCAAACTGATACCGCACTGCAACGATATGTTGATTTTAATTTGGGTTTGTTTTCTTTTGTGGGAGCTGCTCTGAATAGTCGGAAAATACGACAATTAACTCGTGTTGTTGAAGCTGTTGCCAATGATACTGCTTTTGCATTAGGGAATTTAACTGAGGAGCTTCAGATATCAAGAATTGTAACGCTCCAGAACCGGATGGTTCTAGATGTAGTTCTAGCTGATCGAGGGGGGGCATGCCGCATTATCGGAAGTAGTTGCTGTGTTTACGTGCAAGATAATTCACCATCTGTATATGATGCCATATCCAAATTACATAAAATTGCTGCTGAGATACATCTGGACAATGGTACATGGACCTTTTCGGGGTGGTTCTGGTCAATGCTTAGTGCATGGGGCTGGAAGTTACTGACGATCTTATGTATAATAATTGGGATATTATTCTTCTTATGCTTATGTATCCAGTGTGGCCCTGCATTATGTTCTATGTGTCTATTAGCCTGCATTCCATCCAGACGAACTTTTGCCCAAAATGAACAAATAATTCGTAAAGAAGTGGCCCAAATTATGTCTATTGATATAGAAGATGAGTATCCTGATTATGTCCATTATGAGGTAGCTTCAGCTAAACGCTAAAAGGGTCGTCTGTCGTAATTTGACAATGACTGGGTTAGCGTTAAGCTTTGCTAAACGTTATTTTCCTTATCTTGGCCTTAGTTGTTAAACGCCATTTTGTATGTTACGGCGGCCATTTTAGAGAATGAGTCGCCTCGTGGTCAGCATGCCCTTTAGTCCTTTCTCCGTACCACTGACAACTTGAGTTTGCCCAGCAACAGGCTATTTTTAGTAACGGTCAAGCCCGCACATGCGCAGTTCCGACTGACCAGTCATCACTTAGGAATGTTCCGCCAAACTGACCATTGGTATTGTAACCCCTCCCATGAGTTGGCTGTGTTCCAAAAATGACCATATATGTACCTAAAACTCTGTAACTATGTACCGCCCATCTTTTAATGTCTGTAAAACTGTATAAAAGAAGGACTTACACCGATGTTCGGTGTGATACTTCTTGCATTGCCGAAGGGTGCTGTAGGAATGCACCTCCACCCCATGGGGTCTTAATAAACTTGTCTTTTACATTTTCTAGTTTCCGTGCCAACAGTTCTTATGGTGTAGAGGGTATTCTGCGGAGTATGTAGGCCTGGAGAACCCAATACCACAGTTTAACCATATCCCTGCTTGAGAGTTTCCCCTGCTGTGCTGGACAGCAACGAAAACGGGTGTGCTCATGACGAGCTCAGCTCGTCATGAGCACAGGAGCACTGTACTGCATGACGAGCTGAGCATGGAAGCATCATGAGCATGGAAGGGGTAGCTGTGGAGAGCAGCCTTCAGGCTAAGTGTTGAAGGAATGTAAAGCAGCTTGTTCACTTGAATGATCAAATGAAAGTGTACAACACCAGGTATATATATAAAATATATGTATTTATTCTAAAACACAACCCTCTGGTCTCTTTAAGAGGCTAGAGGCAAAAGTACAATACAAGAACTTAAATAGCTCACAGTAAATAGCACAGTATACGTTGTGCCCTAACGGCCTCACAAACCATATACTAAGTAAGTGGTATAAGAACCATGTTAGGGATAGAAGTTAAGCCTAGGGCCTGTAGAACCACTGGGGCAACCAGGAACCACCCAAGGTAGGGAAGCAGGAGACCCATGGGGGACATGTGCAGTGTCTAAACACAGCCGCGAATCACCATTGACTTCTATGGCGAAAGTTAAAGTTACAAAGTTAAAGATTAGGGACACTTTGGAGTGGACTACAGTGGAACCTCTTCATTACTGGACACTTCGAGAGTCAAGACCCACGGGAGCACGAAAGTACGTGTGTTACCTCAGCCAGGGAAGCCGTGTGCATAGGTGTCTTTTCGTGTCGGGTTTCGTCATCGTTTTCAATGGCCAGCTGTGAAGAAGAGCTGCAGGCGACCAGAGGAATGTCCGAATGGATCCAATGGTGGATCAGAGATCTGAAGAACCTAAAAGCAGAGGGGACAGAGTCTGGGCCACTAGCCAGTGACCAGGATGGTGACAAGAAGATGCCAGCCGATGTCAGGTGCTTTCAGGTGAAGTAGGTGAAGCTTGACTCTTCAGCCACGAGGACCAGGAGGCATCGACGACAACCAGGAGCTGGATTTGAGCTGTCCCATGTTGGATGTTTAGTGCTGCAGCATTGGTATCCAGGTTGGACCCAAAATGCCTTGGCAACAGCAGCCCAAGCAGAATGCAAAGATTGGCTTTGGTGCAGAACAGCAAGGTCTGAAGGACTCACCCTTTGGAGGGGAGTCAGGGCACGTCCGGAGCAACCATAATAGCCCAAGTAACAAAGGATTGTCCTTCGTGGGGACCCACCAGTCGACGGACAAGGGATCGCGAAGGAACCTCAAGCAGAGATGCTGAAAGTGGGCCCACTGGACACTCGTTGAGTGTAGGCCCACAATCTTCGATGTAAAAGGTGATCAGGGCTTGGACTACAAGTAGCCCAATGCACAACTTCTGGAAAGCTCAGGAAGTTGATGCACTAGCATATGTGCAGGATGTCCAGGAGTTCCAGTCCCACATCTCTCGTAATAGCTACAAGTCTCAGCTTCGCTGGGGACTCGTGTCAGCCTCAGAGATGTCTGGAAGTCCATGTCCTGTGGCGCAGATTCTTCGGGATCCAGCGGGAGCCTAAAAAATGCAGACCCACAAGATGCCTCTTTCGTGCCTGTTTGAACAGGAGAGTCACTCCTTGACCCCAAGGGAGATTTCATCCGTCTTCCAGTCGATATGGAATGTCGAAGGTCCAAGATTTCTTCTTCAGAGTTTCACCCAGGGTAATCTAAAGTTCTAGGGACTGGGGTCCTATACTTATACTAAGTTTAGGGGTTGGACTAACTCTAGGGTCCCACCTATGGGAGGACCTGGGGAGGGGGTGGTTACACCCCTTCCCCTTTGTCCAGTTTCGTGCCAGAGCTGCGGCTGAGTACCCCAGCAACCGGTTTGAACTGGGAAATGCATGGGACACCTTGTGTGCCCCAGGCAGTGTCTGAAAAGCATTCACTGAATGCAACCCACTCTGCCCCAATACACTAAAGCCTGTCTGGGGAGGTGCTGGCACCTCCCTGGACAGGAAACCTATTGTCCAGGCCTCCCCTGCCAGAGTTTTGTCCAGCAGCAGGAGGTCAGACTTGTGTCTCTGGCAGCAGCATCCATTTTGGGATGCTGGGGCTCTTGTACACTATTACGGGGAAAGTAAGTGTGTACACGTCTTCTCCCTCAAGAAGGGTGGAATGCTACCCCCGCTCCCAGAACTGGCGGTGGGGGGAGGGAGGGGTATCATTCCAAAGTGTTTGACACCAAACACAACATGTTTTGATAAAGCCAAACCAAAGTTAGCATTAACCGTGAGGATTATAATGCACTTAAAAGTATATGGTATGGTCATATCACAGAACAGCTATAAGGAAGGGATTCCGAAAGCTGCAGAGGGGCTCCGCTCATGCTTGGGCACACTCTCACACAAACCAAGCACTTTACCTTCAGGATTGTCAAGGCCTGCCATAGGAGTGACTTATAGGTTAATATTTGTCTGTTTTAAAGGGTGGGTATAGGTATACTATATCCCAGTAAGGGGTGCTTACACCACCTTACCCAGGCTGAATGTGCAGACCTGTGGTGCCATTTTGGAAGGCTTCTCAGGGGTGGCATAATACCTGCTTCAGCCCCTGGTAGGCCTCTGGGGTACCTATGCCCTTGGTACCTATAGTACCATATACTAGGGACTCACAAGGGTAAGCCAGTAACCAATCTGGTGTGTACCTAATGTACAGGCAATCAATTTAGAGAGAGAATAGCTAGACTGGGGTCCTGATTAGCAGGGACACAGTCAGACTAAAGTCGATAAACCAGTGAAACACAGCAAAAAGTGGGGGTAACCATAGGAAGCAGATCCTACTCTCCTACACATAGGTTTAAAAATAATCAGTTAAATTAATCCTCACAGTCCTATTGCTTAGGTTATTCTGTATTCACAGCCTTCCATCCAAACTAACAGCTAGGTTGCAGAGAGGAGTACCACATTACTATTTTCTTATAGTTAGAGACACTGGAATTGTGGCCAAGGGAGACCAAATTATGGGTCAGGGTTGAGTAAATTATCCAGCAATAAAATGTAAATTATGCTGCACAATGCAACACCTTTTGTGATATTATTGCTTCTTTATTTTGGCATTTTTGCACAGGGTAAAATTGTCTTGAAAAAGGGATCACCTTAACAGTACCAGTTCAACATCCAAATACAGAAATAAACAACAGAAGATGACCAGACAACCTTTGTGGAGCTCCCTCTGCTGTTTGACAATGTGCGTCGGTGCATTTCTAGTAACTTATTATCTATTTGCGCTAGAACCTATTTTTCTTTGCAGCGGGCATCAGATGATGGATTATGTGGCAAGTGCAGAAAATCCATAAATATTCAGAAAATGCTACAACTATAAATTGCATATTTCCAGTGTCCCTACTTGTAGTGTGCAAATGCTTAGGAAAACTCCAAGTACCAGAATCATTTGCAGTGGTCTTTCTGATTTCTAATGAAATTGGCCACTGTGAGAGAGAATCAGATGTTTTATCACATTTGTAATTCTATAACTTTATGTACACTGGTTATGAGCTTTTACGCACTGTACTAGTTATGGCGTGAAGCCAAGGGAAATGATTATAGATCTGGTTCTTTTATTTATTTTATTTTATTTTAGAGGTTTTCTATAGCGCTGGCCAGACCCGAGGGTATCGGAGCGCTTTACAACAGGATGAAGACAAATACTGGAGTTCTGGACTTTTATTAAGGTCCAGAGGTGTCAGGGACAACACCCGAAGACCCCTGAGTTCTACCTGTCTCGGTGCAACAAATAAACAGAAACACAGGCTTCTCGATGGTGGCGTCAAAGACCAAAGGTTTATTACTGCAGGGATACAGAAGTCACAGAAACTACACACGGGCAGATTCTAGGAGCCTGTTCGATTTGCACTAAGTGGGTTGCTCCTTAAATACGAATAATTTAGCTGGGGGCAACATTCTCCACATACTAGTACGTTTCTTAGTCTTTATGTCCTAAACAATAAATATTTGGCGTGCACAGGAATCGTCAACAACATCTGATGTCAAAACATTACAAATGAGAGGTTCCCACTGTTCGATCATAATCCCATATCATCTTTTCATTCAAGAGCCGGACCGCCTCATCGTAAATTTTGTTACCTCCCCCTAATAAAGGCCCAGAAGGAAAGGAGCAGAACCAGGTGCAGATGATAGAAAAACAGGATAAGAGATGTTTGTGGGTCGTAAATGGGCAAGGCTACCAACTTCGGCCGCCTAATCATGATCAGGACAATGAACACGAGAACCAGTATAGCAGGACTGGCCTTAGGCGAAGGAGGCAGCTTTTGCCGAGTCATGCGGCCACAGCGTTTCTGTCCTAAGGTGCACGTGTCACTGGCAAGGTGAATCGACGGCTAAAGCTTACGTGTCCTTAAGTGAAATGAATTGATTAGAGGTCACTGTGTGTCCATTGACTATGTGAGGGCAAGAATACAAGATGGATGCCATAATCTAAAATGGATGCCATAGGTGTATCGGAAATGTGATTATTACAATCAATCAATCAATCAAAGACATTTATAGAGCGCACTACCTACCCGTAGGGTCTCAAGGCGCTGGGGGGTGGGGGGGTGCCGTTACTGCTCGAACAGCCAGGTCTTCAGCTTCTTCCTGAAGGAGAGGTGGTCTTGGGTCAGGCGCAGGTCGGTCGGGAGGGAGTTCCAGGTCTTGGCGGCCAGGTAGGAGAAGGACCTTCCTCCTGTAGTCGCTCTTCGGATGCGGGGGACGGCGGCGAGGGCGTGGTTGGCTGAGCGGAGGTGGCGTTTGGGAGCGTAGAAGTTGATTCGGTTGTTGAGGTAGCTTGGGCCTTGGTCGTGTAGGGCTTTGTGTGCGTGGGTGAGGAGGCGGAAGGTGATTCTTTTGTTGACGGGGAGCCAATGCAGGTCTCTGAGATGTCCGGAGATGTGGCTGGTTCGTGGGATGTCGAGGATGAGTCTGGCTGAGGCGTTCTGGATCCGCTGGAGTCTCTTCTGGAGCTTGGCGGTGGTACCGGCGTAGAGGGCGTTGCCGTAGTCCAGTCGACTGGTGACGAGGGCCTGGGTGAGGGTCTTCCTGGTCTCGGTGGGGATCCATCAGAAGATCTTCCGTAGCATGCGTAGGATGTTGAAGCACGCCGAGGAGACGGTGTTGACTTGCCTGGTCATGGAGAGGGAGGAGTCCAGGATGAAGCTCAGGTTGCGTGCGTGGTCTGTTAGTTTGGGTGCGGTGCCCAGGGCGGGAGGCCACCAGGAGTCGTCCCAGGCGGAGGGCGAAGAGCCTAGGATGAGGACCTCCGTCTTGTCTGAGTTCAGTTTCAGGCGGCTGGTCGTCATCCACTCGGCTACCTCTTTCATCCCTTCATGCAGATTGGCTCTGGCGGCGGTGGGGTCGTTGGTCAGGGAGAGGATCAGCTGGGTGTCATCAGCGTAGGAGATTATGTTGAGGTTGTGTTGGCGTGCGATGGCCGCGAGGGGGCTCATGTAGACGTTGAAGAGGGTGGGGCTCAGCGAGGATCCTTGAAGGACGCCGCAGATGACTTCGGTGGCCTCTGACTTGTACGGTGGTAGGCGGACTCTCTGTGTTCTTCCGTCGAAGAAGGAGATGATCCATTCCAGAGCCTTCTCCTGGATTCCGACGTTGCTGAGGCGCTGTACTAGGGTGCGGTGGCAGACAGTGTCGAATGCCGCGGAGAGGTCTAGGAGGATGAGGGCCGCTGTTTCTCCGTTGTCCATCAGGGCTCGGATGTCATCGGTGGCGGCGATGAGGGCGGTCTCGGTGCTGTGGTTGGCTCGGAAGCCAGACTGTGAGGGGTCGAGGGATCCATTCGTCTCAAGGAAGGCGGCCAGCTGCTTGTTGACGGTCTTCTCGATGACTTTGGCTGGAAACGGGAGGAGCGAGATGGGGCGGTAATTCTTGAGTTCGGTGGGGTCCGCTGTGGGTTTCTTGAGTAGAGCGCTGAGTTCGGCGTGCTTCCAGCTCTCAGGGAAGGTGGCGGTGTCGAAGGATTACAGGCGTGCTCTTGCTCGTAGCATAGCGAAAACACCAGGATATACTAAATGGATCATTTGCGGTTCACCGGTACCAAAATTATGAGTTTACGACGATGTTGAAAACACGGGTTCGAATCGTCACGGAACCTCAGACCCTCCTTTTGCCCTTACATAGGCAATTACTCAGTCTATGTCAGAGACTATCTCGATGTTCATTAGGTCAGTGATATGTTGTTGCAGCATCATCCTTTCTCGCACCTTGTCTCCAAACACAGGCTGTTTTCTAAAACAGGTTGCAGCACAGAGGCTACACAAAGCAGGACCACATTGGATAATAAGGCAGCACGAAAATAGGAATACTAAGATAATACCAATGACCATCAGAACCTTCCATCCCCACGCTGACAATAGAGTCCAAAGCCATTCCATTAATGACCAACTTCCCTTGTTTACATGAATAGAGTCGGAAATCTTGTGTAGCTTAGAGATCGCTTCGTATACGGTCGGAGCATTATTGGGGATGAAAACACAGCAGCTCGATTGGATCATTCTGGATACCCCACCTCGATCTGCAAGTATTACGTCAAGAACCATACGATTCTGCAACGTCATGAGTCGATCCGCCTGGAGCTCAGCTGTTAAATTACCAAGGGCACCAGCAGTTTCTGTAATAGTAGATTCAACCACCCGTGTTAGCTGACGTATATTTCTACTATTGGCCATAGGCCCCCAGAACGGAAGGAAACCTTTGAAAAAGTCTCCGGCTTCCTGACCAGCGGTATCTTCTTTGCTGAAAACACCTCTTGCTACTCTGGTCTTGTGATAATCTGGGAAAGCAGTGTATGTTGGAGGCAACAGTCGAGCAATATAGCATGAACCTGAAAAGTCAGCAGGCAACCATGTATATGCCCTATCTCGACAAATGAAGTAGGTACCCTTAGCAGAAAGGAAGGCAGGGGAAGAGTTTGACGGATACACGTAAGTTTCAACACAGTCACTCTTCCCTAGCCGAGCTCTTGGATTTCTCCCATTACCCTGCAAGCAGAATTGACCTCGGTGAGGTACGACCTAAACTGGAGTGGAGCTTTTACGCTTGCTTTCACCCAAACTAATGCTATACTCCGTAGAATTCCAGCTCAGATAAACTCGAAGCTCATCTCTAGGGACAATTGGGGAGTTATTGACGTCTTTAATCAAGTCAGTTATTCCCTTTATCAAGGCTTTATTAACGGAGTTATATTTAGTGGAACGTGGAGGATGCGAGGGATAGGTCTCGAGAGCATAGACAAATACAGTCTGGAAGGCCCGACATGATCCGTTATAGCTAAATGGCAAGACCAGATAGGGAATGCCTTTATCCATAGTGTGTGGTATTAAACCGCACACCCAGCAGTCTGTTGTGTTAACTACCAGTTGGTGTTGATGCAAGAGCTGTACAAAGGTGTTATTTATGAATTCTGAGCGTCGAGCTTGCTCATGTTCAGGAAACGAATGAAAGGAATGAGGAGAATCAATAGTAGGGGAAACAAGAACAGGGGGAGGTACTGTAGTTGCTATCGGTGCAAAAATCAAATGTATTCCAAAGACAATTCCACCCACCAATGTTATTAAAATAATCAAAAACGTAATTGCACATTGCATCAGAAAGCATTTGTTATGTAGAATTTTCTATAGTCTATTTCTGCGAACATAAATTACATTCTCTCGGTGCAGCCCAGGAAGCTCCATCTTCTACAACCGCTCGCGACTACTGATGATATGTACGTTGTTGAAAATGCCTCTATCAGCCCTGGGAGTTCCCAGAACTAACAGAAAGACCAACCTTGTGTCTGGCCCCCGCAGATTCAACTAGGCACAAAGCCACGACCCTACGGCGACCCAGACGGCAAGGTAATAAGAACAACAGAAATACACAGGGAAATACAAAATATTTTAGCAAACTTCCTGGCTGGAGGCAATGTATCCGATCAAAAATTAAAAATAGGCAGTTTCCTGCTTTATTTGTCTTTTGTATGATAACGTAGGTTGTATCTCAGTTTTCCTGGCGTAGTTTGATCCGGAAATAGTCTGTTTTCAGCAGGAGTAACAATGTTCGAGTTCGCAGAGGGCAAATGTTCGTTTGATGCAGTGTTCTGGTTAGTGATCAAAGGAGCAGCTTCAGAAAGAGAGTCAGAGTTCGGTGAATCAGTTATCAGTTCTGCATCACTGAAAGGAACATATCTAGGAACCGGTTCTGTGTCAGAGGCACCAATTCCTTGTCTAACCCAATTATCGTAAGGGAGTGGAAGGGGTACACGCTTAGTATGTGTCGTGTGGACCCAGTTTTTCCTTCCAGCCACACGTACAGCGGTTCTTGTTGCCAACAGCACTTGAAACGGGCCGACGTACTTGGGTTGGAGATTCCTGGTCCGTCCAAAATTCCGAATAACAATGTAGTCGCCGGGTTTCAGCTGATGACCTGGACTTTCCGGAGGCTTTGGCAATGCATCGAAAACCTGTTGGTGAATGAGACTCAATTTAGCAGTCAAGTCAAAAAGGTAATCAATTAGCATTGGGTATTCCAGTTGTTTGAACTCCCTAGGTCTTGGTACCCCCCAAACATTAGCAGGGCAACCGAACACAATCTCATAAGGGCTAAGCCCTACTCGGGAATGCACAGTCGCTCTTGTGGATAACAGGGCCAAAGGTAATGCATCTGGCCAGGACAGGCCCGTGGAGGCTTGTATCTTGGCCAGTTTCAGCTTGAGGGTGCCATTGTATCCTTCAACTAAACCTGCTGACTGGGGGTGATTCGCGCTGTGAAACTTTTGCTTAATACTCAAGCCTGCACACACACTCTGCATAACTTTCCCTACGAATTCACTCCCGTTATCTGACCATACAATCCGTGGCATTCCGCACCTGGGGAAGTACTCTTTTTGGAGGATTTTGGCAGTGGACAGGGCAGTACTGTCTTTTAGTGGATATGCTTCGATCCATCTTGAAAAAGCGCAGACTACCACTAGGACGTATTTAAGGTTGTTACATCGATCCATATGAATGAAATCTAACTGAATCACTTTGAAGGGGCAAGAAGGAGGAGCGAAGTGACCAGTGGGTGTGGGGGTTCCCTTGCCAGGATTATGCATCAGGCATATCATGCAGTTTTTCACCACTCTCTCTGCACACTTACTAATTCCATCATTCTTCCAGACTGGAGCCAACATCTTACAAATCCCTTTAGAACTGATGTGCGCTGCTCCATGCACCATCGTTACCACTGCAAGCGCATACGCATCAGGCAACATCCACCGCTGCTGTTCCGACAAATCAATCCAACACCCACTCGAGTCCAATCTACCTTAATTCTCTTTCCATGCAAGTTTTTCCTCTTCAGTCGCTTCTTCCTGAATCGCTTTCACACTTTCCACTGTGTCTTCACACATTCCCGATTCGGTAACCCATCTTGCAGACGTTACAACATACATCCCACTCATCGTATTCCTAGCTGTCTGTTTAGCTGTCTTATCAGCAAAGGCATTTCCACAACCAACATCATCTGTAACTGCTCGATGAGCACTGCACTTCACAATCGCAACTTCCATCGGTAAGGTTAGAGATTCCAACAAGTCATTGACTAGCTGACCATGCTGGATTTTAGTCCCATGGGACGTAATAAAACCTCTTTCCTTCCACAGTCGACCAAAACTATGCGCTACACCGAAAGCGTACTGACTATCTGTGTATATATTCACTCTCTTTCCCTCTGCTAAAACACACGCTCTAGTCAATGCAATTAATTCTGCAGCTTGGGCAGAATTTTGACTCACTCTTGCAGTCTCCACAATCGTACTCAAAGTCGTTACTGCATAAGCAGTTGTCACATCACCATTTTCCAATTTAAAACAAGACCCATCAACATATAACGTGCCATCTGGGTCTGATAACGGAGTGTCTTTAAGATCAATCCGTCCTTTTGTCTCCTCCTCTGTTCTAAAACAACAGTCATGTGGTTCAGAATCACTCAACTCCTGGCTAGTCGGCAACAGTGTTGCTGGATTCAATACATTGCATCTTTTAATCTGAATATGACTTGCTAGCAGTGTCAGCTCGTAGCCTGATAATCTAGCACTGGTGAGGTGCTGAGTTTTCGTTCTGTTCATAAGTGTATCCACGGCATGTGGAACCTTAACCACCAGCATGTTGTTCATGACCAAACCAGCAGATTGTCGAATGGACACTGCAGCTGCTGCTGTAGCTCTTAAGCAACTTGGCAACGCTCTGGCTACCGGGTCTAATGTTGATGAAAAATACGCACAAGGACGTTGTTTATCACCAAATCATTGCGTCAGAACACTCAATGCGCAACCTTCTCTCTCGTGAACATAGAGTGTAAATGGCTTACTATAGTCAGGTGTACCCAACACCGGAGCTGAACACAGTGCTTTTCGTAACTCAGAGAAACTCTGCTGACATTCGTCAGACCATCGCACCGGACTCGGAACACCTTTTCCAGTCAGGGCCACCAATGGTTTTACTAAGAGAGAAAAATGTGGGATCCATTGTCTGCAGTATGAAGTAACTCCTAAAAACGCACGCACTTCTCTCTGTGTGCTAGGAACATTCATCTGCGTAATTGCTTTTATTCTCTCTGGTGTCAACCTTCTTCCCTCCTTTGACAAGAGGTGACCTAGGTAGGTCACTTCTTGACAACAATATTGCATTTTGGAAGGTGACACCTTGTGATTTAAATCAGACAAATGATGCAATAGTGAAATTGTAGCTGCTTTGCAAGTTTCCTTGTGATCGGCAGCCACTAGAAGATCGTCGACATATTGCACCAAAGCAGAACCAGGAGGAAGTACAAAAGAATCTAACGGACTTTTTAATGCCTGGCTGTAAATGGACGGGCTTTCACAATAGCCTTGTGGAGCACGTTTAAACCTGAAACTTCGGCCTCCTAGAGAGAAGACGAAAATATCTCTGCTTTCTTCGGCTATCGGAATACTGAAAAAGGCATTCTTCAAGTCGATCACTGAGAACCATGTGGCTGTAGCCGGAATCAGCGTTAACAATGCAGTAATGTCTGGAACCACAGGAAACTGTGGGATCACAATTTTATTAACCTCTCTAAGGTCAATTACAAATCTATAGACTGGAGGTTTTGAAGGATCAGTGCGTTTTAGAATTGGCAGTACAGGGCTGTTACAGACATTTCCTCTAGTCTCCTCTATTACGTCTTTCTTGATCAAATCTTGCACTATCAATAAGAGCGCACGTTCACCTTCACTAGAGATCTTATATTGTGGAATTCGTGGAAATTTGACATTTGCTTTCAAAGTTACTACATAGGGTGGAATTTCCAAAAGACCTACATCGTTAGGACCAGTCGCCCAAAGAGTATCAGGGAGAGAACGCAACTCCAGTGGGAGCGCATCCATTGACAAGTACATCGGGGAGATGATTCTCTTACCCAAATGTAAGCTGTACTCCTGACGGAGAACAGTACAAAGTCGCGTATAGGCGTTTTAACAAGTCTAAACCAAGCAGATTTTCATTACAACCAGTCGTCAAAATCAGGGGTGCTATCAATTGACAAGGCCCAACAGAAATAGACAAAGGACCAGAAACGGGGTTGTGAACAGGGGCGCCTGAAAAACCTACTGAAACATTTGTTAAGCCGGACAAAGGTGCGCCAGGGAGTTTCGCATGTATGATAGAACTTTTTGCTGCACCAGTATCCAACAGAAACGGTTCGACTACACCTGATGTGGCTACTGCGACATAAGGCCCACTCTGATCTACTGGAACTGATACTACTCCCTCTCTTTGTCCATGGCTGTCCTAGTACTCATTTTGCTGAAATTCCTCACTAACTTCACAGTAATCCTCAACGTGATACTGTTGTGATCTAGTTGGTTGTGTAGATTGTCCGTTTCGCTGATCAAAATAATTAGAAGGGCGATCATTCGTTTGTGGAGGCATAACACCTCTTCATCGACCTCTAGAATTTTGCGTAGAACCACCACGACTTCTCTGAGCTGCAGCAGCATTATTTTGTGCTAGTACTGGACACTCATTTTTATAATGACCTTCCTTTTTGCAGTATGCACACTGATTCCATTGGTATTGCGGTCTTGGGGAACTGTAATCAGTCCTTTGATATGATCCTTGCTGCGAATTAGTCTGATTCGAGCAAGGTGGATATGCCTGTTGCAGAAGGACTTTAGTTTTTAAGTCTTTAGTTTTCTTTTCTGATTTTTCTTTTTCTTCTTTATCCCTATTTTCGTAACACTGGGCAGTCGCAAGTATTTGCGCAGTCGTAGAGACAGCCCACGCACTTTCAGAATCCTTCAATTTATTACTGAGCTCTGGTAGTAGATTGTGTACAAATATATCAACAAATAATCTCTGGCCTCCCTCCGTGCTCATATCCTGACCACTATGATCTACAAATCTTTCTTCAAATCTGGTGAAGAAGTCAGATACATTTTCATCTTTCTTTTGCTTGCATGCGGACAATTTGTCCCAGTTAACACGCAAGGCTGGCATCAGAGTTTTCATTAAATCGATTATTCTACCGGGCAAATTAGCAATCAGAGGTTCGGGTTTAGAACCACCAATTTGTTGATCATCTGCCGCTATTATAGCTTGCCAATCACCACCTAGGGCAACTGGATGATTTTCTTTACGAATTTTAGCCCAAATTGGTTGCGGTACTACATTGCCAAATAGCATATCTATGTCCGCTAAATTCATTACGCAAGCTTCAACCGTCTGGGCCAGCTCTTTGTAATATCCAGCGGGATTTTTACGCGGATCTGGCAAGGCCTGTTTCACTGCTAACACTTCAGCTCGTTTCCACAGAATGTGTATCCACACTCTTTGGAATTGGGCTGGAGCGGCTGCAATACCATTGACCGCATGAGCTTGGATAGCTTCGCGCCATATTGGCGGAACCTCCCTCATTGGATATTGACGACCTTGCTTCGTGCTACGTTTCTCTAGGTCCCTTGGTGAACGGAGAGAAGGATTAGCCCTATAACTTAGAATCAGTTCCATCGCTTCTTTTATATCCTGACCTACTATCATACCTGCAGCAAATTTTTTCTGAACGTGAATTATCTCATCCGGAACTGATTCAGAATCGTCCTCCTCCCAATCCTCACGCAAAAGGGAGCACATTACATCGAACACATAGCGATGGGTCGGTTCATTCCATTGCATAAACGTATCTAATACATCTCGTACATCATACCTTCCAACTTTCGAAATCCATCTAAGGGCTGTGGAATCTAATATTCCACGTTCTTCAGTACTAGGGAGCTGACTATGTCTCTGAGTAGATTCAGAGGCAGGGCTCCTAATTAGAGTTTTGTAAAAGGGAGATAGAATATTAGTGACAGATTCAGTGATTCTTCGACGAACAGAAAGCGGAGTCATATAGCTTGCAGAAGATTTGAGTAGAGTAGTAGTTGGAACAGATGTAACAGCAAGAGTAGGGGTAGCGGGCAAAGTAGCTTGTGAAGCAACAGGTATAAGCGGAGCAGGCAAAGGCAAAGGAGCGGGCAACCCTGGAAGAGGGGGTGCCGGAGGAATATTGTTAATTACAGGAAGTACAGGAACTAAGTTCAAGGGAGCAGGAGCAGGTATACCAGGCTGGACAGCAGCCGGTAACAAAACATTTGGCAGAGGTGGAGCTGTAGAACCCTGTGCATACGGTGGAGGTGACCTCAACAAATAAGACAACAGGGGATCCTTTTCAGGGTCCTCTTCCGTCTTAGTAGTACTCGATGGCAAGGCAGGGTAGCACTTGTCTATCGCTAAATTACGCTCTCTATCAGCTATTTCTATCGCTTTCTCAGTTTTAGCAAGTTGCAGCTGCT
Organism: Lissotriton vulgaris; assembly: GCF_964263255.1. Classification (NCBI taxonomy): domain Eukaryota; kingdom Metazoa; phylum Chordata; class Amphibia; order Caudata; family Salamandridae; genus Lissotriton; species Lissotriton vulgaris. The sequence goes on from NC_141693.1 coordinate 163,039,124, forward strand.
CAGCAGCCTGTGTTAAGGTCAACTCTTGCTCTTTCTGCTCTTTCTTCTATTTCTTAATCTCTCTTTGTTTAGATTCTTTTCGCCAAAAACGGAAAGAATCAAACATTGCCGGCCGGGCTTTCTTCTTAAACAACTTCATTTCTAAATTATCGAGAATTTCAGGTTCAAAACTACCATGTAGTGGCCAACTAAGGACACCATCTTCTTTCGTGTAGCGAACCCACACCTCATTATAAGATATGGGACCCGCACCATGCTTACAGTATAATTCATAAAGGGGAGTTCCAATCGGAGGAACCAGACATGATTTCTCCAACCGGGAATCCCTGTTGCGACCAAAACATGAAAACAGACAGTTTTTCCGACTTACCATTGTACTAACCGGAACACAGACAAACACAGACAAAGATGCGCAATCGAACTTAGAACTTAGGCCTACCAAATGAACGAATGTATCGATACCCAAACCAAACCAAAAGATTATCGTAACTAGAACAACCAGTGATAATCTTACGAAACCAAACCAAACCAAGGAACTAAAAGGATTATCCAAACAGGAGCAAACCCTTACGAAGTAACCAAACAACTAGCAACCACTTAATACTTAACTGAGGCACTGAAGACATCACCAAGGAGAAACCCGTCCACGTTTCGCCTTACTAAGGTCTGCACCTCGAGTCCAAGACAGGGCGACAGTCAAGGCAGCGGACCACTGCAGCCGTCCGAACGGGAACCCTCGTGGAAGAGAACGTCGGGCCACTTTTGCGATATGCCGGGATCGATGAAGTGGGGCGCCTCCCTCTGGAATCTTCACACGAAGCTTCTCGAACTCTTCAGGCTTTTGGACCAGTACCGAATGACGTCGCCCCACGTTGGGCGCCAATTGGAGTTCTGGACTTTTATTAAGGTCCAGAGGTGTCAGGGACAACACCCGAAGACCCCTGAGTTCTACCTGTCTCGGTGCAACAAATAAACAGAAACACGGGCTTCTCGATGGTGGCGTCAAAGACCAAAGGTTTATTACTGCAGGGATACAGAAGTCACAGAAACTACACACGGGCAGATTCTAGGAGCCTGTTCGATTTGCACTAAGTGGGTTGCTCCTTAAATACGAATAATTTAGCTGGGGGCAACATTCTCCACATACTAGTACGTTTCTTAGTCTTTATGTCCTAAACAATAAATATTTGGTGTGCACAGGAATCGTCAACAACATCTGATGTCAAAACATTACAAATGAGAGGTTCCCACTGTTCGATCATAATCCCATTTCATCTTTTCATTCAAGAGCCGGACCGCCTCATCGTAAATTTTGTTACCTCCCCCTAATAAAGGCCCAGAAGGAAAGGAGCAGAACCAGGTGCAGATGATAGAAAAACAGGATAAGAGATGTTTGTGGGTCGTAAATGGGCAAGGCTACCAACTTCGGCCGCCTAATCATGATCAGGTCAATGAACACGAGAACCAGTATAGCAGGACTGGCCTTAGGCGAAGGAGGCAGCTTTTGCCGAGTCATGCGGCCACAGCGTTTCTGTCCTAAGGTGCACGTGTCACTGGCAAGGTGAATCGCCGGCTAAAGCTTACGTGTCCTTAAGTGAAATGAATTGATTAGAGGTCACTGTGTGTCCATTGACTATGTGAGGGCAAGAATACAAGATGGATGCCATAATCTAAAATGGATGCCATAGGTGTATCGGAAATGTGATTATTACAGGAGTGCTCTTGCTCGTAGCATAGTGAAAACACCGGGATATACTAAATGTATCATTTGCGGTTCACCGGTACCAAAATTATGAGTTTACGACGATGTCGAAAACACGGGTTCGAATCGTCACGGAACCTCAATACAGGATAGTGGCAAGGTAGACAAATACAAAAGTGTACAAATATTACAGTTCTGCTGAACGTCTGAGGTGCGTCGTTGAGGTAGAGAGGCCAAGGGATCCGAGGTGTATCATTGAGGTAGAGGGGTCACGAGGTAATCTCAATGTCTAGGGAAAGCAAGTCTTATGCTGGAATTTCCTCTTCGGGTGGCCAAGGACTGAGTGTTCGGGGAGAGGGCATGAGGTTGGTAGTGGGTACGCGATGTCGGATGGCTACCCGGTGGGAGTGCGATGTCAGGTGCCTGCCTGGTAGAGGCGTTTGAGTCACGTAATTAAGTTCGGGAAGGCGCGGTTGAGGTAAAGGGCTTTTAGGAGCTTTTGAATTTTGGAAAGGAGGGGTAGCTCTGATGTTGACTGGGATGGAGTTCCAGATTTTCAGAGCGTTGCCTGCAAAAGAGTGGGCTGCAGTTTATTTGTTTACAGGTTTTCAGGGGGATGAGTATGAGGGAGTTGGAACTCCTGAGGCTTCTAGACTGACCGGCTTTCTTGAGTTTGGAGGCTAGGTATTCCGGTTTCCCTGTGTGTAGGGCTTTGTGAGTGAGGCAGGCAGTTCTGAAGCTGGCCCGCATTTCCACTGGGAGCCATTTTAGATCTCAGTGTGGGAGATATATGGTCACTTTTTTTATTCCGGTGACCATTCTGGCTGCTGCATTGTGGGTGGTTTTGAGTGGGGCTAGGTGGGAGAGAGCTGGACAACACCAGAGATTAGGTTGCTTGTTTGAGGTCGATAGGAGGGATGTGTGGTTTTGATTTTGTTGAGGAGCTTCAGATTGAGTAAGGTGCTCTTGGCGGAGTTCTTGGTGTGATTGGTCATGGATAGTTTGTGGTCAAGGATGATTCCCAGTGATTAGACCCAGTTTGCCAGGGTGAGATTTCAGTTGAGGGCATCAATTGCTTTGAACCATTCAACGATTTGCGGGTTTTCTTCCTTGTTGCATTTTTCATTATTGATATGTTGTTTGTACTGTCTTCCTGCTGCTCTGAGTTCTTTGCAACAGCTGGAGGAGGGATTCTTTCTCCTGAGATGTTCTGTGGCTCTGAGTTGCCTTCTTTCCTCTTAATATCCTTGTTGAACCAAGATCTGGAGGGGATGTTCCTGGGTTTTTTCAGTTTCAAGGGGGCTAGTTCGTCTAGGATGGAGGACATGGTAACATTGTAGTGGGATGTGAGTTCTTCAGTTGAGAGACCGTCCGGGGCGATCGGCTGGAGGGGTGATATTTTCTCTTCTAAATCAGCTGTGTTGCTCTTCGATATGTTTCTCGACCATGTGGGGGGTCTGAGATGGGGGGATGAGACATGATCTGTTGAGAAAGGTGGAATAGGATAAGGTGATGATCTGACCAGTCGACCAGAAGGATGTGATCTATAGTGATTGCGTCGTGTTGGGCGATGATGGCATCCAGGATTGCTCCTTTCTAGTGGATTTCTTTTGAGCAGTGCTGGGTGAGGTTGTTGGTAAGGAGTAGTTCATTTAGCTTTTGTCCTTGAATACTGTTCTTATCATTCCAGTGGAGGTTGAGGTCGCCTAGAATGAGGTTGTTGGTATCTCAGAGAGAACAGTGAGTGATTAGGTCTGGCAGGTGTTCCGTGAACGTGACAGTGTTGCCTGGGGGATGGTATAGGAGGTGGCAGTGCACTCGATTATTGTTGGTGGTTTTGATGTTGGCGGTTAGGCATTCGAAGGAGTTGTAATTGATGGTATCAGTTTTGGACACTGATAGGTTATTGTTGTGGAAAATTCCCACGCTCTGCCTTTCTGGTCCTTTCTATCTTTGTTGATGATAGAGAAGCCCGGGGGTACAAGCATATTCAGGATCGGAGGAGAGGAGTCATTGAGCCAGGTCTTGGTGATGGAGGCTATGTTAATGTCATGGTTGTGAATGGTATCTGCCAGCTCTGTGGCATGTTCCGTGGCAGACCTACAGTTTATGAACATGCAGTTAGTGCGGGGAGTCTCTTTTTTTGTTACCGTAGGGATGGTGTGTGTTGGACTTGGCCCTTTTGGCAGGTGCACCCCGAAACTTTTTGCAATTGCCTAGCCTGTTTCTGTAACCTGGTGTTGATGATTTTAGGCCTCTGTGCACTTTTTCACTGTGGTCCAGTGTAAAGTGCGTGCGCTCTCTGTGTATGTGTGGTGAGAGTGGCCTGCCCTCCCATAGGAATGCATGGAGAATATGTGTGTCCATGGTAGTTCCTGATGTGTGGGGAGTGCAGGGTCGAGTTTGGTATGTGCGAACTTGTGTGATTAAATGCTGCATGATGATGTGCGCGGATTTATTGTGTCTAGTGTGGAAGTGCCATTTCTAGAAGTTAGCATGTCTGTGTAGTGACTGTGAATTGGCTGTCTGGCTTGTGATTGGCTGGAGCTGGCTGGTGTGCCTGGGTGCAGGAGTCAGGATGGGTCTGGCCCAGTGGTGAATGGAGAGATCTGCATGTTGATAGGAGGGAGGAGTGCACCTGGGACCTGAATAGGGCTGGGTCTTCCCTCCACAATGCTGGCTCGCCTCCTGTGGTGCGTCAGATGTCCCTAGCCTGGCCAGTAAAAGGAAGAGAGGGGCTGAACAAAACAAAGTGCTCAGGAGTTCCCCTGAACCAGCTGTAGCTGATTCTCCCATTGCCTGCACCTTGTTAACAAAGAGATTTTGTGTATAACAAGGGGCTGTCACCCCATGAAAAATGTTCTTGTGTTCAACTTGAAACAACCAGGGGCGTGCTGCTGCTGGGGCCCAGTCGAAGGTTTGCCTCCCTGGGCCCTGCCCTGCCCCTGGATGCCTGGAGGACTTCGGGGACCCCTTTTTGTGCTTCACTCCTACTAGCCCTATGGATTTTAGGCTGCCCTGGGAGCTGCTTCGCTGCATCCCTGATGCCTCCTGGACTTTAAGGACTTGACCTGTGTCTGAGAGTGCTTTTCTTTCATTTCTCAGATTTCTGTCTTCATCTAGCGCCTGGAAGCGCTAGCCTTTAATTTCCTCTGAAAGGGAGTAGCGTGGGCTGAGCAGCGCGGTGCTGCAGCCCCCTTTGGGAGGGAACAACCCCCTTTGGGGAGCCCCCGTGTGTTCGCCGCTTATTTGCTTATATGTACCGGCTGGTGCCCACCATGCATCGTGGTGCCTTTTGCTTTATTTCTATGGCGGGTGCCACCCTGATTTTTTAATTATTTTATAATGGGTGCCCACCGCGTTTTGATGAGCTCAAAAGTGGGTGCCCACCCCGCGTTTTCTTTTTGTCACAGAGGGAGTCTACCCCTCATTTTCTGCACAGATCGCCGCTGCCGTCCGCGGCCCGCCTGGTTGTGGGTGGGGCCGCTGGACGGAAGCGGAAGTGATGCGGCGATAGGGCAGGAAGTTGTGGTGCGAGAAGGACGGGAGCCTACCCCGCCCCCTCGAGTGCCGGTCGAGTCCCGGGGCTCCCAGGAGGGGGGCCCGGGTGAAGGGAAGCACTGCCCCGAAGATGGAGGCGGGTGCCTGCCCGTGCGGGGCTCCCACTGCGGAGGAGAGCCCCGCAGGTGCCAGGCAGCAGCAGTGAACAGTGGAGGGGGGCACGAGGCAGATTGCCGGTGCCTGCCCCCACCGCGAGCAGAAAGGATGTGTGGTATCTTCCACACACTCGTCCCCCCCACATTATGCACTGCGAGGATGGTACTGCTCACAGTGACATCATTTAGAATGTCACCGCGACCAGGATTCTAAGGCGAGCGTCGCGGCAGCAAATGCGGCTGTCACCTGTTGTGACAGCAAGCTGTGGCTGAGGTCGTTGTGTCTGAAGTTACGGACCTTAAATAAAGACACTTGTTTACCCCCTACTCTGGTCTTTTCTTCTCTGGGGTAAACGCTACACTGGCGACGAGGGTGAAGCTCGACAACGACCTCAACACGCAAACAGAAAGAAAGGGAAAAAAGAACATCCCAACGTCTTTGGTGCGATCTTGTAGAGAAGAGGAATACCTTTCTGAACTTTGGTAAAGGTCACACTGGCAGAGAAGAGAACAGCGGTGAGTGACGGAAAAAACAAAGCGGAAGAATAGCTGTGCCTAGGCGACAGCAGTTAAAGTGCGGTGGCAAGTGGACTCGGCGAAGAAGGAGTCTTTGGCAGTGCGGAGTAGGGCAGGGAAAGGACACGGGAGAAGAATAGATTTGCGGTGAGTGACTTTGAGGAAAGAATATAAAGACTGTCATTGTGCCCGTGCAGACTGCAGATAGCACTATAATCAGCGTGCTTGGGAAAAACATAGTAACTGCAAGCAAGAGCAGCGATATTCAGCGCGCCTAATTGTGCCTCCTGGTCGCTTACGTATGACCGGCGTGGGAAGTTTGAGCTCTGATTAAACTGACACACCTTAGCTACAGAGCGTCCATCACTGAAGCGCCTAATTGCCTGCTGTCGTTAGTGAAGACTGAAGCGCCTATTTGCCAGCTGTTGTGAATGATAATACGGGTGGTATCTGAAGCTCCGTGCAATGCCCTTTCATCTGAAGTGCTCGGAGCGTCTGTCACTGAAGCGCCTAATTGCTGTTGTCACGAATGATAAGGCTGTGGGGGAGTTTTGTTCATCAGAGAGGCGCCCCTGAGGCAACAGTAGAGCGTTCCTTCCCGCGCTAGTATCCGTGGTCACCTCAGTGCGAGAGACAGCTGCAGTGTCAAGGGTCCCAGTTTCAGCAGTTAGGCATCGACTGTACATTTTAGTGCACCCTGTTGGCAACCAGTGAGCGGGACTTGTGTTACTCACCCCGGCCCCTTGAGGAGAAGATCGACGCTTGGGATTCTGCCTGGATATCTCTGTAGTGTTTCGTGGGAAGGTGGGCTGGCAAAGGAAAGCAACAGGTTTTCTCAAGTGCATCTCCTCAATAGGGGAGCAGACTTAGGCGCCACAGTGCCACCTAGTGAACAAAAAAAAATAAATTTTGAATGATTTTCTTTCACAATTCTCACCCACCTGTTAATACTTGATGGTTAATCTTGTGAATAGGGTGATGTGTGCAGGGATCTAATTCTACTCCTTTTGTGTATCTTGAGGGAGTATTTCGCCAGCACTCAACGCTATTCCGTTCTGCATCCAGGGCACATGATTACATTGCCCAGAGTAGACTCCCAAATACAGTATCCAAGATGCAGAGTGTGACCCCTTCATATTTTTTTTTAGTCAAACCCTGGGGAGCCTGCAATACACTGGAAAAAGTGGGAAAAAGGTATTTCTGAATTATGCAATGGTATGCGGCCCAAACCTAGGGTTAGAAAGGAAAGTAGCCTTACTGTCATACTACTTAGGAGCAGAGGGGGAAGAGGTGTTGGAACACCTCCCAGATTTAGGGGCGCAGGAAGCGAGAGGGTTGAATGAGTTAGAAATTAGCCTTAAGAAATTAGATTTACACTTACTTCCTAAGACCAGCACCATAATGGAAAGGTACCATTTCGGGAAGAGAGTGCAGAAGGATGGGGAATCAGTAGAAGATTTTGTGTCTGATCTAAGAAAACTGGCAGCGACGTGCAAGTTTGGGGGTGCATGCGAAGAGAGAATAAGGGACCAGTTTGTGTTAGGGTGTAGGACAGAACGCGTACGGGAGGAGTTGTGGCTGGAAGATGACCCACCCCTGAGCGAGGTCCTAATAGTTGCAAAACAGGTGGACACATGTTGCAGTGCATGAGTGAGATAAAGCAGGGCAGTGGTGGGAAAGGAAGCGAAGACAAAATCAAAATAAACGAGGTCCTGACCGAATGTGAAGGAATGTCAGAAGTCAAGGGCCAGAAGATAGTACAGAAAGAGCAGAAGGAGAACAAGACAGGGTGGTCGTTCAAAGGTACCTGCTATAGATGCGGAAAGCAAGGACACATGGCTTACGATAAGGAGTGCCCCGCTCTGAAATTCACGTGTAACAAGTGCGGGAGGAAAGGCCATTTTAGGCAATACTGCAGGAGCGGTCCGGGGTTTAGCAAGCAGAGCAAAAACAGGACAAATACAGTGTGTGATGAGATAGTGCTGCAAGTAGGTGAAGATCAGGTCAGCAACCCCAAAGACACCATAAAAGTAAAAGGCACTGAAGTAGAAGCATTGTTTGATTCGTGTTCAAGAATAACGATCATCAGCGCAAAGGAATTTTCACGGGTGTCCAGGGGGAAGATTAGATTGAACAAGATGGATGTAAGTAAGCATGGGCGGAAAATCCGTTCCGCTCGCGGATTTTGTGGATTTTTGGTAAATTCGCAATCCGCGAACGCTCGCAAACTTACCGAAAACCCGCAAATTCGCACGCGGCGGATTTTTTTTTCTTGGTGATACAATTTTGCGGCGGGCGGCGTTCACTTACCGTCATTCAGCGTTTGCCGAGTTGTTTTTCTCGATATTTTGCGAGTGCTGCGCCATTTTGGATCTTGCTGCGAGATCCCGCGGGAGTTTGGCGACCGCGATTACGTCATCGCGCTCGCCACCTTGCACAGCGAGAGTTTGTCAATGCGAGTACGCCAAGATCACGTATCGCGAGAGTTCGCAATCGCGAATCCGTACATGCGGCGGGCAGCAACAATTTCGCACTCGCGAAAATACAAAATTTGCAATTCTGCACAAGAAATCCACCAGCAAGCAGCATCAACATTCTGAAAATGATGATTTTTATCAGAATAACTCCTCAAGTTTTCATTTGCCTGCACTTTTTTTTGCAAGGAGTCCATTTTTGGGGGTGGGGGGGTGGGAGGAAGGAAGTGCCCCACAGTCTCCAACTTCCTGTTCCTGTCCAGCAGGCTCCTCCCAGTGCTTTGTCCATCTCCTGGTCACTTTTCATTTGGACCTGGAGCTGGAAGGATTACTTTTTGTGGATGCTGCTGGATATTTGGATTTGAGCCCTTTTTGACTTTCTTTGGATCACTTTTGGATTAGAAATTTCACAAGTAAGTTTGTTTGGGGCATTACAGTTGCTGCAACTACAATTTTGTAATTTTCGATTGTTGGGCTGTTAGTGGGGCCTTTTGACCAGGGGTACTCAGTGGTGCGTGGACTGAGTCTTTCTGTGGGGTCTCTTTAATAAAAACATCATGGAGGGCCTGGATGGCTTGGGATTGTGCTGATTTTTCTGTGATTTTCGATTATTGGGGTGTTCATGGGGACAGGCCATGTGGCTGGGGGCCATTTTGAGTGCTGCTACAGGCCCTGGCCATGTGCTGGGAGGGAGGGGGCCATTTTGAATGCAGGCAGTGTTCTTAGGTCTGCAACCATTTTGCCTAGCTTTCAACCTTTATGCCCAGGGGTACTGAGTGGTGCATAGGCCTAGTCTTTCTGTGGGGTGTCTTGAATTTAAACATCATGGAGGGCTTGGGATTGTGCTGATTTTTCAAGGATTTTCGTTTTTTTGGGCAGTTGTTGTGGCCTTTTCACCAGGGGTAGTGAGTGGTGCATGTGCCTAGTCTTTCTGTGGGGTGTCTTGAATTTAAACATCATGGAGGGCCTGGATGGCATGGGATTGTGCTGATTTTTCTGTGTTTTTCGATTTTTTGGGGTGTTCATGGGGACAGGCCATGTGGCTGGGGGGCATTTTGAGTGCTGCTACAGGCCCTGGCCATGTGCTGGTAGGGAGGGGGCCATTTTGAATGCAGGCAGTGTTCTTAGGTCTGCAACCATTTTGCCTAGCTTTCAACCTTTATGCCCAGGGGTACTGAGTGGTGCATAGGCCTAGTCTTTCTGTGGGGTGTCCTGAATTTAAACATCATGGAGGGCCTGGATGGCATGGGATTGTGCTGATTTTTCAGTGTTTTTCGATTTTTTGGGGTGTTCATGGAGACAGGCCATGTGGCTGGGGGCCATTTTGAGTGCTGCTACAGGCCCTGGCCATGTGCTGGGAGGGAGGGGGCCATTTTGAATGCAGGCAGTGTTCTCAGGTCTGCAACCATTTTGCCTAGATTTCAACCTTTATGCCCAGGGGTACTGAGTGGTGCATAGGCCTAGTCTTTCTGTGGGGTGTCTTGAATTTAAACATCATGGAGGGCTTGGGATTGTGCTAATTTTTCTGTGATTTTCGTTTTTTTGGGCTGTTGTTGTGGCCTTTTCACCAGGGGTAGTGAGTGGTGCATGTGCCTAGTCTTTCTGTGGGGTGTCTTGAATTTAAACATCATGGAGGGCCTGGATGGCATGGGATTGTGCTGATTTTTCTGTGTTTTTCGATTTTTTGGGGTGTTAATGGGGACAGGCCATGTGGCTGGGGGCCATTTTGAGTGCTGCTACAGGCCCTGGCCATGTGCTGGGAGGGAGGGGGCCATTTTGAATGCAGGCAGTGTTCTTAGGGTCTGCAACCATTTTGCCTAGCTTTCAACCATTATGCCCAGGGGTAATGAGTGGTGCATAGGCCTAGTCTTTCTGTGGGGTGTCTTGAATTTAAACATCACGGAGGGCTTGGGATTGTGCTGATTTTTCTGTGACTTTCGTTTTTTTGGGCTGTTGTTGTGGCCTTTTCACCAGGGATAGTGAGTGGTGCATGTGCCTAGTCTTTCTGTGGGGTGTCTTGAATTTAAACATCATGGAGGGCCTGGATGGCATGGGATTGTGTTGATTTTTCTATGTTTTTCGATTTTTTGGGGTGTTCATGGGGACAGGCCATGTGGGTGGGGGCCATTTTGAGTGCTGCTACAGGCCCTGGCCATGTGCTGGGAGGGAGGGGGCCATTTTGAATGCAGGCAGTGTTCTTAGGTCTGCAACCATTTTGCCTAGCTTTCAACCTTTTTGCCCAGGGGTACTGAGTGGTGCATAGGCCTAGTCTTTCTGTGGGGTGTCTTGAATTTAAACATCATGGAGGGCTTGGGATTGTGCTGATTTTTCTGTGATTTTCGTTTTTTTGGGCTGTTGTTGTGGCCTTTTCACCAGGGATAGTGAGTGGTGCATGTGCCTAGTCTTTCTGTGGAGTGTCTTGAATTTAAACATCATGGGGGGCCTGGATGGCATGGGATTGTGTTGATTTTTCTGTGTTTTTTTATTTTTTTGGGTGTTCATGGGGACAGGCCATGTGGGTGGGGGCCATTTTGAGTGCTGCTACAGGCAACAGACAACTCTGCAACTCGTGCAACTGCGGCCTGCTGTTCTGACCTGCTCTGAAGAAGATGGCCCCCAAAAAAGTTCCCCGTAGCTCCTCTAGCAAGAAAGTTGCCAGTAAGGAGCAGAAGAAGCAAGTTACCAAGGAGACTGGTGTGCCGCCCACCATGTTTTTTGGGAGTAAAAAAAAAGTACGCCTGCAGCAGCAGCGGGATCTGCTGGGGACCAAGCTGGGAGCAGCACCCCCGCTCCATTGGGCTCAGTGCCAACACCACCACCACGCCAACTTAAGTCCAAGCCCTTGAGTGCTGCAGAGGCACTTAGTCTAGTTGTTCAATCACCATCGACCAGTGGTGTTGGCTCATCTCAAGAAAGTAGCAGCAATGTCCCTGAATCAACACAGGTTGTTGTAGCTCATCTGACGAGTGTTGAACAACCACAGCCGCAACAACAACCACATGTGCAAGTACAAGCCCAAGTACATGTGGAAGGAGAGGCAGCGCAAGGAGATGCGCAAGCAGAGGTGCATGGAGGGTCACAAGTGCCCACAATAGTTGTTCCTCCCAAAGTAGGGGCACATCAGGAAATCGACAATCAAGGCGATGTATCATTTGAGGAAGCCACTCCTCCTGATGATCATTCATTGTCTTCCACACCCCTAGGAAGGAAGAGATCAAGGGTGAGGTCTACATCTTCTTCAAGCACACCTCCTTCTGATGATACGGATCTAAATTGGGAACCATCACTGCCGTCTGAGAGTGAGGCACACCATGATCTGACAAAGGTAGTTAAGCGTAAAAGGAAGGTCGTCGAAAGACTCATAGTTATGGAGTGTGATGAGGCCCAACAAGAAATGGCGGATACTCCTGCTGATGAAGACTCTCACGACGACGACACAGTCATCATAAAGGTCACTGCAGCCCCAGCGGGCATGCAGCAAAAAGACATTTTGACCCTAGCCCGAGAAGCTGCTGAGCGTGATGATGTTGTCGACGAGGAGGCAATGGAAGAAACACCACAATCATTGGAGTTAACTAGTACACCAACACCTACCGCTTCCATATTTCTTACTCGCCAGAAGGGACCTCCATCCACCTCGACCTCAATTAGTGGTGGTGAAAGTGCAAAACGTACTGAAGTTCGGCAATCCACATCCTCCACTTCATCTGGCATTAGCAGCAGGACCACCACCACCAGTATCGCCGCCTCCTCCGGCCCCCAAAGACATTTCAAGTCCGCAGTTTGGGACTTCTTTAGTGTTTGCCCGAAAAAGGAAAACCTCGCCATTTGTAGCATTTGTAAGTTGGCAGTTAGTCGTGGTAAGTTTGGTTCCAACTTTGGTACCGGAGGCCAGAGAGGTCATCTGCAAAGAAAGCACGCTGTCAAATGGTTTGCGCACCTACAGGTGATCAAGGAAGCCCGAATTGCACGTAATGAAAACGTTGATGTTTCATCTGATGATGACAAGGAGGAAGAAGACTTTTCAAACACTTCACTTACACCCAGTACCCCTGTCAGCAGCACACCCCATGTGAGCCACACTAAGAGTGTGGGAGAGAGTGAAACACCAATGCGAAAAAGTTCATCAGCGAGCGTAACTGGGTCGAAGAAATCATCATCATCATCCCGTACATGCTTGGTCCAGGGCAACATTAAAAAGATGTTGTTTACAGAAGCGCAATATGAACGCAACCACCCACTGACGCGTCTGTATAATACTAAGCTGGCTAAAATACTAGCTCTGGACCTTCTCCCTTTTTCTTTTGTATAAGGGGTTGGTTTTCTAGAATTAGTGGCAGCGCTCTGCCCTAAATGGAAGGTTCCTAGCCGGTTCTATTTTGCTAGAGTTCCAGCACTACATGAAGATGTGCTGGAGGTGATTGGGGCAGCTTTGCAGAAGAGTGCTGTTCACACTATACATCTGACAACAGACATGTGGACCAGTGGCGCAGGCGCTGATTACATGTGCATCACTGCACACTGGGTCTCTTTTTCAGGGGTTAAAGCAAAGCTAAACGCAGGTTTTGACCCGGACCAAGTTTTTAAAGCTGCTCGGAAACATGCAACACTAGCCATGTTTGGCTTGGAGAAACGTCACACAGCACAAAACATTTTGGATGAGTTTAACACAAAGGTCCTTCACTGGCTATCTCCAAAGAAACGCCAGGGTGGTTATGTTTCCACGGATAATGGCGCCAATGTAGTTAAGGCCATGGAGCTGGGTCACTATTTCAGAGTGCCGTGTTTGGCGCACTGTATAAACCTGGTTGTTAAAGAAATTCTTGAGTGATAAAGACAGTCCAGCGTACGAGGTAGTGTATACCTGCCGAAAAATGTGCAACCATTTCAGCCATTCTTTTAAGGCCCGGAAGCATCTGAGGAGCCTGCTACATGAACGTCGAATGCCAGTGAAAGCACTCATCCAGGAGGTGACAACACGTTGGAACTCAACCTTCTACATGCTTGAGCGTCTGTATGAGCAGTATACGGTACTCGATCACTATTTCTTAAAACAGGGTACAGCTCACAAGGACCTGAGGATGGATGCAGCGCAATGGGAAATAGTTAAAAGCCTGACAGACATGCTTCGTCCTTTTGAGGTCTTCACGCGTGCAGTCAGCAAGGTGGACTGTAATTTGGGAAAAGCTATCCCATTGTTGTACATGCTGGAGCACCAACTGAAGGCGGTGTCTTCTGTGTTTCAAAAAAATTAAAAAAACCAAGACCCTTTTGTTTTGGCAGAGAAATTATTAGAGCGCCTACAAGGTGATGAATGTCTTAAAATGATCCACTCAGAACAGCATTACATTTGTGCTACTATTCTGGATCCACGCTACAAAAAGGCGCTGGCAGGCCGAGCATTCTTTCCTTTTGCTGATGAAGATGTTACAAAGTAAAAACGTTGGCAAAGTCTTGTCAGCCAAGAGGTTTGAAAGAGAACGGCAGCTCATTGAAGGAAAAGGCAGTACATAAGCATCAGCAGGCCATCCCCAGTCAAAACAATCTTCTTCTGCACCTGTGGCTGTGGCATAAGTGACCTCTCAGCCGTTAAAGACACCGGCAACCAGATCATCTGCACCAGACACAACAGTAACATTGGAGGCTGAAGAGGATTGGCTAGCTCTGCTTGGGTTTGGTTCTCAAAAGGTCACAGCAACAGCTAAGCAAAGTGGAGGAACCTTGGAGGAGGACCTAGAGTCGATGGTGCAGGACTATCTGAATGACTCAACAGAGGTCTATGTTAATGCTGACCCATTGTCGTATTGGCATGGGAAAAAAGAATTGTGGCCACAGCTCTCCAACCTGGCTTTAAACTACTTGTTCTGCCCACTCGCAAGCGTGTCTTCTGAACGTGTTTTCAGTGCTGCTGGTGGCATTGTAACTCCCAAACGGAGCCGCCTCTCGCCCAAAAATGTTGAGAGGTTAACAATGATCAAGATGAATCGGCACCTCATACCACCAGATTACAAAGTACGAGAAAGCACGCCGGATGAAGACGAGGTGGACAGCAACGTAGATGAGGGAATTTCTTCTCTGTTAGGTGACACTGAGCTCACCCTGCCTGAATTCGCAGAGTATGATGACAAAACCTTATTCTTATTCCTGGACCCTGACACCGAGCCCTGAAAATGAGACTATGAATCAATAACTTTCTTTTTCGTCCTTATTCACTTTTATTCCTGTGTGTCTGTCTTTCTTTGTTGTGCACAGTTAATATATTTCAAACTTTAATCACCTAATCACAAAAACAAGCCCATCAGCAGAACTGTCTTCACTTGTTTGCTTATTGATTTAAAGGTGCCGCAGTCTGCATTCCTCAGGTTCACAAGTTCAGAAGAACATGCTCCTCTATCCTCCTCCTCCTCCTCCAGACTCCTATTTCCATCAAAGCAGAGGGCTGGATTACGCCCAATGAAGAAAGACTCAGCACTTGTGGGGGTGTTCTACTTCTTTGCGGGTTATGGCCTAGCTGCACAGCTTGTTTGGACCGAAGGCCGAGAAATATTGTAAGTATGAGATTTTCCTTTTTGGCTGTTTGGGGGTGTTGTGCTTTTTGGCGGGTGGGTTGGCGGGTCTTGGGGAATTCCTGGGAAGGTCTAATACCGGATAGAAGTGGTTGGGACAAAATCCACGCAGATTTTTTTTTTGCTATTTCTGACATTTTGCTCAATGTAGCGTTTTCGGGGGCCTGTTTGGGGGGCTTCCTGGTGTTTGTGGGTGGGTTTCGGGGTCTGGGAGCACTGCTGGCTATGGATACTTTAGTTTGCAAGAGGTTTGAAGCAAATCCGAGGTGGCAGAGGGGAGTTAGGGCCTAGCTGCAGAGCGCGCGCGGAGTGATTTGGGAAATTGGCAAGAAAATGACTAAGTCCCCATTTTTGTACTTTTGCTTTTTGGCTGTTTGGGGGTCTTCTACTAGTTTTCTCCTGGGTTGACGGCTCTGGGGCCATTGTTGGGAATCTCTAATACCGGATAAAAGTGGTTTGGAGCAAATCGGAGGCGGAAATGTTTTTGTGTTTTTGCTGACTTGCTTGCCCTTGAGGTGCTCTTTGGGGGGTTCCGGGTCTTTGTGGGTGAGTTTTGGGGTCTGGGAGCACTGCTGGGACAATCTAATCTTGATTGCATTTGCTTTTCAGGAAATCCGTGGTGGAAAACAGGAGTTATGGCCTAGCTGCACAGCGCGTTTGGACCGAAGGCCGAGAAATATTGTAAGTATGAGATTTTCCTTTTTGGCTGTTTGGGGGTGTTGTGCTTTTTGGCGGGTGGGTTGGCGGGTCTTGGGGCATTCCTGGGAAGGTCTAATACCAGATAGAAGTCATTGGGACAAAATCCACGCTGATTTTTTTTTGCTATTTCTGACATTTTGCTCAATGTAGAGTTTTCGGGGGCCTGTTTGGGGGGCTTCCTGGTGTTTGTGGGTGGGTTTCGGGGTCTGGAAGCACTGCTGGCTATGGATACTTTAGTTTGCAAGAGGTTTGAAGCAAATCCATGGTGGCAGAGGGGAGTTAGGGCCTAGCTGCAGAGCGCGCGCGGAGTGATTTGGGAAATCTGCAAGAAAATGACTAAGTCCCCATTTTTGTACTTTTGCTTTTTGGCTGTTTGGGGGTCTTCTACTAGTTTTCTCCTGGGTTGACGGCTCTGGGGCCATTGCTGGGAAGCTCTAATACCGGATAAAAGTGGTTTGGACCAAATCGGAGGCGGAATTTTTTTGTGTTTTTGCTGACTTGCTTGCCTTTGAGGTGCTCTTTGGGGGAGTTCCGGGTGTTTGTGGGTGAGTTTTGGGGTCTGGGAGCACTGCTGGGACAGTCTAATCTTGATTGCATTTGCTTTTCAGGAAATCCGTGGTGGAAAACGGGAGTTATGGCCTAGCTGCACAGCGCGTTTGGACCGAAGGCCGAGAAATATTGTAAGTATCAGATTTTCCTTTTTGCCTGTTTGGGGGTGTTGTGCTTTTTGGCGGGTGGGTTGGCCGGTCTTGTGGCATTCCTTGGAAGGTCTAATACCGGATAGAAGTGGTTGGGACAAAATCCATAAGGAAAAGCCTTTTGGCACTTTTTGTAACTTAGGGTTTGTTAGGGTTAGCCCTAGCAGCAGGATTGCATGTGTTTCGGGGTGTTCTAGATTTTTGCAACTGAGCTCTGGGGTCTTAGAGCACTCGTGACAATGTGTAATTTTGGTTGCAAGTCATTTGAAGAAAATCCATGGTGGGAAAGGGGGGATTTGGCATAGTTAAAGAAAGCCTTTGCCACCATTCTTAACTTAGGGCTCGTTAGGGTTAGCAGTATTTCTATTGCATGTGTTTGGGTGGGGGGGTTTTCGAGTCTTGGAGCGATGCTGCTATGGATACTTTTGCTTGCTTGCAAGTGGTTTGAATACAATCCACGGTGGGTAAGGGGGTATTTGGGCCTACTTTTACTTTCAAAGTACGTTTTGTCACCAGTTTTCTGCTAGGCCTCGTTTTTTGAGATCTGATTGGGGGTCTTCTACATTTTTGTGACTGGCTTTAGTAAGGGTCTGGGTGGGAGCACTGCTGGGAAGGTCTAATTTTGTTCTAAAACACAGTGTACAGTACACCTAGCTTGAGGGGAAAGATCCGCTAAATTAATTTGCCCATACTTATTTATCCTTCAAAAGGTGACTCAGACAGAGTACGCACTTTCAAAAATATTGTACTGTTTATTAGGAAAATCAAAGTGTCACTTTTTGCACTACACAGCGTACATACCTTATATTTATTTATCAGTGGTGTTGTAATATTATATCATTTCCTGTTTTTCGTTCAATAATTACAGGCCGTGTTTCAGTCTGTGCAATGGGTAAAAAAGGATGGAGTCAGGCTTCACATTAGCGAGCCGCAATTCAGCATCCGCCAGGCAGGCAGTGGACAGGGTGTCTTCTGGTCACCAACATTGATGGACGAAGCATCAGCTGGAATGGAGGAGTGCCGCTAAAAAGACAAATTGTTTGCTGCATGCAACTTACTTACCAAATTCAACAGGACAACTACAACAACATACAGATACAGTATCCATTGTTTTCTTCTATGAGTGTGACTGCATTTCTTGGATCTCTCTCTACTTCTAAATTGATCCCTACAGCCATTCCATAGGTTTTACTTCAGCTGTTTTTTAAACCTAATTTAATGTAGCCCTGTACTGTCGCATTCTGTCATTCACGGTTGTCGAAAGTACTACTTACTTTTCAGTAGCAATGCATTCAGTAGTGCATGCACTTCCTTTATTTCACGTAAAAGATTTATGGTTAGCTTTGTACCCAAAAATTTCTTTATGTTCAATTATTGTTTGTCCATGCTGTGCTTTTTTTTTTCTCTCAACAAAACCTACCCAAAAAGAAACCCCCATTCCCATCCATTTTACAAACCCTAACCCTCTTCCCCCGGGCTGTGTGGTTTTGCTTGATGTGTGACTAAATGACATCAATAATTCCACACACTTGCTGGGGAGGATAAGATCATAGCAACAGGCTGGTGAAGGAATCCGAGGATATATTCTAGACTTACTCAGCTTCAGTACTATTTCTTGTAGTAGTAGCCAATGTCAAAAATCCAACACAAGTACAAGTTATACTATCAATACTTTACCATTTGTTAGGCTACATTGTGGCACTGTTCTAGTGTACTGTCACCTGCTATATTCTCTATCGTACCTTTGTAATGCTACAGTAAGGACACACCAGGTTTAATTTTCTTTTTTTCCATAGGCATGCAACTGCCACTGTGTCACACCACTAGTACCACCGCAATGAGGAGGAAATTTCATCCGCCCTGGATTGCCAACCTTAATCGCCATTTCCCGTGGAGCCAGCCCTGGGCCTAGCCCTACTTTCAAACACAAATTACAGGTAAGATAAGCGTTTGGTTGGAGGTAGTATAATGGAGTATTAGGAGAGACGAGAGATTGACAGTAGTACTACTAAAGTCCTAGGACTATTCAGGAAAACAAACTTACTGTTAAACCCCCACCCACCAGACTCAAAAGCAGTAAAAAACAGGTATGGTCAGATAAAGTTTCAAAAAGTATATTGTTATAGCCCTAACAAAATAATCTCCTGCAAGACCCTCCCTAACCCCAACGATTGTCCTTCAAAAGTCCCAAAAAAACCCAACTGCCAATTCCCACCCCCCCAAAAGTCTCTAAAAAAGGGGCAAGGGACACTACGGCAGGGTGCTGTTGACTTTAGCGGCCAGGGCATCATGCTCCTTGCGGAGGGTGGCATGGTCGAAGCGTAGGCCCTCCACCAAGTTCCTATAGCTTAGGACCTCCTGCTCCAGGTAGGACACTCTGAGGCATAAGCGGCGCTGGCGTGCCTTGCAAATCCTGTGGGGGGCAGCTGCTGTCTTTGCTGCTCGGCGGTGGCGTTTGGCTTTGGTAGCCTGGCTCCGTACCGCTGGAGCACTGCGCTGGCTGGCAGCCCGCACGGAGGAGGATGCAGCTGTCCCAGTGGACGGTGTTGTTGTACCAGACTGCGTCTCCTCCTCCTCCAGGGCCACCAGCCGCCGATATACAGCGACAGTGGCATCCAGCCTCCGTTGCCGGGCCATTCGAGCCAGCTCCCTCCTCCTTGATGGTCTCTTTGATTTGGAAGGAGCAACTATATGAAGAAAGAAAGACATAGTCTGTAACCAATGCTCCTTAAGATTAACACAAAATGATTGAGCAGAAAGTTGTGTCACAGTACAAGTAGCAAATTGAAAGCACAGTACATAACTATTGAGGACAGTATCTATGTAACCTCCGACTTCTTCATCCTTGCTCTAACATTAGTGGGAGTTTAAGGAACAAATTCTACGAGCACTGTGGACTTCCATTACAGTCGACTATAACAGTACACCAGTCTTATTCTTCTTCTCTCTTGTTTAGGAAAATTGGTACGTTATCTTATGCAAGCCGGCATAATGCCAGCGCAGTGAACTTGCACCCGAGAAAAACAGACGCACACCATGATGAGTGAGACAGACTTGCTTTACTGTACCGGTCCAGTACATGCAGGTGGTGAAGCTCTAACTTTTCTATTACGGGTGGCACTGAGAATACTCTGTTAAAAGGGCTACTGCTTAATTAATTTAGCTTTCACCCTATAGTGCAAATGAGTATTAGAAAAGGAAAATGAAGAAGCTAAATAATCTGATTATCTATCACTTCACATGGGATGTATTTGATGACATATCGGATGACTTTAGGTGCTTTGCTTATTATTGAGTGAACAGTGATACACCCACACATGAATGACGTACTACTACTAAACTAAAATTATTAAGAGAGGTAGGGAGTGTCCACCGTAATAACCGGATATATGCTGTGCTTGCAGTTGCAATACAAACTACTGCTACTATTCATGGTAGTATTTGGACAAAATTACAACTTCTTTTCCTTGCCTTTCCTACACTGGAACGGACGTGCGGGTGCGGTGTTACATGCTCTTCAAAGTAACACTTAGTTCATCCAGTGACCGTCTACTCTCTCTAGATACACATATGCTATCTAAGAGTCAGATAGTACCATGATCCAGGCATCCATCCATTCAAAGTATATGCACACATACAGTTTCTGTTTCACCCACCCAGGCTGTTCTCCTTCCACCCATCCTTGCTTCATCATTCACCCAGCCATTGCACCATACCATATTCTTTCCTTCCCAGCCACCTCGGGGACCAAGCAAACACATATCATTCTTCTTTGACAGTCATCATTACATTTCTCCTCCTTCCACACTTACTTACACCCTTCTTTCGCTTTTTGTTCATCCCATCCATCAAGTTCATCTCAGATCTGATTGGGATTCTTCTCGCCAAAAACTTCACAGCTAAGTCGAAGTACATTTAGAGGAGGCTACTACCTGGTTGATTTATAATACACCCGTGCAGAAAGCACACTCTGCAGTCTTCAATCTCAATAAGTAAGGAAAATATAGCTTACCTCTGCCCGCCACCACCGTGTTATCCCTCACAGGATTGTCCGGCACTTCCACCGCCTCCTACCCAGAGTTGTTCCCCTCATCCAATGCCACCACCTCCGCGCTAGCCCCGCCTCCAGATGTTCCACCTACAAAGTACATTTAATAATGTTAGAATACACCACTCACTACTATATAATATTTGGTCTAGGAGGAAGAAAGAAATGTGAAAAAAAACAAAATACAATGTAATAATTTGTGACTGTCTACTCTAAAGTAAAAATGTCCCTTTTTCCAGGGAAGTGAAGTAGTGTGGCTCACTGGTTAGAGGCGGCAGACCCGAGAGCAGAGGACAGCCCGGGACCAGGGTTCGATTCCCGACGCGGCAGGTTTCTGGACCAGGGTCAGCGGACTCGATAATTCTCTCGCCTCGGTGCCCACTCTGATCAGCGATCACACTCGGCAACTCTGGGCATTAGCTTGCCTCATCTTCACTAACGGCCCCACCAGACCGCCGGGGATGCCTGGTCTCACCCTGGAGATACCCACTAAGGGACCATCTCTCAGGGAAGCCAGGAAGGGTTTCGCAGCGGTCGAAGCGCGGAGATACTCCTCCGGGAGTCAATCCTAGCGCTATATAAACCTGCAATTAATTAATTAAAAATTAAATAAGGCTGTTGTCTTGCTGCACTTTTTGGCACAACTGATGAATGCTTGCTTTTTATTTTTAACACGCACCACTTTTTCTCCTAACAGACAGAAGCTTGACTTCTAAGAACACGAGCAGGATCAAGTTCAAACCAGGTGAGAGCTCGGCTCGACCACAAGAAATGTGTCCAATTAATCGTCAGCACTAAGCACTTTTCCATTTTCAGTTAAACGTTTACTTTTATGACAAACCTGATTTTAATAAATGTGTTTACTTTTAATAAAGCTTTTAAACTTAAATAGACTCTGTGGTTTTTGGTCCTCCAGACTAGAGTGGATGAGCTAAAGGTTTTAGAATTTTTGCAAGCATGAGTCCGTGCCTCTGACATCATTGGGGATCAATCATCGGTGACTTTGGGAGCTAAATGACTCTGCCACCCTATCTAGTCAGTAAGGAGATTGGGGGTTCAACTACAAAGTCTGTTATCACTGAGGTATGTGGAAAGTCTAACAGCACCTATTATAATTGATAAGCTATGCAATGCATTATTTAGTGTCCATAGTTCTGTTTGTGCAGATTTGTCCCTGCAACAGTAGTAGAATGGATTGTCCTACTATCCAAACCAAAAGTAAAGTAGTATCTTATTCTTTCTTGGTGGTCATTCACCTTTTAATTGTTGGCAATTGTCAAAGCATAAACATTTAGGAGACTTGAAAAGACATTATGGACAATCCCAGAGGACTGCACTTAGTGCATAGAGCTATTGCTGACTAGAATGGGAGTCCAATGGAATTGCCAAATGTGCAATCTTAGTTAGCTACACAGACAGACTAATAAGAATAATCTATGGAAATACGTCATGCAAACAAGATGGCCGCGCCCTTGAACGACCACGAGGGTAACTTTGCGCCTTGCGCTACAAGCGGCTCGCGAAAACGCACAAAACCTTGCGAACTGACACGCCGCAAAAAAACAAATCGCATATTCGGACGAATTCGCGGCTTCCGAATCCGATCTCGCGCGTGTTCGCGCCCCGCGAATCTCGCGAAATTGCAGAAAAAAAGAGTTTTGCAAAACTGAACGCACATCGCAGGTGCAAGAGTTCAAACTCATCATTAGTAACCATTCCCTGGAGTGCTTCCTGACTGGGGCCCCTCCAGAGTTCAGTTGCTAGTTACAACAATTGTATGACCCTGCTCTGACCCTCACAGCAGGCTCATAGAATAGCTACAAGTAGGCCACAAAGGTCCTGGAAAAAAAAATTGCACTGCAACAGAAAGCAAATTACTGATAAGGAAGCAGGTGCCAGACCTGGAATTTTAAAACAGTGACACATTAATAAACTAACCCCAAATTAATTCATGTCAGTTGAAGCAGGGCAGGTGTGCCTGCTTTTCTCCCCCATAATCTACAGTGATGATGAACCAGAGGGTGGCATTGATGTAACAGAGGGTGGCATGGGTGAAACAGAGGGTGGCAGTGGTGAAACAGAGGGTGCTGGGAACCTGTGATGAACCAGACGTAGAAACAACATAGTCGCGACCGTTGCGAGTCGACAAGTAAGTTCGCAATTGCGAACTGGTACCAAATCCTCACGAACTGGCAGAAACCCTTGCGAACACAAAAAATAAAACAAATTCGCAAATTTGTGAGAATTCCCGGATTTTGCGGATTGCGAGTTCGCAAATTCGCAAAATTCGCGAACGCCAGATTCGCAAAATTCGACCATGCTTAGATGTAAGGCCTGGGGGCTATGCAGGTCGTCCTATTTCCATGAAGGGTTACCTCTGGGACACAGTAGAGTACAAGGATAGAGCAACTGTGTCAAAATCTTTGTATCTACAGTGGGTGACAACATCCTGGGCTGGCAGGCACAGAAAGAATTAGGGGTCTATCTAAATCCCAACAAAGATCCTCAAATCCTAATACAAGAAGTGCAAAAAACGAGGGAGGATATTGTCACAGAGTTCAAGGAAGTTTTCAGAGAAGAACTAGGATGCTTAAAGAATTACTGCCACAAGATCAAACTAAAGGAAAAAGCGACACCTGTTATAGCAAAGTAAGGAAACTACTGATAGCAATACAGGAAGCAGTGAAGATTTAACTTGAGAAACTGTGCAAAGCTGGAGTCATCGAACATGTGGAGGCCACGGAATGGTTGGCGTCAATTGTAGCAGCTCAGAAAAAGGATGGGTCGGTTCGTTTGTGCATTGACCTCAGGTCCTTGAACAAAGAGGTCGTGGTCGAAAGATTCCCTCTGCCCAACATCACTCAGATGAGCTCACGGCGTTCGTGACGCCCATGGGTGCGTTCAAGTTTAACCACTTGGATGCTAATGACAAGGGTAACTTGTCATGCACTGCCCATTAATTTCAATGGAAATCTCATTAAAAGAGCTGAATTCTCTTAGCGTCCAAGTGGTTAAGAGGATGCCCTTCGGCTTGGTATCGGCCGCAGCAGTGTTCCAACGACTCATGTGCAACATTTTGAGAGAGATCCCAGGGGTAATGTGCTACCAGGATGATGTACTGGTATTCCCAAAAAACAATGAGGAACACAACAAGAGGTTGAGACAAGTGCTGGCCAGGTTTAGGTCACAAGGTCTGACGGTGAGAAGAGAGAAGTGCAGGTTTGCCTGCCAGGAACTTGATTTTTTGGGGGCACGAAGTGACAGCAGAAGGAATCCGTCCAAAGAAAGAACTTGAAAACGCCATAACGAATTTGATGCCACCAAAGAGCAAAGACGAAATTAAGTCATTCATGGGAATGCTGGAATTCTACAGCAAATTCGTGCAGAACTTCGCTGGAAGCACATTTGCAATATGTCAATTGCTAAAAAAGGATACAACATTCAGCTGGAGTGAGGGTGCCAAAAAGAGTTTGAGGATGTGAAGAGAGCACTCGCAGAGGCTCCCAACCTCAAGTCATTCATACACAATCGGGTGACCATAGTCACCACCAACGCTAGTGCTAAGGGGCTAGGAGCGGTCCTCACTCAGGTAGGAGCAAGCGGGGAAGAAACAATAGCATTCTCGTCGAGATCACTACAGAAGTCAGAGAGCAACTATTCCGGGATCGAAAAAGAAGCCTTGGCGGTGTTCTGGGCAGTAAGCACATTCTGGGACTTCATATGGGGAACAAGATTCATTCTTCGGACGGACCACAAACCATTGGTAGAGGTGTTCGGAAAGAAGGGCCTGTATGTGATCTCTAGCAGGATCAGGCGATGGGTTGTAGGTCTCCAAGAGTACACGTTCAAGGTCAAATATGTCCCTGGAACCAGGAATCTTGCTGCAGACTGCCTGTCGCGCCTAGTGACGGAGAGAGATGGAGACAAGACAGAAGGAATAGAGGAGGAAGAGAAGGAGGATTACCAGACTGAAAACGTATGCGCGATAATCCAGAGAGCCATAGGTGAAGAACCATGGAAAGAAGCGCTCAGGACAGATGAGATCATTCTCAAGGTGTGCGGGAGAGTACAGAGCAAGTGGAGACATGAAGATAAAGGGGACGAAGCCCTACGGCCGTTCTGGATTGTCAAAGACGAATTATCAGTGGTCGACGATTGTTTGTTCAGAGGAACAAGGTTGGTCCCAACCCACAGCGGTGAGAGAAGATCTTGTGGATATAGCTCATGACGGTCACCTGGGCATCACCAAGACCAAACAAAGGCTGAGAGAAGACTACTGGTGGCCACGCATGGACCATGCAATCGAGAGAAAAGTTAGAGACTGTATCCCATGCAGTGTAGCGACAAAGTGTTGAGACAACAGATGCCGCCCATGGTGTGCAGGCCACCCCCGTCAGGGCCGTGGGAGGAGGTGGCGTTAGACATTGTAGGCCCACTGACGGGAGAGGTGCGCACACCCTACATCTTGGTGCTTATGGACCTATACTCGAGGTGGCCGGAGTTGAAGATTGTAAGTGAAATCACAACGAAGACGGTCATTGAGTTCCTTCAAGAACTGTTGATCAGAGAGGAGCTACCAAGAAGTCTACTCACAGACAATGGGGTTCAACTGTGCTCAATCGAAATGAAAGACTTCCTTGAAGAGCGGGGAATCAAACACATACGTTACGCCCTGTACCACCCTAAGACCAATGGAATGGTCCAGAGGTTCAACAAGACTCTCAAGGAGAGCATCCAGTTGGCAAAAACCAGCGGCCTGAATTGGAAGGAAGAAGTGTGGAGACGGTTGGAAGCTTATAGCCTCATGCCACACCAGACGACGGGCGTCACCCCTTTTGAGTTGCTCAGAACGAGGGTACCTAACACAAAACTATCTCCAGGTTGGATGGGGTGGCACAAGGGATGGTCAGACCACTCTAAGGAATCGAGGGGGCTAGTGAGACAGACCATAGCCATGGCAGAGAGGAAAGAAAGGTTTGATAGACTGCACTCCACACAAGAGGCTGGGTTCAAAGTAGGGGATGATATTAAAATCAGAACACCCACTGGCAAGGCGAGTTGGTCAGAATACAGCAGGCCCACAAAGATAGTAAAATTGATCAGAAATGCTGTAAAAACCCAGGAAGGAAAGATCTGGAACCTGGGAAGAGTGGTGAAGTATCGTCCTCCTGAGCAGGATAGCAGTGTGGAGGGAGGGAGTGAAAACAAGTCATGGGTGGCCAAGGAACCCCCTCCCAGGGTACACGGGACGATCCCTCACCCGATTGGCAGAACAAGCCGGAGAGTGACTAGGCCACTAAGACATTTGGAGCAATATGTGATGATGTAACTTTTTGCTGCATACCCTGTTCTTTTGATGTTCTTTTGTTCGTAGGGAAGGGGGATGTGTGGTATCTTCCACACACTCGTCCCCCCCACATTATGAACTGCGAGGATGGTACTGCTCGCGGTGACATCATTTAGAATGTCACAGCGACCAGGATTCTAAGGCGAACGCCGCGGCAGCAAATGCGGCTGTCACCTGTTGTGACAGCGAGCTGTGGCTGAGGTCGTTGTGTCTGAAGTTACGGACCTTAAATAAAGACACTTGTTTACTCCCTACTCTGGTCTCTTCATCTCTGGGGTAAACGCTACAGGATGTCCTGCCACCTGCCCAGAGGAGCCTTGCCGGGGGAGAGCAGCCCAGTAAGTGGAGACCGGCAGGGGGCTCCGGGCATGTGTTGGTGCCTTTGAGGCACAGTGGGGGCATGTAGGATGGCCCCGGATGGCACTGGGCCGCCCGATGTTTTTCTAAGGATTTCCCGGGCCTGTGTTATTACTCGAGTGGTACCGTCTTGCAGCGGGCCGCTCCTACGTTTGGAGCCAGGTTTCTTAAGGAGCTGAGATGGCTCCCCCGCCCCCCATGAGTTTTCTGAGCCAGATGGCTCCACCATGTTTGGGGACCCGTTCTTCTCCCCCTGTTGCTGGGCATACTTAGTTAAGGAGACGTGTGCTCCAGGGGGGACATGAGGGCCCTAGTTCTAGCCTCTGCTTAGGCTCATTACTGCTGCATTTACGCCTGCATTAGGACGCTCTTGCGTTTTTAAATTTCCCGTTTTGTCGATTATTTTAAATTTCATTTCCCTACAGTTTTCCCCTGGTTTTATCCCCGGATCGCATTGCCACACGATAATTGTACCCTCACCGCTATTTTTGGCGGGCCGGTCCCTTGCTTTTCAGAATTAGGTGGGCGCCATCTTGGGTGGGTGTTGGGGAAGCTCTGCACTGATCCGCGCACTAGCAGTCAGGTGGACTGGCTAGAGGCTGCTCCGGGCTCAATATTTAAGGAAGGCAGGAGGTAGGATCTCTCTGCTTAGGCTCATTACTGCTGCATTTACGCCTGCATTAGGACGCTCTTGCGTTTTTAAATTTCCCGTTTTGTCGATTATTTTAAAATTCAATTGCCTACAGTTTTCCCCTGGTTTTATCCCCGGATCGCATTGCCACACAATAATTGCACCCTCACCGCTATTTTTGGCGGGCCGGTCCCTTGCTTTTCAGAATTAGGTGGGCGCCATCTTGGGTGGGTGTTGGGGAAGCGCTGCACTGATCCGCGCTCTAGCAGGCAGGTGGACTCGCTAGAGCCCTACTTAAACCGGCTATTATGGCGCGCAGCGTGTGCGCGCTGCGTGTGCGCCGCAGTGACGCCTGAGTCCAGCCCGTCTGCGCCCGTCCGCGCTGAGGACGGGCTGGAAAGCTGTACGTATGGCTTAGATACCCCTGACCCCCTGTATCTTACATATGCCATTCAGACCCTGCTTGAGCTTAAACCTCCTAGGCTCACATGTTTTCATTCATGTTCGCCTGACGATTTTCTACGCCCTCTATCGTGTGGATGCCGGATGTCAGATACGGTAAGCTCCACCTTCCCTCCATCCAGTTATATGCCTAAGCAACCCACTTCCCCCAGAGTTAGGACTTTGAAGGAAGATTGCATTCTCCTAAATGCCCGCTCGCTTATTAAAAATAACATCATGTTTAGGGAATTCGTATCAGACAGGAAGCCTTCCCTGGTTTTTGTTACGGAAACTTGGGCAAAGGAGGGGGGCATGTAGGATGGCCCCGGATGGCACTGGGCCGCCCGATGTTTTTCTAAGGATTTCCCGGGCCTGTGTTATTACTCGAGTGGCCCCGTCCTGCAGCAGGCCGCTCCTACGTTTGGAGCCAGGTTTTTTAAGGAGCTGAGATGGCTCCCCCGCCCCCCATGAGTTTTCTGAGCCAGATGGCTCCACCATGTTTGGGGACCCGTTCTTCTCCCCCTGTTGCTGGGCATACTTAGTTAAGGAGCCGTGTGCTCCAGGGGGGACATGAGGGCCCTAGTTCTAGCCTCTGCTTAGGCTCATTACTGCTGCATTTACGCCTGCATTAGGACGCTCTTGCGTTTTTAAATTTCCTGTTTTGTCGATTATTTTAAATTTCATTTGCCTACAGTTTTCTCCTGGTTTTATCCCCGTATCGCATTGCCACACAATAATTGTACCCTCACCGCTATTTTTGGCGGGCCGGTCCCTTGCTTTTCAGAATTAGGTGGGCGCCATCTTGGGTGGGTGTTGGGGAAGCGCTGCACTGATCCGCGCTCTAGCAGTCAGGTGGACTGGCTAGAGGCTGCTCCGGGCTCACTATTTAAGGAAGGCAGGAGGTAGGATCTCTCTGCTTAGGCTCATTACTGCTGCATTTAAGCCTGCATTAGGACGCTCTTGCGTTTTTAAATTTCCCGTTTTGTCGATTATTTTAAAATTCATTTGCCTACAGTTTTCCCCTGGTTTTATCCCCGGATCGCATTGCCACACGATAATTGTACCCTCACCGCTATTTTTGGCGGGCCGGTCCCTTGCTTTTCAGAATTAGGTGGGCGCCATCTTGGGTGGGTGTTGGGGAAGCGCTGCACTAATCCGCACACTAGCAGTCAGGTGGACTGGCTAGAGGCTGCTCCGGGCTCACTATTTAAGGAAGGCAGGAGGTAGGATCTCTCTGCTTAGGCTCATTACTGCTGCATTTACGCCTGCATTAGGACGCTCCTGCGTTTTTAAATTTCCAGTTTTGTCGATTATTTTAAAATTCATTTCCCTACAGTTTTCCCCTGGTTTTATCCCCGGATCGCATTGCCACACGATAATTGTACCCTCTTCGCTATTTTTGGCGGGCCGGTCCCTTGCTTTTCAGAATTAGGTGGGCGCCATCTTGGGTGGGTGTTGGGGAAGCGCTGCACTGATCCGCGCACTAGCAGTCAGGTGGACTGGCTGGAGGCTGCTCCGGGCTCACTATTTAAGGAAGGCAGGAGGTAGGATCTCTCTGCTTAGGCTCATTACTGCTGCATTTACGCCTGCAATAGGACGGTCTTGCAGGTGGACTTGCTAGAGCCCTACTTAAACCGTCTATTATGGCGCGCAGCGTGTGCGCGCTGCGTGTGCGCCGCAGTGACGCCGGAGTCCAGCCCGTCTGCGCCCGTCCGCGCTGAGGATGGGCTGGGCAGCTGTACGTATGGCTTAGATACCCCTGACCCCCTGTATCTTACATATCCCATTCAGACCCTGCTTGAGCTTAAACCTCCTAGGCTCACATGTTTTCATTCATGTTCGCCTGACGATTTTCGTGTGGATGCCGGATGTCAGATACGGTAAGCTCCACCTTCCCTCCATCCAGTTATATGCCTAAGCAACCCACTTCCCCCAGAGTTAGGACTTTGAAGGAAGATTGCATTCTCCTAAATGCCCGCTCGCTTATTAAAAATAACATCATGTTTAGGGAATTCGTATCAGACAGGAAGCCTTCCCTGGTTTTTGTTACAGAAACTTGGACAAAGGACTCTTCCGGTCCAGATCTTATTGAAGCCGTCCCAGAAGGATATTGCTTGGCTCGTCAAGATAGACTGGACCGGGTGGGAGGAGGGCTAGCAATTTTTTACAGGGATCACTTTCACTGCCACACTGCCTCTATCCCTGACCCCACGGACAGCTTTCAAGCCCTATTCTTTTCCATAAAAAGTGACCATAGAGCCCTCTTCAATGGAATCTTGGCATATCGCCCTCCTGGTCCACGTACTGATTTTGGGCAACGGCTGCTCCACGTCCTAGAACCCTACTTTGGTCGGAAAGATTTCACGGTTCTGGGAGACTTTAATTTCCATTTAGAGAGGCACGACATCAAGGATAACATCTCCTTGCTTGATGCCATGTCAGCCTGTGGATTTGCCCAATTGGTTAAAGGGGCTACTCATCGAGCAGGCCACACGCTCAACGGAATCTTTTCTAATGACGAGAGGCTGACGATTAGGGACTCTATCTCTCTGTCATGTTCCTATCACCTGGCCGTTCCATTTGAGCTATCTTGCCCGCTTATCCACACGTCCAAAAATATTCCGAGCAAAAAGGAACGTCGCAGGAACTTTAAGAACATTTCAAATAGCTCCTTTACCCCGTGGGCATTCAATCTGTCCTCACCTCAAGGGGAAAGTGTCTCTACAGCAGTCCTACAGTTTGAAAGGACCGTGACTGAGGCACTGGATGAATTAGCCCAGATCCAACTATGCCACCGAGCCAGAAAAAGGCCCTCAGCCCCTTGGTTCTCGGAACATCTTAGACTCCTCAGACAAGAAGTAAGGAGGCGGGAGCGACTATGGAACTCTGGATGGGATCTAAAGGATAAGGAAGCTCATAAGACTCTGCTGAGGAAATATAAGGCTGAAATCATAAAGGCCAAACAAGAGCATTTTATGGCCTTGACAATCTCACTGTCCTCTCCTAAAGAGCTCTTTAGGGTAGTGGACTCCCTAATAACCCTCCAAACCCCAGATCCCGTAGTAGCATCCCAAGAGCTTTGCAATAATATTGCCTCTTTTTTCCAGGCAAAAATATTAGACATCTACTCTGCCTTGGAGCTGCAAAGATCTCTCATCAGTGGGCCTCCTGCCCTGGGGGCTATGGACCATGCCCCTGCAGAAAAACTCCCTTTGGGAATTCTAGATTCTTTTCCCCCTCTTTCTCTAGAGGATCTGGATAGCCTCCTCAATAAAACCAAATCTGGCTCCCCTCTGGATGTATGCCCTCTCAGGATTCTTAAACAGTGCAGGGATACTCTCCTGCCCCCTCTGGTTGATATTATGAATAGAGCCATGAGGGATGGCCTCTTCCCCACCCAATGGAAAAACGCGGTGGTAAAACCTTTACTTAAAAAGACCTCCCTGGATCCTGCGATTCTAAAAAATTTCCGGCCCATATCACTGCTTCCAGCTCCAGCAAAGATGCTAGAAGCACATCTTAACAAGCATCTTGCCGCTTTTGAAGAGAGCTCGGCCTGTCTTGACTCTTCCCAACATGGCTTCAGGAGGGAAAACAGTACCGAGTCGGCCCTCACCATAGTGTTGGACAATATCCGCACGCGTGTCGATGGGGGCCAGACCACCCTTCTGATCCTTCTGGATCTGACGGCGGCCTTCGATACCCTTTCTCCCTCAGTGTTAACAGCTCGGCTGAGGGAGGTTGGGGTTCAGGGGGCAGCTCTAGATCTACTCACTTCTTTCCTCAATCATCGAGTGCAAAGAGTGAAGTTGGGGGAGTACCTGTCTCCATCCCTGCCTGCGCAATGTGGGGTCCCCAAGGGGTCGGCTCTTAGTCCGACCCTATTCAACATCTATGTGACCCCACTTGCCAGGCTCATTAGATCCTATGGGATGGAGATAGTATCCTATGCGGATGACACCCAGATCCTTGTCTCTCTCTCCCAGCCAGGCACCCCGACTGCCTCCAATTTTAGATCTTGTATGGAGGCAGTCGGTCAATGGATGATCCATAACTCATTGAAACTGAATGGAGAGAAGACGGAGGTGATGGTGTTTGGAGGGAAAGATGACGTATGGTCATCCTGTTGGTGGCCAGACTCATTAGGAGTTTGCCCCTCCCCTACCTCCTCTGCAAAAAATCTTGGGGTCATGATTGATCCTGCCCTCAACTTGGGCAAACAGGTCAGTAGAACCATCTCTACCTGTTGGGGCATTATCCACATCCTGAGGAGGATCAGGCACTACTTATCACTGCAGGCAAGGAAACAGCTTGCAGTTGCCCTCATTGGCTCCCGGCTGGACTACTGCAACGCTCTGTATGCGGGAATGAATAAAAGCCTACTGCAGCGCTTGCAGGTAGTCCAGAACGCTGCTGCCAGGTTTGTCCTGGATCTCCCCAAAAGTGCCTCAGCTACAGCAGCCAGAAAGCTGTTACACTGGCTTCCTGTTGAGAACCGTATCCACTTCAAGACCCTATGTATGACCTATAGGGCCCTAGCTAAAAATAGTCCCACTGGTGTAGGATCTATCTTGTCCCGCTATATTCCCTCTAGGGATCTGCGTTCCTCTAGTAGACTTCTTTTGTCAGCCCCTCGATTCAGGAGAGCTAAATGGGGTGGCATGGCTTTTTTCACCTTGGCGCCCAAGTGGTGGAATGCCCTCCCACTGGAACTAAGATCCTTACCCACCCTTCAGGCATTCAGACGTGCTTTGAAGACGCATCTCTTTGTGCAGGCCTATTTGTAATGGTGTCATGCTTATGTTTATGATATGCTTTGTTAGGCGCCTTGATGCCTTCGGGTTATTGTTTTCGCCATACAAATTTTATTCAAATCAAATCAAATCTAGGGGGCATGTGTATTTTAAGAACCTAGATGGCTCCAACATTGGGGCACATTTGTTTTAAGAGCCTACAGGGCTCCAATGTGCGCAGTGTTATTTCCAGAGCCAGAGGGATCCAGCCTGTGGCACAGTTATTCCTGAGGGCCAGCGAGATCCCATGCCGCAGATTTGATTTAGAGCTGCCCAGCAAGTAGTTGGCAGCTGCACCGTTTAGGCTTGTCTTTCCGGGGACCTGTTCTTGGTGAACCTATGAGTGAGTCGCACTCCCTTCGCCCCTACTTTGGCCTCCCCAGCTGCGCAGCATTAGTGCCAGCTGCAGCATTTAGGCCCTGTTCTGGTTCCCAGCTGCCCAGCAAGTAGTGGGCCGCTCCAACGTTTAGGTTTGGGCAGATGGCGCACCCCTGACTAGCGCTGCTTTGGCAGCCCGCCCTGACATTCTGGACTGCGGGCATTTGAGCCCCTTTTGAGATGGTCAGTGGGTCAGGGGGCTGGTATGGGGATAGGGTGCAAGGCCCTAATGTGATTGATGTGTTCTAAATGTGGTGCTAGGAAATGTATTGTTTATAGTATGTTTTGCGCATGTAATGGTGACATTGTTTTATCAATGGAATGTGGGTGCAGTAGTCTATTCCAGAGTTTTTGTATGAACTCCGTTTTAAACAGAAATCTCACTTACATT
This sequence comes from Lissotriton vulgaris, assembly GCF_964263255.1. NCBI lineage: Eukaryota > Metazoa > Chordata > Amphibia > Caudata > Salamandridae > Lissotriton > Lissotriton vulgaris. The sequence continues at coordinate 163,071,821 of NC_141693.1, forward strand.
TAGGAAAAAAAAATGTATCTTTGCATGCTAAATTTCATATAGCCATGTCAAAAAAATGAAAATATAGCAAGCAGTGCCTTTAGTTAAACAATAAATAAGTCTAGCTTTACATGATAAAATGCATATAGTCATCTCACAAAAGTGAAAATGTAAAATAGCAAGCAGTGAGAGATGTGATGATTTAGGGGTCCTTCCTAACCTAGGGAGAGGACCAAACATTTGCCTTGAACACAAAGAGCCCATCATGCTGAAATGATTCGGTGGTGGTCTCATCCTCCTAGGACCACCCCAAGCACAGGTATGGGCAAAGATACAATCCCAAGCAAAGGCCCTGCAAAGCACTATGGGACAATATTCTAGAGTGCACTGAATAATATAGTACCCAATATCAAAACACGCCTCAAGGGGCAGGATCTCGGGCTCAGCTGAGAGCTAATACTATAATATTCACAAAACTCTAGAATCTCACCCATAATGCTCTGCTGGGCCTTTGGTTGGTATTGCATGTTTGCCCATAACTGTGATTGAGGTGGTCCTAGGAGGATGGGACCACCACCGAATCGTTCAGCATGATAAGTTCTTTGTCTTCAAGAGATCTGCTTGCCCTAGGTAAGGGGTGACCCCAAAATCATCATCTCTCTCATTGCCTGATGTTTTTCAAAGTTCTCTTTTTTGAATTGACTATATGCTTTTTAGCATGTAGAAGTAAAGTTTATTTACCAAAGGGTTGTGGGTACACTACGTAACTCCATTGCGTAGCGAAGTGGGAATTCTTGCATGAATTCCGTGTTTTCAATGAAATGCCCTAGCGGAGCGGAGTTCATTGCCCAGGGTTACTCATTATTTGTACTGCTTGCCTCAGCAAGAACACTGTATTCAGTTATTATTTTCTTTTCAGTTCAAGGGTGCCTTCTGACTTACTAATAAAATTCTGCCCTCGCATACCTATCCTTGTGTGTAGCTCTGCTCCCATGTTAGGAGACGCTGAGCCCCAGGACGGCAACCTTGAGACAGTAATAGCGTGTACCCATCTGGCAGGTGGTAGCCCATCCTTCTGTACCTCCTTTGTTCATGTTGAGCCTGAGCCCGTAACTTTCCACTGTGGGCGTGGTTGGGGGTACTTGGAGGAATGATTATGCATTGCAGACTATTGGGGGGCCAGTCCCTCGGCAGACATATTAGGGTGCAGGTCAGATTGGACTCCCTTGCAGAGTATTGCTAATAAACGCTGTTTGTTTTCTCTACTGTCTGACTGACTCTTCATTTGGCAGAAGGCGATTAGGTGGTTGTAGATAACCCAGGTGACCCATTCCGGGGCACTTCCTTCAAACCCCATGGCTACCCTTTTGGTATAAAAGAACAGCACCTTTCACTAGATAACCATAGGAGATGCTTCCACGCTGACACTGGGGTCCTGCATACTGACGCTTAAACACAGACATCCCTTGTGGGTTGTTTAACTAGTGACCAAGACTGGGGCTATGATTCTCTCCCATCAGGTAATGGGATTGGCTCTTTCCTAGAGGGTTCTTGGCTTCACAACCACATACATTCTTCACACCCACATACATGTTAGGTTTACATACATTGGGTTCACATCGTAGTGGTATGCAGAGATTACTGTTTTATATATTCCTTCATATATTCATTGCTTTAGCACGATGGCGGAAATAAATCTCCTGTTTACTCTCTTGGTGCTTGTAATCTCTTATTTTTGCTTCTGTCTTCTGATTGTTGCAGCGCATATGTTTTATACTAGAATGACGCTGGTTCAATAAATACTTGTTGAAAATATCCCCAATGTTTATTCTGTGTATCTCTCTGAGACTCAGTGAGCATGAGTGACTAAGTAAAAACGAAGTACTGTAATGTTTCCACGATCCCTGAGGAGTCAAGCGTTGTTATGTTTAGAGGTTGCCAGAAACTATTCACTCCTTGTTACAGTTCAGGGGCTTATAGTGGCTCTGTGAGCTAGCTGGTCTATAGGCTGAAATACCCTGCAGGGACGTCCAAAATCAGACTAGACACCAAGGCTCTCATTTATGAGGCTGTGCGTCACTTTTACGCCACTGGTGCTTCACTTTTTGTGACGCACCAGTGGCGTAAAAAATGCGCCTCGTTGTGCCATATTTACAAAGTGATGCATCTAGGTAGATGCGTCACTTTGTAAACGCCTGCGCCACATTATACCTGCGCCAGGTATAATGTATGCAAGGGGGGCGTATTGACGCAAGGAAGGGTCGTAGAAGTGACGCAGTGAAATCTATGAGATTTCACTGCGTCACTTTTAGGACGCCGTTGCGTCAAAATCATGCGCCTGCCTCACAGCAGGCGTAAGACTGACGCAGGCCCTTTCACATGGTGCTTGCCCCATGTGAAAGGACGCATTGCTGGAGTTGCATCACTTTTGTGACACACTCCAGCAATGTGTCACTTTTGCGCTTACAGATACGTCAGAAATACTGACGTATCTGTAACTCCTTGCGACATGATGCGCCATAAATTAAATATGACGCATCAGGAATGTTGCAAGGAGTGCGCACTGAGAAGTGACGCATCGCTGCTGTCACGCAGCGATGCATAATTTCTCATAAATGAGGCCCCAACTACTTAGTTTATGTTGTCCAACAAACGCGCTGATCCTATGTATTTTTAGGAACTACACTACACTCTGTGTCCATGGATTACAAGAAAAGCAGATTGCCTTCCTCCAGGGTATTGGGCAAAGGTATGAGGGACACCCTTGTCCTCCAGTCTTTCTCCCCATGTGCTGCAGGTACGTGGGCCAGCCAGCACCGGCATCCAATGGGTCTGAGTCTGTGGCTGCCTTCCAGCCCTTTCCAATACTCCTTTCCTCCTAGCCTTGCTTCCCAAAGAGCAGACTGGGATGTGAAGCTGACATCCCTGTGTAGGGTGGCCTTCTCTGGCTGGTTTAGCCTGCACTGTACTCTGATTGATTGTGAAATGGACTGCTTTGCCAGCCTTGGCTACTGTTTCAAGCAAAAGCCTCCATTCTGCCTTGACTGTCCTATTTGAGGGTCTGCCTTTTGCGGAGGTCACTCAGCAGAGTGAAGGACAAGCAGCTTGTGAAGTGGTCTGATCAGACAAGTTGAGGTCATGTGGTGATAGTCTCAGATGCTGCCTGGTTGTCCAGGCCCCATGCAACTGTTTGTAGCACTCCTCCACTCAGTGCAGATCCATAGTAGCTCAGACGGACCGTTGCATGGAGTGGGCCCGGCTGCCCATGCTGGGACACATCAACCCTTTGTCTTGCTCAGGCTGCATCTTAGCCTGCCTCTCTGTTCTGCTGTTGTGGAGTACATTGGGCATCCCAGTGCCCATGCAACTGTCCTTTCCCCCTTGCCCACTGCAAGCAAGCAGGAGCTCCCAAAGCATACTCCTGAAGGGTGTGAATGTTGGTTCAGGAAAGGCACGCTGCTCCGTCTCCTGTACAGCAGGTGTGGCTATCTGGGTGATCCTGCCATATGCTTCTCTCAGATATTAGGCTAAGCATGTGTAAGTACACATGGCTGGAACAGTGAAACTGCATATGGCTCAGTAAATAAATTAAAGGTTTCCTTTGATCTTTCCATCTGTCACTTGGATAATGAGCCCAATGCTGATGCTCATCAGATCCAAGAAAAGCAGGGTATAGAATGCAGGGTGGTGGCCACAGAGTACTAATCCACTAAAGAGTGTTCAATAACTCACCTACCAAATCAACAAGCCCTAAAAATGGATGATCAGAGTATATGAACCATACCTGACTGTCGCCGGGCTGAGAACCAAGGGGGCTAAGTCAAAACGAGTTTGACGGCAACTGCAGTGTGCATGAAAAACCAGGGCACGGGCATAAGTGGAGCTGTGGCGGGTGCAGATCTTAGATGTAGTAGCAAATACATAAATGAGAACATTGAAGGCCGAAGTGGAGAAGGGTTGTATGTTGACGGCAGATGAACATAGGTCAGTCGGTCCTAACAGGTGGGCGATTGCTGTACGGAATGGATGGCAATGGCCTTCATTGTCCTCAGCTGATCAAAAGGGACTCAGGTTCAGATCACAAACCTAGAGTGGCAGAGGCGGGCGCACTTGCATTGTTCAGTGGTGTTAGAATCGGGGGTCTCTGGTTGGCACAGGTATGCACTTTTGACAAACAGGGACCCTCTCCTCAAGTCAGGGCAAGGAAACTATCCCCTAAGAATAACCCCTGCTCACCCTCTAGGTTGCATGGCGCGAGCAGTCCAGGCTAATCTCAAGAGCGTTAAGTTAGTTAAGCATTTATGACTGTACACAGTAAACCCACTGATTCCCCCACAAATGGACACCAGGCTGTAAGTTGTATCAAAAATACGGGTTCTTTATGTAAAAGATAATGAATATGAGGCAAGTATTATCACAAGGCAAATAACGCGAACACAATCTGGCCACAGTGCTTAGCTATTGATAAGAGTTCCTTCGGGGGTTTTACCAAGGCTTGTTGGTGGGTCTCGTGTGCTCCACAGGCACTGGCGATTTGACCCGCTGGTTCGTGTGTGCACAAACAGGGAAATAAAATGTTGCGGACCCTGGATCCGGTGGTTGTGCACGGTTCAGTTGTGGATGACGCTCCGATCGCTCCAGGCGTGGGGCGTACGCTTTAGGCGCTTTAGGCGCTGTAGGACAAACGTACGGTTGCGATGGAATGCGCCCAGCGGGCACGGCGTTCTCCCGGTGTACGCGCTGAGGGTTCAAACGTACAGCGGCTGCTAACTGACAAGTGTACTCTTTGGTGGGATCTCGGCGTACGCGCTGGCAAGATCAGGCGCCCAGACGTGGCATACAGGGGGAGAGCACAATTCTTTCGGGTTGGGGGACACGCATAGGCGTACAACACAGGCACCTAGGTGGCGGGTACTCGGCCAGTACCGGCAGTGGACTCAGGTGCGGTGCAGACACTTTTCTCTACGCACCGTACGATCCGTCGAATTCACAGGGGATCCAAAAAGCGGGTGACCTCTCAATAGCCCAGAGTGATGCGGCCGGTACGCTACAGGTGTATGGGCAGACTGCGCCTCACACGAGACGGGGCGGGGGTGGCCAAGGGCAGTGCGGCCCGAGGGGGACAAAGGGTGCAGGGTGCGGGCGGTCCAGCTGAGCGGGGCACTGCTCTGGGAGGAGCAGTGCGGCTCGAGGCGGGGGCGGCCAGGCACGAGCTGCAGAGGGGCAGGATGCGGGTGGGCCAGGTGGAGAGGGGCACGGCTCAGAAAGGAGCATTGCGGCTCGAGGCGGGGGCGGCCAGGCACGAGCTGCCAAGGGGGGGAGGCGCAATTTAGGCGAGGCCCCGGCGTCAGGGACAGGTCAAGCTGATCGTAGTAAATCGTCAGGGAAGGCAGGATGAGCCCAGTGGTCCCGGGGCTCAGGTCAGGGGGCAGGCTCTGTTTCCAGCCCTTGGAGTTCAGTTCCAGGCACAAGTCTGCAAAGTCCCTTTGGGTCTTCTCCTCTCCTTCAGTGTAACAAGGCACCAGCTGCAGTCCAAGTCCCCAGGTTAGGGACAGTCCTCTTCTTTCAGCTTCTCAGGGTCCTTCTTGTCAGGCAGAGGTTCGTCATGGTTAGAACAGGATCTGATTTGTTAGGAGCAGGGCTCCTACATTTATAGTCAGTTTCATTTGTTCTTTCAGGCCAGGGGGGCCTTTGCATAGTCCCTTTCCGTTTTGGAGCACTCTGTTTTGCTGTTCCTGGCTTCTCCTTTCAGTGTGAGGGGCAGGGACAGCCGACGCTCCGCAGGAGGTGGAGCCAGCATTGAAATGACAAGTACAGTCAGGAGCACTCTGTTGACAGTCCTCCCTCTTCCTGGGCCAGGTGTCGGGCAGAGTCATAAGTCATTCCGCAGGAGGTGGAGCCAGCATTGTGGTGGCGGAGCACAGCCCTATTCAGAGTCAAGGGGCACTCCCACCACCTGTCATCCCCAGCCCTGTCACTCACACAACCCAGACAGCAGATACACATCCTGGCAGATGCGGGCTGAAATGGTTAGGCAAGCAAATGCTAACTTTCTAAAAGTATCATTTGCAAACACAGGATATTAAAAAACTTTACTAAAAGAAGTATTTTATTATTCTGAGTTCAGGCATACAAAACTTGACTTTCTACCATGCTCCTTGAGTCTGTTGGGATTATATAGTGTAATAATTCCAGCAGCCCATTCTGGCTTATGGAGAGTAGGTAGCCTCCAATGGTGAAAAATGAAAATGGCTGTAATTCACTATTAGGAAATGCCACACACATCAGGGCTTGTCCTACCTTATGCTTACAATGCACCCTGCCCTAGGGCCTACAATAGGGGTGACTCACATGAAGTAAAGGGAAGGTTTAGAGGCTGGCAAGTGTGTGCACTTGCCCAGCTAGCATGACAGTACCTGACTGCATGCAGGTTCTGCAATGGCAGACCTTAGACACATTTTAAAAGGCTGCTTCTATGGGTGGCGCAACCAGAGCTGCAGGCCCATTAGCAGTATTAGTATTTACAAGCCCTGGCACTCCTGGTGCACTTTACTGGGGACTGACAGTAAATCAAATTAGCCAATCATGGAAATCAATCACAGGTACACTTTATATTGGGAGCACTTACACTGCGGCACGGATTGGCCGTGGCGCAGTGCCCTGAGCAGCAAACACCAGCAAAACATCTGAGGCTCATCAGCAAAAAGTGGAAGGTAGACTCACGCCAAGGAGCCAGGTCTAATAAGTGGGGTAACACAAAAGAACCCGGAGAAACCAGTGGGAGCCCTGAGGAGAGTTCTCTTTTCTTTGTGAAGGGCAGAGTGCCTTGGAATGGATCCAGCCCGAAATAGGGTCCTGCTCCTTAGGAAGTGATGCTATTCTGGTGGCATCTAAAGAGCACACAGTGATCTTTGAAAATCCGGGGCAGGTGTTAGTCATCTCACACTGGTCCATAACTATATCCACATCAGGTTTTACAACTAGAAGGAAGTGCCCCAGAGACTCCAATTTCTTGTAGTTGTCCAGCAGGTCCATCTCCTGGTCACTTTTCATTTGGATTTGGAAGGATCACTCTTTGTGTTACCTGCATAAAAGATTGGATTAAAGGACTTCGTATTTTAAGATCTCACAACGAAGTTGAAAAACTGGTGTTGCTCGTTTGATGGGGCCATGCAACTGGATTTATTTGTACTTTTTTATTTTTTTATTTATTGTGGTGGGTGGCCTGTAGTTTCAGGAATTTTCCTCTTTTATATGGAAACAATGTTGCATAGTTTACCACATATTCTCCATGTTTTTTCATAAATGTGCAATATTGATTTAATTCACTATGTGAATTAGTCTGCCAATGGGCCATCCAGCCAGTAGGCCCAGTGCTAGTCATGGGTGCTTGAAAGAAATGTGTCTGTGGTGTCTGCTAAACTGAAACATCATCTAGGGTATGGATGGAATTTGATTAAAAAAATCCAAAAAGTGTTTTTTGTGGTATTTCTCATTCAATTTTTTTTGCAATCATTGTATAGGTGGGGGAAATCCCTTTTGAGGATGTGTGGTTCTGAAATGTTTAGCCCTTTTTATTTGTGCTTTTGGCTTTGCTGAATTAATCAGTTCTGTGTTCTCTCTTTCTAACTATGCCTCCTGTGTGTGTCTGCTATAGTCCACCATTTCCCTTTGTTCCCCATGACATGTGGCCAAGGACCATTTTGTATAGTTTGTGTCCATATGCCTGCATGCGTTAATTGTTTTCCAGGCTTCTGGCTTCTTGTTGCCGGTGGCTGGCAAGCAGTTTGCGTAGGCAGTAAGTGTGCTTTTACCATAGGTCTGCATTTTTTCTTTGTTTGTGGTCATGTCTTCTTGCTGGCTGTTGTTGTTGTGACCAATGACCATGAAGCTGGCGGTCATTTTGTGTTGCCAGCCAGTGAGCCTTACCCATAGGCCTGCATGTGTTCTTTCAAGTTTGTTCCCCATGCCTTCTTGCTTGTTGTTGCTTGTGACCATGTGACTGGGGCCTATTTTGTGCAGCCAACCAGTGTGCTTTTGCCATAGGCCTCCATGTCTTCTCTTTGTTTCTAATACCTTTGTCCTCAGTGTTGTTGTTTATGTGGCAGATCATTTGCAATGGCAGGCAGCCATTTGGTGCATACAGCCAGTGTGGCCGAATAGGACACTTTACATCGTATGCGTTTACAACGCTTGCGCTTACAACACTGTTGTTCCAACTACTGTGTTGTTTAATTGCAGTACATTACAACACAAGTAGTTACATCGACTTGCTGTAGGGTGCGCGTAGGACCTAGGAATAGTATAATTTACCATTAAAACTGCAGTGTGCACAACAGAAAGGAAATTGTTGGAATAGTAAATTATACTATCCCTTATGTTAGTGCACCCCCTACAACAAGCCAATGTAATGTCTTACATTGTAATGTACTGCGATGCAACAACACAGTGGTTGTATCGACCACGTAGTAATCGCATGTGTTGTAATGCATGTGATGTAATGGCTGTTTAACATGTGCCCCTCTGCTATATGCTTGCATGGATGGTTGAGCAATGAGATAGTAGCTTAATAAAATATTTGCTTGAGGATAATTTCACTTATTTATCATTTTCGTATTTTAATTTCTTTTTAATTTTAGTTTTTTATCGTTAATATTTTTTCTTCCATATTTAAATTTTCTTTTTTTTTCTTTTTTTTCTTTAAACTATTTGAGTAACATTGGCATCAATGAATCAACACCATGTCTGCTATAAGTGCAAAATAGCATTTACTGTCTAAGAATTATTCCATTGTCATTTGTCAGCTGCACCTCCCTAAGTGCCACATCGCACGTGATGCACATAAAGCAAACAGTTACATCTGTAAGTTGTTGTTGTAGTTGCTCTTTCTTAACCTTCCTGAGTGTACACCATGAAAGTTTATGTTGGTGTGGTTTTTCCGTTTTACGAATGGATACACTGTAGTATTCATTATTTATAATAGGGTAACCAATTGCCATATTAAATGATATTGATCGTTTGTACTACTAATTGAACTGCAACAACGCCAGGTTCCACTGATGTTCTTGCTTCTTTTCTTTTAGGTGCACGAGACAACATCACCCACAGTACTGCCAGACAGAAGGCTTGTGCATGACGTGATTCGTGAACCACACATCACAGGCAACTCTTCAACTTGTGAAGATAAGTGCCACTACTAAATGACAGCTTCAAGATGGCCCTAAAGAAAGAGGCTACCAATAAAGTAGCCAGACAGAAGAACGAGCTTACTACCACTGGTATGTCGACCCAGACCTTTTTGAGGGGAAAAACTGTGCCTACTGCACTGGCCTCGGGGGAGCAAGCTGGGAGCAGCACCCCCACTTCTGCAGACCCACGCCAACATAGGCCCAAGTGTTTGTCTGTGACAGAGAAGGCCAGTGTATTCACAGCAACGCGACAAACAGTAACTTTGATGTTCACTTATCTCTCTTGCAAAGTAGTACCCAATTGTTGCAGAAAACTCCGAAAAGTGGACAGTAACAGCCGCAACCACCAATAGCTGTTCCTACCGAAGTGGGAGGATTTCAGGAGATTGAGCTTCATGCTGAGGAAGTAGAAGATGCATAAAGAACAATGGATGGACAGAATGCAGAACAATGTCATACATTCACCCCAGTATACAGCTGTTCGGGGAGCCCAGTTGGCCCAGTTGGCTGCCAGGAGTACCGACAGACAGAGCGGTGCCCCATTATCCTGAGCTGCATGCCAGGTGAGGAGAAGCACATTCCTCTCGCATCTGAGGAGGATTACCAGGAGAGAACAGGTGACACTATTATCATTTTTTGTGTTCACTATATGTTTATTCTTTTGAGCAGTAGCAAATACTTAATGGGTCCTGAAGAAGCGGTAGATACCTTTTTGGATCTTTAATTTCCGCAGAAACATGTCGACCAGTAAATCTAGTCAATAGTCATTTGTTTAACCTACTGACCTGTTTGCACTCATATGTTTCTATTTCTTTGGAAGTGGACAGCTCCAGAATAAAGTGATTATTGCTTTCACTCTCCAATTTTAACGGGAGCACTTTTCTTTTTCACAAATCTTTTTATACACTGCTTTCAGTTACATATACACAACAGCCTCTGATCACTTGGGTCCTAACACCATTGTAGTTAACCATCTCTTATAATATCTTTTGAGGTGGTTACAACATGGACTCCCCACTCTGTGAAGTGGTCCAGATGATGAAATGGGCGGTACAGGAAAAGTAACTGATGGATATCTTTCACACTGTGTAAATATCCGGTTGTATGCCTCATGTTCAAGGCACACATAGAGCCATCAAGACACACATAAACACTTCTCTTTTCTAGACCCACAGTTACCTTTTTTTTGTTATATGATGCTATAGAGGGTCCACCTCCGGATCTCCCCAAGCCTTGTTCTATATAGTACCCAGAGCCTAGATGTGATCCGGCGAGGGAAAAAAGAGGGGGTCGGGTAGGTGCGCTGCGGACTGGTACGACCTGAAAGGATAAAGGACAAACCGTTAGTGCAGGCCGGTGTCCCTTTCCATAGCCTCCTATGATTACCTTAATATCTCCACCTACCTCGATAAAATAACGTTAGTGACCATGAAGAAGTACACAGGGGTCTCTTCTACCTCGGAACTCTGGGACTATGTCCTATAAAATACAAACCCAGGTATTTACTCCTCTGTTCGATACAGCCCCTACCTCTCCGTGTTCCAGTGACTACTATCTAGTACATACCTGGTCATATAACAGGACCCCCATCAAGGTAAAAGGAAGTCAGTGTTTCAAGGTATAATGGTCAAATCAGCCCTTAATAGTTTCAACATCCGATCCTCCTTCTGTTACGTCACAGAAGCGGAGTTCTAATCATGCACCGAACCCCCCCAAAGGAAAAATGAAAATACAGGAATTCCTGAGTGGAAAATCCTCCTCGTTACCTTACCGCCAAATGGAGAGAAGTCATCAGAGTCTCCGGGCTCCTCCGTTCACATAGCGTCCCTTTGGTAACGTGAGGATTAACGGAATAAACAGGTTGAAGCAGACGTCCAATTGAGACAAATCCACAAAGTAGTTAACTCCCCCAAGCAAGACGCTACAGAACCAGCAAGCAATGTCGCTCCTCTTTTCTCCGGGAAATATATCGGGTGTCCGTGTCTTCGCTCTGTAAGTAGCGAAGCACCACCGCACCCCTGGAATGCATCAGCCGATCCACTCCTTCTCAGTATCGATAGTCCGGGTCATAGCGGGCCTGTGTTTTCGCGAACAGAACCGGCGAAACACCACAGGACCCTTTACCATGAGTCAGCCGACTCACGGCGTCTGCACGGCTTGGAGAAAGCGCCCTTCCTCCCTTCACCGACAAAATGTTCAGTAGGCGGCCGTGTCTTCAAGGGTCCTAGCGAAGCACCACAGTGCTCGAAGCACAGCACAAATGCGCACCGCTAAGGAAGCGATACAAACACGGAATCCAATACAACCTGTCTTCCGGGTTCAGAATGTTCTTATAGTCCCCGCCTACTCGCCGCATGGTCCTCTGGGACTTGTAGTCTAAAGTAATTAGGCAGGCGCACTACTGCCCGAGATTCAGTTCCTGACAAGGATAGCTTGACTCCAGTGGCATGGAAAGCAAAGGACCCACATCTGGGCATACCCTTCCCACTCAGGGTGACAAATGCAAAAAGAACAATTGATGGACAGAATTCGGAACAATATCATACATTCACCCATTTTAAGAAATCCGGGGCTAAATCCATCGTTTTTTTGATCCCCAGTCATCATAGATGTTAGGCCAGCCCCCGTGTGGACCAATGTTACCCCCTCCAAATTTGCTGTGAGGGATGTGGCACCACCACCACCGCCACCTGCCATATTTGCAAGGTCCCAGTAGTGACCTACATCCACAACCACCTCAGTAGAAGTAAGTACTACAGAGAGTCACATGTTCGAATGCACACCTGCAGCCATTTTATCCAACATTTGCAGTGGCACCAGTGTCACAAAGTTGACCTCTCCAGCTTGGGACTTATTTATGGTCAGCAGGTAGGTGGTGAACATTGCCTTATGCTCTTTTTGTGGAGCAAGTGTTAGTTGGCGTACATTTGGTACAAGCTATGATACCGGGGGCCAAACAACAGATTTGAGAAAGCACCATATGGTCCAGTGGGAGGCGCACCTAGCGGCAAAACAATTGCAAGTGTTGCTGGTGATACGGGGGAAAGGCTAAGCAGTGAGTAAAATCTGATCACAGTTGAAGGTGAAGAAGAGGAATACATTTTCATTACGCAAAGCAACCCTCTCCCTAGCAGTGCAGTAGTATCGCCCACATCAGCAACATCACAATGGCGCAAGATTCAGGTCGAGACACCAATGCAAGAGAGGACAGTGACTGCCCCATTGCTCTATTCCTAACAAGAGGGGCAGTATGAATGCAACCACCCAAAGGCACATTAGTATAACGCATACCTGGCTAAAATGTTAGAGCTAGACCTCCTCCCTTTTTCTTATGTGCAAGGTGTGGGTTTTCTTGAATTTGTGGCAGCCATCTTCCCGAAATGAAAGGTTCCCAGCCGGTCCCGTTTCGCCAGAGTTTATTTATTTCTTTATTTATAAAGTTTTATATAGCACGAACAAGATCCCAAAACCCACATGCCAGCTAGACGTTGCCAAGAGTTACCCTACACCTGTCAATTTGTCAAGTTCTCTTTATATACCAAATATTGTTATTAAAAGCGAAGCAAGATTATTTTGTATTAACCATATACAAGTGAGATTTTTATATAGTGCATATCCTGAACCGAATTATTTAAATGTGCTTTTAAATTGGTTTGTTAAGAAAGTTACAGAATGAAGTAAATCAATACTTTTTGGTTGCTGTTCCAGCGCTACATTATGATGTACTAGAATTGCTTGGACAAGCTTTGCAGCAGAGTGCTGTTCACACTATCCACCTGATGACAGCCATGTGGACCAGTAGCCACGCCACTGATTACATGTGGATCACTGCACATTGAATCTATTTTGTGGGGGTTAGAGAACATATATCTGCAAGCGTTGACATTGCTGAGATTTTTAATGACGCCCAAAATAATGGGACAGTAGCCATGTTCGCCATGGAGAAATCCCATACTGCTGCAAACATTTTGGAAGACTTTAACAACGAGATCTTTAAATGGCTGCAACCGAGAGGGCTTGACATTGGAATTTTTTGCCACGGACAATGGCAGTAATATAGTTAAGGCCATGACTGATGGTGGCTATTTAAGGGTCCTATGTTTGGCGCACTGCATCACAATCATTGTACAGTACTTTCTCAAAATAGAAGACCAAGTAAGCAACTTACTGTCCTCCTGTAGAAGAATCTGCACTCATGTCAGCCATTCATTTAAAGCCCGGAAACAGCTGAGGGTTCATTCATCGTGATAATATAATGCCAGTTAAAACACTCATACAGGAGGTGTCAACACATTGGAATGTGACTTATTACATGCTTGAACGTCTGTTTGAGCAGTACAGACCGATCAATGATTATGTCATGCAAAGAGGGGAACTGTGAAAGGTATAATCATTGAGATGGACCAATGGGGCCTAGTCAAATGTCTGACAGAGATGCTGCTTCCTTTTGAGGTGTGCACATAGGAAGTCAGCAAGGAAGACAGTACCATGGGCCAAGCTATCCCATTGTTGCACATGCTATAGAAACAGCTAAAGGAGGTCTCTGCAATGTACACAGGTGTGGAGCAAAAAAGATGCGTATGTGTTGGTGGAGAGTTTAATTCTTCACTTCTATGTTATTACAAGGGTGCAACATTGTGTCATCCAAACATTGTAGCTGTGCCACAATTCTTGATCCAGGGTACAAACCATTACTGTCCACTTTCATTCCTTTTTCAGACTGGGATGTTGCAAAATACAAAACATGAATAGATGAGCAAGCCAGTCAGCTAGAAAAACAATGGCAGGGAAATAGAGGCCACTCCACCAGGACACAAGTTCTACGGAGCAGCCTTCAAGTTCAGAGCTTGAGGTCAGTGCTGTTAGCTCACAGCAGCTAAAACAAACAACAAGAATACCATCACCAACAAGAACAGGAGCATCAACACCAACATCTGCAACTGAATGGTTTCTACTGGCAGGGCTTAAATCCAGTGTAGAGGTGCAGGCAAAAGAGGGTGAGCTAGGTGGAGCACCAATGAACATTGAGCGGATGATCCAACAGAGGTCTACCTTGATCAAAACCCATTGGTGAATTGGTATGGGAAGTGGTACCGATGTCCGTTGCTCAGAAAGCTGGCAGTAAACTATCTGGCTTGCCCTTTATCCTGTGTCTCTGCTGAGCATGTTTTCACCTCTGGTGGTGCCATTGTCACAGTGAGAAGGACCAGTCTCTCACCCCAAAATATTGAGATATTAACCATGATTAAATGAATCAGCACTTTATACCACCAGATTACTCCATACCTGAATTATTATAGGAGGACTCAGGTAATGTAAGTAGTGCATTGGATGAGGAATTTGAGAACGAGCTCTACTTCCCTGACTACTAGGCCTGGGCCAACAACCATAAAACTTTCTCTCTCAGTTCCTATCGCTGATCTGCTTTCTTTCTTTGGCACCCCTCCCCCCAAAAAAACAAATAGGATATACGTAAGGGAGCATTGTTTAATTTTGTTTGTGTCTGGTTGACTAATTCATCCCCATCATCTTACTCTTAGACACATTTTATTGCAGGGTTGGAGGTGCAACAGTGTGCAGTGAAGAAGTACCCCCCACCACACCCATTTACCTCAATGACATTAGATGGAGAGATACAAAAAAATGTGTGCCTGCCTCCAACGCTGGGCCGTGACTTTCTATCCTTTCCTAGTTTATTAACCTAGCCGGACTGCCCCACATTATTTGATTTAGACTGGCCAATGTCTGCTTCGTGAACAATGGATATACAATGTACCATGGTCACAGTAACCACACCTGAATTAGAACAACCGCTAAACGGCATGCATTGCACACTGAGTGATTGTTCTTTGTGAGTGTGTTGAGATGATTCATGTGTTGTCAGGCAGTGACACAGGTGTTTGTTTATCTATGCTTAAATGTGTTTGAGATGATTTACAATGTTGGGGGCCTCCCATTGGCTGATAATTTGTTCCCTGAATGTGATTTTTTTTACTTTCCCCTTTGAGAGATAGCAATATTTCTTCAATGGGTCCACACTGCTTTGTTTAATTGTTTTGTGCTTTATACTCCTAAAAGAGTCAGACCTGACCTGTCCCTTTAGAATTTATCACTCAAACACAAATTTAGTCTACACAAAATGACTCCATGTTACTCTTGTTGTGCCACAACTAAATTGTACTACAGGTCCATCTATTGCATTTGAGACTGGACACAGTCGAAACGGAGTTGGTCACCTTACTTGGAGTCAGGTGTATCAGGGAACACGGCATGGGTGTGTCTACTTCAAGAACTGCCACCAGAAGAAGGAAGTTTTCAACTTCACTGAAACCAACCAATTTGGTGGGGACTTTAAACTGTCCTAAAGTGGTGACAGCGGTGCATTGATTTTACTTGATTGGGAAAATGTAATGTTGCTGGGTGTGTGTGATCAGTGCTGTCTGGCTCAAATTTGAAGCTAAGTGGTGGTAGGGTGGGGGCCTGTTGTTGAAGGTAACTGGAGACAAACATTTAGTTATGAATGATCATCATATTATGCATGTGCTGTTAGGCTACATATTATTGTTATATGATTCATGATGATGAGTTGATGATCATGATGAGAGTGCCGAGTTTTATCAGCCGATATCGATAGTTACAAACAACCACTTTTTTGTGATTTGTGTTTGTTGCAAAATTGTTCTCACCGAATTGTTCAAACACCATGCATAAATGGATGAGTAAAAAAAGGACAAATCTTCTCTTCTCTTTAGCACTGCCTCTGAATCTTTTCAGTGCACTCCCTAAGAAGTTTAACTTCTTTCATTCTCCTTGATTCCACAATAACATTTTTGTTTTTCAATCCACAGGCCCTCTTACTCTGCGCAAACTGGAAAACCAACATAACACTCATGCTTACCTTACTGGACCAGATCTGCTAGGCACCCAAGATTGATGGACAGTACAAGAGGAATGCAGCCAACTCCGAATTTGGCAATACAGTATAATTTTTTCTTTTAGTAATCATTAGAACTATGGGGCATATTATCAACAACTAGCGATATTTATCGCTAAATAAGCTTAGCAGCATTTTTTTTTATTGCCGCGCATCGCCGGATTTTATCGCAGAGATAACGTGCTATTAGCAACGTTTATCTCCAAAGCGATAAAATATCCGGCGATAGCGGCGAAATGCGTGAATATCGCTGGAAATCCAGCGATATTCAGGCATTATCGCTAACAGGGACTTAGCCTGAATATCCACCTCCCATTGGATATACAGGCTAAGAACTGGTCTGAGCAGGCGTTAGTTTTCAGTGATATTTTTTTTGTCACTACCCCTGCATTGATAATAGGCTATAGCGATGTTAGCGACTGCTTTCAGTCCCTAATAGATTGGGTACGCCCACTTTGCATGTCATTAGTGATAAATATCGCTGACATGCAAAGCGGGCCCCAAACTGCTTGCTATCACCTAAAAGCTGTCGCTAACTGATGTTAGCGATAGCTTGCTAATAGGGCAATGAAATTATCGCCGCTTTGCGTCCGTATTGGCCGCAAAAGCGGCAATAATTTCATTTTGCCTGCCTTGGTAATATGCCCCTATGAGTGGTGTTCACTTGACTCCTACAGATAATTACATTTTTAACATGTTCGCTATCTTTCAATGCTCGGTAACACTGAACATTTAAATATGTTATTAACGTGGGACTCTCTGGGGGCAGGCGGACAATTTGGTTTGGTTCACGTGTACTCATCATTCCTTTGTTTCCTTTTCCTCCCATGACAGATTTATGATGTTTGGCTGCTCATTCCCAAGATAAATGTTGTCCTTGTGCAGTGTTTGTCTTTGTCAAACCTTTCCCCAAATCTCCCTTCGCATCCATTCACCAAACACCTAAACCTCTTCCCCCGGGTTGTGTGATTTATTGAGGTGCTACTTAATAATTTACACCATTAATTGATCCCATCTTGGTGGGCCGGATGTGGTAAAAGCAACATCAACTCAGTGCAGGATGAGGATCTTCAACTCTAAGTATAGCCCACACTGGCCATACTCATTATAAAAACAGTGTTCTAAATTTTCAGCGGACCATCATTGCCAGCATCATCATTCAGGCACAGGATTGCATCAAAGGAAGCTTACTCTTATCCACTTCATAGTTTGAGTCGACTTCATTTTGTAACTTTTACTGGCTCACCATTGTTCTTAGTAATTCAATTTACCATTGCTCATCATATTTTCTCTATTGCCTCTCTTCTTGTGTACTAGTAGTCTAGTCTGCTGAGTGTCTCAATTTTTTGTAAAGCCTGCACCTAAAAACTGCATTAATTCAGTTTTTATTTAAATGTAGTTAAACTGTGATGAATGGTCCTCATCGTACGGTTTGAGTTCGCCTAGGTGGGAGTGGGACCTCGCTTATGATGCCTTCACTGTTAGTGTGCTAGCATGCTACTACTACCACCACTATGGCACCATGGGAAACCATGCAGCCCTCACTTCATCTAATCAGGTAATAGAAATGTGGGGGCAGATTTACAAAAAAAGTGACGCATCTGTAGAGATGCGTCACTTTCCCTGCACCATCATGCAAAACCCTTGCGTCACCATGGAACAAAGATTGACAGATGCGTCAGAAATTCTGATGCATCTGTTGACGGAAAAGTCACGCATTGCTGGATTTGTGCCGCAAGCACAATGCAACTCCAGCAATGTGTGTTGCGGCCTATTCCCAATATACTGCGTCACTCCTTACACCTGCTTCAAGCAGATGTAAGGTTTTGATGCAGTGGCATCCTAAAAGTCACGCAGTGAAATCTTGTAGATTTCACTTCGTCACTTTTACAAGGCTTTCCTGCGTAGGAATGCCCACCCTGCATACATAATACCTGACGCAGGTTTAATGTCACACAGGGCTTTACAACGTGACGCATCTCCCTAGCGTCACACTGTAAATGGGCCGCAACTTTTACGCCGCTGCTGCGTCACAAAAGTGACCCAACAACAGCGCAAAAGTGACGCAAGCGGTTTGTAAATTTGCCCTGAGGTTTATTGTTGAACTGCAATCTATACTCAATGGAAATCCACCCCCCTCTGTGAGTTAATATAGTTGTAGACTGCAGAGACGAGGAGGAGAGAGTAGTAGGAAAACGGAGGGTACCGCGTAACTATTTTGTTGTTACACTATCAGCAGATTTTTAAAATTGGCTGCAGCAAAGATAGCAGTGCGAAGTAAAACAGTAACACCCCAAAATTGTTTTCAAATCATAATGTAAAACTATAAAAAATGTATTCCCCTAACAATATAAACTAAATCCACAACTAGTCCACCCCTCTCTCAGTACCTAACCAATGTCCCAAATAGTGTCCAAAGTAAAGTCCAAAAACGAAATTGTCCATAAAGAAAATCAATTTTTCAAAAATGAAATTGTCCATAAAGAAAATCCCCAAAATGCCACAACTCCCACATTTCCACCCTCTCCCTACAACAAGTCCCACCCATCAAAAAAAGGATTAGAAAAGGGGCAGAAGAGGGCACTATTGGCGGGCAATGAGCTTCTTAATGGTGTTCATGTGCCTCTCCATCCATACCTCCTGCCTAGCTTCAATGCATTTAAGCCTTTGCATAATGCACGGCTGAAAAGCACAGAAATAGGGGGGAACAGCAGTGGTGGAATGGGGCGGACGGCTGCAATCGAACCGCAGCAATTGTGTACTGGAGGCACTGGGGACTGGCTGGGGCCCGGGGCATATGCAGCTGCTTCTGCCTCCTGCATGACCACCAGCCACTTGTATTTGGCCCTGATGCCACCCAAGTTCCTCTGCTGGGTCTGGGCTGCTATGTCCTGCCTTGTAAGAGTCAGATCAGCAGGATTAGCTATATAAAGAAAGAAGAAAGACAAATTGTAAACAATGCTCTTAGCAAAACACATTAAAATATATAGAGGCACAGTAGCAGTTCATTTGCTGGTATCTACAGGCCATTCAATTTAGATGTGTTTCAGGCATTGTGCAGTATGGAGTACACAAGTATTCTCTCTCTTGTTGAGCTAAATTAATGGAGGCATGTCAGCTCAGCTGGAGCCCTAGACATACTCAAGTTACTTTGCTACTGTCTGCAGGTGGGGCAGCTGTACTAGACAATTATCTTATTCCCATCATGGCCATGCTCTGTTAAATGCCTTTCAATCTCACCCTGACTACTACAAGGCAGATGAATATTTTCTAAAATGATATACGTCACGTTAGGTACTCAAACAATCATGCAGACAAACATCCTCCTGTCTACCAATAAGTAGAAGTTGTTGAGATGTGGTGGTAAAAGCCCTGTCCATCCTGTGATGGTAGCAGAAAAGGTTATTCCAAGCAGAAAAACAGACAAACGTGGCGAGTAAGGCTGCGGGTGTGTGTTAGCGCTATTGATGTTTTAATTACTTTATTCAGCTGACTACTAGCTGCTCTTTTTAAAAATTGATATTCTGTTACTATGCGCAAATGTGTTTGTATTTTGGACTTACTGGGCACGGCAACTTGCTCACCTGATTCTTTCCGCTCTTGACCGCTCTTGACCCCGTTCCGCCCCGGCATTGTGCCGTTTGAGCGGAGGGTCGTCTACACGAGCGCCACTTCCTGCTTTCCACCACTTCCGCCCTGCCTCTCCACCGTGCAGGTTAGCGGTCTAGTGGCTGCAGTGCTCCTACCTATTTCTAGCGTGCACACGGGCTCCCCAGTCAGACAAACGTGGCGAGTAAGGCTGCGGGCGTGTGTTAGCGCTATTGATGTTTTAATTACTTTATTCAGCTGACTACTAGCTGCTCTTTTTAAAAATTGATATATTCTGTTATTATGCGCAAATGTGTTTGTATTTTGGACTTACTCGGCACGGCAACTTGCTCACCTGATTCTTTCCGCTCTTGACTGCTCTTGACCCCGTTCCGCCTCGGCATTGTGCCGTTTGAGCGGAGGGTTGTCTACACGAGCGCCACTTCCTGCTTTCCACCACTTCCGCCCTGCCTCTCCACTGTGCAGGTTAGCGGTCTAGTGGGTCACGTCATCTAGTATAAATGGCGACTTGGCGGAAGCGCAGCGGGAGCGCCGACTTTGCGCCGAAGTCGCGCATAAGTCAAGCCCGTCTGCGCCCGTCCGCGGCCGACCGGGCCCTGGGGCCACGCATACTGCTTGTCGCATCATATATTCCTCTCAGGATTTATATTCTCTTCAATGCTCTGGTCCCCCTGCTCCCCATGCTGCTGGTATTGCCCAAGCCTGTGGCATATGGAGTCCTCACTGTTCTTATCACAACTGGGTTAGGACCCCTACCCTTACTCCTCATATTAATGCAGTTCTCACACCCACCCTGACTAGCTCACCTGATTCCCATTCTATCTCCATTGTCTACCTTAACACTCGCTCGCTTCCCAAACACCAACTGGAAGTGTTTCAATTGTTAGGCAATATCGATATTTTGCTTCTTTCTGAAACTTGGTAACACGAGGACTCCTCCCCCCGATATCCTTGCTGCTATCCCCTCGGGATTTTACATCCTCCAGTCCAACAGGTCAACGGGTAGATCGGGTGGCGGAGTCGCTGCTATTATTCGTTCTCAATTCCATTTCACAACTTTGATAAATACTCCCATCCTAAATTCTGATATTCTTACCTTGAAATTCATGTCCTCTAAATCTTCCTTTATCTGTGTTCTAGTTTACCGTCCCCCTGTTAATATGCCCCTTTTTTCTTCCCATTTTGGTGATCTCATTTCTCAGTTAGTTAATAATGCAGAAATAATTTTGATTATAGGTGATTTCAACTACTGGCCATCAGACTCTCAGGAAAGTGGCTTGTCGGTTGAATTCACAGATCTATTATGTGGCCTGAACTGTCAGCAGCACATTTCAGTAGCGACCCATAATAAAGGCCACACTCTTGACCAGGTATGGACGGCAAACTTGGATATTTCCCCCCCTCAGTTTACCCTTGCACTTGGTCTGACCACTGTTTTATTTCTTTTTTATTAAAATCTTCCCCGCCTTCCCGTCCCCCACCGGTGTCTAATTTCACGGCACGAAACTGGAAGCAGGCTGATACCTCCCACTTTCATCACATTCTGTCTACCACACTCCCTAGCGACACCACTGATATTAACACACAAACCGTTATCCTTGATCAATGGTTGACACAAGCTAGTGATGTGGTCGCCCCTGTGAAAACTATCAGAACTAAACGCCCACATGACGCTCAGCGCTGGTTTACTGACCAACTAAAACTGGACAAATTAGCCCTTAGACAAGCTGAACGTCGGTGGAGACGAAATTATGACCCCTCTTTAAGGACCACGTATATGGATCTATTAAAATTGTACAAGAAATCTATTCTATTGGCTAAATCTTCCTACTATTCCCAGAAAATTATCAGTTCAGCTTCAAAAACCAAGGACATTTTCTCCATTGTAGCTGAACTTTCTCTTCCGGATCATGTTACTGTCCAGCCCCAACCCTCACAGGCTCTTTGCGACTCCCTCAATCTATTTTTTATTGACAAAATCACAACTATTAAAAATAACATTCCCTCCCCTTCCTCACCTAATGTCTGTGTTCTACCCCCCACAAATCCTTGCCGCTTGCACGAATTTCCTCCTATTTCTCAGTCTGAATTCATTTCTTTATTACATGTAGTAAGTTCTGGTTCCCCCAATGACTGTTGCCCCCCTCAAATCCTGAAAGATGCTTTCTTGGCCTGTCCAGGCCCCCCATTAGACCTTCTTAACTACTCTCTCGCCACAGGCTCTGTCCCCAATGCTTTCAAAAAAGCTGTTGTAGTACCCATTCTCAAAAAAACAGGTTCTGACCCAACTGTTTTGGGCAATTATCGACCTATCTCCCTCCTCCCCTATTTGGGGAAGGTTTTGGATACTTATGTCACCCGTTGTCTGAGCGCCTTCATTGAAAAATCTCACTTCCTAGATGACCAGCAGGCCGGTTTTAGACCGGCCCACTCTACGGAAGCGGTCATTGTGGCCGTGATGGATGCGCTGAGACAGGGGGCTAACAAGAACTTGGCCCAGGCCTTGGTGCTATTAGACCTTTCGGCTGCTTTCGACACGGTCGATCATGCTATTTTGATCGACCGTGTCGGAAATGCGGGTATCCAGGGCCTGGCCTTAACTTGGATTGGGTCCTTCCTCCAACAACGTTCTCAATCAGTTCAGCTTTCTACCTTCTCTGCTCCCCAATCTTCACTTTCCTGTGGTGTCCCCCAGGGTTCTGCTCTATCGCCCCTTCTGTTTAATCTTTACATGCAACCCCTTTTAGCCTCTCTCCGTCACACCCCTGTTACCATCTTCAATTACGCGGACGACCTACAGCTAACCTTTCCTATTGATCCCTCTTCTTTCTCTTGCTCTAATTTTCAATCCATCATGCTTACCATTTCTGAGTGAATGAATTTCAGTCAGCTGAAACTTAACCCCAGCAAGACTGAGTTGGTCTTAATAGGAGGGTCCTCAAATCCTTGGAGCTCCAGCTTTTGGCCCCAAGCTCTTGGCCCTCCTCCTTGCCCAGTCAAGTCCGTGAAGAGCCTTGGTGTCATCATTTTAAGTGACCTGTCGATGAGACCTCAAATCAACTCTGTTACCTCGGCCTGCTTTCATCATCTACGCAGAATTGGCAAAATCCGTAGGTTCTTATCCACAGAGGCTCTCATACTTGTTATTATGGCCCTTGTCACTTCACGCATTGACTATGCGAACTGCTTGTATGTGGGGATTCCTGCGTATCACCTCCATCGGCTTCAGCTGGTACAAAACCAGGCGGCCAGACTGGTTTTCCAACAGCCAAAGTACAAACACGTTATGCCCCTGCTGAAAAGACTGCATTGGCTTCCGGTCGCTTCCCGCTGTATTTTCAAAATGTGTTGTACTGTTTTCAAATCTCTTTTTGCACTTGCCCCCACCTTTACCTCTCTTAGGGCCAGATGTAGGTAGCCCTTTACAGATCGGAATCGGCCGAAAATACCGATTTTCGTCCGTTTCCGATCGGTAAAGGGCTATGGAGATGTAGGTGCACATATTCGGTAATTTTACCGATTCGGTATTATTACTGAATCGGAAATTTTACCGAATCGGTAATATTTACCGATTCGGTAAAATTACAGAAAATGCTAGATTGATATGTGGGTAGCCAATTTTCCATTGGCACATGGCTTTCAGAATCGGTATTTTACCATGGAATACAAATCCATGGTAAAATACTGATTCCTGTGTACATGCACATCTGTGCATGTACACATGTGCCATGTGACAGACAGACGTGCCCTTAGGGCATGTCTGTGTGCCACATTGCACACATCCCCGTTTTGGGGGTGCTAGAGGGTGTCAAAGTGACACCCCCTGCACCCTTGACAAATTCGGTATTTACCGATTTGGTAAATACCGAATCGGTATTTGAATTGAATCCTATGGGCTTCAAGGCCCATAGGATTCAATAGCAAATACCGATTTGGTATTTACCGAATCGGTAAATACCGAATTTCTAAGGAATCGGTAACAAATCCAGATGTTGGTACCTACATCCCATTTACCGATTTTGAAATACCGAATTGGTAAAATTCGGTATTTCAAAATCGGTAAATGTGATTTACCTACATCTGGCCCCTAGTCTCAAATGCCACATCCCCTCAAGGCATCTTAGGTCTTCTGCACATAACCTCTTAATCACCCCCAGGTTCAAACGCAAGAAACATGGTGGCTCTTGTTTCTCTTTTCTTGCTCCTTTTACCTGGAATTCTCTCCGACTTTCAATCCGGCTTTCTTCTGACTACACCATTTTCCGTAAATCTCTTAAAACGTATCTTTTTCAGCTAGCTTATGATTAATTTCTCTGTTCATACCCAACCGCTCTGTTTTTCCACTTTGTCTCTGAGCGCCATGAAACCAATTGGTGTCCGTGCGCGGTAACAAATTTCTTTAACACAACATAACATAACAAAAAGATAACTTAGTGGCATCTTTCCAGTTAGAAGTGATTACCTGAAAAACAATACCAATTAACAGATCTACAAACAAGCCCATCCTGTGAGCTCCCAACTAATTTCCAGAATTGATCCCCAGAAGGATGGAGGAAATTGATTTACAGACCCAGGTCCAATACTAGGGCAAAAGAAAAAGGAGTGTAGGATTGTGCCAGGGGTATTTTTACAAGACCAACAGTCCGGGGACAGGTCAGAACTATGGGGCCTATTATGATTGCCACTTTTCTGCTAGCAGGCAATCTACATGATTGCCTGCTTGGTGGAAAAGCCCCACAACATGCCATCCATATTAGGATGGATACGCCTTTCCATGGCGGAGACTCTGCCATGGAAGGCATGCAGAGAATGCGGGCCCCCGGGGGGGGGGGTGGATGCCTGCACTTGGGGGGTACCCATGGTCCCCCCCTTAATTGTCATGCAAAGGGTGGCAGGCACCGCACGATGCCTGTCACGTTGTGCATGCCGATGCACAACATGCATATTTTGCATTGCGGTAGGTGCTGCTGACAGCACTGCTCACCGTAATGTTAAAGGTGCAGGATGCGACCGCCAGGCTGGCGGGCGCATCCTAATTGGCATAGCAGGACCTCCGCACCGCTGGCGGTCGGTCCCGTTTACCATGACGGTGGCATCATAATGGGGCCCTATATTTGGAGAGAGACACTGGAAATAAATACAACCTCCGATAAAAATAATAAAGAGTCTGGATGGTACTTGCAGTACAGGAGGTGTGGTGTATCTGTGCCCAAATGGAGTTACATGTATGATAGAAAGGACATGCTGCAAATTTAACTCTCACAGAATTTCAATTTTAGTTTTAGTGCGGTTGGGGGAAGAGAAATGAAGATATTTGTAAATATGAGAAGCCCGAAGAAAAGGCGAAGTAGACAAAGGTTCCAAAAGAGGGTCTGATGAGGAGGAAGAGGATCCAGGGAGGTGAGAAAACGGGTGAATTAAAACATTCGTAAAGAGTCGTACTGTAGAAGAGAAAGGGCAGGCAGGCTAAATTTAGTCTGAACTTCCTGAGAGAGAAAATGTGAACCTTGTAGTAAATGTTTAACGTGAATAATCCCCTTAGCCCCCAAACCTTCAAAAAGATAGTATGCTTAGAAAGTTTAATAGATTTATTATGCCAAAGAGATGAATCAAGGAACATTTGTAGAGGTGTATCAGATTTGCTAATGATCGGATTATAAGTAGAAATAAATTGTGAAATGGTTGGAGAGCCAAAGGAACGAGGGGAATGAGAGAAATTAGCCAGCAAGGAAAAGGGAAAAGGGTGAAACAGTGATTCCTCCAGTCTGTGCCATATCGATATAGGGTTCTTCCGAAGAGGACAAGAATGGTTACACTTGGTGAATTAAAAAGGAGGAGTGATATTGACGAAAATTGGGAAAATCGATACCTCCACGGTTCTTAGGAGCAGACAGTAAAGATCAAGAAATACAAGCCTTTCGATTGGTCCGAAGAAATTTACTTCAAATACTATTAAGAGTTTTGAATATTTTTAATGGAAGTTGTACTGGTAACATTGACAAAGGGAAATTAATCACAGGAAGCATCATTATTTGCCCCAACATGACAAAAATAAGGGAGACCATTTTCCAGCCATACTGTTTACCTTTGATAGAACGTCTTCCAAATTAAGTTGAACTGTGGAGGAAGAATACTTAATTCCCAAGCAGGTAATACTATTGATGTTCCATTTGAAACCAGTTCCGTCAAACATGCTTTGTAAACAATATTCATTTAGTGGAAGTACTTCGGATTTGGAAAAATTTAATTTATAACCCGACAAAGTGGCAAAGGAAGATAAAAGGTCCGTAAAGGCAAGCAAAATAGTAAGGGAATCAGATATATATATAATAGAATGTCATCCGCATAAGCCGTAAATTTGATTAAAATTGCCTTATGTTTAAAACCTCGAAGAGTAGAGGAATGGCGTAAAGAGAAAAGGTTCCAGAGATAGGACAAAGAGCAGGGAGAAAAAGGGCAACCTTGATGGGTACCTTGTTGTAAATTAAAATAGGAAGATTGGGATCTATTAACAAAAACTGAAGTAGTTAGGGAGGATTACAGCAGATTTATAAGAGACAGGATAGCGGGACCAAAACCATGTCATTTTAGGGCACGCATCGTAAAAAGCCAGTGAATGCAGTTAAAAGCTTTTTCTGCGTCGATGGTTATGGCTGCAACAGGGGACTCTTTGAAGCAAGATGAATGATATTGAGCAAGGTTCTTGAATATCTGCCAGCGTCCTTCCTTTAACAAACCCCGTCTGTCCAGGCCAATCAATTCTGGAAGTACCTGATTATTGCGGAGGGCCAAAATCTTAGCAAATATTGAATAATGAAACAGGGCGATGATTTGCACATGAAGAGAGGTCTTTATCTTTTTTTGGGATTAATCATATCATGCTTCAAGGAAGGTGCCACTGGCCTCATTATGGGAGATAATATATTGAAAAAGAGATAAAAAGTATGGTAAAGAATTTGTGAAAAACAAGAATAAAATTCGGCTGTAAAGCCATCTGGGCCAGGGGCCTTATTCCTAGGTAGCCTAACTAAAGACGACTAAATCTAAGAAAGGAACACATCTTTGCCTAGAATAGAACAGTTGGCGGGGAAATCGAGGGGGTGCAAATCAAAAAAAGTATCTAGGGCAACATCAGAAGGAGAAGATTCCGGAGTGTACAAGGACATATAAAAATCTGTAAAGCATTTCAATATTTCCTCATCCTTAAAATGATAAACACCAGTTTCATCAAAGATATTACCTATTGTAGACCGTTGAGATTTGACCTTCAAATAACAATTTACTCGCTTTGTTGCGGCCACCATAAAATTTGGAATTGATTTCAAGTAAAGTCCCAGAAGCTTCCTCAGTGGATTTCTTGTTAAAATTCAATTTCGACCAATTTCTCAAGGGTAGCCCATCATTAGAGGAAAATGTATGTTTCAATTGTTTGATATAGGAGAGTGTGGAAGCAGATTCTGTAAGGAATTGTTTCTTCTTAACAGCCTCATAATCAATTATAAAACCCCTGGCTGTCACTTTGAAAGCATCCAAAATGGTGTGAAAGGGTGCATCCGGATTGGCATTAAAGAGAAAGAATTCTGACAAACAATCTTTGAAGTGCCCTACGAAAGTAGGATCTGTGAGAAGATAATTATTGAAATGCCATCAACGTGATTTAAAGGGTATTAAAGGAAAATCGAAATTAATAAAGACAGGTGCGTGATCGGACATAAGTATTGATCCAATTTTAGCATGATGAAAATGTGGGAGAAATATAGTCAATTCTAGAAGTAGAATTATGTGCGAGGGAATAAAAGGTAAATTCCAAGCAATCTGGGTTATATACCCTCTAGGCATCTACCAGCCCTCTCAAACGGACCGTATTAGCAAAGGTTTTTGTGCATTTTGTTTGGAATGTACCTGGAAGATTTCCTGTCGGTGAAAGGGTCCATAACCTGATTGCAATCACCACCCACTATGAGGATTGAGTCGCATAGTAAATGAAATGTACTTGACATGGAGTGCCAAAACAGTAAATCAATACCAGTGGGACCATAAATGTTGAGAAGAGAGATAGGGGAACCATTTATGCGTGTATGAAGAAGAAGCCGTCATCCATTTGTATCCTTCTTTTCCCTCTCTATAGTGAGGGAAAGGTTTTATGAAAAAATATCACCGCTCCACATTTTCTGGGGAACAATGCACCTGACCAACCCATTGTTTTTAAGGGAATTAATATCATTGTCAATAAGATGTGTCTCTTGCAACATCGCAATGTCACATTGTAATCTAGAAAGATGGGTAAGAACCAATGTCCAGTAGAGCAACGGCGGACCTCTAATTCCGCATCTCCCACCAGTTACAATTAGTAATTTTACTGAGCAGCCAACCCCAACGCCAGCCGTTGCTTGACGTTTCTGTGCCCCAGATCAAAGGTTGCTGTTTGTGAAATGGGGGTGCACAGATCATAAAGTCCAAAAGTCAAGTAGTGGTATAAAATATATGTTTCTTAATTTCAAATTTTAAAATTCTGCAAACTGAGACACTTAGTCAAAGCGTTTCATCCCCCCACTGGGTACTTCATCAGGGCTGAAAAAATTACTAACACAAATATTACGTTTAATATACTAGGACACAGGGCTGAAATGATATGTATATGTATATACACATTGATATATTAATAACACATAACTTTGCAAACATATATGTCTGACTGGGTGGTACCTTATCAATATGGCATACAAAGACTACATGCCTGGGATGTAATCTGCCCGTGTTATTGGGCCAATTTGATCCCACTACTTGGGGGCAGACAGTCACTGCGAGGCTGAACTCTGAATTGGATATTTGGTATATTTAACGTCACATCCCCGGGGTGTATTCCCCCTATTAGGATATGTTAATGGTTGAGATTTCTGGTGCCTGTAGAATGTGTACATTACACTTAGAACCAGATAGGGACCTCTGGTCGGGTGTCATTCAACTTAATTGAGAATGAGCATGCAGGTGTCACACGAGTACAGGGAGACAGGTAGCACCCACTCGGTCAATCTTGGAAGTATCTGGGAATGTATAATTCAACCTTGAACAACTTAAGTTGCCACTAGGATTGGGGCTGTGTTAGACAATTTACCATGGTTTACCACAAGTTGGTCAGTTTTGCCTGGCAGGTGGATGGACTCGATAGAGTGAGCATGGGTCTGGTCCTGGACCTCCCTCCAAAGATCAACATTGCCTCCTTTGAGCAAGCCTTAATTAAGTCCCGACCAATAATCAGCGGGGAGCTGGTAGAGGCGGTTAGTAGCTTTAATGGGTGTATGGAATGTGCGGTCAAGGAATCCAAAAAGCCTAATGCCCCGTCCCGACTTCGCTGCATCCCTTCTCAGCCATGGTTTTCACCCGATCTAAGGGATTTGAAACGTGGCTGCAAGAAATTAGAGGGGGCTTGGAGACGAGACTATCAGCCAGAGGCTAAAGCAATCCTGAGGACTGCCCAGAGGGAATATTATGCTGCCATCAGATTAGCTAAGGGTGGTTACTATGCTGGGAGGATTGCTAAAGCTAGTAACAATAGCCGTGAGATCTTTTCAATTGTTAAAAGCTTTTATCCCCTGTGGCAGACTCACCATTGCTTCCCTCCTCTTCTCAATGGTGCGAGGAGCTATCCTGTTTTTTCAGTGAAAAAATTGAAAAAATTCATAGAGATTTGCTCGCTGCCTTGCCCACAGGCAATATTCTGATGACTACTGTCTTACAAACAGTCCACTGCCCCTCACAGCAGTTTCTGGATTTTTCAGTGGCAGAGGAGCCTGATGTCCAGGCTCTCCTTCAGTCCCTGAAATCGGGCTCACCTTCTGACCCTTGCCCTGCCCGGGTTCTCTCTGGAGTGGCGTCTACTGTATGTACTGAGGTCACCCAGATTGTGAACCTTTCACTGTCTTCTGCCACGGTTCCGGGAGGCTGGAAGCAAGCTATGCTGCTCCCTTTACTGAAGAAGTCAGGGCTTGAGGCTACGGTACTGGGAAATTATTGCCCTATATCTTTGCTACCTGCCCTGGCGAAGATCTGTGAGAAGGTGGCTTTTCGCCAACTGGACAGCTTTATCGAAAGATCCAATACCCTGCACCCGGCGCAGTCAGGGTTCAGGGCGGCCTTTTGCACAGAGACAGCTTTGGTGGAGGTGACGGAGGCCATTCGAGAGTGCTTGGATGGTGGCGGCAGAGCTGTCCTGATTCTTCTGGACCTCTCTGCCGCGTTCGATACCGTCCCCCATAATCTCCTCCTTGCTAGACTGTCTGAGATTGGCATTGGCGGCAGGGTACTGGCTTGGTTGTCATCCTTCCTTTCTGATAGGACGCAGCAAGTATGGATGCCGCCGTTTGCCTCAAAGGCCAAACCACTCTGCACGGGGGTCCCTCAGGGCTCCACTTTGAGCCTGTTGATGTTTAACGCCTACATCACCCCTGTGATATACCTGGCTGAACAGCTTGGGGCTAAGGTCATCGGATACGCTGATGACACCCAGCTGCTCTTTACCTGGCCGGATGACCAGCTGGATACAACGGCTGTTCACCTCTGTCTTTACTTGGTGTTTCATTGGCTGGCGATGGCCCAGCTTAAATGCAACGAGGATAAGTCAGAGGTCCTCTTCTATGGGTCCTTCCCCTCCAACTTTAAGAATGAGTTGTGGCCCTCAGATTTTCCTAGTCCCAAGGTGATGGGAGGCCCGGCTAAGAACCTCAGAATTTGGTTCGGAGAAGACCTCAGATTTGAGGACCATATCAAGAAGCTGTCAGGGACTTGTTTTGCTACGCTAAGGGCTTTAAGAAAATTCTTCCCTCTGCTGCCCAGAGAAGCTAGGGAAACGGTTGCACGTGTCCTCATCTTGTCCAGATTGGACTATGCTAATGCATTGTTTTGTGGTATCCCGGCGTATTTGGTCAAACGACTGCAGGTTGTCCAGAACTCCGCGGTCCGCCTTTTGTTTAGCATTCCGAAATGGCAGAGCGCTCGTTCACACATGCGTGCACTCCACTGGCTCCCTGTAGCTCAGAGAATTATGTTCAAATCTCTCATGCTGTCATTTAGAGCTGTCCACGAGCTAGGCCCCGGCTACCTGAGGAAGCGCTTCTCTTTCTACACTCCTTCTCGCTGTCTCAGGTCAGCCTCGCTGGCCAAACTGACTCTTCCCCGCTATAAGCGGGCTAGGCTGGGCGGCCAATCTATTTCTGTGGTAACTGCGAAGGCTTGGAATGCTCTCCCCCTTCATTTGCGTACCGCCCAGTGTCTATCCAAGTTTAAAAAGGATCTCAAGACCCATCTGTTTGTTTGTCAGGTCAAGGCTGTCTCTCTGTGTTATGTTTGGTCACCTCTGCAACGCGCCAGGATACTCCCCAGTAGCAGAGCGCACTACAAAACAACCTATAACATAACATAACATAACATTACATGGTGCTATCACACACAGGGGTGGACAGCTGCCCTGGACCTGTCTAGGGATTGAACAGTCAAACTCATGCTTCTTTTTGCAATGGAGTGCTTTGGGTTTGCGCATGGCGAGCCTAGGGGTCTGATCACACTTCCATTGATGGCCTATTTTCTTATCTCAAAGATTTTCCTATGCAGGATTTATCATACCTGCCATCTCCTCGATTGGCTTCGGTGCAATACACTGAACCACCACACACATTGTTTCAAGAAAATCATGAGTCATGACACCACTTTCTAAAAAGGTATGTCGTTGAAGTATCTTATACCTCATCATTGTGTTACCTATACTGTTTTTGGGTAGATATCTCTGCTATTTACATGGGTCCCCTCGCAGCGCATTGCAATTTGATCAGATCAATTTTTTATCACACATCTAAACTACACTTTGCTTGCCTACACATATTGTTTTTAGGCAAACGTGAGTCATGACACCTCTCTGTTATTAAGGATGTTCTTTAAGCATTTTATCTCTTATTAATGTATTACCTACATCTTGCTTGGGTACACATCTCTACAATCACCATGGGTCCCCGTTCAGCGAATTGCAATTTGATTGCATTCGTTTTTGCCTACCATTCCTAGTCTTACAAACCCGGCATCAACACAATGCATCCCTTGTAGTTAACAATATCATGTCCTTGATCACTTTTACACTTATTGCTGTGTGCCACATGGAGCTATTTTAACATTTGTTGCCCTACATGTGTCTTTTCTACAAGATGTAACACATAATTGTTTTGCCACATCTGAATTTTGGATATCTCATCCACCAGGTTGATATATGGATGCTCATTGAATTTGCAACTACTACTGGGAGTACCTATTGAACATGCTATTCCGGAAATCTTATACTGGCCATTGTGAGTGGGCACATTCCAGTGTTTACTTTCATTGGTAGGTATGCAGCACTGCCTTCCCCACTTTCTTTCTTTGTGATTATCCCGGATTTGCCTGCCATTAAGTTCATCCACCTATATGAGCTAAATACATCCCTGTGTCTAAGGTACATAATAACACCCACCCGCCACAGAGCTACATTGCAGAGAGGTGTATAATTAAGAGGGAATAACTTCCTGAGAAGGCAAAGTAACAACAAACACAAATGAAATAAACTGATAACAACAGTACTGGCAAGGACCATCAAAAACCTGTAAATTGAATGAGGATAAGCCAAAAAGGCACATAAACATATTGAAAAAGTCAGTATTCAGGTTTTCCGGAAGCCCAATTATTCCCTCACTTACACAATGGCATGCCCGCCTATAGCGCACATTGGCAAACGAGCGATTGTCTGACATAGTGGATGACTCGCGTAAGGGCTTCAATTATGTTTGGAGCCCACTAGTAAGCTACTTATTGGAAGGACTTCGTTATATATTTGTATATATTTATGTATATTTGTGTATATATGCGTGTATGTATTGTTTCTTATAGAACGTACATAGGACTACATATATTAAAGAACGTTTTTTAATTACTATTTGGTGTTGGTGGCATGAATTCATACAAAGTTATCGGATAATATTTTAATCCAAGAGAGGGACTAATTGGTGTTTTCCTTCAACATAAATTTTTTGGGATGTCTATTCCAACGCATTATTGTTATATTTACAATTATTTGCCCAGATGCATTTGGAGGGATAGGGCTTACCTCCTCTACCCCCACTTGACAAATCACCCCGAAACTTTCAAGACAGGATCTGACCTGAGTGAACTTTTTTTGCGAACATTTTGTAAACATTCTTCAAACAGCACTAAAGATATTGACAAATCAAAAATCACTTTTCCTATGGAAACTAGGTCCTAACATTAACTATCTACTGGCGATCGTCAGTAGGTTATATATATATATATATGTATATCTCATGTATCTATTGCCTACGGTACATAAGAACATTACCTGTCCACCAGGGAGGCCGATAATCTCAGCCAAACAGGGATTGTTGGAGAACATTTCGGTATATATAGATTCCTATTACAGGAACATGTAAAACTACTCCCATCATACGTGCGAGACACAACAGATTTTTTAGAACAAATTCACGGTTTCCAATGGAATAATTAATTTTTACTGTTGGCATTGGATGCCTGCAATCTGTTGGTCTTTCTTCAGTGCCGGGACGCCCTTTTGCTGGGGCAGCTGTCGCGCTATATAAGACACCCTAACATCACATAACATAACATATACGTCAATCAGATATGAGGATGGTTTGAGAGCTTTGAGCTACTTCCGAGGCAAAAGACCTATTGAGTAATTTATGCATAAGATGTTACTAGATATCACAAGATTCTGCCTAGAGAATAATTATTTCATGTTTGATAAGAATATTTACCGCCAATTAGAGTAGCTGCAATAGCGTTTATCCAAAAGCTTTTGTTCTAAATATATACAGATGTCATATTTTACTGCAGAAAACTGGGTTTTATTGCATTTTAGCTTTAATGAAATGTAGGAACCTATGCAGGATATATACCTCTTTATATATCTTTTTATGCCTCCTCCACCCATTTGTTGTTTCCAAATTTAGTCACACAGTCCCAGTGTTGACTATAGAATGTATTCTATAATTTTGGTTTCATCAGGATTCCTAACAATGAAGGTCAACCAAAGTATCATCACTAATTTGCACTTCACGGCACTAGTCACTTTCCAGCAGTATGTCTCATAATATGACTTAAGTTCTCCGAAGGCATGGTTCAGCAGGCCAGGCAGATATGTATTTGATGATACTAGCTGGTCCCTATTAGTGTTTAGTATAGGTAAAGCATTTCGGTATATATCAGGCCATGTGTTAATGTGGACAAGTGGGAAAAAGCAATATTTGCACAGGTATACCTCAATATTTGGACTAATTTTTAAGGATTTTAAAAGATTGGTATTGAGTACAGCGGTTTTATTACGTTATAAATATGTATGTATTTATTTATTTATATATTTATGTATATTTATACATGTTTAGATTTATGTATTTATGTGCTTAAGCAATGGGACTACCCTTCGGGATTCTCGACATGCTATGGGTTATTCTGCCTTATTGTAATTCGAATCCCTGCCATGTTTTGAAATTACAAGACAATTATGCATTTATGCAAACTATATAATTATATGTTTTTCAAAATATAGAATTGCATATGCTTTAGGGTGAACGTCTGCGTATTTAAACAGAAATTAACTAACATTTAAGCTAAACATGTAATTGAATGAAAATATATATACTGCTGTGGAGAAAACAAACTGTGAGTCTGCTTTCCATTTTCCTTATGCACTTTAAAAATTAATGGAAACACTTGTACGTCATGTGATCAAGGCCTCTAGGGGCTGAAACGCGTCATGGGGGAAAGCACGAAATAAAAATATTTGCACAGAGAAAAAACTGGTGTCCGTTCCGTTTCTGGCTCTATGACAAGGAGTGGTGATAATACGGCTTACTTGCAACATATATACATGTATATATATTCACTGAAAAAACCATAGGTTTCACACCAGTTATAGTTAGGAATTAGCATTTCAAAAACCTAGTAAATTCACTGAAAAAACCAGTTATAGTTAGCTGGAAATTTTACTGCCATAAAAACAGTGAAATTCCCACGTTATAGTTAGTTGGACTCACTATAACTTGCGCGCCTGCAATGCACTGCTGATGACGTGACATATTACATCACTCATGTCATGGTCAGTGACATCACTCATGACATCACTGATGACACCATCCAGTGAATGTGTGTCTTTCTGAAATATCAATATGTTTTATATATGTATTTGTAAAGGTCGATGGACGAATAAATGTTTAGATAAGTGTGTAAATGGATGTTTATTTTTAATAAAATATTGATTGGTTAACTGGCTTATAAAGTGTATCTTAGTGAATACATTAAGCATGGGCGGAAAATCCGTTTCGCTCGCGGATTTTGCGGATTTTCGGTAAATTCGCAATCCGCGAGATTCGCGAATCTCCCGCAAAATCCGCAAATCCGCGAGCAGCGGATTTTGCTCGCACTGTTCTCGTGAGTTCGCGGCTTCCCAGTACAACTTCGCGCCCCGCGAATAAGTGCAAAATTGCAGAAATACGATCTTAGCAAAACTGAAACTACTTACCAGGTTCAAAAGTTCAGGCTCATCATTAGTAGCCATTTCCTGTAGTGCTTCCTGAGGGGCCCCTCCAGAGTTCAGTTGCCAGTTGCAACTATTATGTGACCCTGCTCTGAACCTCAGAATAGTTACACATATGCCACAAAGGTCCTGAATTACAGCTAAGGGAGACAAGCAGGAGCCAGGCTGGAAGTTCAAATCCATTAATCAGCCCCTAATTCATTATTGTCAGTTGGGGCAGGGCAGGTGTTGTTACTAATTTTGCAACACTGAAAGCACTTAGCAAGTGCAAAAGATCACCAATCAGGAAGCACTAAGGAAGCAGGTGCCAGCTAAAAAAATATTCTGTGACACATTAATCAGCCCCAAATTAATTCAGGTCACTTGAGGCAGGGAAGGTGTGCTTGCGTTGCCACAATAATGTACACTGACTGGACAACCAGAGGGTGCTGTGATGAAACAGAGGGTGGCATGGGTGGGCCAGAGGGTGGCATGAGTAGTCAGAGAGTGGCAGTGGTGACAGAGAGTGGCAGTGATGAAGAAGAGTGTCCCAAACAGGCTGGACACACGTAGAAACAACAAGTTCGCGAAACTTGCGACCCAACAGGTAAGTTCGCAATTTGCGACATTGTACAAAACCCTCGCGAACTGGCAGAAACCCGCGCAAACACAAAAAAAAAATCCGCAAATTCGCGAGAATTCGCGGATTTTGCGGTTTGCGAGTTCGCAAATCCGCAAAATTCGCGAACGCGAGATTCGCAAAATTCGCCCATGCTTAGAATACATATATTAGCGAGTAATTTTTAAATATTTTAAATATATGTATCAGTGTTTTACTTTGTGTATAAGTGGCTGCATGGGTTGGTGACTGACTCACTGTTTGTATGTGTTTTTAAGACAGCGTATGTGCAGGACTGTATGGGTGGATGAGTGTGAATATGTGTGTGTTAGTGAGTGAATGCCTGCCTCACTAGTGACTTTATCAGTAACTATATATGTTTTAATCTAGTATATGTGAGTATTGATGTAAATAATTGAGTATATGTGAGAGTGAGAGATTGTAAGAGTTCCTGTTTAAATAAGTATGTGTTTCTATAAGTGATTGTTTTAGAGAGTAAGTATGTGTAGGTTTTCTTAAAAGTAATGTGCTAGTGTGTATATAGCTGTATATGCAAATAAATGGATGTTCAATAGTTTATTTGCATGTGTGAGTATGTGTGTGAGTAACTTTTGGATGACTGTCGGTGTGTAACAGGATGTATATGTGTATCACTACATATGATGAGTGAGTATATGTATGAGTGACTATATAGAACTGATGCTGAATGAGTGGATGTGTATATAGATGGTGGAATTTACCCGGATGACGCAGAACACAGAGGAGCAGGGAGGCCGACCTATACCCATCAGGTGATGAATCACAATTAACAGAATAGAACACAGCGTTTGAAATTGGACATATAGCTGTTGTGGGATCCTAAATTCAGAAAAGGACCTAAGGCTGTCCCCATAAAATTATTTTGAGAAGTCCAGTGGCTCCTCCGTTGTTCTTTACCTTGCACCCTAAATTGAGACCAGGCTACTGTGCAAAGTGAAGGTACAGATGATTTACAGATATCCGGTTGGTTTAGGAGTTTTCTCAATGGTTAAAAGAGAAACTTCAACAATATCAGATTTATTGTGAACTGTCAAAGTGTCCTGAAGAAGGTGTAAACAATATAAACTCACACCGAAACGCAGTGTTGACCTTTGTACTTTGACCCTTTTTTAACTTTGTTTCACTTTTTGTGAATATTTTACTGGATTTTATTTAGATTGTAACCCTGACAGGGAGGTATTTTAATAAATTGTGTTTATACTTTTCACTTCACTGGTGTGTTTACCTGTTGTATATATTTTTGATTATCAAATATTGTTTGGAGGTACATAAAGGGATAGTGCTTGACATTTAGATTACCATTATATTATGTTGTGATTACTCAAGGACCCTCTAGTTATGAGTCTTGCCCTAGCATTGTTTTGTTCTAGTCAGTATTCCTGACCCCATTGAGTCTACTACAAAACACAGGTCTCTCCTTTTTTGTTGTAGTACTCTCCCCCTACCTGTGTCTAATAACCAGGGGAACCTTCCATATATTTTGTTGTGTATGTGTTTTTAAGACAGCGTATGTGCAGGACTGTATGGGTGGATGAGTGTGAATATGTGTGTGTTAGTGAGTGAATGCCTGCCTCACTAGTGTCTTTATCAGTAACTATATATGTTTTAATCTAGTATATGTGAGTATTGATGTAAATAAGTGAGTATATGTGAGAGTGAGAGATTGTAAGAGTGCCTGTTTAAATAAGTATGTGTTTCTATAAGTGATTGTTTTAGAGAGTAAGTATGTGTAGGTTTTCTTAAAAGTAATGTGCTAGTGTCTATATAGCTGTATATGCAAATAAATGGATGTTCAATAGTTTATTTGCATGTGTGAGTATGTGTGTGAGTAACTTTTGGATGACTGTCGGTGTGTAACAGGATGTATATGTGTATCACTACATATGATGAGTGAGTATATGTATGATATAGAACTGATGCTGAATGAGTGGATGTGTATATAGATGGTGGAATTACTGAATTGGTTGTTGTAACTGGTATGGGTATCTCCATTTTTTTTGAAAATGTTAGTTTCTATTTTTGAATATGTGTTTCAAGGGTTACATTACACTGAAAGGAGGTCTGTCAGTCTGTCACAAGGATGGTGTCATGAGTGATGTCACTGACCATGTCATGAGTGATGTAATATGTGACGTCATCAGCAGTGCATTGCAGGCGCGCAAGTTATAGTGAGTCCAACTAACTATAACGTGGGAATTTCAATGGTTTTATGTCAGTAAAATTTCCAGCTACCTATAACTGGTGTGAAACCTATGGTTTTTTCAGTTAATTTACTAGGTTTTTTAAATGCTAATTCCTAACTATATATAAGGCCCCAAACCTATGTTTTTTTCAGTGAATTTAAAAATGTTGTTAATAGCAAATGTCTATAGCTATGAAATGTAATATTTTTGTAAATGAATGAATCCTATATTATATTTGTATTTAAAACAATTTTTTTAATGTATATATTTATATATATTTATTTTTTTGCCCTGGAGTGCTCCCAGGGCGCGCCCCGGTGAGCGCCCCGGAAAGCGTAGTCTTTTGAAGCGCCCCAGGGCACGCTCCGGAGAGCGTCCTGTTAGTGCTTTTGCGCGAACGAAAACATTATCGTGACGTATCGCGTAGCCGCGTCCACGTGATATGCACAGCGTAAGCGCACCCGGAAGTACTCGAGCGAATACGATCGCGCAACGTACACATCCGACCGGCTTACGCGACGCGAGCAGGGGCGCACCTACGGGCGTGCCCGGGGGCGCGTCGCGTAAGCGCGTCGGGTCATGTGACCTGAAAATAACACTTTTAATTGGTGCAGAACAGTTTTGGTTTCATAATGATGAAATCCCTAGTCTTGTGACCTGAGAATAACACTTCTCATTGGTTCAGGGCATTTTTTTTTTCTAAATGATGAATGACCCCACCTTTTTTCCTTATTCTGACTTTGTCCTTTGACTGAGGAAGACCTGTTTTGCAATCTTTGAGGTATATTTTGTACTTTGAAATGGCTAGAGTAGCAGCATCAACTGGAGCATCTCCACCACCACCACCACCACCTCCAAGAGGACCACCACAACATCACATTGGTGGTCAAGAAGAAGAGGAGGAGGAGGAAGAGGAGGAGGGGACGAGGAGGAGGTGGCTGGAAGAACACAATACCCCATACCAATCCAAGCTACACATTGTATCGGAGTTTTTTTCCATCCCTGAGGGAAAAAAGAAAGTGAATGCGGCAAAGGTGACTTGCCTTATTTGTGACACGGAACTCTCAAGGGGTAACCCAAATAAAAAATATTCATTTGGGACAATACCATGATAAGGCATATGCAGCGCAAGCATCCTAACAACTATGCTGCCGCAGAAATGAGAGAACTGGCCAGCAACCCTCCCCAATCTACACCCAGCACCTCCAAACGAAAACAACCCACACCATCGGGACCAGAGACAAGGGAGACAATCCCTTGCATTCAACCACGGTTTGGAGAATTTAGGGTCACCTGTATTTTTTGTGGTAAGACCATCTCCTATGGTGAGCAGAGCCTAAAGCTCATCCTCCTTTCTGGTGACAACCACAATTGCCCCAAAAAACCCTAATTTTTTCCAGATTTTTTTTTGCTCCTGTTGAGCCATTTTTAATTCCCTGTTTTTTGTTTCTCCCCATAAAAAGTAACCAAAAAAATACAAAATAGTTCATAAAAGCCAAAAAAAGTACAAAATGTTAAAAAAAATTAAAAAAATATAAAACAACAAAAAGAAGAAAAAAAACAGTTCTTTTTAGAACTACCTCCAATTTCTAAAAAAAGGCTACATTTTTTAAAAACTCTTTCATTCATTTTCCCCCATAGAATGCTCCCTGGTCCGCTCACCGGTGCGCGTACCGGGAGCTCCCCCCGCGCAAATCAAAAAAATTTTTTTTTTCAACCGGGGGGCCCTTTTATAGCCCCCACATCAAACCTAGGGGGTCAAGGGTGGTCTACTCTGCCCCCTTATTGTCATTTCCCCCTTTGTTTTTCCCACCTCTTGTGTCTCAATCCTACCGAGACACAATATGGCGGCCGCTCCGTACTGTTTCGAATGTTTACAGACACCCGAGAGCCAATCAGCTTTCCGTGCGCACCTCACGTGGCGCGCCCTGAGCGCTACCCGGGGCGCTGCCATAGATATATATATTTTTTTGAACCTAAATTACTCAAAAACCACTGGAGCACATATCTTGAGACATAGCAAAAGCACATCGGGCTACCAGTCCCTACAATTTTGCCAAGTTTGGTAGAAATCCATTCAGCCGTTCCGGCTAAAAGTGAGTTCGACCGCCCTATGGAAATTAACATGGGGAAAACACGTTTTGGAACCCCCCTTTTATCTTGGCCCCCGCTTCACGAATCCCCCCCAAACATTTAAGGAAGGACCGGGGCTCCGCGAGGCAAATTTGAGGAAATTTTCAGGCCGATTCGTCAACCGGCTGCAAAGTTATTCACAATAGAATTTTTAGATTTTGCATTGAAAAAAATCCTAACTATAACTACCTACTGGCGACCGCCAGTAGGTAATATATATATATATAACATGTCCTTCATATATATATAAAGGACATGTTTAAACGCAAAGGGGCGTCAACGCAGGCGGCGAATAAAACGACAACGCCTGTAGAAGCACCACAGGATCGAAAACTAAAAGACACATTCATAAAGCTGGAGAAACTACATGAGCGCGAGGTGCGCAAGTGGTGGGAGGCTACAAGCTTAACAAACTATATCGAGGAAAAGAGAGTACCTAGGGGACTAAGAGTACACACTGTACCCTCTTATGAGCATCCGGATCCCCAATTGCTTACTGACTGGTTCGACCACACAGCATCCTATTGCGAAGGCACTCTGAAAATCTTAGTTAAATATGCCTGGAGCGATAGGGGGAAAGTATTGGAAGAGATTGATATGATCAATGAAGAGCTGGAAAAAGAAACGGACACAGGGATAAAAACATCAATATCCCAGATGAGAGACCAGATGAAAGCAAGATTGGCGAAATACGAACACAAAATCAGAATCCACAAACAAGAAAAACAAAAAAATAAATAAAAAATATGAGCGCGATGCCAATGACTATGCGACTGGGCGCGTATTAACATATGCGAAGAAATTTGACGCCCCTCGGAAGGCTCTTCAGAAAAGAACCATGACAACCATGACAGCTACGACAAGCAATATGCCGGAAACAGAACCCGCCACCTCAGAGTCAGACCTGACTGAGAACGAGTCAGGGGATGAACAACGGAGGCAGAATGACTCAGATTCACAAGATGCATTGCACAATGTACAAGGAGCCCTACCACAGAAGACTCCTTTTCAGGAGGAATACGAAGTAATCAAAAGCTCCTGGCTAAGGGGCGGCAAAAACAAACCGCCCGATGTGGATGCAAATGCAGATGCCACTGCAACAGCAACACCAACCAGAGGAGGAGGACGAGGAGGGCAGGCGGCGGGAAGAGTAGGCAGAGGAAATGCAAGAACCTCTCGATGGACGAGCCGCCAGACGAACAAGAAGCAGTGATTGTGGATCCTAAAGATAACACTGACCAAGCCAGCCTGACTGTAGTGAATTTAACAACAAAACAATTGACGGAAGCAGAAATTGAAGTTTTAAGTCTGGGTCTCACCTTCCGTCCCACGAATGACCTCGAGTATACACATACTAGAATCGACTTGTTCCGATTCACCAGAAAGCTGAAGCTCCACAAACATTTTAAACTGCGCCCGCACTTAAAAAATACAAAGAAAGGCCCTAGAATGAATGAAATGGATATACTCAGCGCTAAAGATCTACCAGCTATCGAGGCATTGGAGGACTTACGACTAGACCAGGATTCCGATCAACAAGAGGAAGACCTGACTATCGCACAACGAGCTGTCCTTCAAGGGGTCGAGCAAGAAAGAGAAGAAAGTTTGTTCAAACCC
Organism: Lissotriton vulgaris; assembly: GCF_964263255.1. Classification (NCBI taxonomy): domain Eukaryota; kingdom Metazoa; phylum Chordata; class Amphibia; order Caudata; family Salamandridae; genus Lissotriton; species Lissotriton vulgaris. The sequence goes on from NC_141693.1 coordinate 163,113,684, forward strand.
ACATCAACTTTTGTACTACAAACATCATGGGATGCAATTGATGTCTTCACGGAGGCAATGAAAAGAGACCTGACATTATACAGAAAATCGCAACCGTCAATTTCAACAAACAACATTTCTGAATGCCAACGCCAAGCTCTGAAGGGTCTGATCAGTGATGAATCCATAGTGATCAAGCCCTCGGACAAGGGGGGCAACATGGTTCTAATGAGTAGAGACCTATATAGAACTGAAGCCCTGAGGCAACTTGCAGATAGAAATTTCTACAAGGAATGCACGAATGCAGTGTACCAAACAAGCATCACTAGATACGACGCTCTAGTACAAAAATGGTACAATCACAACATGCTCGGGAAGGACGAAAATCTATTTCTCAGGAACCACACCCCCGTGCTACCAACTTTTTACCATCTCCCCAAACTTCATAAAAACATGGAAAATCCCCCTGGCCGCCCAATAATTTATTCTATTGGCAGTTTGACTGAGAACATGTCACGTTTTGTTGACAACATCCTGTTTCCCTTAGTGACTAAACTGAAATCTTACATAAGGGATACGAAAGACTTCTTGACTAAGATCCAGGAACTAACATGGGACTCTGGGCACCTGCTGATGGTTTTAGACATTACTAGTCTTTACACCTGTATAGACCACAGGCAGGGTCTCGAAGCCATCAAACACGCTCTCAGTCAGCGCCAAATGAAGTATGCATGCCACAATGAAATGATCACGGAGTTCACAGAATTTTGCCTAACCAATAATATTTTCCTCTTTGAGGACCAGCTGTATATACAAACATCTGGGACGGTGATGGGTACCTGCTTCGCTCCCAGCTACGCGAACTTGTTCATTGGCTGGTGGGAGGAGCAGGTACCCAGGAGCTGCACAACTGGTACAGACACAGGGCATGTAAAATGCTGGTATCGTTACACTGACGATTTGTTTATCGTGTGGGATGGAGGAATGGACTCAGCAGAAGAATTTATCAAAATTCTTAATAGCAATGACCTCAATCTACATTTCTCGGGCTCGGTCAGTCCGGTGGCAGCAGAGTACCTAGACCTGAAGGTATATATTGAGAGTAACCAACTGCATACCACCCTGTACAGAAAGGATACTGCTGGCAATTCAACACTCTTTGCCAGCAGTAGCCACCCCACCCAGCTAAAGAACAGCATTCCCTACGGAGAGCTATTAACTCAAAGGACTCCGATTTTGAGGCGGCTGCTTCAGAATGTATAACAAGATTTTCCATGAGGGGATATGGTAGTACCTTACTAAAAAACACTTTGAAGAAGGTAAGGAAGATGCAAAGATCCCAACTCTTGCCAACTAACGATCCTATTGTGGGCAGGAATAGAAAATCAAACAAGGAAAACTGTAAATTCAGACTCATTACTCCATATTCCAAGGGAGCAAGGGATCTGAAAGCCATGCTTAATAAGAACTGGCACATCTTAAAAACGGACAGTGTACTCGCGGATGACCTACCTGCTCATCCCTTAATCACTTTCAGCCGGGCTAGGTCACTCAGTGACATGCTTGTCTCGAGTCATCTAGACAAACTGACACCTAAAACTAATTCCTTGAAGAGAATGGCGGGCTTCTTCCCTTGCGGCCACTGCAAGGCTTGCAGTGGTAGCAGATGGGTGTTATCATATGACATACCTGACACCGGTAATAAAGTGCCGATCAAGCACTTTATCACGTGCAGCTCCCAGTTTGTAGTTTACTGTCTAGTCTGCCCGTGTGGCTTACGCTACATAGGCAGTACTATCAAGGAACTCAAACTGAGGATCCTGGAGCATCAACGGGCAATCGAGAAGGTAGACACCACTTATCCGGTTGCCCGGCATTTTGCAGACGAGCACAGTAAAGACCGCAAACTACTCCGATTTTTTGGATTGGACATTGTTCCTCCCAATATAAGAGGAGGTGACAGGTTAAGAAGACTCCGCAGACTCGAATCCAGATACATTGTAGATCTCTCCACTAAACACCCTGGGGGACTAAATAGCGGTGAGGAATTAGCATGTCATCTGGGCAAATAAGACTATAGGCAAATGAAATTCTCTTAGGAGATCTAGTACATTAACTGTCAGTCCAGAAATTAAATGTACATTCTGTCTATAGTACTTTAATTAGTCCACTGCAATACCGTATTTCCATAGCTATGATCTTGACTTTGATTTTGAATTTGAATTGGATTATGATTTTGATTGCGATACCCCTTTGCAGATTATGACAGGCTACCAGAGGTTTTGTAAATATGTATATATGTATATGATAATATGTGTACATATATGAATAGAATTAGCCAGTGTGGAAATATGACTTGATGTGAGAAAGCTCTAGTGATAATAACTAGTCACCGGATGTCATTTGATATCATAAGGGAATGTACTTCACATTAGTCGTACCATGGTTTCCGATGTATATGATGTATATACTAGTATCCAGAATCGACTGTAATCTAAGTCCGTGGAGCTTCCATCTGGCCAATCTAGTTCTATTGTTGATACATACATACCCCGGAGGATGTCTTTAATTTTTCGTTTTTCCTTTGTCAGCCTATTGGTTTTGAATGAGTGTTCTTCAGTTATATACTCTATGGAATGAATTATTCTTCTTTTTTATGTCTTGATGAATTTCCATGATGAACTTTGGATCAATTCCATATGAAGGATGCCACTACTCTTTCTTTTTATGTGCCTGTTGATTTGCCTTATGAATTGCACTGTTTGTTTATCTGTATATAGGACATTGTACATTATAACATAGGACACTAGCCGATCCACGGCTTTATTTCAATGTGAGAACATACACGAATGAATTGGATAAGACCCCCCATAAGGATAGAACACCGTTCCAATATGGCGCCCATAGAGGCAATAGGGGTATAGTCCTATGTTTATGTCAATGTTCATGAACTTGTTTACTTAATGGGATGTCTGAAATTGACGAGTGACACACTGACGAAGGCTCACACCGAAACGCGACTGTGCTTATCTGTTCCCTTTAATTAAAACTCTGGTCGACTCTTGGATTACGAGTTCTGCCTCTTTCTTGCGAAACGAAGAAGAGTTCTGAGCAACTATATATATATATATATATATATATATATATATATATATATACATATATATATATATATATATATATAATTTGGCAACTCTGTATTACTCTTGTGATGCTGCAGAGTTCCGACCAAATTCCACCAATCGTTATGTTACAGAATTTTCTCCTGCATGACTTCAGAAATGTGAGTGAGACTTGATGTCCCCTAGTGCTGTTTTCTAACATGGGCCGTCTCAAGTGGTCGTAGTCAGAGGGCTGCTTCTTGAGTAGATTTGCTGCAGCTCTCCGGCTGCAGAAAAATCAACTCGAATGGCTTGGTGAATTTGCGGGCAGCATGGTGCAATTCACGCAAAATGTTCAGTACTACTCACTCTACTGGTTCTAAATTGCAGCACAAGCAGTGAGAAAAACATATTTTCTGTCTCTTTGTGGAGCTCTGTGGAATCTCGTGGAGTTTTTTTGTAACTCTACAGAATTCCACTGAGTGAAATATTGTGAGTTCTGCCCAGTCTTAATTCGCCTTAAGAGAATCTTTTGTTGGGAAGCAACGTCAAAATCATGCCCTATCATTTTTCTAGTCCATATTACTGAGAGTAAAGAATTAATTGTACAAGAAAAGTTTATGCTGCATTTTTGTTTCATAGGAATCTTCTTATTGCTGAATCAGGGAGTTTATGTAATCTGACAGAACGGGATTATACATACTTCTCCATAAACATACCATTTTCTTACAGAATAGAATATAAATAATGCTCTGACCTAAAGGTGTAACTTAATTTATCTATGATATCATGTTTCAGTCATAGTAACTACTCAACCAGGTAATGACAGAGAAAAATGTTTGTCTGGAAATTGTGCTATATTTTCAAACCACTTAAGCTTAGAGATGGGAAAGAAACAATTTCTTTATCTTTGTTTAGCTTAATGCTAACAATGTTACTAATCCTAACAGCATGTGAAGTTGTATTAACTCATTTGTGTGGGGCCTCTTTGTATGCAAATGTGAGATCTTCTTAAATGTAATTTTCTTTAATAATCATATCTACTCTACCACAAGTCTGTAAATATGGTGAGTGCCATCAACAATATTTTTCCAAATTCAATGAAAGAGCTGCAGCTAATTTCGCTTCTAAATTCAGGTGAATATCTTTCAGATTGTGTCAATAACAGAATCATATCATTAATCAATTTTCAAGTCTAAGATGTACACATAAAGTTGGTAAACTAGGCTGTGTCCATATAGCAAACAATTTGTGCATACACAACAATGTTAGAAATATATCTGGAACAAACATACCTTGCAAATTATAGAATTAGGGGCAGATGTACAAGCCCCCTACACCACCAGTAAGTCACTTTTTGTGACGTACTGGTGGCGTATGTTACTGCTCCATATTTACAAGGACAGCAAAGCCACCCTGCGAATATGGTCCCTTTACACGGAGCACTTTGCGTGAAAGGGGCGTTCCATGGGTGTTGATGTGGGTGTTCCCATGTAACACCCATGGAACCAGACACATTTCCAGAATTACGAGGAATCTGAAATCTGAAAACTTGTCAGTATGCTACACCGCCCTATGTGTGGCTTAGCGAGGTACAACGTGGAGAAAGGTTTTCATTTCTCCTCGTTTTTTCCTCTTTGAATGTGTGCTGCATTTTACAGCACGCATTGGAAGAGGAAAAGGCCTTTAGTGATTGTATTCGTCCAGGAAGGGGCCTCTTCCTGCACGAAAACAATCTCCACATGGTGCAGGCATTCTTGCACCATGGTGCAAGGGTGCCTGCGCCAGCGCATGGCAGCTGTTTGTCACCAGCACAGGGGAGAGCACCGGAATATGACACATCTTTGTAAATATGTCACACTCCTGTGCTCTGAAAGTGACTCAGTGCGGTGCAGCCAAATGGCTTGGGGAATGCGTAGTCACTTTCTCGTAAATCTGCCCCATAATATATATTTCTAGAGATAGACGGGATCCTTGTTTATTGGTGAGTTTAAATGGCACCAAAGCTTTTGACAGTGTAAAATTAAGTTGCTTGAGGTATTAAGAAATACATTAGTGTACTCCTTCTGCACTTATAAAATGTCTTCTCATTAGGGTTCCAAAGTTTGTGTCAACGCCAATGCCTTGCTTTTAAAGGAAATAGCCTTAAAGAAGACACTAAACTGGACTTTAATGTCCCTTCAGGTTGAACCCAGAGTTAGAACCCTTAGTCATTGCTGATAAAAAAGGACACAGCTATTAAATGAGTGTACATAGGCTCATAATAGTATACAGCATTGGTTTTGGCCGATGATATACAATTAACACATTTTGAATATGAAACTCCAATTCCAGTTATTTAGCAACTCATAGAACAGTTTGGCTCTGTATAATAATTTGCTATTTATTTATCTAGGTCAAGCTAAATATCCTTGGCAAAAAAAGTAAAATGCTTTCTATATTAATAAACTTTAGTTAACTTGATATGCAATAGATGTGATAATAAATGAACTTCTTTTCTTGAATTTTCATCTTTAAACTTTGTGTGTACCTAATTTAGCAATTGGTGGACTGGGTGCTCAGTCACAAATTGATGAAGTTTCCTCTCCGCCAAACTTTGGTCTACTTAATTCTGAATCCGACATACCTTCAGTTTTCCTCAGCAGTGCCACCTCTGGATTTGTCATTGAAAAACAGTCAGAGTAAAGTCATAAGACCGCCCGCCCTATTTAAAGCTAATAGTGTGATTTCCTTTTTTCTGTATGCCACTATCTGGAGAAAACTGGCAGTCATTAATAAAACAAAATTGTCTACACACAATAGAAGAAATATCCCAGGGTGTAGGGGCCAGAAGGAAACTCCTGTTTCAAGAGTTTGATCCATACAAATAAAAAAAAAAGTTAGGTATATGACAATCAGAAATATGGTAGATGCACACCAAACGTTTTGTACCTTTACAAGAAACACATTTGCCACAGCTCCTGTTACGGCACGGCAATCTTTTCAGGGCTGGCGGTGATGTCTTAATTTGTCAGGCTTCAGTCTCGCAGGGGGTTTTGGAGGGGATGAGTTCCACTACCCTGATAAAGGAGGGTCAAACCTCCAGGATCTATATCTGGCCCTTTGTTTTTAAATAAGTGCAATATGTATGAGGCCATTTACACTGTATATGCCTACATGCCATGATATTCCTAATGAGATTATTGTGATGTGTCTTCTGTTTTATTAAACATTATTTAAAACTAGTCATAGTATTATTTTTGGGATCATTGAAAACCTAATTTCCAATCCATGTACTCTCTACACATCCCAGATTTCACACATATTCCCATCAGATTAACATAATGATTTAGATAGGACATGGCTTTTACCTGGTGAGATCTAGTCTTTGTAGTGACAGCAGTCTGCCGAAGTATTTTGGTGATAATATGATGAGGTAATTGAAGCTCATGTCTAGCAGCTGAGTGGAGGTTGGTAGTTGAAGGGGGAGCCCAGTGAGATGTAGATCCATGCAGCAGAATTCAATGTCAGGGATTACCTAGAAAGATAACAAGGTCCATTAATTTAAGTCAAACTCATAATGACATCATTTTTTTGTACAGGCTACCATAGGGGGTGACCTCTGTAACCTGAACCTCCCAATGTTTAGCTTCACTCCTTGACTTTATAATACTATAATTACAGGCCTTACATAAAATATAGTAATTTAATTTAACAGCTGTAATAATGGTCATTTTTCGAAGGTGAGCTGCAGCTTCAGCCTGGTTTTTCTTCCTTTGTTGCATTCTAATTGCCACTTCCTTCCTCATTTTGATCATCCTTCTCCTTTAATCTATATCTTTCTTGGGTGCTCCTTTGTTGGTATTACATCTATTTGTACTTTTCAGATGCTTCAAGAATGCCATTCAATCTCTTTGTCTTTCTTTTAAAGTTCAATTTTCCCTCTTTAAAGAGCATCTTTGCTTACTTTCCTACTCAATATAAAATTCTGCCCAAAGGTGGCCGGGATCAGGTATTCCTTTCATGAGTTTTTGTCGGTCATGAAAGTCCAAGAAATTATTAAAGATGCCTCTAACCAATGGCCCTATTCACAAAGGTAAACTGAGACGAAAGTCTAACTTTACGACTTTCAATATTCACAAAGGGCATTTTTGAGTGGTAAAGTTAGACTTTTGTCTCAGTTAATCTTTGACAAAAAAAATTTCTTATATTTTACAGTGACCAAAACTCTTAGGGGCCAGATTCACAAATGTAAACTTAGATGTTTGGTCTAACGGACTAGCGGATATAAAAATACTACTAGTAAATGCTCTTTGTGCCTTCCCACAGTCATAAACTTAGACGTTTGGTCTAAGTTTAGACCAAATGTCTAAGTTTAACTTTGTGAATCAGGCCCTAAGGACTTTTGGTCTCAGTTAAACTGAAGACTAAAACGTAAATTTAACTGAGACAAAAGTCTAACTTTACTACCCATAAAAGCCCTTTGTGAATGCAACAAGTCGTAAAGATAAACTTGTTTCTCAGTTCACCTTTGTGAATCGGGTCGTCTGTATTTAACTTGTAACATTTGCTGTGCTTCTAATACAGAGGTCAAAAGTCAGGCTACGTCTTTCTGCTTATATTATATGCGCATTGATGTTTACAAACTCCTCTCACATTGCCGTCAGAGAAAGAAAAGTAAAGTGAACTCTTTGACAATCCTGTTGGGGTACAGAGTGTGAACAGAAAGGCTGCAGGATGTCATTTTTTGTAACACCCAACAAAATGTAAATAACTGTAAATTAACTGTTCACATTCAGCAGTTAGGAAAGCAAAAATTAGGCACATGTTTTGTAATTCTGAAGTGTAATGGAAGGAAAGATTTAATTAGGTTCAAAACAAATCAAGGAATTTTAGTTGGTGATGTATATGTGATAAATATTCACTGAAACCTGATTTTCAGACATTTTTTGTGCATGATACAGTTTTATGAGTAAAACGGTATGTCTGTGAAAATAGAGTGGCCATTTTAATCGAAAATGTTCTGTCTTTAAATGACAGTACGCTGCCAGACGATGCTTTAGTTACATTAAACAATTGTCCATCTTATGGCCATTAAAGCACAGTAGGTCACGAACAATTGTCATTCCAAAAAGTGAGTCATGGTTCTAAAACATTTGGAAAGCAGTGTTCGAGAGATTGCACAAGGTGGCAGCAGTCAATGTGCCCAGGAAGTTGTAAAAGCCTTGTATATGGTGTGTCAGGAAGGACGGGTGAGGTATTGGATGAGGTTTGGTATCAAGAGCTGCTACAGTGTGTGAGAATCTTCAGGGGAGTCTTTAATTGTGACAGAGGGCACACTGTTTGATATTTCAATCTGGCAGATGCAAAGTTGTCTGGAGACTAATGTCATACAGGAGAACCTCTAGCAGGGCAGCCAGTAGGTCCCCAGCATTTCACTCCCTGAATGAGTGGCAGGGGAAAGAAGATCTCTTTTGGGAGGACATGGTCATGGACTAGAGTTGGGACAGGATTTTTGGAGACCTGAGGGCTGGACATTCTAGAACACTGTCAGGTGTGAATCACTGGCTAAGAGATGCCACAGGTCATCCTGGTACCCAAACAGTCTTCACAACCAACTGACCAACAATTCTATGCACTATGGGCTCCTGATCTACAGGCCTGTGGGCCCTAAAATGAAGTTTTTAGAGACAATTGTTCATTACCCTAATTACATCTTACTTGGTGATTTTAATATTCATCTACAAGACCCTAATAAAAAAATATTTGAAACTCTTAATTGAGAACTTGAGTAGCTCCAACTTAAATCAGTTGATGAACACTGCCATGCACATTACAGGACACAGGCTAGATGGCATTTTTTCAACCTACTCCAATCTTATGGTGAATAGCCCAGGTTTGAACAAGTTTGTTAAACACCACTATCAATGCATGCTGCACTTTTCCCACTGAATGGAAAAAGCCTCTATTCTTCCTGTGTCGATAAAGCTGTCACTCAACCCCAAGGAAAAGAAAAATTGCTGACCCATTTCACATCTGCCTTTCCCAGCAAAGGACCTGGGAGAGCATTTTAACAATATTCTCTTAAAGGACCTAGAGAATAATGAGCTTCTGGATGAGGCACAGCTTGAATTCAGGTCGAGCTACTGCAAAGAATCAGCTCTGGCAATAGTCTCCGAGTAGATAAGACACATCATAGACAGTGGTGAGAGGGTTCCGGTGGTCCTTTTTGACCTATCAGCATCCTCTGACACTGTGAGCTAAGAAGTTTTGCTTGATCTTTTAGCAGTATTTTGGATGTTTGGATTGTCTCATGACCTTTTTTCTTAATTTTTAGCCAAACAGAGAGCAGATCGTGGGCATTGGAGAGTTTAACTCTTTACCCTTCTCTCTGGCTTGAGGTGTCCCCCAGGGGTCATCATTGAGCCCGACGCTCTCTAATATTTATGTGTGTCACTCAAATAGTTGTCTTAATTTCAAGTACTGTAGATGAAGTTGCCGATTAAATGAAGCTGGAATTGGACTAAAATTACAAATGTACTGTATGGACAGTGAATGTGTGAAACAAGTTAGACTTGCACTATACTGCAAAACAGGCTATTGACTGACTTAATAACATAATTACATGGGCAGCAATTAGAGTTTGACTGAACCGAAGACCTGCTATAAATCCTCAATTCTCTTATCCCTTCATTTAGTGGTGTGGCAGAACCCCGACCAGGGTCTGCCATCAGAAACATTTGTCAGGTATCCCATCAGCATTGGAGCGACAGGCAAAAATGCATAGGAAGGCCTATGATAAATATGACAGGTTCTATGACACAATTGTTTCTGCACCAGATCTCTTTGTGAGGTATGGAAGAATGGAGCAGGGAAAATCATCAATGGCACATGAGTGAAGGGAGAAAACGCCATTCATGTGAGAGTTGTTTATTTCTTGTAGTTTGGAGATTGTGTCTGAAAAAACAATTGTGGCAACCAGATTCCATGACATTATACGAATCTTGCTTTACATTTTGCTGTAAATTCTCCCACCACCTCACAGGAACCATGTTGGACTTTCTGCAGGGTCACCCAAAAACCTTTTGACCTTACTCCTACTATTGTTGCTGAATTTGTTTTTATTGGCTTTAGGACTCTGTAAACATTACCACTGCTAACCACTGCTGAAATGCTTGTGCTCTCTCCCTACAACATGGAAGAATTGATTTATACCCACATGACATATTGAATTTACTTGTTAAGTACCAAGTAAAGTGGCAAGTGCCTTTGCCCAGAACCTGTAAGTTAAATGCTACTGGTGCCACACCTCTGATTGTGCAATCCACTTGAGTATCCTTGCAAACTTGTCTCAGGCCTGCCAGTGCAGCCTGTGTGTTCAGTTTAAGCTGGCATTTCAGCCTAGCAAAAGAAACCTTTTGCCAGGGCCAACCTGTCCTTATTAAATGTATATATGTCACCCCTAGGGTAGGCCCTAGACACACCAGAGGCAGGGTGTAGTGTTGGACATATACTTTTAAGTTTTACAAGTCCTGGTTGTTAAATTCATTTTCCACTACAGCAAGGCCTACTCCCAAATAATAACATTTGAGTTACATATCTACAAATGGGAGAAGATAACCACTTCAAGTTTGGTGTCTTTCGAATTGTCATGAAAAATCCTAACTTATGGTGGTCAGATTTTTAATTATAATTTTGAAAATGCCACTATTAGAAAGTTGGCATTTTTCTGTCCTTAGCCAATTAGTGCCTGTAGCCTGCTTCAGGGTCACATGACTGGGTGTAGCTGACAGTTGGGCTTGGTGTGTTCCTCCAAGATAGCCACACACAAAGCATCTTGGATAGCCACACACAATAGAGAGCTGAGGTGTGCCTAGGTAGGGCCTGTCAGTATGGTAGGCCAGAGCTAGAGCCAGCCCTACTGACACTTGAATAGGCTGTGTCCTGACATAAAAGGGCTGCCTACCCCTTGTATTTAGTCTGGAGCCACTAACAGAGATGGCAGGATGCCAGGGGACTTTAAATGAAATTCTAGAAGCATCTGCCCCTTCAAGAGAAAGGGCACCGGTTATAACTATTGGACCTTAAACACCACCTCTTCAATATACTTATGGACCAGTAGATACAGGAAAAAGGACTGCACTCTGCTGGTCTCCTGTTCTGAAGGACTGCTACCCTACTACTATGCCAGACTCCACATCACAGATCCTCGAAACAGATACATCGCCCCAACTGAGAATACATCCTCAATAACAGACTTCACAATTCGAGTCCTCATCAATGTGATATTCGAAAACAATGCAGAACCTCACATCACAGCCTCACTGCAATTCGGAACTGAGACATGGTCACATGGTAATGGTAATGGTAATGGTAAAAATCTTATAACGCGCAAATAAGCCCAGATGCATCAAGGCGCCTAAAAACAATATCATAAGATGGTCAGATAACAAGCACTACGGGTAGGCCTTGGAGAAAAGCCACGTTTTCAAGGCCTTCCGAAAGTTCTGGACTGAAGGCTGTGTTTTAATTTCATGCGGCAGACTATTCCACAGTTTAGGGGCTACAACAGAAAAAGCCCTCCTGCCCCATTTGGTTCGGCGAACACGGGGGACTACCAGCAAATTCTTGGATGAGGATCGGAGGGTTCTCTCCAGAGCGTAAGGATGGAGCAACTTCCTCACGCCCTCAGCCCCCTTACCAGTGAGCACACCGTAGGTCAGGCAGAGAGTCTTGAAGGCAATCCTAGACTCAATAGGGAGCCAGTGTAGAGTTTTCCTGGCCGCCGTGGCGTAAGATAGTCTAGGAGCGTCCAGCACAAATTTAGCCTCCGCATTCTGTACTGTCTGAAGACGCTGCAAAAGACCCTTGGTGGCTCCTGCGTAAAGAGCGTTACAATAATCAAGCCGTGAGGCCACCAATGCAACAATGACCTGCTTACGAGCCTGCGGAGACAGGTAATGCTTGATTTTACGGAGTACTTTAATGATGCCCCAACAGGTAGCTACTGTTCTATTTACCTGCTGTGCCATTGAGAGGTCCCGGTCCATAATAGCTCCCAGGTTCTTAGCAGACTCTGTAGGAGTGGGACAGGTTCCCAGCAAAGGAGGCCACCATTCGGCGGTCCAGATATTAACATAGCCACCAAACACCAGAACTTCTGTCTTCTCCCTGTTAAGTTTAAGTGAGTTGTTAATCATCCACCCAGCAACCGCCTCCATACAACTTCTAAAGTGATGTATGGGGGTGGGCACCGAACGTGGGAGGGACACTAAGATCTGTGTATCATCCGCATAGGAGACTATCTCCATCCCATATGATCTCACCAACCTGGCAAGTGGGGCCACATAGATGTTACACATAGATGTTACACAGGGTCGGACTTAATGCCGACCCTTGGGGGACCCCACATTGCACAGGAGTGGGAGGAGATAAAAAGTCTCCTAGCTCCCTCTGATTCAGAAATGAAGCCAAAAGGCTCAAGGCTGAACCATCTACCCCTATCTCCCTCAGACGAGATGTTAAAACAGAGGGAGACTTGGTATCGAAGGCGGCCGTCAGATCTAAGAGAATCAGCAGGGCGGTATGGCCCTGATCGATCTCAGTGCGGATGTCGTCAAGCACAGTCGTCAGGGCCATCTCCGTGCTGTGCGCCCTCCTAAAGCCATGTTGGGATTGATCTAACTGTCCCGAGTGGTCCAAGAACGTCGCCAGATGCTTATTCAGATGGGACTCCAGCATCTTGGCAGGGGCAGGGAGCAAGGAAATAGGGCAGAAGTTCTTGAGCACATCTGGGTCTAAGGTAGGCTTCTTAAGGAGGGGCTTAACTACAGCACTCTTCCATTGATCAGGAAAGATACCATCCCTCATTGCTCTGTTCATGATGTCTAAGAACGGGGGCACTAGGGTGTCTCTGCACTCCTTCAGGACTTTAAGGGGACAGGGGTCTAAAAGAGACCCTGACCTCAGATTGCTTAAAAGCAAATCAATGTCCTGGAGAGTGAGAGGAGGGAACACAGATCACGGTGGTGGCGGGGACATCAGCTTCGGGAGAAGGGAGGACAGCATCAGGAGAAACAGGAGAAGTTACAGCCTTTTGTAATTCAAGGGCCGCGTGAATGTCTGAGATCTTCGTGTGAAAAAATCCTGCGATCTGATCACAGAGGACCTGGGAACATGTTGTGGGATCGGGCATCTGCAATGTGCAGAGGGAGTCGACGATCTTAAAAAGATCTCGCGGGGAGGTAAGAGTGGTCGTAAGATGAGCGAAGTGTTCTTGTTTCGCCCTAATAACCTCCATATTATAATCCTTAAGAAGAGATTTATGTTTCTCCCTCTTTAAAGGATCCCATCTCGTCCGCCAGAACCTTTTCTGCCTCCTGCAGTCCTGTCTCGGGAGTCTTAGAGGCTCCGAAAACCACAGGGCAGAAGGTCTCTGCCTAGCGGAGTAACGGAAGGTTACAGGAGCCAATAAATCCACTGCTGTCGAGACGGCAGTCGTCAATTCGGCAGTGGCCATGTTAACATCCTTGGCTGAGCTAATGGCAGCAATCTGAATCAGAGGGGCAAGAGAGGCATTGGTGACCTTCCTGAAGTCTCTTCTGGGCACCAATTTACAGGGTGGGGGGTGCACATGGGGGTGCATTTACATGCGCGGTGCCTGCCGCTTTGTGCATGTAAATGCAATGCATGCGTTTTTAACATTGAGGCGGGTGCAGCTTGAAGCAGCCCCCGCCGCAATGTTAAAAATAGAGGATGTGACCGCCAGGGTGGCGGTCACATCCTAATTGCACAGGAGGGAACGTCGCAGCACATGCGGACGTTCCCTCCTACTCAGGGCTCGCGGACGTAATGTGCCCCTTTGTTTCCGCAACGCTTTGCCTCTGCCCTGTACATGATAACAGATTGTTTTTTACACTCTCAGCTTTCCCTTCAATCCTGTCTGAACATAATGTGCAAGGTCGATCAACAATGTCTCTTGTTATTCTGTTCTGGTCAGTCCCTATTACCTAGACAAAACATGTTACCAACAGCTGCAATATGGAAAAATCGTGCTTTGATATAGCGTGGTTGCATGTTTTTAAAACACACTCAAAGAAAGCAGTGCCATGGAGCTGAGCTCAGCTGGTCCTATGATGTAAACCTTCGCGTTAAGGCTTTCAGGTAGGGTGTCTCCAAACAACGCCTAGAGATCTTCTGATATATAATATAACTTCTTACTGGCAAGGGGAGGGAGATTAGGCCTGGTTATTTTGCCTTTTTCACAGTCAAACATGGGTATGGAGCTGGTAGTCTGCTCTAAACAAACTGGTGTGAAAAGAGGGGTCGCGATACATAAAAAAATGGGATTGGGTGATTGTGTAAAGGCTGCGGTAGACAAATGGGGCCGCTGGGCTATTTCCGAGCTTAAGGTTGGGCAATGTAGGTTTACACTTTGCAATGTTTATGGGCCTAACTTGGTCGATGCAGAACTCTTCAATTTCCTGAATTTAGAATTAGCGCATTGGACGTTGCCAGTGTTAATGTGCGGTGATTTTAATATTAACATTGATGCAGGAGTGAATGTTAGATCTAATCATGTGTATACAGGAAGAAAGAGATTGGTTTTTACTGCAATACGGGGCTTGATTTTGGATCATGGCCTTTACGATGTCTGGAATTCAAAATATCCTGAGGATCCTAGCTTTACATTTTTTTTTGCACCTCATTCAAAATTCGTCCGATTAGACTATTTTTTTACCACGTCTGTATTGCTAGCTAAAGCCAAAATTGAGATTCATCCTAAGTTGGTCTCAGACCACAATCCGATTATATTAGAGTTGGCTTTAGACTCGGAAGAAAAAATAGAGCTTCCACAGTGGTCCTTTGATAGGAAATTGCTTTTGGATAAGGAGTACTGTCAGTTTATGGCTAAAAAAAAATCAGGAATTTTTTGATATCTACAAAGGCACGGCTGCCCAGGAGGTAGTCTGGGATGTGTTTAAATCAGTAGTCCGTGGGGAAACCCTTAGTTTTTCTAAATTTAAACGCAAAAAGATCTGGCTTAAACATCGAAAGGATTTTGATCAGGTTCTTACGGCTGAGAAGAAGCTGGCAGAGACAATAAGGTCAGGTGCAGAAGCAGAAGCACTTTACTCGGTCCAAAGGGATCTTACTATTAAAAGGGCTAGTGCATATGCCAACATTGCGATCAAATCGCCGAAAAGTATGTACAGCATAAAGAAGCGGCGTATGAGTGTGGGGAGAAAACGGGTAGAGTGTTGGCAAAAAGGGCAAGGGAGACAGCAGCTTATAATGATATCCCTAAAATTAGAGATCTACAGGGGGTTTTGCAAGAGACTAAGGAAGGTGTGTTAACTGCTTTCCAAGGATTCTATCAATTGTTATACAGTGACGAGATAGGCGGGGTGGAAGCGGGCGAATACTTAAAGGATGTGATCCCAGTAACATTGTCGGACATTTAAAGCACGATATTGTTGGTACCGCCAGATTGGGAAGAAGTTGAACTAGCTATATTAGGCTTGGCCCAGGGTAAGGCCATGGCCCCGGATAATATCCCATTGGAATTTTATCGGACATTCAGGAATATGATGAAAAGGGAATTGGTAGAACTTTGTCAGCAAGCTTTTTTGAGGAAGGCTCCTGTGGTGTTTAAAAACAAGGGCAAAAAAAATACTGAAATTAGGTCTTATAGGCCAATTTCATTATTGAATTCGGATAGTAAAATTTATTCCAAACTTATTTTAACTGGTTAAATGATTTGATGCTGGGTCTGGTTTCTTTAAGACAACACAGATTTATATAGCGTAGAGACACTACAGACCATATAAGCGTTCGACATGGTCTCATGGAGTTTTATGTGGTCAGTCCTGGCAAGGAAGGGGTTTCCGGCGGAATTTATCAGGGCAATTCAGACATTGTAAACCCACCCATCTGCTGTTTTTCGGATTTCCGGGAAGATATCAGGGAAGGTGTCGATAGCAAGGGGGATGAGACAGGATTGCCCCTGTTCTCCCTTGCTGTTTGCATTATATATTGATCCCTTCATCATTACCCTGGAGAAAAACATGGGAATTAAACCTGTGCAGATAAATATTCGGGATTTTAAAGTTTGTGCGTATGCAGATGATATCGCGGTATTGACATCTGATATTATCAATGCATTACCTAATATTATAGAGGCCACTCTGGCTCTCTGGCTATAAATTAAACATTGAAAAGACACAGCTTATTCATTCAGAGGCCGGTCGCCCAAAGAATATTAAGTTCGAAAAGGAGGCTATTTATTTAGGTATAAAGATTACAGCTAATGTTGAGGATATCATTCCCATAAACCTGGACCCTATCATAGCTTTCTCTAATAAAATATCAGAAAGAATAAATAACCTACAGCTTTCACTTTTTGGGCGTAGCAATGTACTAAAAATGCTTATTTTTCCCAAATTTGTGTATTTATTTCAGGCTATCCCCTTTCTTATATCTACCTATTATTTTTATAGAATAGAGAGAATGTGCTCTAGATTTCTCTGGGGGTATCACCGGGCTCGGAGAGCATTTAAAAGATGTACGCTGCCCAGAGAGAGAGAGGAGGTTGGGGTATCCCGAATTTCCGGTTTTATCATTGGATAGCCATATTACAGCATATGGGGGTGTTAATATTACCGGAAGATCCAACTGAGGATTTTTTCACCCCATCTATATATGAGATGCTTTTGGGTGCCGAGGCAAAACAATGCTTAAACCGCATTATTGAGACAAGCTATTACAAGAAAACTAAATTTAAGATTTTTTATACTGCCTATGTCATATGGAGGACAATAAAAAAGAGACTTGGAATAGGCGCTAATTTAAATATATATGCTACTCTCCAAAATTGTTCCTTTTTTTCCACAGATATTTAATGACCGGGTGATGCTAAGGTGGCATAATTTGGGGATCTGTAAGCTTGGGGATTTGAATCAGGGGAATAATTTCGTTTCTTTTGATTATCTAAGGAAGGAATATAAGCTACATCGCACTGACTTTTTCAAATACTTTCAGCTACGAAGCTTTTGCGAACAGAAAATATCAAAGAATATGATTGTATTAGGGAAAATTGAGATTATCGAACCGATTAAGGATAGGTATGAAATGGGGCCCTTATATCAGATACTTTTGGAGAAGGTAGAAGATGACCTAGCGGTTAATGAAGTAAAATGGCAAAATAAATTGAGTATTGAGTGAGTTAATTTGTAGAGAAGTATAGAGATGGATACTAATGTATTACTGAATGGACCATTGATAAATCAACTTTTCATGTCAGTCTTTGAGTTATATTATACGCCAGGCAAACTGGCTAAATGGAATTCGGGCGGGGGACTAATCGTTGTGGCCTATATGCAGCGGATGCTGCACATATGTTCTTTTTTTGCCCTAAGCTTTCTCAGTTTATTGCTGATGTAGAGTTTTATTTAATGAATAGTTTGGGTATCTGAGTACAATTAACGGCACCATTGGTTATCTTTGGATGTGAAGAGAGTACGGCTCATAAGGGCTTAGTAGCAGAGGAAGGTTTCATTTTTATATGCATGTCTGTTTATCGTTCATGTATCACGTCTCAATGGCTCGATGTGGAATCTCCAAATGTTATCAAGTGGCAAACTAAATTATTGTCTATCTATCATATCAAGACTGCATTGTACAAAATTAAGGGCATCAGGAAGAACATTTTTGGGTATAAATTATGGTCTCCAATCACCAATTGGATAGGACTTTAAGGAAAACTGTTGTATTTTCAATATTTATTTTATGTATTTCTTTGTTTTGCTAGTGTGTTTATGGAGATCTGTATTTGCCCAAAAGAGGTATTATGTTGTTAGGTTACAAACTGTCTCAAAGAAAATGAAGGTGTCTGCCTATTGATATGTAAGTACTTTTGTTGTCTGTCTGCTGTCATAAAACTCCATAAAAAAATATATATATATATGACATCACTGTACTGCAGTGTAGCCCAGAGACAGTGGTCAGCAAGGGCCCACAGCTACATAAGGTGGACTTAAGTTACACAGTTTGTCTTAGGCGAAGCAACAAAAAGCATGTGTGGAACCTGCGATGATGCGTATGCGTGGTGCAGACAGAGCGCACTGCAGCAATGTCTTTTCCTACAGGACTACCTCATTTACAATACCCACTCGATCTCAATTGTGAACACTGATGTCTGCAGTGTTAACTGAAGGCAGTACTCATACACACATCTGTGAATACTTTTTATCACTTCCTCTTCACAACATACAACAACATAAAATACAGAAAACTCTGCAATAAATAAATCAAATTAATTTGAATTGCGATTTTTGCTGTCCACAGTGTGGAATATTCAGTGTTTCTTTCCACTTGCAAGATAAAGTAGGTCATTGTACTAAACCTATAAGTCATCTAAAAAAAATGTCTTCACGCAAGTATACTAAAAGGATATTGTGTATATTTCAATAGACACTGCAGTTAATTGACTACTGGATTCTGTAATTAAACAATCACCACAGGATCTGAATTGTGAACACTTCTGTCTGCAGTGTAAGCCAGAGAGAGTGGTCAGCAAGGGCCCACAGCTATGTAACGTGGACTTGAACTGTCCAGTTTGTAACATGCGAAGCAAAAAACAGTGTGTGCAGAGCCTGTAATGATACATATGCATGGTGCAGACAGAGCGCACTGGAGCAATGTCTTTTCCTACAGGACTGCGTCATCTACAGTAGCGACTCAACCTGAATTGTGAACACTGCTGTCTGCAGTGTTCATTGAAGGCAGTACTCACACAGAAAACCATGAATACTTTTTCTCACTTCGTATTCACAAAATACAACCACATAAATTACAGAAAACTCTGTAAATAAATAAATCAAAACAATTCAAATTCCGATTTCTGCTGTCCACAGTGTAGACTATGCAGTGTTCCTTTGGACTTGCAAGATGAATCTGGTCATTGTAGTAAACCTATAAGTCATCTAAAAACAGTTCTTCAAGCAAGTATACTAAAAGGATATTGTTTATATTTCAGTAGAAGTTCTAGTTGCTTGACTACTGGATTCTGTAATTAAACAATCACCACTAGATCTCAATTGAGAGCCCTGCTGACCACAGTAGAGGCCAGAGGCACTATTCATTAAAGCCTCACAGTCAAGTACCATTGAATTCGAAAGCATGGAGTTGGTTGCACCAGATCGGAGGGGGTACAAAGAAATAATCACAGACTTTAACTTCTGACATCCTCAACCATACAATCAAGACCCCGTTTCACTGTTCAGACCTGATGTACCACGGTGTACTCCACCGACTGATGTCAACCAAGCACAATAATCATGTGGAACAGTTAGCTACGAAAGCACAGACTCTGATGCACCTCAACGGGGGGAGTTCTATGAAAACCAAGTAACAGGTAACATCGGACATCTTCCATTGTGGAATCAAGACACCGTTCCACTGTTGGGACCTAGAGTTGGTTGCACCTGATCGGAGGTGGTACACAGAAATAATCACAGACTTTATCTTCTGACATTCTCAATCATAGAATTAGACCCTGTTTCACTGTTCAGACCTGCTATAGCGCAGTGTAGTCCAGCGGCTACAGTCAACCAAACCCAATAATATTGTACAGCAGTTAGCTACGGAAGCACAGAGTGTGATGCACCTCAATGGAGGTAGTTCTGTGAAAAGCAAGCAGCAGGTAATATCGGATATCGTCCATTGTGGGATCAAGACACCGTTTCACTGTTGGGACCTAGAGTTGTTTGCACCTAATCAAAGAGAGTACCTTCAGCTCCACTCTCATATGCAGTTCTAACATTGTCTATTGTGGGATCAAGACACCGTTCCACTGTTGGTACCTGTTCGACTACTGTATTACTAGCATAAAGAGCACTCCACGCTTCTAGGCATCAGGCTGGACAATGTGCCTGTGTCGGGGTAGCCAGCGTTGATCTCAGGAGCCTTCCGAGCTCCAACACCTCGGCCCAGGATCTTCCGCCGGCACATGGTGGGCCCTCTTTCTCATACGGCGGTGTTGAAAGATGAACTGTGGGGCATGTATGCGTCGCAGCGGCCATGACAGTTTCTGAGTACCAGCAGGATGAGAGCATCATTCACGCAGCCACCTTCGCTCATGGGGGCAGACACGTTCGCCATTCCGGAAGAGAACCATACCCAGAGAAACGTGCCTTTTATTCATACCCCTACGCTAGCCTTGCGTACTCTGAGCCAGCCCACCACGATAAAGATTTGGGGGGGTGAGGGGGCATGTACGCGCTACATTTCCGTAATCTTCCCTACTGTCTGTACTATCATGGTAGCGTCCACTATCCACTTCATTCAATACACCATCAGTGTATGTTGACATGTACATGTCTGTGCTCTGCATACTCAAGTCTGCCCGGCACAGCCCCTCAACAGTTTGCATTGTATACTTTTCTAATTCAGAATCAATTGCCACCTTCACACATACTTTGCTCCCATCTCTCCCCGCATTCTGCATTGTGTGGCAGAGGTGCCATGCCATGTTTGGTTTGTGTACATTGCTATCCACGGTTCCCAGACTACGTAGTGTCATTGGGCCCGATTCACAGAATGAACTTAAGACTCAATACTAAACTTACTACTATTTTGGTATTCACAGAATACACTTACTACTTTTGGCATTCACAGAATGAACTTACTACTTTTGGTATTCACAGAATTTAGGATTTTGACTTAAGTTTGTCTTAAGACAAACTTAAGACAGACTTAAGACAGACTTAAGACAAACTTAAGACAGACTTAAGACAGACTTAAGAAAGACTTAAGACAAAATCCTAACTTAAGTCTATCTTAAGCCTGTCTTAAGTCTGTCTTAAGTTTGTCTTAAGACAAACTTAAGACAGAATCCTATCTTCTGTGAATACCAAAAGTAGGAAGTGCATTCTGTGAATAACAAAATAGTAGTAAGTTTAGGATTGAGTCTTAAGTTCATTATGTGAATGCCAAAAGTAGTAAGTGCATTCTGTGAATACCGAAATAGTAGTAAGTTTAGGATTGAGTCTTAAGTTCATTCTGTGAATCGGGCCCACCGTGTCTTCTAGGTGTACATGATGTTTGTCATGTTGTATGTGATTATACAAGGCAGCACGTTTATACACGACCAGTGGTTTCTCCCATATACATATCACTGTCATAAAAGAGTATACAGAAGTTTTTTTCTCACAGGTAAAAACTGCAACCACGTCATTCATTACTATCCAAGAATGTTCAACTGCATGCCGTTTCTAAGCTTAAAGCCCCCAATCTTGCGTGCTTTCCTAAAAGCACGCCAACTCCCACAATTAGACCAATATTCACACAGCTTTCTAAAGGCAGTTATCTGCTTCTCAATAACATCCACTCCTACAGAATGTGAGCTGGCATATCGTACGTCCTTACTGTTTCAAACCGAGTAACTTCCTGCGGCAATGTCTATTCCCACCCACATAAAGTAACTCCCAAACTTCAACTTGGCCTTCAATCCCTACTTTGAAAACAGATTTTATACTAACCAAACTGAAAGCGCTTTTGTTCAGAACAGAAGTCTGCAAAAGAAATGTATCGACTGCAGATAACACGAACTCCAAGTAAAATACAGTCCCTTTTAAATACAAACCTCCCATTACAGTTTGTGAATTGTTACACAATTTTCAACACATCTGACACTCAAGGTCTGGCACACTTTTTTAACATGGTCTCCTCCTGCCTTCTCACAGCTGTTCAAACGGTTTTTGGTATAATACCAGACTTCATTCATTCGATCATCTCTGGAATAACAGGAACAGTGCCCATAATTCTCGCTCTGTTTGCGGCCATCCTACTACTATTTTTGCTTGTAAAAAATATCTGCGCTCTCTGTGGTAACACCCATGTCCAACAGAATACGCCTCTATGCAAAGCTACATTGATACCATGAAAAAATGGAACTACCTTTCGGTTGCCTGCCTCTATCTATTATCAGATCCAGCTACAACATGACATTTATGCACACATATGCAATCTGCTTGCAACCATCTTTTTATTGCAAAACCTGCCCATTCAACTGGTAAATGGATCTATGCCTTGTCAACATTCCAACATTTGCTCCCGATACCCAGCAGCTAATGCAGTATCTTAAAAACCTTAAATTTTCGGGCACTGGAGCAATGGCGGATGCCACGCAAAAAGGTATTGTGGCGGAATGGGATTTCTCACAGCCGCGAAAGATCTCCTGCAACGTGCAACCTTTGACAACATCGCAGATTGCCTGTCAATTCAAATTGCCGTTCCGACGTTCGAGGAACATTACTGTCCCTTTCGAGGACATGAATTGGATCGCTTCGCTTTTCTCACACGATGGCAACAATGACCTCTTGGAACATTACGCATCTCAAGCCAATGTAGAACTTCGGGACTGCAATCTCCAAGACTTGTAAGAAACTCACGTTATTATTGGATAGATTTTTTCCATCTTTTTCAACTTTCTCCTTAAATTTTTTTTAATATAGTTCAATTGTACTACTTTCATATAATAAAAAAAGTATACTCACGTATTTGAACTCGGTTTTAGTTATTCCCTTTATGTCTCTTCTCTAACCAGGGATTGGTGATGTATGGCCTATGCAAATCCACTATTTACTTGCTAAATTAGCCTAAACCCGACATTCATTTTGAAACCATATCTATTCTTTGTGCATACGTCTCTCTGCCTGCCTGTTATCCACACAGTCCTTTCCCACAAATTTACTCTTCCTCAGCCTGTGCTCACAAGCTGCCGACAAAGATCAAAAAACACTGCATTGTTTAGGAACTAGTTGGCACACTGTTGTAATCGTATCCTACCTTTATTTTCACTATAGAATATAGTCATTCATGTGTAATAGCTATTGTTCATGTCACACGGAACTTTAACATGTAATGTGAAATTCACTGATGCACGAGATTCGGTTTGAATACAGCAGAAGCGATTGGAGTTTGCCTCAGCTCGATGCCTTAGCTGTCTGCACAATAATGTTTTTTTGAAACAGCTGAAGACAATAACTACCTACTGGCCATCACCAGTAGGCAATATTTAGATAAAAACAAAACTGCTCAATCACAAATGAATTAACTAAATGGACTAATAAAACCATTGAGTAACACTACACAAGAAAGATCTACCTATTACCTAAAAAGAAAGATAATCTGTAAGCAAGGGCAGTGAGATTAATGAAATAAGACTGATTCTAACCCTAACAAAAGAGCCACTAAAAATAACACAGATACCGTGGAAGAGAGAGAGAAGAGTTTTATGAATATTAGTTTCATGGTATATTTGAAATGGTGAAACAATCAAGCCCGACATCACTAAACCAGGATGAAAAGATGTATTTACATCTGCTGAGAATAAGAAATACCCATTTTTTTAAATATGAGGGACAGATAGTGCACAACAACATAAGGGATCACATTGTCCATCGAAGGACATGAATGTAGGATATTTGTGAGTATCATTAACCCCGTGGATGATAGACCATTGATGGGTTACAGGAGTGTTATAAAGAATAGTGTGGAGCTGGTATAAAATGAGGAACTCTGATAATGAACGTAACCAGAAATGGTGTGAAATATATTGTTGGGGACACGGCCTAACTGCAGGCCATCGTACTAAGTTTGCATTAAATATATGACTTTAGACTCTGTTATGATTTTAAGTGAAGGGAATACAAGTCCAGAATGAATTAAATCAACACTCTTTACTCAAGTGACCTATTCACTAAAGTAAAAAACAGTGTTGAGGGACTGCCATTCAATTGTGGCCAAGACCTTTTTGTGGTCAAAATGCATTGGCTTGCTTATGTGTGCTTTTGGCAATGAAACATTTTTCAGAGAACACAAGTGTATTTTTGTATTTTTCTTTTTTTTATATTATATGCAGTTGAGCACTGCAAACAAAACGCATAATTCAAGACAAAAGCACAGGATGGGTGCTGCCTATAACTGGACCGAAGATGTGAAGGATATATATTCATTTATATTAAGTGAAAAAACACAAAGGCTAAATTGGTGTTATAGTTAGGCGCATATGTCAGTGTCATAATAATGTTTTGAGCTAAAAAAAAACATAAATTCACAAGTTATAGTTAGCAGAGCTTAGTATAATTTGTGCCCCCGCCATGCACTGCTTATTACCACATATATTATATTACTAATGACATGTTCTATGACATCATTTATTACATCACGGATGGCCTCTCAAATGGCATAATTGATTGCATCACTGATGACATCATCCAAGCTTCGTTTGTACACATTACTCTATAAATGAGTATAGCATAAGAGGTCTGAAAGTACATACAAAATAACTATTTATGATTCATCAATAATGCCATCACACATACAAATTTCTTAGGTGATGCAAGCTTGTGTTATGTGCCACATTGACCCTTCATACACTTCATGGGTAGCGGAGTTCATCAACCACTGATAGATTGGTAGCCCCAACTGCACACAATGTTCAATCTGTATGCAACTGTTCAGAGAATACCACGTTTCACTGGATACTCAACTTATGTTACATAACTAACAACCTACTACAGACAATCTTTGTCTGTAGAAAACCCTTCATAGTCTCTAGTCTAAACATACAGGCAGAAATTAAGTGGATATGAGTAGAAAGGTATGTACTGTAAGCAGTGTTTACTCTATGTAGAGAGTTTACTCTGTACCACACTGTTTGCAGACAGTGAAACTCCCATGCAAAGTATACCATAGAATACTAAAAAGTATCCACTAAGGACAGTGTTCACTCTACGCCAAACTTGTCCAAAGAAAAACTATTTATTAAGAAATCCAGAGGTCTGCAGGTGCTAAAGATCATATTACCTGCAGCCTTCATACTGTGGTGAAAACTTTACAGATAGCCCATCTTTTGAAGATAATCAAGTGCATGTACATGAGTTAGTATCCAGAGCACTTAGTCTTTTATGTTATGTAGAAATAGTCATGCTAAGATGATTCTGTCTAAATAGGCCTGCGTCCAACCCCCTCAAGCAGCGAACCCCCTGCCGGGGAAGGGGGTTAAACAGCTCCCTCCCAAAGCCACTATTGGCTTGTGGGACCCCAGGCCCTTAATTCAAAAAAATTATAGGAAATGCGCGCAGGACCCCCCACCCACTAGTGGCCTTGGGGACCCCATCCTTTGGGCTAAAAAAGATATTATTAGAGGAGAAGGTCACGTGAACCCCTTTCCAAGCCTCAAGAGGCCTTGAAGAAACCATCCTGCAGGGCCAAATACATTAACATTGTGGAAGGGAATGGTCTTTGTCTCTTCTCCCCTGCCAAATGGGCCTTGGGGCTCCTACCCTCCGGGGCCATACTTTAGGTATAGGGAAGTGGACATGTGCCCCACCTCCCCGAGCCTTAAGAAGCCCTGGGGCCCCCTTCCATAGGGCCAAATACATTTATGTTAAGGGAGGGTGAGTGCCCTCCTCACCAAGCCCAAATGGGCCCAAGGACTATATCCCTAAGGGCCATTTTTTAGTTATATGACAGGAGCATGTTGCCCCCCACTGAGCCTTAAGGGGTCCCAAGAACTTCTTTCCCTAGGGTCATATTTTAACTATAGGGAAGAGGTTGCATGTCCCCCCTTCCTTAGCCCATTGTGTCCCCAAGAACCTCATTCCCTGGAGCCACATGTCATAAAAAGTGGAGAGGGGCTGCTGCTTCCCATTCTCCAAGCCTTGTTAGGCCCCTGGGACCTGTCCCCGGGGTTGAGTTCTGATGGGAGGTGAGCATGCGTCCCTCCTCCTGGAGCCTTATAAAGCAAGGTACTTCATCCCCTGGGGAGGAATTCCATACTTAAGAGGAGAAGGGCATGAGGCCCCCACCCCAAGCTTTCTTTGGTCTCGGGGACCTTATCTCCAGGGTTGAATTCTAAGGGAGCGGGGCATACAGCCCCAACTCCAAGCCTTCTCAGCCCCTGGGGACCCCATCCCACAGGGACAAATGCAATAAAAATGGTAAGGGGACCACATGGCCCCCACCCAGCAACCACCACGAAATGGGATGTGGGGGAACCCTGGTACCTGCCATCTTCCTGCATGTTGCGGGAGCCAACATTGCTCCCGCCCAAAGTTGTTGCATGCTCACTCCAGGTGGGAGCAACAGCTGTTCTGTTTTCATACCGCAAGAGTGCAGTCAGGGAAACAGAATAGAAGTCTGCTCCCAGCCACCTGGAGCATGTTTAATTCTTCCATCAACTGGGAGCAGACTTGCCTTAACTGCCCACACTACTCTTGACAGGGAAGGCATGCTTACTCCCATTTGGTGGGAGATTTAAAAATGCCCCCACCAGGCTGGACAAAACATATGTTTCCCTGTTCGGATCAGTGAAGGCAGGGAGACTACTGTGCCCTAGGGGGTGGGCTCTCTGGGTCACTGTAACTGAGCCAGCCATGAGGGAT
Organism: Lissotriton vulgaris; assembly: GCF_964263255.1. Taxonomy (NCBI): domain Eukaryota; kingdom Metazoa; phylum Chordata; class Amphibia; order Caudata; family Salamandridae; genus Lissotriton; species Lissotriton vulgaris. The sequence continues at coordinate 163,140,193 of NC_141693.1, forward strand.
GGGGTCACTCGGCACTACAAAGGCTCAAGGAGCGGGGCGCTGCCTCACCCTCCCCTTTTTAAACCAATCACCCCCAGGACGGAGTCCACAGGGACTACAAAGCCTTGGGGAAGTGGCTGCATTTCCCCTCGCATTACTAAATGTTCCCGGTCCTGGGGAATGAGGTCCCCAGTTTCTAAATTGACTCAGGGAGGGTAGGCCACTCACACGCCCGCAAATATTGAAAGAAAGATAGTGGGTTGCCAATTTTTGTTTTTTGTTTTTTCAGTGATCATGCAGGACCCCCCCCCCCACACACACACACACACACAAACACAGGGCCTAGGGGGCTAGTTATCCTATCCTAACATTTTATATTATTGTTATTTTAAAACTTCAGGATAGGAGACTCAGGGGCACATGCATCAACATTTCATTTTGCGATTCCTTATTTGCGAAAAATAAGAAATCGCAATTAAGGAATCGCAAAATGAAATGCATCATGAAAATTGCAATTTTTTGGCGATTCGGTAAAAATTGCAATTTTTACCGAATCGCATTATTTTTGAAAATCTGTATTTGCGAATTCGTAAATTGCGAATTCGCAAATAGCTAATTTCCAAAATTGCTGCATTCCATGACATCACAACCAGGAAGCAAGGCCACTGATTGCACACACCTGGTCCCAGGGAGAGCTGGAGGAGAGGCAGTTGGCAGTTGGAGCTCAGCTAGGAGTTACTCGAGCTGACTGTGAGCCTGCAGCAGAAGGGGAAATGGCGTCAGAAAATGTAGGAGAAGAACTACAAGCCAGAAAAAGAAAGATTTAGTGACCAGGAATTGGAAATACTAATTGAGGAAGTAACTCAGAGGCAGGACCAGCTTTTTGGCAAACAATCATTGAAAGTGCCTGAAGCTGCGAAAAGAAAACTATGGCTTGCAATCCAAGCAAAAGTAAATGATGTTTGGGGTTGCCCACACTGACATTATAAATTTACAAAAACGCTGGTATGATCTGCGCAGTCGTGCAAAGAAAAGGATTGCCAACAGGATGAAGACAGCTAAGAAGACTGGCGGTGGAATACCCAGGGATAGGCCTAATACCATCCTTGAGGACTTGGTGGAAGGCACCCTTACTCCAGAGGCAGTTGTTGGCGTAATAGAAATTGACACCTCAGATCATGCAGACACATCTAAAGGTAAGAACACAACATGTGTGTTGCATGGAAATGTGAGTTTGAGAGACCACTAAGTTTGTCATAGTTCTTAAGAAATTGTCTCCTAATGTAGAAAGTGAAATGTATGAAATTGCAGTAACTAGAACCCCTTTCACTTACTGCACTAATCCATCATGGGAGTCGGAGTCATTTACAAATGTAATTCTGAAGTACTATGGCAATGACTGTAAAAGTGAATATTTTACAATATTAATGTAGGATTAGGAGACATATAATGCATTATATAGGTTTTTATTTGGAAAATACTTGGTTTTACACAGTCATAAGTGCAAGTGAAAAAAGTAAGAGACTGTTTGCACTATTTCAATCATAGATACAGAACAGAACAAAAATGAACATGGAGGGTCCGAGTTTCAAAGTCAGGACTTTTAAGACACAGATGAATCAAATGCAGCCACATCTTCACCCACAATTGCACGTAGGAGTCTGACAAGCAGAGTGCGCCAACTGCAACAGTCAGAGAGTGAGGATGATGAGAATGTATCTGTCCAACGACAACAGGCTGCTCCAACCCCAGCAACCCTAAACACACAGCAGAGCAGGTGTAGTAGGTTGCAACTAACCCTGGGCGGGCAACTTCGCTACGCCCACGAAGTGGGCGTAGTGTTGCCTACTTCGCCCTTTGCAAAGTAGGCGAAGCAGGCAACTCCTTGCTGCGTCGCGAAGTTGCCCGCCACCCGCCTCCCTCCCGCCCTCACTAAATGCTTAAATTAGCTTAAAAATGAATTATAAAACCACTTACCTTGTCCACTGCGTCCCTGGGGCTCCCTCTCGTCCCGGGGACGCAGCGGACAAGGTAAGTGGTTTTATATAATTCATTTTTAAGCTAATTTAAGCATTTAGTGAGGGCGGGAGGGAGGCGGGTGGCGCGTAGTGGGGGTACGCAAAGTGCGTGGGTGGGCGTAGTTTTTTGCCCACTTCGCATAGCTTCACGAAGCCCCACTGCACCAACTACGCCCACCCTTAGTTGCAACAGTTCTATAGGCGCAGGCACCGACCCTCACAGCATCAAACTGCAGAAGAAGATGAGAGGAACGCCAGTGTTGTGGAGATTAAAATCCTGAAAGTACAGCGCCTGCAAGGCAAAGACATACATGTCATGAAGGGAAAAATTGTTAAAATCAGTCATGACATTGGTGGCATACACAACTGTATTCAGCAAATGTCAAAATTTCATTGAGCAGGGACAGAGAGCAGCAGCTGAAAAACTTGACCGTGTGGCAACAGCAATGGAGAAACTGTGTACAACAATACCAGCGCAGCATTTAGCAAGTGACTGTAGGCATCATAGGGCAATGTCCAGCATGCAAGGGTATACCAGAGCATTGAACTGTCTTTGCAACACTACAGCTCAGCTTTCAAAGTGAGCAGTTGCCATTCAATTGGAGATATCACAATGTTGCGGAGATGTTGCCAGAGGAATGAGGAAACTCATGAATGTTGTCGAGGGTTAGCAAAGTGAAGCTGCAAGTGGGAGCCTACTACATGTTGGTGGGATCGATGGGGGCTCTAATGTAAGTAGACTGCTTGAACCTTCTGTGCCTGGGGGACGCCGAAGCACCAGAAGAAATGAAATTGCAGAGAGGCCAACTTTGGTTGATGCAAAATATTCTGGCAAGGCATTAGGGGCGGCGGACGCAAGAAGTAGGATATGACTTAATAACCTACGTAGCTTTTGTACAAAGGACATCTGAAGAAAATGGGAAACAACCTTTACCACGCAACTTTTACAATGCACTACCATTACAACAAAACTTTTACAACGCAACATCCATTACAACGTATGCATTTACAACGCATGACACTACAACGCACACCCCTACAACGCATGCCATTACAACGCAGTCATTACAACGCATACCATTACAACGCATAGCATTACAACACATAGTACCCTTACACTATCCAACACTTACCCTACTGTTGCACCCCCTGGAGTTAGAATAGTAATTTTAACCCCTACACTATCCAACACTTACCCTACTGTTGCACCCCCTGAGGTTAGAATAGTAATTTTTACCCCTACACTATCCAATACTTACCTTACATGCAATGTAATGTTATGCGTTGTAATGGTATGCATTGTAAATGTAGTATGCGTTGTAGTGGAATGCGTTGTAAAGGTAGTTTCAAAGTATTCATTGTAATGGTATGCGTTGTAATGGTATGTGTTGTAATGGATGTTGCGGTGTAAAAAATGCGTTGTAAAGGTAGGCGTTGTAAAAGTATGCGTTGTAACGTCATACATCGAAGAAAATGCATTGCGATGACTATGAACAGTAAATGCGTTTTAATTTTCTGTCAACAAACTGCATGCACTAAGATGTTTTAAGTACCCTTAATCCATGTTGAAAAAAAAAAAAAAAAAAGATTTAAGTTATGCAGAAAAATGTGTTGTGTGTTTCTTACCTCTACTAAAAGTAACGTTGAGCTATCTCTGCCCTTCGTCTTCTCCCCTCTGCTGCGTCAGGTCCACGTAGTCTTGGTTGTGGTTGTTGAGGCTGGTTATCATTGTAAGGTAGTACATCCTCCTCCTCCAGTTCTATGCCTCTTCTAGTGGCTAAGTTGTGCAACATGGCACATGTTGCAACTATTTTACATCATATATCAGGACGATATTGTAAAGCACCGCCAGTCTTATGTAGTATATGAAACCGAGATTTGAAGACACCGAATGTTCTCTCAATTACGTTGCGGGTTGATATGTGTGCGTGGTTGTAGTGCTGTTCTTTCCATGTAGCTGGATTCAAATAGGGTGTGAGAATGTATGACCTCACAGTGTATGCACTGTCACCTATGTAATGGGATGGAAGATACACATTAGGAGTACAATGTGACAACAAGGTTCAAAGATGTATGATAATTGAAGGGAATATATTTACCAAGTAAATAGCCATCTCCAAAGTCTCCGGCAAGCAGTCGTGTGTGCATGCCACTATGCCTAAAAATGTAGGAATCATGGGCACTTCCAGGGTAACTTGCAACTAAGTCAGTGATTATAGTTTTGGAATTGCATATTACCTGAATGTTTAGTGAATGGTAACATTTCCTGTTGTGGTAAATGTACTCATTTTCAGATGGAGGACAAATGGGGACATGCGTGCCATCTATACAGCCAATCACATGTGGAAAATGTGCCATGTTGAAGAAATCTAATTTTGTTTGTAGCAATTCCTGTGGTGTGCTGGGAAATGAAATGTAATGCCTAATCCTTTGCAACATTGCATTGAGGAAAGCATTAAAGAAACGTGATAGGGAACTCTGGGACACACCTCCAGCAGTAGCTATGACACCGACGCAAGCAGGTGTAGTGAGCATAAGACCTGTACATGTGTTGTTATGGCTTGTGTCCTTTGTGTCTGTCTCTGCAAGATTGGGTCTAATTCATCTATCAAATCCAAGATTGAGTCAGCATTGAGTTTATACTTATCATATATTTCAGCTTCTGTCTGCGCTAGTAAGGTGACGCATACTCTAAAAATCCTCTCATATATCCTCCTTCTCCTCCTTGCTGCAGCTCTCAGCATCAGCCTCCGTGTCGCAAAAAAGAGTGCTGCCATTGTGAAACATTTTTAGAGCCAATCTGGGCTCCCTTAAATACTATCCAGATGATTTTCACCTGTTATTTTTTTTTTCCTATTTCACCACCTGGTCTGAGTTCTTCTAAATTTAAGAATTCCTATTTGCGATTTTTTAAGGAATCGCAAATAGCGAATTTTCATGCATGTACTTTTTTGAGCTAAATTAGAAATCCTTAATTTTGCGAAAATTTAAGAAATCGCAAAAAATTACCGATTCCTTAAATTGCGAAAATCAAAAAAATCATAATGCATCCCAAAACTTGAAACTGCATTCGCAAACGGCCAAAAATTGTGATTCGCACCATTTGCGAATGCAATTTCAAATGATGCATGTGCCCCTCAGTCCCCAAGTCCTGTAATGGCTGCTAGCAACATTTTTCTAATGTTATTGCAGCCAATTAGAGCACTAACTCCTGAGTCAATCAGAAGCTCCTTTTTTAAAACATTTTATTTGAGGGACGCTGACAAGAGTCTCACAGACCCAAAGGTCCAGATAAACAAATATTTTTTAACCTTAATTTCGCAAATTCTACTAAACTGATTTACACCAAATCAAAAAGAGCACAATCTGGGAATCAAGATCTAGCTTCCTGCCAAATTTGGTGCAGTTACGTTCAGCAGTTTGTTCAGTAGTGATGCCTAAGTAAGTCTATGGAAAATGCATAAAGATTTTGTGTTCTGGGACCCCCTTTTTTCTTGGCTCCTGATAGATGAATCACTCCAAAACTCTACATGCACAAAGTAGGGACAAAAGAGCATTTTTTGGAAAGTTTCATGGAGATTCATCAAACGGCGCCAAAGTTATCACCAACACAAAAAACAAATTTCCCATGGAACACAATTCTAATTTTAGCTACCCCGGTGTATATATATATTTCTTTCTTTTATATATTTTTATATATATATATATATATATATATATATATATATATATATATATATATATATATATATATATATATATATTGATAGTAGTCAAAGTTAGGACCATGTTTCAATAGAAAACTTATTTTTGACCTGCCTATATCTCTGGCGTTGTTTGATGACTCTTCACAAATTTTTCAAAAAGAGGTATCATAGTGAATATTGTTGTAGGTAGGAAGGTTCCAGGGTGATCCGTCAAGCGACGTCTGTGAAATAAAATTGTCGGAATAAATACGATGTACCTTGCTAATTCCCAAAGGAGCTTTGAACACGACTACAGCTGAACCGCTGGATGGAATTGCACCAAATTTGGCAAGAAGGTTGCTTTTGTTTCACAGATCACACTTACAGTATTTGAAGTACATCTGTTTGGTACCTGTTGAGAAATTGAAGGGAAAGCAAGCAAAGATATCTGGGTGTAGCCTAAGCACAGATCGCATGGTGAGATCTGATTTGATATCAGCATTTCAACTAGAAAGTGCTGGATGCCATCTTGTGACCAATATACATGATAGCACCTCATTAAAATGCATTTTAATGAACGACAGGTACCATACTAATTTTAGGACTTGTGGTGTGTTATGAGATGATTTTACCCTGTGAAAAAAACTGCTGCTTGGAAAAAACCAATCATGTTTTAGAGAAAACAGTTGTTTCATGATTTTCCCATAGAGGTTATAAAAGGTGACCCGGAAGCTAAACCAAGACCATATATTCTATAAATTCACACTATGCCATATGATAATGGAGTTTGACGTTCTCAGTAAAACACGTACTTACCACAGGAGCAACACAGGCTTACAACAGGAGTAGCATGTCAGTTGATTCCTGTGCGTTCTACTGCAGCCTCCCAGAGTGTTCTTAAGAACAACAAGAGAGCTAACAGTTATACTTATGATAAAAGTATGGCACTACTGAAACCATCTTGATTGAATCAAACTGATAACACTTACAACATTTAATTTAGAAAGAACCCCAATGAGGGGGTTCATTTTGTCACAGAAATTATGGGTAGTGCTGTGGAAAACAAATTAAGACATGTTTTAAGTGATACCTCACTGCTGTACTTCAACATGAGCTAGCTGTCAGTTGATTCCCTTGTGTTCTCCTGAAGCCTTCCGGAGTGTTCTAAAGAACTAGGGGCATATTTACAAGCCCCCTGCGTCACCACCACATCACTTTTCGTAACGTACTGTTGGCGCAGGGGGCGCCTCCATATTTACAAGGAGAGGAAAAGCCACCCTGCGTGACTTTTCCTCTCCTCGTAATATGGCCCCTTCACACGTGGCACTGTGCATGGAAGGGGCGTTACATGGTCGTTGCTGTGGATGTTCCCTCGCAACACCCATGGAACAAGCACATCTCCAGATTTACAAGAAATCGTAACTCTGGAGATGCCTGTGAATGCTACGCCACCCTAGAAGTGGCACAGCGAGGCTCAACGAGGAGAAGTGTTTTAATTTCTCCTAGTTTTTTTCTCTTTCAATGCGTGCTGCATTCTACAGCACGCATTGAAAGAGGAAAAAGCCTCTTGTGATTGTTTATGTGCAGGAACGTTTCAAAAGCAAATAAGTCTCCCAAGATGGCCACCAGAGAAAAAAGAACCAAATTGTATCACAAATATCACCCTAAAGTATCCTAAGTATAGCCCAAAGTCAGAATTGTGCTAAATACCCACACAAATTGGGCATTTTTATTAAAGTGCATGAAAGGGTATTAACCAACCAGTAATGGAGTGACAAAATAAAAAATGAAATATAGATTTTAATTTGCTGTCTTCCACACTGTCAGAGGGTGCAAAGTTGAAAATGTTGCCATTAATGGTTGCTTTGTGTGAAATTGGTGTGCCATTTTCATGATTAGGTTTTTCAATTCCTGACAGTGTTGTAGCTAACTTATAAGACCAAACAATGAGGCCTATTAGGATGGCGGACGGACCTGCATCTGTCCGCCACCCCTGAGGTGGAGGGACCGTCTTCAGGGGCAGCGACGGTCCCTCCATACCAATTAAGATGGGACCGCCACCCTGGCGGTCACATCTCGTATCATTAACCGTGCGGCGGGCGCTGCTTGAAGCAGCACCCGCCGCAAGGTTAAAAATGCATGCTTTGCATTTACATGCACAAAGTGGCAGGCACCGTGCGGTGCCTGCCGCTTTGTGCATGTAAATGCAGGGGGGGGTACCGCCCGCAACGGGCCCCCAAACACAAAAGACCAAATGCTTTTCCACAGCGGAAAAGCAACCGTGGAAAAGCATGTTTCAGCCTGCATCCTAATATGACTGGCGGTGTCTTGCAGACACCGCCACCATATTTGCCTGCATACACCGCGGATCAGCGGCGGACAGACTTGCCATCCGCCGCTGATCCCACTGCCATCCTAATGTGGCGGTGGATGTTTCCAATGTCTGCGGCGGTGAATCCGCATCCTCCAGGTGGCGGTGGCTTCCGCCGGCCAGGAGGATGCGGATTCACCACCATCCTAATCGGCCCCAATATTTGATCACCAAACTCAATTTTCAGTCAGGTATGTGAAACATATTTAATTTTGAGAAAAAACATGATCGAAAAGGTATATGTGTATGTGAGAAAGTTATAACAGATTATCAAATATTTATGAGAAAATATTAGAACTATATGAGGCAATGTATGAGTGGTTTACGAGTGGCTTTGTGCATTTAATGTTCTTCTATCTTGTGAATCGGGGATCGACTGCTCACATCTGATGCTCACACCAGACGCCAACACAGAAGCCAGCCCAACTGCAGCCAAGTTGAGTCAGCGTATCCTCCAGCCCGGAGCTTGGGTGGCTTGGAGCCAGGAACTTGGAGCTAAGCCCAGCCATCAGCCACCAGCACACCCAAGTGTGTCCTTGGAGCCCGTAGCTCTCCGGCCCTATCACAGCTTGCTGACTGCTGACAGCAAGCCTGTGAGTGAGTGTGGAGAGTGGGCCCTGGGTGCCCATGGAGGCGGCTCTGTTAGACCAAGTGCAGCCTGCAGTCATCTGGAGTGCCCCAACTTGAAAGTCATAGCACATTAGGCGGGCATACCTGGCCACCAGTAGGTATCACCAGACAGCATCAGCAGGCCAACCAGACCCTCTTGAGCTCCAGTCTCAGCACCATCAGAACAAGAGTCCTAAACACAGAGGGAAATAGAGGAGCAGAGAAGCACACTGAGCACCTTGAGACATAGTTGCGCTGATCTTGGAGGCGGGGTGCAGTGGTGCTGTAGAGGAGAGGAGTGACCGATGACTGGGGGAAGCTATTTGGCCTCCCCCAAAAGTCACATCATCAAAACCCCTATAGGAGCCAAGAGGCTAGGTTCACTCTTCATGCCACCCCCGCTTCTTCCCCAGCTAGCTAACTATCTCCCACACCTATTGGCAGCACCATCCTGGGGCCCCATCTGGCAGACTTAGGTTTCACCAAAAAACAAGGGGGTATATTATCAAGGACCGGTGTTAATATTATCGCCGTTTTATCGGCAGGAAACTGCTGATAAAATGGCGATAATGGGCTTGATAATATGCCCTTGTGAATTCCCATAAAAGCCTATGTTAACACAAGAACATGGACTTCTATGGTAATTAACAAGGGTGTATTATCAAGCCCATTATCGCCGTTTTATCAGCAGTATCCTGCCGATAAAACAGCGATAATTTTAAAACCGGTCCTTGGTAATATTCCCCCAGGTCCCTAAGGAGCAAACTCATCCTAGTCCCCAGCTTGGAGGGACCATATTCTTGCACCCACAACAGTCCCTGCTGTCAGTCCAGCCAACCCCCTTTCCCACTGCACGGTGAGCCCAGAGGAGCAGTGAGGGATTAAAGAGAGGCTAAAGAGTTAAGGAGCCAAGGAGTTAAAGGGGGTGCCAATTCATCTACAATCTAGACCGGCCCACCCTAAAATGCCTGGGAATCATTGAGAACTATTGGAGGAGCACCCGAGGATAGCAGCAGCTATTGGAGGAGCACCCGAGGATAGCAGCAGCAGAAAGGCTCCATTTTTAGTTGGGTCCTCTATAGTTAAGAGAGTGATAGGCCCCCGGACACAATCAGCAATTACTTTTTAAGACATAAAAGCAATCAACGATCTGGCTCGATAAGTTCAGCTAGTACCAGCAGTATGTCTCTGCTACAACAACTATCTCCAGAATGGGCAGTCGTGCTGAAAAGCAACGTGTCACCCACTGCAGGCCCTCACAACGAGCTCAGGCAATCTTCTGGGCGAAGACAGGAAGCCACATTACAAAAACCACAACTTCAGCCCTCAGTCGAGCAAGAAATAGACCCAAGCCAGTTTTTGCTTTGAACCCCCTGGCAATAGGATTTGAAGTTCCACTTTCCCTGACTTCAATAAGCAAAATTAAGTTAAAACAGAGAACAGCTGTCACAGAACAACCCAGTGACTAATTAAATCCAGGTGCCAAGGAAAGACTTCGTATGACACTGATAAAGAACCCAGATATAGCAAACATGTGTAAAGCTGTCCTTAATAAGGCGGTCCCTGATCTTCATGGTGAACCAGAAGGATGGTATTCACTCCAGAGTACGTCTCCCAAGGTCTGCATGACATCCTAAATAGAGGGAATATCCTCATACTGTTTACATTATTTCCGGAATTGTGTAATCTGCAATCCAATGACAAAACATCAATTGAATTTATACCCAGTAAAGGCAATCAAATAACCGAAAGGACACTAATCACATTAGTATCAGAGGCAATAGAGGAGCTGGTACTATCAAAGGGCGATCAGTTTTATAGTTGGGGTAATAAAACATCCCTCCCAATCGGAACACGGTACCCGTCGGTACTCGTAAAATTCCCGGCTCTCCACTGAAACCCAGGTAATCCACCCTTCTCAACACTAAACTTGGTCCAAAGTCAAACCCACGAAGGAAACAATCAACTAGCAACAGAAAATTTAGCCGAGATGACGGACGACTGGGCCTGCACTGTCTGAGGCTACCCACGATTTAGGCACCCATATTGGCCTTACAGATTGTTTTTGGAACATAAACAGCTTTACTGCGGAATCCCAATCTCCTGACACAATAAAGTTTAAAAAAAATACTATGAGTTCATACTCCTCCAGGAAATTTGGTCCGAGGCAAGTATCCCAAAAGAAGGTTATTTTGAATTCTGTCTCCTGCCTTTAAAACTGCACCAGCATGGTAGACCCAGGGGTGGTCTTTTGATATATGTTGCCAGCAAGCTAAACATAAACATCAACCAGCTTGAATTTGATCACCGGCATCAGGATCATGAGCTTCAATTCCATCAAACAAAGGCTCCTGATTAATGTATATATCTCACCCAATGCCAGGGAGTAAATGCTAAATTGGAACACCTGGTCCGGATCATGTGCAACCTAACAAGTGAACACGGAAGCACACCCTGTCTAATTTCAGGCAACTTCAGCACAAACCTCTCTCAAGATGCCCTAGAAGAGCTGGACGATGTACATTTCTGTGTTAGACAACATATTATGATTCAAATAAAACCCACCGGCAATAGATATAGTAAACTAGGAGAATACATGGTCCTACAATTCAGCAGCTTGGGTTACAAAACACTGAATGGCCATTTTTCCTTGGATACACCCGCAAACTGGACAAGAACAAATGGTCACCCTCAACCATTTTTAGTTTACTCTTTATGTAACAAAAAAATGTTTTCTTTGATAGAAAATTACACTACTGTGGCACGAGTAGAGAGCGACCATTGCCCCCAAGTAATTATTCTGTCTTCACAAGTGGAATCTCTATACAGAGAACGTCAAAAGGTTGAAATGTTTAAACTCTTCCATACAGCGTATAATGATAAAGTGCAGAGGTATGCTAGGTGCAAGGAGCTCTGTCGATATTGTGCCTTCTGCAGCATGGGAAGCCTTTGCAAGTCAAATACTCAATAATTTGCTGTCCATCTCATGAAAAATCTTAACTTCTGCAGAGACCAAAAAACTAAAAACCTTACGTAACTCAGCTATACCATATGCCTGGAAGCCCCCGGGGGGCGTACAGCTATTCACCAACTACAAGCAAGCTCAAAAAGCATTCAGGCAAACAATAAAAAAGCTCTTACCAGTTTTGGTTAAAATTAATCCAAGCAAGTAAAAACACTAATCCAAAGGTATTCTGGTCTCTTGTAAATAGGTGGACACAAGGCCCTAGAGGGCAAAGTAATGCCAATATACTTGAAAACAAATGGGTATCACTTTTTAAAAGATCATTTCAAAGTGACCAAAAAAGAAGAGGGTTGATCTGCCAAAACCTATACCATCTGCCTTCTCAACCTTTCCTAACTATTTGCAGCTCCCCTTGGGCACAAAATTCCCCGAACACCAGAGCAACTAACAGACACGGCGACCCAGATACAAGTCGCAAACTTACTGAAGCCCCGTACCACCAAGATGAGCTTCTGTCTCATGCATCAAAGACACCCGTAGCACTGATAATTCAAACGACAAATTATAAGCAACAGCCGGTCGACGGATCCCCCAGGCGAAATGGCCTTCCTCAGGCCCTGTAGAAGGTGGACATCGAGTTGTAGGCCAAACATCTGTCACCCCTATTCTTCTATTGTTGGTCTAGTCAGCATATTCCATAGTCCTGGCATGATCCATCTTCCATCCATCTTTAAAGGGGGCAGGAGTGCTGACCTTAAAAACTACACGATGATAGCGCTTTTGTACGTTAAATTCGAATACTACACTAGCCTGTTGCTCGAGGAGCTGTCACCCTAGGCCACCGACAATCACCTCTTATCCTTCAACCAGACTGGCTTTGTGGCAAAACAGGAAACCACCAAATCAGTACTGACGGAGAAAGCATGGGCCTCAAGAATGCCACTCCATTGTTGCTTTGTTCACTTCAAGGCGGCCTTCGACCGTGTGTCCAGGTGTCTTCTATGGCTTAAACTGCAGAAATGGTGGATCCTCTCTACCCTCCTAAAGGCCATAATCCAGCTTCACTCCAACACCTCGATCCATGAAAATTGGGGCACAGATCCCACATCTCAAGGAAAATCCAAACATCCTGTGATGTAAAACAAGGGTGCATTTTGGCACCACTTCTTTTTAATCTTTTCATCTCAGATTTACCACAGCTACTTGATGATGTTATTTCCCACCCTTGAAACTTGGCGGTACTCACGTAAGCAATCTGCTATATGCAGATGATCTTGTCTTGCTTAGCCACACAAGGGTCGGCTTGCAGAGGCTTCTCGACCAGCTGCTCCCCTACACAACCGGCAACGAGCTGGAATTAAATCTGTCAAAGACAAAGACAATTACCTTTGGGAAAAGTAAGCTGCTAAGTGGAGGGTGGCAATTTAACAGCAAAAGCATTGAAAGCACCACCTCTTACAAATATCTGGGGGTCTATATGGCTCAAAGGGCACTTTCTCCAAACAGAAGGAAGTGGTTGGACAAAAGCTCTTCCAATTGAGGTAGCACTAACGAAGCTTGCGAGGCAGTTTTCTGGCCCAAGTCTGTCCCCTCTTTGAACCGTCATTAAAGCCAAAACCTCCAATCTTATGGCCAGGAGAATATGCTTGGGACAGACTCCTGTTTGGTGAACAAGATAATAACAGGAATCTTCAAGCGAGTATGGAGTCTACCGAAATCCTCATCCCCAGCCCCGATAAGACTTGAGTTCGGCCATTTTAGACTATCGAGGGGTTGAGGTTGGCGTTTTTATCAAGTTGTGCAACAAACTGCACACTTCAAGCGAAAGAAGCCTGGAGGCTATGATGTGGCAAGAAATATCAATCAGCCTAGTGGGTTGAAAACACAACTGCCATCTAGAACACTCATTGCAAATGCTGGACGCCAGTTAAATCTGGGGAATGAACCCATCGCAGCAGGACCTCAAAAAGTACATTAAAAAAGAGTCTGGTATTTTCACTCTGATAGGGCACAAGTGGTAAAACGCAAACACGCCTGTACGGTTTTATAGGGTTTTAAGCCAGGGACTGCAGCACCATATCTGGTGCGCACCTATGCAGTAGCATGGATAAAAATTATTGTTGGCATTCAGGATGGGTAAATGGCCTTTCTAGCACCATCTACCAGATTGGCACCTCTCAAACTACAATACAATGTGTAGGGGATGTGGGTGTACTTCAGAGTCGATTGAGGATGTGGCGTGTGCTTGCCGTGCCTTACTCAACGATCGAAGGATGCCGCTATGGAGCAAATGAAAAAATCTCGATGTGCGCTTCTGCTGCCAAGCCATCTTAGCAGCCATGAATCCAGAGAACCCGATGCTCAATATCCAGTTATACAAGTTCATCATAAGAGTGGCAAAAAGGTTAATGCAGTGGGAGTGCCAGAAACCAATTCTCCATCGTATTGCACTGGGTCGCCTCCCACTCATAAATGCAGTCAGTCACCACCTTTTCCTCTGGGCCAACCTTTTAGCGGCTCTGTGATGTTTACTGGCGCTCATTTCACTTCATGGCCTGAGTTACCAGAGTCAATTTCCTTCTCCCTGTAGGAACCATCCTCCTTTTAGATAGAACTTTAAATTGAGAGGATCGGACAGTTGGACTTTTCTTGACTTGTGCCTTGTCCGTTTCTTTTACTGTGTTTTAATAGTCAATCAATCAATTTAAGCTTATAAAGTGCCTGGTTGCACTAACCCGTGCATCCCCGCGCTGCAACAAGGTCCCATGCCAGGAAAAGAGAACAAAGATAGAATCAAACAATGGAATTATCAGATGGAAAAAAACATGTCTTGAGCTTTTCCGGGAAGATCGATTCCAGTCGGATCCCCACCGGGAGCTTGTTCCAGTAAGATGCCATTAGTAACCTGAAGGAACCTCCGCCCATCCTGGCTCTTCTAATAATATGTATGTGTACCTGACCCGTATCACTGGATCTTAAACCTCGCATGGGAACATACGGGGTGAGGAGATCGTGTAAGCAAGAAGGGTCTTTCTTCTGCAGGATCCGGTGACTAATGCACATAGCCTTAAACAGAACAAGTTTCCTCATCGGAAGCCAGTGTAGGGATGTGAGAGCCTTGCTGGATGACGCTCTCGTGGGGAGCATTAGAATGAGACGAGCAGCAGCGTTCTGAATGTGCTGAAGTCTCTGAACGCACTTGGTGTTAGGACCCAGGTACAGAACATTCTCATTGTCCAGCCGAGATGTCACAAGGGCATGGGCCATCAACTTTCTTGCTGACACTGGGAGTACATCTACGGTCTTCCGTAGAGTGTGTAGGACCCCCACACAGTTTCCCATCACTCGCCAGGTGTGAGGCTCAAAGGACAGTTTAGGATCCAGCCAAATCCCCAGGTTCTTCACCTGATCTTTAGGGGAAGGGGTCTGGCCCAACGTGGATGCCACGAGGCAGATGGCCAGATCGAGGGGGCCTTGCCTATGATTAAAACCTCTGTTTTATTACCACTTAGTTTCAAACAGTTTGAGGCCATCCAGGACACCAACTCTTGAAGACACAGTGAAAAATTCTGTGCAGCCTCTGCTGACTCTTGAGTCAGGTTTACCACAAGTTGTGTTTCGTCAGCATATGACGCCACCCTTACTCCAAACTTGTCCACAATCTCTGACAATGGGGCGATGTACAAATTGAAAAGAGTGGGACTAAGAATGGAGCCTTGTGGGACCCCCTGATCTAGCTTGACATTTTCTGAAAGGAAAGGTTTTTGTGACACCTGAAAGCAGCGGTCGCTTAAAAAGGAATGCAACCATTCCATTGCCTTGCCACCCACACCGCCCTCATTTAGGCGCCGCAATAGAGTGTGATGAGCAACAGTGTTGAAAGCGGCACTCAGGTCAAGAAGAACTAGTGCCGCCCTCTGTCCCGCATCCACTAATTTACGGATTAGCTCAGTGGATAGGAGCAAGGCCGATTCCGTAGAGTAAGTGGCGCAAAATCCAGACTAAGTAGGATGGAGTAGATTGTGATTATCAATATGCGCACCCAGTTGCATGTTAACAACCTTTTCTGCTACCTTCGCAAAATAAGACAAGAGGGAAATTGGGCGGAGATTCTCCATCTGACTTATACTGATGTTCGATTTCTTTTTCAGGGGGATAACAATAGCCTCCTTCCATTTTTTGAGACTATTACTGAGGAAAAGGAAAGCTCCAGAAGATGTCTAATGTGGGGTTCTAATATAGTAAGACTCCCCCTCAGGATCCTTGGGGAGGCCAGATCTGGTAGGCACTACTATGAGTCTATTCCCACTAGGTACCACAAAATCACGGAGACAGTCTGCCTCTGGGCTCATGGAAACACTTTCGCTACTGGCATGACCCTGTTGCGCTGAAACTGGGAAGGTGGCATAAATCCTCCCCACGTTTTCCGCAAAAAAATCTGCTATTTTGTTACAGGACTCAACTGAGCTCAAATCAGGTGTCGTAACTCTAGCTAAAGACGTAATCTCTTTGATGATAGAGAAAAGCTCTTTTGAGGAGTTCTCAGCTGTTACAATCCTGTTATTATAGTAGGTAGCCAGAGCCTTCCTAGTCAAAGCATGGTATTTTCTTAGGCTGGATTTATATTCAAACTTTGCTGGATTATCAAACTTTCTCCTCCAAATTCTCTTGAGGCGCTTACAGGCAGATTTGGCTATTCTAAGATCATTGCTCAACAAAGGCGCGGTCTTTCCCTGCCTGCCTGATGCTTTAGAGGACCAAGGAGCCATGGTATCCAGTGCCTCTAAGATGCGATTATCAAGAGCATTGCATGCTGACACAATATCACTGCCCCCGGGTGGACCCCCCTTCAGAAGGGCCATATTAAAGCTAGACGTGGAGGAATTCGCCCATTTCCTACTCCGTTTGGTGGTACTCATTTTATATGGACCGGCAGACTGCGGCGGCATAATCTCAAAGGAGACAATAAAATGATCGGACCATGGGATCAGGGTGAGAGGCTTAATATATAGAGAGTCCCATGTGGCAAAAACAGTACGGCTCCTTTTTAGTAACAAAGTTATTCTGCCTCTCGTGGCACATATTTTTTACAGAAAATGCATGCCGCCAGGAAAATTATGAAAAATCTAATCTGGTACCCTCTTGGCTTCATGTAATTGTGCACCATCAAACATTTTAACTTTTGTATCACCAAATCTCTTTTTATAACAATTTAATATCAGAATGTTTTTGTATTGTAAAGGTTTTAATTAATCAAACAATAAAGTTTGTCTTCTTTCTAAATACAGGTGAGTAAGATGCTTTATACGTGCATGAGAATGTGACAGTTGCTCTGATTTGCAGACTAGGGGCCCATAATGATGGCAGGCGGATCGCCACCATCCGGTCGGCGGTGGCGATCTGCACGCCATCACAACCACATTTACCCCTCACCATATTACCATGGCGGGGGTACATCTGCGGATGGGAAGTCCGATCATCGCTTTGTCACGATTGCTGGCTGGGCAGAAAAATACAACAATATGGTGGGGGTGCCTTGCAGGCACCGCCATCCATATTACGATGGCAGCGGGGATATGCATTTCCATGGGTAGTGTGCAACACTTGGGAGGTACCTATGGTATCCCCGACATTGTAATGCCCAAGGTGACAGGCACCGTGCTGGCCTGCTACGTTGTGCATCGCAATGCAAAACATGAGTTTTTAACATTACGTGCGGTGCTGCAGCAAGCAGCACCGTCTGCAATGTAAAACTACCGGGATGCGCCCGCCAGTGTGGCAGGTGCATCCAAATACGGCGGGCGAGAACGGTGCACCCATGGCAGATGGTCACTGATCGGCAGGGATGGCGGGCAGACAAAAGTCCCTAATAGGACCCTTGGTGTGTGAGAAGTTGATTCACAATCTGTTCCTTTGAACTAATATGTTGTACATTTGCTGCTTTGCTTACTACATAGTATGGTTGGTAGTAAAAAATATGTAGATTAAGAGTTAACATTTTAGTTAGCAAGATTTGAGAATATTTACATGTGTATATATGATGTGTTGTTCTCAAAGAGTGGTTTTCTTTGACTTCTGGGTGTTGTAGTTCAGTTACAATGCTTTGTCAGACAGCTACAGAAGCACATATACATTCAGTCACTTACCCAGAAACTATGTGTGCATGCAGCAGATTCAAACATACATGTAATCACGTCTATATTGCTCTCTTTTCCGTTATACAGGCACTGAGGTGTTTGTTTATAGCCACTTACGTCGTCGATATTTTTGGAGTCATAGAGATACTAAGCTAGGTGTACTCCTACACTTTCACAGATATGTTGGCAGGTACTGACACAACCTTTTCATTATTGTAGAAAAATACTCTTTCAAAAATGGATGATGCCTGGTAGTACAGGTCCTGTGTGTGCACTTTCACTTGTAGCTTGATCTGCCATGTAAAAGCTATTTGTCAAGTCTTAAATCCAAGTGTCAGTATGCAAAAGCCACATGTCAGAGATGCTGATGGTGTACTATGAAGCATGTTGAGTCGGGCTTAAACGATGTGAGACATTCTTTTCAGTTCAGTAAGTTATGTGTGCACTTGCAGGCCCTATGCCAAGTACTACATTGAGTATGCCATCCCTAAGGCAACTGGCATACATGTTCAGAAAAACATAAAGCCTCTGTTTCAGCTACTGGGACAGCTACAGAGAAGCACATATAGATTCAGTCACTCACCAGAAACTATTAATCTATGTGACAGACTCAAAGGTAGTTGCAGTCACACCTACATAGCTCTGTATTCCCTATCACAGGCACTGAAGAATTCCTGCAGCTACTTACATGCACATTTAGACAGCCATATGGGTAGTCATTTACTAGTACTTTTACCTAAACATCTCATTGCACTGACAGAGGTGTTCTTCTACACTCTCTTAGATACACAAGCAACTACTGACACAATCTTCTCAACCATGCAGAGAAATAGAACTTCAAAATGGGTGATGCCTATTTGTGCAGGCCCTGTCTGTGTACTGTCACTGCAAGCTTCATTTGGCATGTTATCAGTGT
The DNA here is from genome assembly GCF_964263255.1 of Lissotriton vulgaris. Classification (NCBI taxonomy): domain Eukaryota; kingdom Metazoa; phylum Chordata; class Amphibia; order Caudata; family Salamandridae; genus Lissotriton; species Lissotriton vulgaris. The sequence goes on from NC_141693.1 coordinate 163,158,874, forward strand.
TTCTGAAGTGTTAAACACATGTTTTAGTGCACATAACACACTTCTAAGATATGCTGTGCGTATGTTATAAACAATGTTGTTTTGTGCTTAGGAGATTGACAGATGTCCTTTTGAGTTGAATAAGTTACTTGAGCCCATGTAGGCCTGTATGCGAAATACTACATAGAGTATGCCCCCCTAAAGCAACTGATATACATGTTCCCAACAGCGTAGACCCACTCTGAAACCTAATCAGACAGCCACCAAAGCACATATACATTCAGTCACTTACAAGAAACTACTTATGCCCGCAGCAGACTCAAAGGTATTTGCCGGCACACATTCATAGTTCTCTATTCCCTTACCGAGGCACTGAAGTATTTGTGCAGCCACTTACATACATATTTAGACAGCCATAGAGCTACTAAGACACACAGTTACATACCAGCATTTTTATGTAACCATGCAGAATTTTTTTTGTGAATCATGGGTGATGCTATTAGTGCACACTCTGTCTGTGTATACTTACTCCAAGCTTCGCTTGGAATTTTATAGGTCTTTCTGAAGTATCAAACCCACGTTTTAGTGCACATAATACACTTCTAAGATATGCTGTAAGTTTGCAGTAAAGGATGATGTTTTGTGCTTAAAGATTGTCAGATTCCATTTTGAGATAAAGAAGTTACTTGTGCACTTGCAGACCTCTATGCTTAGTATACATAGAAAATGCCATCCCTAAAACAATTGACAGTGGGGATCTAATCATGTTCCAGGAGACATGGGGGCTTGAAAACTACTTTAAGGTTGACTATAGATCTTTCTTCATACCCGCAGTAAACACAAATGGGGGGAGACCCTCTGGCGGATTAACAATCTGGGTGAAAATCACAGGAGGCCTGTCCTTTAAGCAAATTGATACAAATAATCCCGACATTTTATTACTCGAGCTAAAAAATACCAAGGGTTGTAGCACTTATGTGATCAATATCTATAATAGACCACATCGATCATGTAAAGAATCAACAGTTGTAACCCATCTGAGTAATCTTGTGGCGGGATTTGATCAAAATGCACAAATGATTATAGGCGGTGATTTTAACAGAGGTTTTGAACCCATAATAGGTCTAGAAGACATCTATAAGGATGAGGACAGTGCCAACAATATTCCCTTAGTAGATACAAATTACAAAGCACCTTGCTCAGCGAGCGCCCTACAATTACTGAATTTGACATTAGAATCAGGCTTACGTGCATGTAATGGGCGGTTGCCATCAGACTGTCCCAGCAGACCAACGTTTACTAGAGGGGCACACTCCAGCCACTTAGATTATTTACTAGTCTCCCTGAACTTGTGGCCTATGACCATCGACCTAATAGTGGATGATCGCACGGAAAGCGACCATTATCCTCTGATCTTATCTGTCCAAACCCAGATCTTTAAAACCCTTGACAAAAGTGCCAATAGCATAATATCCTTGCCACAGGATCCCCTAGTGGCAAATAACCGCAGATCCCTGAAATGGCCAGTAGTATTAGACAACTCTAAAATCATTAGTCAAATCTATAATGTATTTGTGAGTCATATGTCTTCTCTCTTAGGTAACAGTACTGTCATCCAAAATCCTAGTTTGATAGAATCCCATGAACATTTAATCAACCAGCTTGGCGGGATCCTGACCAGGGCTATAAAAAGATCACATAACGCCCAAAAGAGCAAACAAACCAGGATCACCTGGTATAACCAGGATTGCCGGAAAGCCAAGACAGACCTAATCATAGCGGTTAGGGGGGGTTCAATGGATATTGTGAGAACTAAGAGAGTCCAGTATAAAAGAATCTTATTAAAGGCCAAGAAAGAGTGGGACGAAAGGGTTTGGTCCGATTTACTGGATGCATGTAAGTGCAAAGATCAGACCACTTTCTGGAGCCTCATTGCTAGAGGCACCAGGGGGGTGACAGAATGTAAAGACAAATTTCTAGAGGAAAAAACATGGGTCGAGCACTTTACTATGTTATATTCCTGTACAAGTTCAGGTGAGAGTGGAGGTTGGGATAGTTTGCAGGCCCCTTTGGCAGCTCATGATGCACCCCTTGTTTTTTCTCTAACAGAAACTATCTCAGCAATTAAGGCAGTCAAGTCAGGGAAAGCACCAGGCCCTGACAGAATACCAGGTGATCTTTGGAAACATGAAAACTACATCTGGGCTCCTTATATCAATTTATTATCTAATGAAATTGCCCAAGGAGCTCCTATTCCGGAAACCTGGAAGGGGGCAGAGATTGTAGCTCTGTTCAAGAAGGGTGATAGGTCAAATCCATCGCATTACCGACCTATCAGCCTTATTGACGTGTTACAAAAAATTTTTGCACGACAGGTTCTTGGTCGGCTCACCTCTTGGATTGAAGAGCACTCTATTTACACAAAATATCAGGCAGGTTTTAGATGTAAGATAAGCACTGTAGACCAGGTTTTTAGATTTTTATGTTTAGTCTGGAAATATACTATTATAAGGAGTTCCCATATATACGTGGCCTTTGTTGATTTGAAGGCAGCTTTTGATATGGTTCCTAGGGCATCCCTATGGAAGACATTAAACAAAATGGGTGTCCCTGGAAATATCCTTCAAATTTTAACCAGACTTCATGAGAACAATTATGCACGTGTTAGATGGGGACCGAATGGAGAAGTCACTGAGAAAATAAAAATAGCAAAAGGGGTAAGGCAAGGGTGCGTAATGGCACCTACCTTATTCTCTTTATACGTCAATGACATCCCTGATACTCTTTTGGGCTGCGAGCATGCCTCTCCCAAATTGAGCGGGCAAGCCGTTCCAGCATTATTATTCGCAGACGACACAATTTTAATTTCTCAGACACCTAGGGGGCTCCAAAATCTTTTAAACACATTTAGTCTGTATTGCCATGACAAGGAATTAGAAATTAACTCCTCAAAAACAAAAGTTATGACAATCAACCCCCATAAAGGTTTTAATAAGGTCTTTAAGATAAACAATGAACCTATTGAAGAAGTTCCTAATTTTAAATACCTGGGTATTATTTTAGACAGTAATGTCACATGGAAAACACAATTGGAGAATTCAAAACTAAGGCTAACCCAAAATCAGGTACCGATCTTAAAGAAGCACAAGAATAGCCATTTCAAAGCAGTCTCACCAGCCATCGAATTATTTAAATATAAAGTGCAATCTTCTTCACTTTATGGTGCGGACCTTTGGGCCCATGCTTCAAAGGATACCTTCCGAGTGAGGGAAAATTCCTTCATTAGGCAACTTTTAGGGATACCTGGGTCAACACCACTGACACCCGTATTATGGGACCTTAATTTTAGGCGTACTGATGATTATGCTTCTCTTCGTCCGCTACCCTATTGGGTCCATTTATGGTCCACTGAAGAGCTGGCTGATTATAGAGAAGCATTGCAAGAGATATTGGCTATAAAGAATACCACGCGCTTGCCATGGCTAGAGTACGTCAAAAAATGGCTTGAAAAATTAGGGTTAAGTGACTTTTGGTTTGACCCTGATTCTCTTACAAATAGTTCAAAAAACATCTTGAAGCAAAGGTACTGGGACTATATCAGAGACTCAGTGCTTGCAAATCCCAGAACAGGGACTCTAACTTCGAAATCTTTCGAGATTAAAATGAATATGCAATTAGAGCCCCTCATGGATGAAATCCACCCTCCATTGGCTAAAAGCCTATACTTAAAGTTCCGGTATAGCATTTTGCTATTAAAAGATAGAACAACTAGCTGGAACTGTAATAAGGGGTTGACCGGGGCCGCTGGCTCTAACATATGCGAGTTCTGTGAAATGGGGATGAAAGAAGATGAGTCTCATGTTTTATTCATATGCCCAGCATACCTTAAAGCAAGGAAAAAATGGCTTAAGCCAATCTGTAATAGGTTAGGCCTTAGACAAATTAAGGTTGGACTTAGAATATTCAAAGGAGATACTGCACAACCGATTGTGTTTAGCCTTAGTCGTTTTCTCCTATGTGTAGCCTTGATTAGGAGGAAGAAAAATCAGAAAACCTAAATGTAATGGGCTACTTTACCATGTTACTGACTGTTTTATTAGTTATAGTGCTGCCTGTTTTATTGTTATGGTGTATACCACTTTTTAAACAAAAACAGATGTCTAATTTATTATTTTACTATTATGCATATTTATTCAGTGTTCTCTATAGTAGAGGGACCGACCAGGATCTAGCCAACCCCAGCTTAGATGATTTTTGCGTACTTTGCACAAATAAGATGTGATGATATCTTTACCCACTGCTGCTATTTGCTATGTACTATAATATGATGTGTTATGATTTTAATGTATTGTATCTTACAAGGTTTTTTAAACCGAATAAAGATTGAAATGAAATGAAAAATTGGCATATATGTTCACAAAAGCATTGTGCCTGTCTTTCAGTTACAGTGACAGCTACAGAAGCACTTATACATTCAGTCACTCACGGGACACTATTTATGCTTGCATCAGACTCAAAGGTAATTGCAGGGACACCTACATAGGTCTCCGATGCCTAATAAAGGTACCAAAGTATTTGTACAGCCACTTACTTACATATTAAGACAGCCATATAGGTATTAAAGCAGGCAGTTACATATCAGAACATTTACTTAAACAGTTCATGGCACTGATAGAGATGTATTGCTACACTCTCTCCAATATGGAAGCATGTATTGACACAACCTAGTCAACCACATACAGAAATAGTCATTCAAACATTGGTGATGGCTACTAATGCAGACCCTGTTTGTGCACTCTCACCACAGCTTCAGTTGGCATGGCATAGGTCTTTCTAAAATGTCAAACCCACATTGGGGTTTGTGAGTGGTTGTGTGGGAGTGAGAATGGGTATATGTAAGGTTGTATAGGGGTTTGAAGGGATGTGTGAGTGGGTTTGTGGATATTGGCATCAGTGATGTCATGTGAGATATAATCAGTGATGTCACTGACCATGTCATGAGTGATGTAATATGTGAGGTCATAAGCAGTGGATTGTAGGTTTGTAAGTTATGGTTAGCTCAGGAAAGTATATCTGAATGTCACTGGTTTTATATGAGTGGAATGTGAGCCTAAAATAAGGTACCTGTAACCTTCGTTTTTGTCAGTGAATATATATACATATGTATGAGGGTGTCATGTGATCAAGGGTGGGAGCGCCTGAAACGCGTAGTGGCAGATATGGCTGAATAAAGAAAATCAACTGCGCAATACCTTGGGGTCCACGCTTGTTTTTTTCTGAAAAGGAATTGTAAGTTTGAGCAAGAAGCTATATATATATATATATATATATATGTATATATATATATATATATATATATATATATATATATATATATATATATATATATATATATATATATATATATATATACTGGCAGCACTGCTTATCTCTTAAATGGCACTGACAGTGCGAACATGCTAAAGAGCTCCACAGAAGACAGTTCTCCACCTGATGTCTTCTGGGATTGGTAGTCTCTGACTTCGGACTACGCAACAGAAACTGTGTTGTTAATTGGGGCCAGCTGTACTCCAATGCTTTGGGAGGAGCCAGGAGGGTTTTAAATCAAGGTGCTGCCTCGTTTCCATCTGCAAAGGCATCTGATGAAGACTCACGTCGAAATGCATTATGCCGCATTTAATCAGCAATAAAGTGGTTCTCCCTTCAATCCCCGCTGTGTTCTTCTGGGTTTCTTGAAAAGGAGTTACCTGTGGAAGTAATTTTAAACGCGCAAGCCAGTCACGCGTGGAAGGACCCGCTCGCAATAGTCCGAGGTATGCCTGGCAACTTTTGTTTTTCCCAATGAACTTGGTGTTTAACCTCGGACTGTCTCACAGATCATCCCAGCAAAAGGTCATTGCACGGAAGCAACCCGGATTTGACGGGGGAGCACAGACACTGATCTGTTGTTCCGCGACCCTGCTGGTGAAAGCACTTTGAGGCTGAGTGTCAGGGGACACAAGGGAGACCGACTTTTCAAACAAGGACATTATTGTGGCAGCACTGCTTACCTCTTAAATGGCACTGACAGCGCGAACATGCTAAAGAGCTCCACAGAAGACAGTTCTCCACCTGATGTCTTCTGGGATTGGTAGTCTCTGACTTCGGACTACGCAACAGAAACTGTGTTGTTAATTGGGGCCAGCTGTACTCCAATGCTTTGGGAGGAGCCAGGAGGGTTTTAAATCAAGGTGCTGCCTCGTTTCCATCTGCAAAGGCATCTGATGAAGACTCACGTCGAAATGCATTATGCCGCATTTAATCAGCAATAAAGTGGTTCTCCCTTCAATCCCCGCTGTGTTTTTCTGGGTTTCTTGAAAAGGAGTTACCTGTGGAAGTAATATATATATATATATATATATATATATATATATATATATATATATATATATATATATATATATATATATATATCCCGCATTCGGAGACAGAAGCTTTACAAGCTGGACCTCGGCTGCATACGGCCTGAATATATTTAAGAACATTTTGCGCACCGCAAAAGTTTCCTGACGGCACGCGTAATCACCATTTGTGCCTTATAACTACCCGACTAGGACCGGGTTGGGATTATAACCGGCTCCCCGACCACGCGTCTTGATCATTTGATCAGCCCTGATGAGTCACAGCCACATGCTGTGATGAAACACGTGTGGGCTTAAGTGATTGATACGGTGATTCCTGAGAAGTGGACACTGTTCACAAATAAAATCCTTTTAAAAAATCTTCATTTGGTGTGATCTGTCCTGAATAAATGAAAACTTGATGAAGAAGATATTTTGAAAAAAATATAGTGTGCTCTGGTTTCTTTGCCAAATTAACATAAGAGGGGGGTGGTTTCACCACTTCTCTTTACAGAGGTTAAGGTTTTCCTCTGACCAAGAAGCACCTACCTCGGTACCACGAATAAGTCAAAACCATACCGTAAGAAGTCGAGCGCCTAAATTTCTGAATACTCAAAAAACCTACCCACAGATATAACCAAAAGACAATTGTTGTCATTGTTGATTATCAAAATTAAAGTAAAGCAAATTAGAGCATTTCACATTTTTGTAAATTTCACAAGCGATTTCATATACATTTGGTTATTGCAATGTGTTAAAAATAAAACAGGTAAATCCGCATTCTAAGTACCACCTCTATAAGAGTTATACCTTTGTCATATAGGGTCTAGTGCCCAATTGATAACCATGAACCCTTTAACATTGTGCGGTTCATTCTGTAAAACCACATTTGATTATTTTTGAATTGAGCCCAAGTGGGCAAAGGTAACACATCGCAAAGGAATTTGTCAAAACCAATTATTTTCTACGCTGCATATTTCATTAATTACACTCTATAATTTGTTAACAATAAGAAGTCATTGTATTTATAGGAAACCATAAAAATGGGGGGTTCTGTGAGCATGTATACTGCTATTTAAGATAGATGACATATATCCATTACATTATAGTTATTCTAGGACTCTGTTTCCGGAGGGATGGTTTGAGAACTTACAGAATTATTTGATGTCAAATTGTATATAACTCATAAATGTACACTAAGTGCTTCGTCTGCATTCAGACCTTGTGGCGCCTTGCTATCTAGGAGAATAATGTATCTCGACTCTAATCTTCGGAGGGCTAGTTGTCTATTTCCCCCTCTTATGCTTTTTTTCACATGGTCTATGACGAAGTATTTGATGTTATCTGCATTGCCCTCATGTGTCATATTGATATGCCTCGCCACTGGATACGTTGGGTCATTGTTTTTTATGGCCCTGAGATGCTGGAGCACTCTTACGTGGACCGGGTGTATTGTACTCCCCACGTATCTTTTGTTGCAACTACACTGTAAAACATAGACTGCGAAGTCTGTTTTACAAGTGTAGTTTGCTCGTATCTCTAGCGGGGTTTTTCTGTATGGAACATTTACCTTGGTAACATTGGTGCCATACTGACATGCTTTGCATTTAGTACATTTAAAAAAACCATTTTTAGTTTTCAACCATGGCGGTTCTTTCTTTTTTAGCACTGGGGCATTGTCTACCAACTCTTCCCTCATACATTTGGCTTTTCTGAAAGTGAGTTGTGGGATTTTATTGCAAATTTTGCCTATTATCGGATCATTCCGAACTATGGGCCAATGTCTGTAAATTATATTCCTCACTTGTTTGTGGTATGCATTGTACCCTGTGACAAGGCGTGGGGTCCCTGTGTTTTGTTCTGATTTGGGTTTTTCAGTCTTGGCGGAGAACAATAGGTCTTTTCTATCCTTAGGGTCACATTTCTGTTCCGCCGTTTTCAGTACATGTTCTGGGTAGCCTCTAAGTTTTAACCTGCTGAACAATTTAGTCTTCGAATTTCTGTAGCTTGTGGTTGTGCTACAATTTCTTTTCATTAGGAGACATTCTGCATATGGTATGCTATCAATTAGATTTGGAGGGTGAAAACTGGAAGCATGCAAGATAGTGTTTCCTGCAGTTGGTTTGCGGTAGGTGTTGGTTTGTATTTCATTATCCACGACCAACAGTTCCAAGTCTAAGAAATGTATCCCACTTTTATTTGTTTCGCAGGTAAATTTCAAGTTTAAACTATTTTGGTTGAGCTGTTCTGCAAACTCTCTTGCACTTGTTTCACTACCTTTCCAAATTAAAAAGATATCGTCTATGTAACGACTGTAAAATGCTACATTTTGTGTCATTTCTTCCATATGTTTCACCCTGAGTACTTGCTCCTCCCACCAGCCCATATGCAAATTAGCATAGCTGGGGGCGAAGCAAGTACCCATGGCAGTCCCTTGTATCTGTTTGTACAGCAGTTTGTTAAAACTAAATGTGTTATTCTCCAAGCACCACTCGGTCATTTGGAGTAACATCTGTGTGTGTTTATACAAGTCAAGGCTTCGGCCTCCCAAATAGTATTTGATTGCATTAAGCCCATCCTGATGTCTTATACTTGTATAAAGGCTTTGAACATCTAGTGTCACAAAAACATAGTCTGAGTCCCATTTTACATCATAGATTTTTTTCAAAAAATCTCCACTGTCTCTTGTGTATGAAGGTAGAGTCTTTACAAAGGGTTGCAGAAAGGAGTCCACAAATCGGCTTGTGTTTTCAAACAAACCTCCTATGGCGGAGATTATCGGTCTTCCCGGGGGGCAGGTAGGGTTTTTGTGTACTTTTGGGATTAGATACAGGTATATATATATATATATTAACTACTGGCAGTCGCCAGTAGGTATATATAGTTAGGATTTTTCTGAATAGGAATTTCTGAAAATTCTATGTTGAATAACTTTGGCGTTGATGGACGGAATTGGCTGAAATTTTCAGGAAAATGGCACATTGTGTTTTTGAGCGTCCCCTGAAAGTTTGGGGGGGTTTCGTCAAGCGGGGGCCGAGAAAAAAGGGGGGTCCCAAAACGTGTTTTTAACATTGAGTTTTCCATAGGGCGGTTGGACTCACTTTTAGCTCGAACGGCTGAATGGATTTCTATGAAACTTGGCAAAATTGTAGAGACTGTTTCCTCGATGTGCCTTTGCTAGGTCTCAAGATATGTGCTCCAGTGGATTTTGAGAAATTAACGTTCAAAAAAATATATATATCTGTGACAGCGTCCCGGTTAGCGCCCCGGTTCGCGTACCAGACGCGTAACGGAACTTCGCGAGGAGAAGCGGATTGGCTCTCCGGTGACTGTCAACATTCTAAACAGTCTGGAGCAGCCGCCATCTTGTCTCTCGGTAGGATCGAGAGACAAGAGGTGGAAATAAACGAAGGGGGAAATGAATGAAAGGGGGCAAGGTATGATGTGGGGGCTATTAAAGGGCCCCGCGGGGCAAAAAAATTAAAAACAATTTTTTTTGATTTTTCGCGGTGGAAGCGCTACCCGGTACGCGAACCGGGTAGCTCACCGGTAGCGTAACGGGAGTCCGCCATCTTGTGTTTCGGACGAATTTAGTCACAAGATGGAAGATAAACAATGTTGGGAATGGGTATAAGGGGGCACGGGAGACATATCCTTACCTCCTAGGTTTTCTGAGGGTGGCTGAGGAGGCCCATATATGTAAAAAAAAACAGGCTTTTTTTTTCAAATTTTTGCACGGTTAGCGCCCGGTCCGCGCACCGGGTAGTGTTCCGGAAAGCGTAAATAGGGGAAAACCAAGGGAAACAGTAAAATAATATTGGTGGGTTATCCTGGAGGTGACGCACCTCAGCAACGCTATAATTGATTGGATGCCACCTCTGCATGTGGCGGTGCATAGTATAGTTTCCAAAACGATACTTTTTGCCTGTGCCTCGGGACAGAACTGCATCGCAATGAGGCATGTCACCAGCCGGGCATTGACCTTTTTTTGCCCTCGAGGGTAAGAAAAAAATTGCCATATAAAATGGTCTAAGCGGTGGGGTTGCCGGGGCTCTTCACGCAAGAACTGCCTCGGCTCTACCTCCTCTTCCTCTTCTTCTTCCTCTTCCTCTGGGTTTGGAAGGAACTGTGCAGGTGGTCCTTCCTTCCTAGGTGTTGTGGTGGTGGTGGGGGTCCACCAGCTGCAGCTACTACAGATGCCATGACTGAACAAGCAGAAACAGGTCTTCCTCTCACAAAGATGAAAGTCAGAGTGAGGAAAAAAGGTGGGGGCTTTCATCATTTGGGAAAAAAAATGTTCTAAACCAATGAAAAGTGTTATTTTCAGGTCACATGACCTGTTACGCTTACGTTACGCGTCCCCCTCCGCGCCCGGAGCGCTTCCGGGGTGCTGCGCTTCGTGCCTCGGGTCGCGCTCTGGAGCACTTCTGAGTGCGCTAACGCGGCGCGTCATAAGACGCATTACGCGGCAACGCGATGCGTCGCGCTTACGGGACGCGTCATGATGTTGTTTTCGAATGCGGCAGTTGCGCTAACGGAACGTTTCCCGGTGCGCGGATCGGGTCGCGGCACCAAATTGAGCTAACGGGAAGCTACCCGGTGCGCGGACCGGTAGCGAAAAAAAAAAATTGTATATACAAAAAAAAATTATATTAAATACATAAAAAATATATTTTTCCTTTAAAAGAAGAATACATTTTACAGCTTTTGATATTTGCAATTAAAAAACCATTGAAATTCACTGAAAAAAACCATAGGTTATAGACCATATATAGTTAGGAATTAGCATTTACAAAACATTGAAAATTCACTGAAAAAACCATAGGTTATAGACCATATATAGTTAGGAATTAGCATTTACAAAACCTTATTTTACTCACACAAAACCATTGAAATTTGCATATATAGTTAGTTGCACTAACTATATATCGCGCACCCGCAATCCACTGCTGATGATGTCACATATTACATCATTCATGACATGGTCAGTGACATCACTGATGACATCACTGATGACATCTCAAATGGCATCACTGATGACATCACAAATGACATCACTGATGACATCACTGATGACATCATTCATGTGATAATACGATGAATCTCTTCAGACTCTAATATAACCTTAGATACAATCAGTGTAAACAGACACTCACAGACTGTCACTCATCCATGGAGTTACTCACACACCTAGTCAGTCATGCAAAGAATCAATCACACCTCCATTTCCTCAACTATACAGTTATACACACCTTACTTATTCAAACATATACTAACACATATTTGCTCTCTTATACAATCCCTGATACAAGTTCACAATGATCCATACAGCCACTCACACATTCACTGGCTCTTATGCACAGTTATTTATATATGTCAACTCTCAAATGTACTGTGTTTTACATATGTACTTACTTTGACATGTAGCACTGAGATATTCATTCACTCACCAATGCACTCATGTACACAGTCAACCGCCCATACAGCTGTTTCCACATGCACTTTTGAACCCATACATCTAGTGAATCAACTGCTCACACATCTATGCACAGAGTCATACACCTCCCAGCCACCCACACACACACTCAGTCTCCCATACAAATACTTGGGCAACCAATCAATAACCCATATAGTTACTCATATAGCTACTGATCAACACATGCAGCAGTTTACAGAACAACAGACATAATGATGCACAAATTAAAACAGTTTAGTCACTAACCCATGCACTCAATGAGACACATTTAATCACTCACTCATACAGTCAGTCATGCACCTACTAAATCCTTCATCCAGACACTTATACATCCACTCATTCTTCAATATGTAAGACATATTTTAACTTTACAGAAACATACAGTCACTGGATGTTGTCATCAGTGATGTCATCAGTGATGTAATTTGAGATGCCATCAGTGATGTCGTCAGTGATGTCACTGACCATGTCATGAATGATGTAATATGTGACATCATCAGCAGTGGATTGTGGGTGCGCGATATATAGTTAGTGCAACTAACTATATATGCGAATTTCATTGGTTTTGTGTGAGTAAAATAAGGTTTTGTAAATGCTAATTCCTAACTATATATGGTCTATAACCTATGGTTTTTTCAGTGAATATATATACACACATACAGAAATATATACACATAAATATATATTTGCACATATATATATATATTCTCACATATAAATATATACATATATATATATATATATATAATATATAATATATATATATATATATATATATATATATATATATATATATATATATATATATATATAGAGGTAACAAGTACAGACATAAAGATACTACTCGTATATGCCCTTTGTGAATTCCCAAAGGCGTAAACTTAGAAGTTTACCTTTGTGTATCTGGCTTTAGGTACTTAGAATTAAAACCTAGGGGCATATTATCAAGGGGGTTTATCTCGGCTTTTTTGGCTTTAAAAGCCAAGAAAGCGGAGATAAAATTATCTCCCTATTACCTAGCTGTCGCTAACACCAGTTAGCGACAGCTAGTAGGAGATAGCGACCATCTTGGGCCCCACTTTGCATGTCAGTGATATTTATCACTAATGACATGCAAAGTGGGCGTGCCAAGATGTTAGCGACTGAAAACAGTTGCTAACATCGCTATCTCCTATTACCAACTTTTGGAGATATTCGTGCTAAGCGTGAATATCTCCAAAAGCTAACAACTGCCCTGAGCAATTCTTAGCCATGTTATCCAATGGGAGGTGGATAACATGGCTAAGAGCAGTAGCTCGGTAATGCATGAATATCGCTGACTTTTCAGCGATATTCATGCATTGCGGCGATTTTTATCGCATTTGCGGTAAAACACTCAGATACTGGCCACTTCCAACATCCAACAAAAAGGAGGCTGTAGCGGATTTAAACCGGCATCCACATTCATGCCCATCATGAGCACTGACGCTATTGACATCTTCTCGGACGCCGTCCTGAGGGATCTTACCAGACTACGCAAAGTGAAACATTATACTTCGTCCAACGACAATTTCACTAAGCAACAGCAAATTGCTCTACAAACCTTGTGCACAGATTCAGGCTTGGTCTGCAAACCCTCTGACAAAGGGGGGAATATTGTGCTCCTTACTGCTGCACAATATGAAAATGAGGCTATACGCCTGTTGGGAGACACGGAAACCTACACAATCATGGGTGAAAAAGACTACAATCGAAGCGTGGGTGAGTACCACGATATGATATCCAAATGGTACAATATAAACATGCTCAGTACAGATGAATACTTATTTCTGCGCTGTCTCAGTCCAGTGATTCCCACTTTCTATCACCTTCCCAAGGTGCATAAAGACATACTCAATCCACCGGGAAGGCCCATAGTTGCTTCCAATGGCAGCCTCACCGAAAATCTCTCCATTTATGTGGACTCGTTCCTCTCTCCGTTGGTCATGTCATTGCCCTCTTATCTTAGAGACACTAAGCATTTTTTGACTCTTATGGACAATATTGTTTGGAAAGATACATACTGCATGATGGTACTAGACATCGCCAGTCTATACACATGTATAGTACATGATGATGGTTTGAGATCAATGGCCAGTTTTCTGGATAGGTGTCCTATACGTTATTATGAACACAATAAGATGTTGCTTGACTTTATGAATTTTAGTCTGAAAAATAACATCTTTCTTTTCAGCAAACAGCTATACAGGCAGATTTCTGGAGTTGCCATGGGAGCTTGCTCTGCTCCGAGTTTCGCCAACCTCTTTGTAGGTTGGTGGGAGGAGCAGGCTCCCTGGAAAATAACCAATCCAGAGTGGAATAACAGCATTATAGGATGGCATCGTTATATAGACGATTTGTTTATCATCCTGGACAGTCCCATAGAAACTGCTAGTGTGTTCATAGACGTACTCAACAATAATGACATGAATTTAAAATTCTCAGGTCATATAAGCAGGACTTCAGTCAACTACCTCGATCTCACTGTATATATAGATGACAAAGGAATGGTGCAAACCAAATTATTCAGGAAAGAGACGGCAGGGAATTCCACCCTCTTTGCCACAAGTAGCCATCCACGCCAATTGGTTGAAAGTATCCCTTATGGAGAACTTTTGAGGCTTAGGCGTAATAATTCTAACCATGATGATTTTAAGAAGGCAGCGGAGGCTAGTCTTCAAAGATTCAGGATAAGGGGCTATAGTGAGAAGGTGCTAGCTAGCGCTTATGACAGAGCTAACAAGATGCAGAGAAAAGCTTTGTTAGAACCTAAGAAAACTGTCAAATCCAACAATGGGGCATTCCGCCTCATCACCACTTTTTCACGTAATGCAGGGCAAGTCAAAAAGATACTCAAAAAGAATTGGAATATTCTAATGTCCGATAACATCATCAAAGCCGACTTGCCTAGTAATCCTCTGGTGACCTTTAGGAAGGCCAGATCTCTTAGAGACCAGTTGGTCTCCAGTCACTACACTGCTCCTGATAATACTCCCAAACTTCCTGCACTGAATGGTTTCTATCCTTGTGGCCGGTGCAAGGCCTGTAAACACAGCAAGCGGACGCTTGCTTTTAAAGTTCCAGGTCTTTCCACACCGAAAAAGATTACTAAATTCCTGACGTGCTCTACAGCATATGTCATCTACTGTCTCATTTGCCCATGTGGCTTAAACTACATCGGCAGTACCACCAATGCGGTTAAATTGAGAATATTAGAGCACATGCGTGCCATTGCCAAAAAAGATGTCACCTACCCCGTAGCGAGGCACTTCGAAAAGAAACACAATAGTAACAGTGATCTGTTATCATACATTTGTCTCGATAGTATAGCAGCCAACATTAGGGGTGGCGACCACCTTCTTAAGCTCAGGAGGCTAGAGTCCAGATACATAATTGACTTGCAGAGCAAACACCCGAATGGCCTCAACATGCATGAAGAACTTTCAGTGCATTTGGGTTAATTCTCATGCATTCCCATTTATGATGGACGTCCATGTTGGCATAAGCACTGTATTCTTGATTGGTATCTTTTCTTGTCTGTATATGTATTCAGCACTTCTGGTTTTAGGATATTTTGATTGTAATTTTTGTATTTATAACTAGGCCTTACATCCCATGTTATTCTGAATACCCTCGTACAGGTGTAGTACCTAGCCCATCCAGGGCATTATCCATGGTTGCCATAATTGCAATATTATCACGGGTGCGTTTATACACTATAGCAGGAGCTATGACTCTGAAAGCCTATGTAACAGGAGTATCTTTACTCGGGTTTTCGTATGCCATGATTATGTATCCATATGTTTTCACATGGTTTTTCACTTTGCTAAGTGTTTGATTTATTTTGCTTGCACCTTTACATTGAGTATTATTTCACCTGTTCGATGGTATTCCCATTCAGGGCGTTTATGTGATAGAAGGACTATTGGACTACTGGTGCCCATCATGGGCGGGATAACTCATGCAGTCCCCAAGCCATTTATTGTGGGACTTGCGCTTAAATCCATTGATTGTACATACATCACGTATATGTTCAACCCAAGAGTGTGTTACATTGGTATTTTACTATACCATCCAAAGATGGCCAATCCATTAGTCACTTTGTACATAGTCCTTTTTTGCTTTCTAACTCAATTGCGGAAGTAAGACTTTTGATTTAAATGAGTTGAGCGCCTCTGCTCTTTGCATATCTTGACGAAGCCCTCTGGCGAAACGCGTCGTATGCTGTGAAGTTCCCGAATAAAATCCACGTGGAACTACCCCCTGTGTGTGCTGCTTTCTTTACGAACAGATGGTTCGTGGATGCTTGAAGCTGTGATATATATATATATATATATATATATATATATATATATATATATATATATATATATAGAGGTAACAAGTACAGACATAAAGATACTACTCGTATATGCCCTTTGTGAATTCCCAAAGGCGTAAACTTAGAAGTTTACCTTTGTGTATCTGGCTTTAGGTACTTAGAATTAAAACCTAGGGGCATATTATCAAGGGGGTTTATCTCCGCTTTTTTGGCTTTAAAAGCCAAGAAAGCGGAGATAAAATTATCTCCCTATTACCTAGCTGTCGCTAACACCAGTTAGCGACAGCTAGTAGGAGATAGCGACCATCTTGGGCCCCACTTTGCATGTCAGTGATATTTATCACTAATGACATGCAAAGTGGGCGTGCCAAGATGTTAGCGACTGAAAACAGTTGCTAACATCGCTATCTCCTATTACCAACTTTTGGAGATATTCGTGCTAAGCGTGAATATCTCCAAAAGCTAACAACTGCCCTGAGCAGTTCTTAGCCATGTTATCCAATGGGAGGTGGATAACATGGCTAAGAGCATTAGCTCGGTAATGCATGAATATCGCTGACTTTTCAGCGATATTCATGCATTGCGGCGATTTTTATCGCATTTGCGGTAAACCTTGGTAATACCAAGGTTTATTTGCGGTAAAAATCGCCGCAGCTCAGCGGTAAATTTTTGTCTCTAACCAAGCAATAGCGATAATTATCGCTATTGCTTGGTAATATGCCCCTTAGTTTCCATAGGAAAAGTGTGTTGTTTTGCTAATAACTCTGTTGCTATTTGACCAATCCTTGTGAAATTTTAAAAACTAGTTTGCCACTCACTTCAGTGCCTGTCTGGAAAGTTTAGGATGATTTCTCAAGCAGAAGGCCGAGAAAACGGGGGTTTCCATAAAATTTCTCATATGGATTTTAGACGCGACAACAGCCCGATCCACTAAAACTTGTCAGAAAGCTAGATTTTGGTCCACAAAGAGTGCTCTTGTAATTGGGTGTACATCTGTTCAGTAGTTCTGGAGTTATCAAAGAAAAAAGATGTATGTATATTTAGAGATGCCATTGTGGATTCATGCGTCAACACCAATACTGTGATTTGCTGGCTGCAACCTGAGAGAAAAGTTGGGCTGTGTTTTTGTGAATCAGGACACAGTTCCCCAGGAGAGAAATAAAGTAAAAACAGAATATAAAGGGTCAGGATAGAGTAAGCATGAACCATTGGGGTTGATGGAAGGGTTTGTGAGAGACCCCTCATGAGGTAGAAATTGTGAATTATTATTTTTTTTTTAGTTTTATATAGCGTGAACATGACCTGAATCGGGTGTCAGAGCCCTTTACATAGCACCTGTTGTACCACATGAGAACACATTAATTTTTGTTAGGCACAGGGAGATTAAGTGATTTGCCCAAAATCACAGGACGTTCAGCATCATTGCCGAGACTCAAACCCAGTTCCCCAGGTTCAAGCTTGACTGCCCTAGTCATTAGGCCAACTCCTCTCCTCTTTTGTTGTGCTGGAGCATCCGCAGATCCATTGCAGCGCTGAGCGCTTCCCCCATTTGAATCCTCAGTGAATCTGTGGATCCAGACCCCTAATTAAAAAAAGACATACACGCATTCACAGTCCCACTCATATACTATCAAACATGTACACAACCACTCACATATCCATTGGTCCACTCACACACCTATTCAGTCACTCACACACCCATACAGTCACTGATATATCCACTCACAGACCTAAAGAACGACTTACACACTCACTCACAAACCCACATATTAACATACACACCCACTCATACAGCCATATGCCTACCCATTTAGCCACTAACACACACCTCACTACACCACACAGGCATTTACTCAGACACTCACACATCTATACAGCAAAACATACCCATATATTCACTCACACACCACTCAGAGACCCAGTCAGCCAGCCACATACACACCCTCTTATACTCCCACCCATAGCCCACTCACATGCCAAGTTACATACCCACTTAACCATTCACACACTCATATAGCACTCACACACTCATTGAGGGACCTAGAAAACTACTCACACAGTCATACAGACACTCACACACGCAGTCACACCTTTTTAGAAATCAGGAATTGTTTGCAGTGCCCCCCCCCCCCCTTTTTGCCCGATTTCAGACCCCTGGATGCTGCTTTCTCTGACTCTGAGAGTGCCCTGGGCTCTGCTGGGCAGGCCCAGTGCTATTTTGAAAACACACAGATACATTAGGGTACACCACGTGTTATGGTAACCCTATGATTGGCATTACCCATCCTATAAGTCCCTAGTATACAATAGGGCTAGGTGGGATTACAACTACCTCTAAGTCCCTAGTATATAATAAGGCATGGCAATTTAGAGGCCAGCATGTTTGCACTTCTGAATCCCTGAGGTCATTTTCAAAGCAGCTCTGTGTTGCAGCACTGCTTTTAAATTCTAATTGTGTCCAAACTTGACTTTGGTTGTAAGGGCACTTTAAAAAGGGACAAACTACAATATTGTGGCATATTCATTCCTAGGGGTGGGGGGGGGTCAGGTACTTATAAGGAAGACTCTGATAAAAAAGGTTTTATATGCCCTGGGGATAGAGAAATTACACAATTCACTTCGCCAATTGTAGTAAAGTGCTTCCCAAAATCGACTTTGATGCCAGAAGCACTGTTGGGTGAGGATCCACACTATCTTTTCATATTCAGGACCCCTAAAGTCTCCCCTAGGTATCCCAGGGGTGGAGGGGCATGTAGCTGTAAGCAGCATCCTTATAAAATATTTCATTTTCTCGATTGTAGATCCCCAGCCACATAGGTTAACATGGCAGTAGTTCATTAATGAATAACTATCGCTAGTAATTCACAAAATTATCATTCAAGTGGAGAAGTGTGGCTCACTGGTTAGAGCAGGCAGACCCTGAAGCAGAGGTCAGACCCGGGACCAGGGTTCAATTCCCGACGCGGCAGAGTCTTGAGCTCAAATGTCCACAGACTCGATAATTCTCGCTTCGGTGCCTGACCTAATCATGGGTTCACACTCTGCAACTCTGGGCATTTAGCTTGCTTAATCTCCACAACCGCCCCACGCGGCGGGATGCCTGGCTTTCACCTTGGGGATGCCCTGTAGGGGCTATCTCACAGGGCAAAGCCAGGACGGGTTCCCAATGCAAGCGCCGGGACACCCCATTGGGGTAGCTGTGCGCTATATAAGATACACAAAAAAAAAAAAAAAACAGATGGCAGGAATCTGTAAATGGTATGGGGAGGAGAGCAATGGAAATGAGCCATACTGCAGGCTGGTTTAATTAGTTCTTACTCTTCTGATGCAAGTTCACCCATATTGAATTTTGGGGAAATAGTGCTTTCTGAGAGAAGATTATGCCACCCTTTTAGGAAGTGGTCATGCTCTGGAGTGTTGCCCTGCACCTAATTGGAGAGGAGTGCTCTCCTCCATGACCCCAGAGACCACTGACTAAATATGTGAGAGGTGCAGAGCATCTCAGATCTTCTAATTGAAACTAAGAGAAGAAGAATGCTTGCCAAGCAGGAAATGTGATTTGCACCATCGGGCCCTGCATTCAGACTGGCTGTGCCGGTTGCATTATCTGATACTACAGGCCTTTGGATGTACCTTGCTTCAAGAGAAATAAAGACTGGACTCCTTGCAAGCTACAGGTTAACAGAGTTCACCTGGGTCATCACCACCAAGTATCCTCAGCCTGGAGTGCATCCAGTAGATTTGTAAGGGTTTTGCTCAAGCTGATTGTGGGAACTGAAGCCCCAAACTTTCAAGGACAATCTTTGAGATTCCAGACCCTTGTATTTTGTTTAGGACACTTAGGGACTCCCAGAGGAACTTCAGCAAAAATTTCCAGACGTTTGGAGCATCTTTAGAAAAAGCTCCATAAGGGGACCGACTCACCTCGAGAGTCAAGCCGACGACATTCAACCGCAAGCCAGCATGCCCTACTGGTTCATCCAGCTGCAAAGCTTCAGAGGACCACCTTCCAGATTTTGACCAGGACCTCCCTGGAAAACAAGCTGGCAAACCCTCACCAAACTCGGGCAGGTAAAGAGCATCGATAGAGCCCAGCAGAATAAGCTCCAGAAATGTCCAAAGGTAAAATCTCAACTGAGGCTTACAGAGAGAGGTATCCGAGCAGGGTCTCATCGTGGTTGGACTGAAACTTTGGCTTTGTCCCAGTCAAGTGCGACCAGATGTCCCAAGGTGGCACTATAAGTTTCTAAGTGCTATATAGTACTAAATCTTTGAAAATTCATATCTCCAGGTCCCTAAATTGGGTTAATTTAGTTTTGGTGTCATTTTAAAGATAGAAATGGTTCATTTTTTTAAATTCAGGTGGGATTTCTATTGTGAGTAGTGTCTTTATTATTTACTGAATAGGTGTTTTAAAATGCTTTTAAAAGCTGTCTGTTCAGTCAAGCCTGTCTACTCCCAGCCAAGTTATCAAGGGTTGAGCATGGGAATAATTTATTGAGATCTATTCTGAGCCCTAGACTGTGTTAGTGGCCTTATTGCAAGTGGTAGATGCACATTTACCATTGCTAACAACCCACTTTCCAACATACATCCATACAGCCAGTAACACACCAATGCAGTCAACGGTACAGCCACTCAGAGATTCGGAGAACCACTCACAAATTCATACAGGCACTCACACACCCACTCACACCCTGTATTGAATGTGTTGTAGTTTTGTATTGAATTTGTGCTTTGGTTGGGAGTGAATCTATGTCAGATCTCCCTGCAACACAGCCAGCAGACCACTTATTTTGAAGAAGACCAATGGCAGATCTGCAGATCTGAGTCAGAAAGTAGAAAAAATAATTTGAAAACATAAAGAACCAGCGTTTGGGAAAAGAGTTGGCTCTGAAGAGAGTCTTTGTGTTTATGATATGTAGATGATAACTACACATAGAACAGCATGCAATCTTAAGTTATTGAGGAACACCCTTTTGCCTGTGTCTGTGAAGTGGACTCCGTCTTTTGGATATATATCATCCATGTCAAAGCTTAAGTTGTTATGGTATATAGAGCCCATCTTGTGGTGTTGGATAAATGCAGAAACAGCTTTATTGACATGTTTTCGGATTTTCTCTATCTGCAGACAAAATTGGGTTGACCACTGCCATTTTTGTTGTAGAACATCAAGGCAGTAAGTGGAAAAAGTGTCATTAATTTACCAAAGGTAGGAGTGCCAGTCCTACCCCATTAATTTGCCTATGCCATTGCCACCACAGTGCACAACCATTCGGTCTGGAAGGTGGCAATCTGCAATGCTTTCAACCAAAGGCTGCAATTGATGCCACTTGAACCCTCTCTGACCAGCCCAAGTAATGTCTAAATTAGATAAATCAATGGTCACTGTCAATGCAACTCTTTTTAGCATTCTCTCTGGCCCAAAACACAAAACTATGGGCCACAATCCAGACTCTGGTAATTTTGGAGACAAGCAGGAGGAGCACACAGGAAAAGGCTGCAGCAGAATGAGGCAGTTGTGAAGATAAAAGGCAGCTAAAATGGAGGACAGCATGCCACATATAAAAGAACATATTTGATTGGATGGTGGAGATGTGCGGGGAACTAAAATTATGTACTGATTTGAAGAAAAAAAGTATCTACCTCTGTGATTGGCTTTAGAAAAATTAAAAGAAAAGGTATGTTGTTTGAGATAGGCTTGGAATTGCTAACAGTCAACCAAACCAGCTACAGTTAATGTAAAGCTAGCATGCTGTTTGGAGAAATTCTTATGAACTTTTCACCTACTGGTAGACAGAGCCTATTGGGAACATAGGGCCAGATGTAGGTAAAATAGATTTACCGATTTTTAATTACCGAATTTTACCGATTCGGTAATTAAAAATCGGTAAATCTAAGGGGTGGATATGTAGGTATTCCAGATGTGCTGGAATACCGATTCCGAACAATTCGGTATTTACCGATTCGGTAAATACCGAATCGGTAATGCCCATTCATTCCTATGGGCTTTGAAGCCCATAGGAATGAATGGGCATTACCAATTCGGTATTTACCGAATCGGTAAATACCGATTTTCACAAGGGTGCAGGGGGTGTCACTTTGACACCCTCTGGCAACCCCAAAACAGGCTTGGGTGCCATGTGGCAGGCATACATGTCCTAAGGGCAGGTCTGCCTGTCACATGGCATAGGTGTGCATGCACACATGTGCATGCACACCGGAATCGGTATTTTACCATCAAATTGGATTTGATGGTAAAATACCGATTCGGTAAGGCCTCTGGGACTCTGAAGAGTCCCACCTACATCTGGGTGCCTCAGAATCGGTAAAATTACCGAATTTTTATTTTACCGAACGGTAATTTTACCGATTCGGTAAAATAATGCCCCCTACATACCTGTCACCCATTTACCGATCGGTAACGGCCAAAATCGGCCGTTACCGCTCGGTAAATGGCCTCAAAAGGCCACCTACATCTGGCCCATAGTTACTATGAAAAAGTAGTTAAAAGAGTGTGGGGGGAGGGAACAAAAGAGACTGCAGCACAAAATTGAAAAGCAGACAAGTGTACAAAAATTACTCAGTAGGAAGTGCACGTCTTGTAAGTGGCACGATTTTACAAAATAAAACATACATAAAAAGCATTAACAGTAGATTGTTGAATGCTTTTAAGGCTTCCGTCTGGATCCACGGATGCACACGGGGTGCACTGAGTGCCACAGTGGATCCGTGGCTCTAAGAAAAACCTACCAAAATAGACTTCTTTACAGGAAAGACGGAAACGGTTAAACAATAGCGACCATTTATAAGTGGTATAACAAAAATATAAGATGAAAAGAAGTTTGTCATTTACAATAGTATGAGTAAAAGCACATTGGTAGGGGTAGCGATCTAAGATACTTTTCTACTGAGAACGGAGGAGTATTGCCATAGTTCTGACTCGAGATTTGCAATGGAAAATAGAAGTTACCGGATATATATAGAATAAAAGTTGTACAGTAGCAAAGAGATTTTACAGGTATGTTAATTAGGTTTTACTATAAACAAAGTATATTTTAAAAAGCTGAAAGAAATAGCTCAGCTAACTATAACTGCAGAACTGCATTGGTTTTGTGCGAGTAAAATCTGAACCTAACTATAATGTCCCTGTAACCTTTGTTTTTTTAAGTGAATTTCTAAGATTTTTTAATTCTATTTCCTAATATTAAGATCCCTGCAACCTTTATTTTTTCAGTAAATATATAAACATTACAGAGATGTAATAGTTAGGCTCAGGTTTCACTCGTACAGAATCTGTAAAATTCACCAGTTATAGTTAAGTGAGCTAACTATAACTCACGTCCATGTAATGCACTGTTTATAACCTTACATATTATATCACTCATGACATAGTCAGTGACATCATTAATGGTATCTCAAATGACATAATTGATGGCACCACTGATGACATCATCCAGTGACTGTGAGGGTATTTGAAAGGTATTTGGGGTATTAAATACATAAACCAAGGTGTATTGGTGAATCAGTGGGTGTATGAGTTCCAGTATGAATGATTCAGTGGGTGCATGACTGACTGTATAAGTGAGTGACTAGGTGTCTCAGTGAATGTATGGGTGAGTGATTGGTTGTGTGAATGTTTGTATCAGTCTGTTAGTTGGTATCTAAGTGGCTGAATGAGTATGTGAGTGGAACTGTGAGTGTCTGTATGGGTGATTGATTGGTCATCTGAATACCTCCATGGGTGTCTGACTGTCTCTGTGGGTGGATTATAGGGTATGTGACTGCCACTATGGATGAGTGAGTGGGTGAGTCACAGGCTGTATGGGTTGATGGGTGTATGTGTGAAGGGCTGTATAGGTGTGTGAGTATGTGTAGGATTGTGTGGGTGAACAGATGTGTCAGTGGTATATGTGTGAGTAAATGGGTATGTGAAAGGCAGTATAGGTGAGTGGGGGTATATGAGTGACTGAATGAGTGAGTGAATGTGAGAGTGGCTTTATGGGTGAATGTGTGCTTGTGTCAGTGACTGTATAGGTGAGTGAGTACCTGTTAGTATCTGTATGACCAGGTAAGTGGGTGTGTGTATAACTGTATTGTTGAATAAGTAGCTGTGTGATTGACTGTATGGGTGAGTGAGTGAGTAGATGTGTGAGTAGCTCTGTGGGTGACTGGCTCAGCATTTGAGTGGCTGTATGGATGTATGAGTGTATATGTCAGTGGCGGTATTAGTGAATGAGTGGGTGTAGGAGTGGCTGTCTTGAGTGAGTGGATGTGTATGTAGATCTATGAATCAGTGAGTGGGTGTGTAAGTACTGGTATGGGTCTGTGAATGGGTGTGTGAATGGTTGTGTGGGAGTGGGAATGAGTGTATGAAAGATTATATGGGGGTGTGAGTGGGTGCGTTAGTGATTGTGTGGATGATGTCATCAGTGATGTCATGTGAGATGTCATAAGTGATGTCACTGACCATGTCACAAGTGATGTAAGTGTGAGGTCATAAGCAGTGCATTGTGGGTCTACGAGCTATAGTTAGCTCATCTAACAACAACTGCTGAATTTCACTGGTTTTGAATGAGTGAAACCTGAGCCTAACTATAATGTCTTTGTAACCTTTGGATTTTTCAGTGAACATATAAAGGTTACATGGCTGTTATAATTGGGCAACTTTGCAAAGTAAGAAAGGGGCATGGGCCTCCGACCATCTCTCAGCAATCCCATTGTGTGGGGCTTACTGGAGGTAACAGTAAGTCTTGTGGGTCCCTAAGAAACCTCAGCAGCCAAGGGGAATTCACCCCCAACCAGCAGTGCTCCAGGAGGTGCATTTGTAGTATGGTAGAGAAATGGGGAAAGGCTTCTGGCAAGCTGCAGTTTTTTATTTTAACCTTTTTCTCTTTTTTTAGGAAGGGAGTGCCGTATGAACCCCTTCCCTTGACCATTTGGGTCTCCCCTTTTGTAAAATACATTTTCATTAAAAAGGGAGGAGGTCATGTGGCCCCAATCCTAGGGCAATTTTGGCCCTGCAGTCCTTAATAGCTGAAGGGGAGGGGGCCTAGCAATCTGCTAGGTCCCTACTGGCCCGGTTGTGACCCCTAGACCCCATCCCCGGGGCATTCCCTCTTTTATTTTCATTATAATAAACAAGGGAAAGAGGCAGTGTTGCCCCTCTCCCTGGGCCTTGCTGATTGGGCACCGTGGGGGGAGCCTCATTGCACCCCATGGTCCCTGCCAATTCCCCACCTCCTGTGAGAGCTGGCATTGCTTTGGACTCCAGGGAGCTGCTGACATGCAGCTCACTGGATCCCAAAGCAATGTCTGTTTCCCTGCATGCTTCATAACAAGCAAAAGCAGAGCTGAGTTTGCCTACAATTTTTTCATAGAGGAAGGACGGTGAGGAGCAGGAAGGAGAGAGGCCAGACAGAGGAGGAGGCAGCCACGCAGATAAGTACCTTCTTTTTTAATTTCTAATAAATTTGGGAGGGGGAGGAAGCGGAGCAGAGTTTTTGAAAAACTCTGTGGAACTCCGCGTAGAGCCACTGTGTCAGCTCCGCAAGCCCTTAATAGAAACGTGTTGAATAGTGGAAGAGTGTTGCACAATGGAGTGTACAGGCGGATTATAGAGTTTGACAGTGGAGCGTATGGGGAATGAGTGGCATAGAATGTTGTTGAGTGCCATGAAGTTTGTTAGACTTTTATTGAGTAGGGTTATATAGAGTAGAGAAGAGTGTCATGAATTGAAGCAATGTGGAGTGGTGCAGAGTGGATTACTTAAAGTGGAGAAGCATACAGTGGAATAGCGGTCGGTGAAATACTGTACAGTGGAGCGTTGAAGTGTGGAGTAGCATAGAGTAGAACATCGTAGAGTAGACTGCTGTACAGTGGAGTGGTGTAGAGTTGAGCAGAGTGGAATAGCATAGACTGGTGTTGTGTAGAGCGGAGTGGCATACATTGGAGTGATATTGACTGGAGTGGCATACAGTGGAATATTTGCGTAGAGTGGAGAGGTGCACAGTGGTGTGGTGCAGAGTGGAATAACATAGAGTGGAGTGGCGTCCACTGGTATAGACTGGAGTGGAGTACAGTGGAGTGAAGTAGAGTGTAAGTGGCATCCAATGGACTATCGTAGAATGGAGGGGGTAGTGGTGCACACTGGAGTGGTGTAGAGTGGAATAGCATATAGAGGAGTAGCGTACAGTGCAGTTGCGTACAGTAAAGGGGTGTACAGTGGAGTGGCATCCAATGGAGTAGCGTAGAATGGAATGGTGTAGAGTGGAGTGGCATAAACTGGAGTGGCATAGAGTGTAGCAGCATAAAGTGTAGTGGCATACAGTGAAATAGCATACAGTGGAGGGTTGTCCAGTGGAGTGGCATACAGCGGAATAGCATAAAGTGGTGTGGGACACAGTGAAATGATGTAGAGTAGAATAACATATACTGGAGTAGAGTACCCTGGAGTTGCATTCCGTGGAGTGGCATACACGGAAGTGGCATAGAGTGGAGTTATGTACAGTATAAAAGGGTAAAGTGGAGTGGCATAGTCAAATGGAGTACAGTGAAATAGCATAGAGTGAAGTGGTGCATAATGGAGTAGCATTCAGTGTAGTGACGTACAGTGAAGTGGTGTAGACTGGAGTGGCATACACTGGTGTGGCATAGGTGGAGTGGGGAAGAGTGTAATATCATACAGTGGAGCGGGGTACATTGGAGTGGCACCCAGAGAATTAGTGTAAAATGAAGTAGCGTAGAGTGGAGTGCCATACACTGGAATGGCATTGAGTAGAGTAATACAGCAGAGTAGCATACAACCGAATAATGTACAGTGGAGTGTTGTAGAGTGGCATATGGTGAAATAGTGTAGAGTAGAATGGCATCCAGTGAAATGGCCTACAGAGGAGTGACATAGACTGGAGTGATATAGAGTGGAGGGGCATACAGAGAACGAGCGTGGAGTGTAGTGGTGTAGAGTGGAATAGCATTTGAGGAATGGAGTACAATGGTGTAGTGTATAGATGTATGTGAAATTTAGCAGCAATGTAGATTATGGTGTGCAGAGTAACACAAAATAGCGAATTGCGCTTCCTTGCATTTCTCCAGATTTACCAATCAACACAGGACCACTCATTGTGGCCTTGCATTGATTTGTAAATCTGACTTAAGTATTGTGATGCTGATGCGAGGGTACCACAATCTAATAATACAGCTAGGCCTTAGTTATATTTTGGGATATAGTATACCGGTGTAACTTTGCAATGTACCGTGGTATATGGCGATAACAAGCGAGTATATAATTGTGTAATGGCTGTTTATAGAGAATGAATAGACAGCCATATTGTTTTTACTACACTTTAAGCTGTTTTCATTGCCTTAGGTATAGGTAGGTAGTAGTCCCCTACCAATTTCCACTTTATTAAAGTGGTAATAGATAGGGACATTTCTTTATTTTTTTAAATATATTATTAACTAAGTTTACAACCATGTACCATGGTAGTTTCATGAAATGTTGTGAATTTCTGCGACAGTACAGCAGTGCCAGATATCATTATGTTTACATGCCTTATAACTTAGAAAATACTAACCCTGCCTAGCTGCAGTACCCAAAGAGCATCATCTCTGTACCATAATGTATAATCCTGAAAATTTTACATAAGTGAGTTGAGCTGTTTTTGCTTTATGTCAAATACATTAGTATATGGAAAACACATCAGTGGAAAACGTCTTTTGGGTCCCCGGTTTCATATTTTTATTCCCTTAACAATTCCCCACAAAAATTTACATCGTCTCAAAATGCAGAAAATGTTATAGGTCTGGAAAGTTTTGTGGTGATTTGTCAAATGGATGGAAAGATATTAGGGAGACAAAATCCAAGGAATTCCTATCTCTTGGAATACTAATTATAACTACAGAGTGGAATCAGATTTGATGTGATTTCTTTCTTTTTATCTATTGTATTTGTCATGTATTTGCTCATTGGTTTACATAATTCTGTGACAATAAATATATCTTTCAGTTGTTCATGTAGTATTTCTTAAACTTTACATATGCAGTCTAGTTTTTTGTCTTCCTTGCTACTTTTAGTAGGATTGTATTATATATGAAGCCCAAAGTGAATGAAAGCAATCATTATTGTTGTTATAAAAATTGAGATTCTTTTTTTCTAGTGGCCAATTATCAAGTCCTCCAAATAGTAGTGTGTGAATCTCACTGCTAGATCCGTTTTTCATTCCATTGCACAGGTAAAAAAGAAGCTGGTTTTTGATTAACTTGTTCAGAACAGTTTTTTATTTTGTGAGCCATGGAGCAAACAAAGAAAACCTATGGTACATTAAGATGTACTCTATTTCTTATGTATTCATTTATATGTCAACCAAGCCCTTCCCCCGGGATACTACATATGCAGGAAATACCACGCACATAAAAGTGATAGGGGCATCACTATCATACTAAAAGACACCCAGGGATGCACAAAAAAACCTAACCATGGACAATGAACTCCGCTCAGCTAGCGGAATTTGCGCAGATTTGATAACTTCGCATTCCATTAAAAACACGGAATTCAACTCCGTTCCTCAACGTAGCGGAGTCAGCAACTAAACTGAACCTATAGTTGCTTTTATAAAGCAACTTTACATGCTAAAAGGCTTATAACCAGTTCACAAAAGTGAACTTTGAAAACGAAAAATATCAGGCAATGAGAGAGGTGAAGATTTTGGGGTCCCCCTAACCTAGGGGGAGGACCAAGCAGATGCCTTGAACACAAAGAGCATATCATGCTGAACGATTGAGTGGTGGTCCCATCTTCGTAGGACCACCCCAAGCACAGTTATAGGCAAAAATACAATCCCAACCAAAGGCCCTGCAAAGCACTATGGGACGAGATTAGCGATGGGCAGTAAATATTATAGTATCCAATTTCAAAACATTCCTCAAGGGGCAGCAGCGCTTGGGCTGAGCTGAGAGCTAATACTATAAATTCTACAAAGAGCTGCAGTTCAACTAGTCGTTGCTAGGTGTCCCTCAAATCAAATGCTTTTGCATTTGACTCATGAGGGACATCTAGTAACGACTAGTGGAACTGCAGATTCATGAAAGGGTTTCAATGCTTTTACATTTGACTCGTGAGGGACACCTAGTAACGACTAGTGGAACTGCAGCTTGATGTAATAATTTCAATGCTTTTGCATTTGACCCGTAAGGGACACCTAGTAACGACTAGTCGAACTGCAGCTCTTTGTAGAATTATTTTGATATTGGATACTATAATATTCACTGCCCACTGCTAATCTCGTCCTATAAAGCTTTGCAGGGCCTTTGGTTGGAATTGTATTTCTGCCCATAACTGTGCTTGGGGTGGTCCTAAGACGATACCACCACTGAATCATTCGGCAAGACATTGTTTTTGCTTGCCTTAGGACTCTGTGCACTCTACCACTGCTCACCGGTGCTAAAGTCCTTGTGCTCTTTCCTTAAACCATGGTAGACTGGCTAATACCTAGCTGGCATATTTGATTTACTTGTAAGTCCGTAGTAAGGTCTCACTACCTGGGGCCAGCGCCTGAAAATGAAATGCCGCTGGTGGGCCTGCAGAACTGGGTGGAGTGTGGCACCCACATGAGTAGCACTTTAAACATGTCTCTTGCCTGCTATTGCAGCCTGTGTGTGCAGTTTTAAACTGACATTTCGACCTTGCAAAATAAACTTTTGCCAAGCCCAACCCTCACTTTTGTAGGTTGAGCATTCAAGACCTGTTGTAAATTCTCTTGTGTGCTTATAGCCAAGCCCTGATTTTGATTTGTTCGTTTCAGTGTCCTTGAAAAATCCTTGCTTGCTAGTGGTCAGTCCTGCCTCTTCGTACCTCTTCTGTCTCTTCTGTTCCACCTCATAACCAGTAACGCTGCTATAAGGTGATATTTGCAAACTCTAACAACTGGCAAACCTTTGCTAAGACCTACTGATGGTGAATTGGTATTTCAGTATTTTGCGTCTCATGTTCTGAGCATGCAAAGCGCATTATGCAAAAAGAAGAAATCTGGTCACCAACTTGATAACTCAGGATTTGACGATTGTTTAAGAAAAAGTCAACCATCTTTTATCTAGAAAATACAACCGCATTTAGTAGACCAATGTCTCAGCAGCATTCAGATAAATTGAGCACATTTGTGTTTGTGCTAAAGTTAATTTTTTCGGTATGCTTTAGATTCTCTTTCAGAACATTTAACTCGTTTTTTAAATTAGTCTCCGGAATTAACTAATATGCATTCTACATCAAAATCACTAACATGTTTTGAACTACTGTCTTGCATGTGTGCAGTATGAAAAATAGCTCTAAGTCCAGGTTGAAAAAATGCAGGGCTGGTTCCACTTCAACCACATGATTCATTGTTCACGTTAACACATGTACACATACGACATGCTATGATTTCTGAATACCAAATGTGTGAGTATACCAGTTAGCAGCCCACCATGAATACTCTTAATGGTTCCATAAGTGCTGTTTTTGAAGCAGCCCAATTAGGGTTGTCTCCTTTCTAATAGAAAAATACCTGCAGTTTCAACATCTTCAGAGGTTCTCGCTTGAAACACAGGTTGTGTAAAATAATCTGCATTACTATTTGAACTCAGCAATTCAGACCCTATTTACTTCAAAAGTAATTTTTTTTAATGGTCTAAACACCATTGAATGTCTTTGAATGTCTTTGGATGTATTTACAAGCTGTATTGGTCGTACCCCAATGTTTTCCTGTTGGCAAGAAAAAAACAGACAGGCCTGTAAAATGATGGTCAGGTTAAAGGAAATCTTACGTCCAGTGTGTGTAATGTGTTTATTTCATCAGGGTGATCCCATCGTTAAACCCTTGAATTTTTGGCACAAATTATTGTTTTTAAGAAATCTCTGCAATCCATTCCAAACATCTCTACCTGTCTGCCTCATTCTTTTCTTTTGCTTTTGTTTTAATGGGCCTGATACAGTAGAAAGGTATGAGGAAAAGGTGTTTGTGTGAGTTCACCTCCCCACTGCACCACCTCACTGCTATTATGTCTTCTGCCTTGTGTCCAATGTCCTGTTGCTAAGCTGCGGTGCCATCTCACTTGACGTGACTTTCCTTTTGCATGTGCTGGTTATATTGTGTGACATGTGCCTAGGCGCACCGTGTGACTTCACCTTAGTAACCCAAGTCACAGCCATTGAAAACAATATTCAAGTTTATTCTACAAGTGTGCTGATGGCAGGCTTCTCGTCCACTTCCATAAAATGTTGAGCACAAGGTACTGTCAGGCACAACACTGCTACAGCTTTTGTATTTGTTTTTAGGTCTCCAGTATACGAAAGTGCAAGCTGTCTGCTTCTGAATGACCCATCATGAATTTACAATGGGATCAGAGCCGATCCATTGCTTGCCATTGCTTAGCTTTATTGTCACTCTCATTAACTTGAGTTGTAATTGTTGCCTTCTGTCGGTTTCCCTTCCTCTTATGTGTTTGTCTCAACTCTGGCAGATAGCTTCTTTAGTTGTGTCCTTGCATTGCTCACTTTTTGGAAATTACACTTCCCTTTTTGTATCCACTCCAGGAGGATGCATGTATTTTACAACTATCTCCCTCGTGTACTTCTTTTCTCTTCCTCTGTAACAGCCCGTATTGCATCAGTTTGAGCATCATTAAACCTATAGTGTGCAAAAATAGAGAGAGGCAATTGTGGGTCATTAAGAATCAGATTTCTCTGAAGTGTTATAGCACATTATGTATTTACTATGGCAATAACTCTAGGTTTCATAAATGTAAGACCAATTAACTACAAACGCTTGTTAAAAAAATGTGTCACCCCCTAGGGTAGGCCCTGGCAGCCCAGAGTGCAGTGTACAATGTATTTAAAAATAGGATATAGACTTTTATGTTTTCCATGTTCTGGTAGTAAAGAACACTTACATTCATTTTTCATGAAAGGCCTTCCTCTCCCATTGGATTGCATTTGAGGTACTTTATTACATTTAATAAGTGCAATTTCCAAAATGGGAACAGGTAATCAGTCATGTTTTGTGTCTTTGGAATTGTAATGAAACATCCTATCTTATAGTGAAGTCAGATGTTAAATTACGATTTTGAAAATGCCACTTTTAGAAATTTGGTATTTTCCTGCCTTAGCCATTTGGTGCCTGCAGTCTGTCTCTGTGTGACATAACTGGGTGTAGTTAACAGTTGAGCTTTGAATATTTCTCCAAAACACCCACACACAATAGGGAACTTAGAAGTGCCTGGATGGACCATCACTGGCAGGTTTGGAGGGAGGCCCAGTCTCACTTACATTTGAATAGGCTGTGTCCTGTCTCCACTTAAAGGGCTGCATACATCCTATAGTTAGTCTGGAGCCAGGGCTAGGATGTCAGGGCACCTAAGCACTTCAAAGGGCTGCCTCAAGAAGCTTTTTCCCACTTCAAAAGCACAAGTGGATAGAAATACTGAATCAGATACCAACTCTTCAGTGCACTTCTGGACCTGTGGATACTCTGCCAAGAAGGACTGCTCTGCTACTGAAAAGACTGCCTACCTACTTGACTGCTGCTCTGAATGGCTTTTGCTCTGTTGGACTGATGTCCTGCTGTGCTGACCTGCTGCCTCATGTTCTCTTGTCTGGCTCAGAAGGGCACTGAAATCAGGACTCCAGAATGATTCCAAGAGCCAATTGGTTGGCCTCCGGATCAGAAGTCTCAGTGACATAACAGGCTCCCACCAACTCTGAATCCAGCACCTGGACTATGCCATCTGTGAGTCCTGCCCTCAGAAGTGGTGCCATTCCAGCCCTGGACTCTTGGAAGAGGACATGAAGGTGCTCTGCCAAGCCCAGCTGCAGTACCAATAGGAACCAATGCAAAGCAACACAAAGCCTCGCAAAGCCTCGTTGCACAGCTGCCAGCTTCTTTGGAATCGATGCTCAGCGAAGCACAGCCCCACAAAGCATTGCTGGCTGCTGCCAGCTCCGGATCCGAAGTCTCAGGGACATAACAGGCTCCCAACAACTCTGAATCCAGCACCTGGACTATGCGATCTGTGAGCCCTGCCCTCAGAAGTGGTGTCATTCCAGTCCTAGACTCTTGGAAGTGGACATGAAGGTGCTCTGCCAAGCCCAGCTGCAGTACCAATAGGAACCAATGTGAAGCAACACAAAGCCTCGCAAAGCCTTGTTGCACAGCTGCCAGCCTCTTCGGAATCGATGCTGAGCGAAGCACAGACCCACAAAGCCTTGCTTTGTATTAAATGCCTTGAAACTCTGAAATTCACTTCCGGCACATATCATATCTATGCCTGACCTCAGGACCATCAGAAAATCTATAAAAACCTGGCTTTGTCAACAACTAATATCCCAAGATGTCTTTTTAGATGAGGTCAGTTCAACCCTAATGCTGAAACGTTGCACTTTATAAGTAAATGTTAACATAGCATTAGAACCAATGCAAAGCCATACAAAGCCCTGCCAAGCTTCCCCGCACAGCTCTCTGGAACTGATGCAAAGCGACACCAATCCCCATAAAGCCTTGCTCTACAGCGGACAAAACATAAAGCCTCGCAAAGCAGACTGCACACCAGGATTCAAGGTACTGCGTTCAGTGGACCTAAGTGGCCTGCACTCTAACTCAGTCAGCCTGAACTTGTGACTTTATCCGGGTCCTGCATGACCAGATAACCACAGTTTGCTCCTTGTGGTTTTTGGCACAATTACCACTGAAAGAAGCCTAAAACTTGTCTCCTTCCTGATTAATCTGCTCTCTCCCTTTTGTCTCTCTCCCAATGAGTCAGCAATACAATTTGTGGCATCTATAGTGGCATGATATCCTTCAGGATGACTGTTGACGCTTTAGAGATAATGTTAAATAACTCTGATAGGTCGATATCAGGCAGGTATAGACTGCTATATTGCGCACAGCTCTTGAAACCAAAGGCCCTGAATGTTTACAATGGTGAACTGTTCAGCCCAAAGTGTGTAAATATCAGCTGATGGTCGCACATGAGGGGTCACTCTACATCACATCAAGGCTTGACTATGTTTAGCCATGAGTGTGCTTGCATTCAGTGTATCTTTACAGAAAAGTTCATCTAGTCCTTGCGAATGTCTGTAGATCTGCTTGTGTGCTTCTGGCTATGTGTGTTGTGAGTGGTCAGAGTGGAGGATTGCGGTATTATACTCTCTGCTGTAGTTGGTGAATGTTTGTGGGACTGCCACTGGTTGTTCTGTATGCTTCCCTGTGTTTGTGGTGTGATAGTGAGAGATGCTCTGAACATTCTATTGTCTCTGTGTGTGATTGCGACTGTTTGTCTGTTATTATATGCGTGACTGAATGTGTTTCTCAGCATGGAACTTTGAATCTGACTGCATGTGTGAATGTGTGCATGACTGTACGTAGGTGTCTCTATGTGTGCCTGTGTATGTGCATGTGTTTGCTTGTGTCACTGAATGAGTGCGAGTACACCTGAGTGTGTTCTAGTGTTGCACTTCCACTGCCTATATCAGTGCTAAGTATTCGACAACAACGTGAAGCATTGCACTGTTCAATGCCCTTGAACTTTACCCTTTCATGAACACACACCACACATACAATTAATGATGGAGCGAGTGCGACACGTGGGACGGACAGATACAAAGTTAAAGGTGGAATACTCGCTGGGAGTGAAAAAAACAGCCTAAACTGATGGGAACTTTGGGAAAAGGCAGAATGAGAGAAAATGAGAGGGTGAAAATGAGTGCCAAAGAGAGATGGCACAGCCGAACTTTACCTCCTTGCAAGGTCTCTGCCCCTCGGTGATTCGACAAACCCAGGTCAGTGACAGGAGCAGCAGGGCCGCTCCAGGAGAGTGTCTGAGCCGGTAGAAGGGGGGGCGCGCGGCCATCTTCTCTGAACGGCAGTGCGTGCCCGCCGCACGAGTCACCCGTCTGGAGGAAGTGCCTCGTGCCAAACACAAAGAACGACATAAGGTCAACAGAGGGAAGTGAAAGTAAGAGTACGAAGGTGAGGGCAGGGACACTGGCATGCCCCCGCCACTCTACTTACCCGAGAAAAGCACCACTCTCTCTTGTCTTGTTTCAGACACCACCCCTAGTCTCGACGAATGAACTTTTCACCTCTCGACAGCAGCCCTTACTTACGTTGAAGAACGTTCCAATTCTCCTGGGACTTCCGGCTTCTGAGTCTCGCGCCAATATTGGCAACAGCCGCCTCACCAACTAAAGCTGAAGACAGTAAAGATATAATAACAATACGCAGTTTTTTATTTAATAATCAATATAGCTCAATAATTTGTCATGTTTCCAACATACACAAACGTATCCTAGAACACCAAGTACAGAAATGTTATCTTAAATGTCCTGAGTTAGATTACAAATTATGTGGGGGTTTCTTTTAGTGGTTGTATTCAGGAATATAACAGGCCCTTTCAGCCCCTGAGGCGCAATGGGGCCCTCAATCCATCAGGAGGCCCAAACACATCAGGGAACCCCGATTCAGCCGTATTCCAATGAATTTCTGTTCGATATGGTTGATTCAGGGGTCCAAATCATATTCTGCTGGGGGTGCCTGTTAGACCTACCAGCCTTTGCAAGGTCTTCCTCCTTCGTTTTTGCTGATCTCAATTTAGCTGGCCTTAGGACTCTACACACTTTACGACCGCTAGCCAGTGCTAAAGTGCATGTTCTCCCTCCTTAAAATATTGGCACATCCCTAATTGTCCTATTTATTTACTAATAAGTCCCTAGTAAAGAGGTACTACATGTACCAAGGGCCAGTACATTAAATGCTGCAAGTAGACCTTCAGCACTGATTGTGCCCCCGACTTATTTAGCCCTTTAAACATGTCTCAGGTTTGCCACTGCAGCCTGTGGGTGCAGTTTAAACTGCCACTTAGACCTGTCAAGATAAACCTTTAGGCAGGTCTAAACCTTCCTTTTTAATACATATAAGTCACTCCTATTAAAGGCCATAGACAGCCCAGAGGGCAGGGTCAAAATATTTTAAAAGAGGACTTAAGATTTTAAGTTCTACATGTACTGGTGGTGAAAAATTTAAATTAGTTTTTCACTACAGCAAGGCCTACCTCTCCCATGGGATACCAATGGAGTTACGTTATCTAATGTTATAAATGTAATTTCCAAATCGGAATAGGTACCAGTTTATGTTTGGTGTCTTTGAAATCCTGATTTAAAATTGTAATTCATGGTGAAATCACATTTTTAAATTGCAATTTTGAAAATGGCAGTTTTAGAAAGTTGCTATTTTCCTGCCTTAGCCATTTGGTACCTGTAGCCTGACTCTGGTCACATGACTGGGGGGCTAGGCTTTTTTTATTCCCGCTAGACAGCCACAAACAATTGGAAATTTGGGTGTGCCTGAATGGGCCAACACTAGCAGTTTGGAGAGAGAGGCTCTTCGGAACCGAAGCATTATCCCAACTGCGCTCAGCATTCGAGATGCCAGACTTTGCATCGCAAGTCCTGTCAACAGGATCGTCACCGACGACACAGGCCCTTGCATTGCAGCCTTACAGCATCTCAGAACCAACGCAGTGCTTCAATGGCGTAACACATCTTTGACGCAAATCCTCCAACACTCTGAAAACCAGGATGTAAGGTACTTTGTTCCACTGGCCTAACTGGGTCCCTGTAGCCACCCATGCTCCATCACACTCAACCTGAACATATGACTTTGTCATGGTCCTGCGCGACCAGACATCCATAGTTGGTGCTTCACACCTTTTGCCAGGATATTTAATGAAATGCTTAAAGTTGAGTATCCCTGGTTCTACTGATTGGATTGTTGCTCGGTTTGGTCTTGTTTTATTTATTACAAACGATTACTATTTTTGTAAAACTGTTATGGGCTCCTTTTGTGGAGTGCTTTTACTGTGGTACTGTTTGAAGTGTTGCACAAATACTTTACATATTGCCTCTGAGTTAAGCTTGACTTCTCTGTACCAAGCTACCCGAGTATTGAGCACAGGTTCCTTTAGGGTTTCTTGTGACTTCACACTGAGAAGTATTGTGGTTTCTACGTGAGGAGGGTTTCCCTCCCCCTCAACCAGTGACTACATTTCTTACACAGGTGCTCAGCGGTGAGGATTTTGACTTGTGCTTGTGCTGTGCCCTACAGTAATTTTGTGTTACACTACCATCCCACATAAACAATCTAAGACCAATTCGACCAATCAGGTCTTGGTGGATCATGCCACTTACTGATTGCCCTGTTAGATTTTTCAGAATTTTCTCTATGACTGTGGTGCCTGAACCCACTTCAACAAATATGGAGTTTTAGCTGGCAGTGGAGTCCTACACTGTGGCCAAGCTCAAGGAGGTTTGTAAAGAGTGCAGACTTCGAGGCAAGAGCACCACCAGGAAGGTTTAACTGCAAAAGGTGCAGGTGGTCTGGGCAGAAGTCTGCCTGCCACTGGCCACAGCAGCTGGAGGAGATGATGTGATGGCCAGGCAAGGAAAGGGTTTGAATCTCAGTCCTGAGAGGAAGCAGCCTGCTGAGGGGGATGACTTGACTCTTGATCTGGAGCTTTCTGACAGAGCAGGGAGCAGTGTATGTTCCTGCAAACTGTCCCTAGAGTAGTTGGTGGAAAGGAGAGAGGGGAGAGAATTCAGACTGGAGATGGCCAAGCACAGGACGGGGGAGAAGAAACTGGCCATGGAGGAAAAACTAGCTTTGAAGCTTCTGGCTCATGAAAAGAACCTTAAGGAGCTCCAACTGAAAGCAAAGCAGGCGGATTCAATCAGCACTGGTGGCAGCATACCTGCAGTGTCTGAAAGAGACACAAAGGTCTACCTCCTCAAGGATCTGGTCCCCAGTAATGTGGAGGGAGATTATATTGACAAACTGTTTTCTGCCTATGAGGTAGCCCTGAGGATTTACAAGATCCCAAAAGAGCATTGGTGGTAGTGGTTAGTGGAATCACATGCCTACAGTGGGACGGGACACACTTCTTAGTTTAGAGGTTGGGGACCAAACCAGGTACAACACCATGAAAATCACAGTGATCGCTAAGTTGAAGCAGACCCTTGAAAAGTACTGCCAGAGGTTCAGAGACAGCCAGAAGCTCCCCAACCAGTCCTGAGTGGATTTCATGGACTACTCTAGCAAGGCACTGAATGGATGGGTGCGTGGAAGCAAAGTTAATAACTACAGTGGGTTGTGTAATTAAATTTTAAGACAGCACATGCTCAGTGTTCATTTTAAAGAGTTGTGCCAGCACCTAGTAGACAGTAAGCTACCAGACCGCAGGAAGCTTGCTGAGGAGACGGACCTCTGGTCCAGCACCAGAGTGTCCAAAAAGGTATTTGGAGAGGCTGCCACAAGAGTGGTCAGTGATCCCACCAGAAGAAAAAGAGGGGAGAAAAACGTAAAAGTATGAACTTCTTTGATAAGCAGAAAGGGATGTTTATGCCCCCTGCACAGAGTGCTCCAAGTATGGGCACCTAAGGCTAACTCCAAGAGTCCTAAGCAGGCGCACCCCCACTGGTGGGCAGACACCTCGGTTGGTTAGTATAGCACTTGGGCAGCAGGTGATACCAGTAAGCTTTTGAGAGCACACAGAGGTGACTCTAATTTCCCTTGTGGATAAGAAAATGGTGTCAAAAGCCCATATGCTTGCCAATACCTATAATATTACCTTCTCAATGGGCAATGGTTGGAGGCTCTCAGGGACCCAGCAGCCAGCATGACTACTGTGGGGTGTCAGCTGGTATCCCGAGAGCAGATCCTCCATAAGACATTCCACCAAGTCATAATTGCATACAACCATGAGAGTCATCTACCAGTCATTCTGATTTCCTTTGCGGGGGGGCTCAGATTCTCTAAAAGTATCTGTGAGTCCTGCCATGCCTGTAGATTGTCTTTTAGGTAATGACCTGGACACACTATCAGGAAAGCGGTAGAGCTCACGTCGCACCTGGAGATGTTTGGGTTGCCAGAGAGGGCTTGTATGACCACACAGTCCATGGCTGCCCAGGAAGGGATTTCAAGGGCACCTGGAGCATGGAAAAAAGACCCAATCAGCTGCCAAAAAGAGTAGAAGAAAGGGGTGTGTGCAAAAAGCCCCTGAAATTCCTGCGGTCGAGGTTGATGGGGCACCTGGGGAGGATGGTCCTGAGCGAACGGAGGGGGGTGGGCATTGCCTCCGCTGGTGACCTGCCTGAGCTTGCTGCTTTGGAAGTCGAGGATTGGCCCAATAGGGATGAATTCTGCAAACTGCAGAAGCAGTGTCGCACTCTAGAGGGAGTGCAGCGGCAAGCTGAGGCAGGTAGCAGGTAACACCTTTGGAGTTCACCTGATTTATTGGGAGAATGACCTTCTAAATAGCAAGCCTAAGGTTCCTAGACTTGGGGCAACCCATGTGCAGGTGGTCCCCCAGTGCTATAGGGCCGTCTTACTGGGTTTGGCTCATGACATACTCATGGCAGGACATCTAGGGCAAGAAAAGACCTTATCCAGGATTGTTGCCCATTTCTGTTGACTCTGGATGAAGACTGCCCTAGATGCATTCTGCAGATACTGTCACAGATGCCAGGCCAGTAGGAAGCCAGTGAAAAAGCTCAAGGCTAATTTGACCCCATTATCTGTCATTGGCACTCCCTTTGAGCGAGTAGACATTGATATTGTTAGACTCTTGGCCCCCAAGACAACCTTAGGCAACAGGTCCATCCTGGTATTGGTGGATCATGCCACTTGCTACCTAAAGCCATCCCCCTGAGGTCGGTGATGGCACCTGAATTGGCCAGGTTCCTGGTGCAGATTTTTACCATACGGGGTTACCAAAGAAGGTAGTGTCAAACAGAGGCACTAACTTCATGTCAGACTACATGAAGTCCATGCCCTATTACCTCCAAACAGACAGTCTTGTGGAGAGATTCAACAAGACCCTCAAGAGCATGATAATGGGCCTACCTCAGCCCATGACAGATAAGTGGGAAGTCCTCATGCCATGCCATCTCTTTGCTTACAGAGAGGTGCCAAAGAAGGTTTTGGTGTTTAGATCCTTTGAACTGCTCTATGGTCAACCTGTTAGGGGGCTTCTTAGCCTTGTGAGATTGGGGTGGGAGCATGCTCATAGGACCCTCCCTCTGGATGTAGGTAGCAGCATACTAGTGATCTGTAGCCTGATGTACCACTTCTGGAAGAAGGCAAAACACAACCTTGAGGCCAGTCAGCAGGGTATGAAGCTCAGGTATGACCAGAATGCCACTCTGATAGAGTTTCAACCTGGCCAGAAGGTTTGGGTTATGGAGCCTGTGGAGCTCAGAGCTCTCCAGGATCACTGGACAGGCCCATATGAGGTGAAGAAGAGAGGAAGGGCTAGGCCACCTTCTTGGTGGATCTCAAGACCCCTAGAAACCTCTTAATGGTGCTCCATGTGAACTGCCTCAAACCACATTTTGAGAGGTCTGAAGTGAGCATTCCCCTAGTGACAAACAAAGGAGTTGAAGAGAATAGTGAGCCTCTCCATGACCTTCTGCCTGCCCAGGAGCACAGTGGAGGGTGTCAACATCTTGACCCCAGGGAGCAGAGTCACTGTCAAAAGTTGCTGGGGCAGTTTCCCTCTCTGTTCTCCCTCACCCCTGGATTCACACACCTGTGCATCCATGACATTGACACTAGTGACAGTAATCTTGTTAAAAATAAGATATATAAGTTGTCAGGCGAGCTGAGGGCCAGTATCAAGGAGGAGTACTC
Source organism: Lissotriton vulgaris (assembly GCF_964263255.1). Classification (NCBI taxonomy): domain Eukaryota; kingdom Metazoa; phylum Chordata; class Amphibia; order Caudata; family Salamandridae; genus Lissotriton; species Lissotriton vulgaris. The sequence continues at coordinate 163,199,758 of NC_141693.1, forward strand.
CAAGATTCTGGTGTTAGGAGTGACTGAGCCCTCCATCAGTCCCTGGTCCAGTCTCGTTGAGCTGTTACCCAAGGTTTCCCCACCTGGCGACACTCAAGAACTAAGGTTCTGTGTGGACTACAGGGGCCTCAATCCCATCACGAAGACTGTCACACACCCCATACACTAGCGGATGAGGTAATTTACAGGCTCTGTGATGCCAAGTTCCCGAGTATCTTTGACATTACATCAGGGTACTGGCAGATTGCTCTGACTGAGGGGTCAATAAGAGGTCAGCATTTTCGACTCTAGAGGGCCTCTTCCAATTTAGGGTGGTGCCATTTGTGTTCAAGAATTCCCATATCACCTGTCAGAGCATGGCCAACGGGTCCTGGCTGGGAAGGAGGCATTCTGTGCTGCCTGCCTGGATGACATAGCTGTTTGGAGCTCTACCTGGGAGGAACACCTGTACCACCTCCACGGGGTGCTTCAGGTCCAGCAGTAGCCGACCTGACTATCAAGGCCAGTAGTTGCCAGATAGGGTAGGGTTCCATGGTGTATCTGGGCCACACTGTGCAGGCAGGGGCAAGGTGCATCACGTCCAGACCAGGATTAAAACCATCCCAGACTGGCAACCCCCTAACACACAGACTGAGGCAAGGGCCTTCCTGTGTCTCACTGCCTTCTATTGGAGGTTTGTTAAGGTATATTGAACCCATGTAGATCCCTTGACAGATCTGATTTCAAAGATGCAGCTATATCAGGGATCAGGACAGGGGCCTGCCAGAAAGCCATTGATACCCTCTAGGAAACTATGCGTACAGCACCTGTACTCAAAGATGTTGATTTCTCTAAGGAGTTCATAATGCAGAAAGGTGATTCAGAGTATGGCGTAGTGGCTGCCTTACCACAGTTAAGTAAGGAGGGCCTTGATCACCCAGAACCCTACATTAGTAGAAGGTTACTTCCACAGGAACAGAGGGGGAGTGCTATTGAAAGGGAGACACTGTCTGGGCACTGAAGAAGCTGAGGCCATACCTGTTTGGGTCTCACCTCCAGGTTGAGACAGACCACAGGCCCATCAAATGGGCTTAAGGTGTCCTGCTAGCCTCTGTGGATCCAGTAGAACCAATGCACCTTTTCTGCTGTGCAGTGCATACCCGAGCAGAATCGATGCATCGCAGCTGCTGGGATTGGAGCCATCGCAAAGACCTGCGTCACAGTTCTTCAGAACTGCCGCATCGCCCTGACTTCACGATGAATCCTTAGCGCAAGCCATTGCACCACTTGTTGATAACAGCCTTGACAATGATGCTAGACACTTCATTGAAGCCTCTCAGCTCTTTGTAACTGACGCATTGCCCTGACAAGGTATCCCAACCATAATGCCAGATTTCGTATCACAAGCTTTTTCGACAAGATCCTTGATGATGACGCAGGCCCTTACATGGCAGCCTCCCCACATTTTGAAGCTAACTCACATCTTCTACTTCACATTGCATCTTCAACGCGAATCCTCGCAATGCTCTGCTATCCAGGATTTGAGATTGTTTGTTCAGTCACCCTAACTGGGTCCCAGGAGCCGGACCACACTCCATCGCTGTCTGCCTGAACTTTTGACTTTGTCCTTCTCCATCGCGACCAGATATCCGTAGATGGGGCTTTACGACATTTGGAGCTATTTTTACTAAAATATTTAAAGTTGAAATTCTCTGGTTCTACTGATTGGATTTTTTTGTAGTTTTTAGTTTTGCTGTTTTATTCATGAAAAGCTATATTTTTATGAAACTTGTGAGATCCACTTGTGGTGTGTTTACTCTGTAATACTGTTTGAAATGTGAAGGAAGTGGCCCGATTCGGGTCACTCAGGTCACTAATGACAACCAATCAGCCTTCCATACTAAATGAAGAGTCGATCAAACAGTACATAATACAAACCAATATTTGTTTATTCAGAATACACTCAGAGCAGAGCCCAATCTGCCAGGTTTCTAGGAGTGCTGCAGAGGGACTGAAATCAGCAAGCATACAGACACATTTAGTACATTTCGTAACTGGGCCAGAGCATGCCCATAATGGAATTTTCCAGGCAGGTGCTGCAAAGCAATGGAAATTAGAATAAAACAATCTCAGGGCTCATATCTCATACAAAAGAGCAAAGTCCAAGGTTGCTCCAGTCTGGCCTGTCACCAGACAAGTGGGAGAAGGCCTCTATCTAGTGAGAAAGGTATGCACTAATAAGAACAGTCTATTCATTAGTGAAGCAAACCCCAACCTTGGGGAAACTAAACCTAGCAGAGGCCATTTCTCAGAAATAGCAAAGGATTAGTTTTGATCCTAATTCAAAATGATGCCTAAATAGAAAATGGTGCAGCGAATGATAACTTACGTAGAATAATGCTTAAGCAGGAATATTTCTAGTCTAACAGACCCTCCTTTTAGTATGAGCTAAAACATTTTCGAGCACCAACAAGGAAAACAGATAATCAGAAAAACAGGAAACTACAAATACTAATATCAGTAATCCTTATTGGCATTCCATGTTCTCAGCATTGGGAAGGGAGACTGTAAGGAGTGAAGAAGTCTCAAAAATCAAAAATGCTCTCATCTATCTGCATTAGGTCGTCTATTTCTTTCTGCACAATAAGTGCAGCATTGGTGTCATGAATCGATATTTTTCTCTTGGGAGTGAGAAGAGTAGTACAATAAGAGCAACAGAAGGGGAGACACTGAATGAGGGCACAACAAAACACCAATATCTTCATCAAGTAAATCACTTTTTCAAGAATCCAGCCCCGGCCACCAAAAAGAAACAAACTCCAATTTCCACTTTCCATTTCCTTGACGTTCTCGAGGATGTCTAATATGTGTTTAGTAATATTTGTTTCCATATTTTTTATCCCAACCACACACTGGTTGCCCACTTCTGCGCATACACCACCACTCTCGGCTAGAATGAAATCCACTGCATATTTAGTCTGTTCAGAATATATTTGCATACTCTCCAATGGAGTAGTGATGTCGCCTAAAGCAGCCACAGTAGTGTTAGATAATATGTGCAACTTGTAACCAAAATATTCTCTGGATTTTTCACCTTGGGCCATAGGGGTACCCTCCCAAAGTAAATATGGAAAAGAGGATGTATCCAAAAGTAATCCCATTACTATATTTGTTTATTTCTGCCAGTCACTCCTTCACAAAATCCTTTGGTCAAAGTCCTTTTAACCCAGCAGACATTGAATTTAGCATACTTACAGGGTACAACCTAAGGACAACACCATCCTAAGAGCAACATCGTCAGTACCATTGTGAACGTTAGAATAAGTACTGTTGGACAAAAAATAAAACCCTGGTTGCTCATAATCTTCTGCAGCATATCTGGTATTCATTCCAAAATTACTTGGATCCTTGTCATTCACCAGGGGTATTGTATTTTTATACAGCACTATCCCAGAACAATTAATATACAAAGAAGTGTCCGTACCATTCACAATCGTACAACAAGCAGGATAATAACCAGCCCCCGAGTAACTATCAATTTATTATAGTGCCAACCCTCAACGTGACATTCTTTTCCTCCATGTAAAAGTTTTCTCAATATGTGATATCACGCCCTGGATAATCCATTCCCAATGGCTTTTTATAATATGGACGAGGACCTGGATAGCCAAAACCAAATACTCCTTTCACTTCAGTAAATTGTGGTGCACAAGTATAGGTATACTTCAAAAGACATAATAGGTATGCAGTCCATAAACTAGTAACGGACTGAGTGGGATAACAAACGATCCCTTCTCCAAAGAATCTCTTAAGGGTATACAGGAACACATTACCTGGGACTGTCCTTTTCTTTCTTGGTGGGGAAATAATTTTAACCTTGGTATCAAAAGGCACATCCTGATCATTTTCCATAATCCATGACTCCCCACACAATATATTCAACAATAAACCCACAAGAATAAAACATGTCATTTTGTTCTTACGGGTCCACACATCATTATGCGGGGCAACAAGTATCACTAGCTTTTCTTCCTCAGCAACCAGCCGACCAAAATGATGCATAAAAATGATGAAGTGGGGGCAAAATGCAAAGGAAATATCCAAGTTCCCAATGTCCATCAGAGCCTCACTGGTATAGGCTCCTATTGTCCATCAATACGTTGGCACTCTTGAGCACCGGCAGTGGAGCTTGCTCTGTCCTAAGCTCGTATCCCACGTCGATCTCGATGGTATACCTCTACGGTATACTTTAGTCTACTCTATATAATGTTCAAACAACTAACTAAAATAGGCAAAAGATCCTTCATCAAACTTTAATAAATCTCTGTTGGTACTATAACTCAGTACAACCTATCTTACGCAGTTCATCTCTAATCACTTTCCTTCTTGGATGCACTTTCCCTCAGCCGAAGGCACAAATTATACCTGGTATCCCCGGGCACTGTAGGATCAGAGAACAACAGCTCCTGAACAGCTTGTATTTCGGAGGAACAGCCGCGTTTAACACATCATCATTTTTCTTATCTGTCTGAGTCCAAATTAGTTACGCATCGCAGATTGGGAAAAACCGAAGCCCTCGCTCACACTCGTAACTCCATATGCTGTCTTTTACTTACTGATCGTATGGTAGAGGCAGAGGAACCCTTTTACAGTGGGTACCATCTCCCAGTTCTTACAACCAGCAACCTTTACAGCAGTCCGCCTTACCAGCAGGACCTGTTCAGGCCCCTTCCATCGCGGCTCCAAACTTTTCTTTCGCTGAAAATTCCGGAGAAGAACAACATTTCCAGGCTGTAGGTCATGGCCGGATCCATCTGGTGTAGAAGGCAGGGACTCCTGAACCTGTTGGTAAATAGAACGTAAACTTTCTGTTAACTGGCCAAGACAATCGAACAACATAGGGTACTCAATTTCTGAAAAACAACGAGGGCGCAGGATGCCCCAGATATTTTCCATTCAGAAAAGGGGGTGGTGATGGACACAGTATCTGAATTAAACAGAACACTCGTACCCAGTCAACAGATCAGGGCTTGATCCATCACCGTTGTTTAGCTCACTGCACCATCCCAGCTCAGAACCTGGCTACATGCAAATTAGTCTGTCCCTGGCCCAGTGCATCATGGGAACAGGGCAGACCAAGCTACCAAGCCAATTCTTTTACTGGAAAGGAAACAAGCTTCCGGGGACCGGTTTCTGGCATTACAGCCGTCTTCGGCCCGGCTGGCTTGAATCCTGATGGTGCAGTGAGCAAGGGACTCACATCTGAGTATACCCTTCCACGCTTATGGTGGACAAAATGATTCAGAAAAGGGGGTGGTGATGGACAGAGTATCTGAATTAAGCAGAACACTCGTACCTAGTCAACAGATCAGGGCTTGATCCATCACCGTTTTTTAGCTCACTGCACCATCCCAGCTCAGAACCTGGCTACATGCAGATATTTTCCAGGCATCCAAACACGACCTCATGCAGTGATAATCTTGTTCTAGAATGAGCTGTCATTCTTTTAGACAAAAGTTCTAATGGCAAAGCATCTGGCCACTGTAACACTGTTGTCTCCTGAATTTTTGCAAATTTAAGTTTGAGCGTACTATTTCTGCTTAACTTGGAGACCCTCACAAATCAATTTAATTACTTTTGCATTAAAATGACTTCCGTTATCAAGCCAGATCACTCGGGGCAAGCTGAAACGAGGAAAGAACTCCTTGGAGTACCTTTGCAGTTGTAACAGCCGTATTGTCTTTAGTGGGGTATGTCTTAACCCATTTACTGAATGCACGTACAACCACCAAAACATACTTCAGATTATTATATCTTTCTAACTCAATATAGTCCATTTGAAGGACTTCCAAAGGGAAAGTGGGTGGTGCAAAATTACCAGGCGGTATTGGGGTACCCTTCTCAGGACTATGCATCATACATACCATGCAGTACTTCACTAAATGGGCAGCTGTCTTAGAAATTTTGTCATTCTACCATACATGATCTAGCAATTTACAAAAGCCCTTTGCTCTAATATGAGCTGGACCCTGGGCCATAGTAACCACAGGAAGAACATATGCATCTGGCAACATCCATTTCTGTTTCCCTGATTTATCAATCCAACACCGTGGTCATTCAACTGTGCTGTACTCTCCTGACACACTGCTAATTCCTCTATCGTGGCTTCACTCTGTATTTCCTTTACACTTTCAAGGGTATCTTCAAACATGACAACCTCAAGGACCCATCTAGCTTGGCTGTCCTAGCTGTAAGACATCCCTGTCACCTCATATGTATCGTAAGCATCATGATAATACTGCCCATCATGAGGGTCATCAAAATAATTGGTATTAGAACAGCCCTGTGAGACCGCTGCACTCTGAGCTCTATCGGTCCCACAACCTCGTCCACGAGGACCTCACCCTCTAGGGACTGCCACTTTATGCAAAAGCACAGGACACTCGCTATGCCAGTGGTCCTCCTCCTTGCTATATGCACACTGATTCGGCCCCAATGGAGCTGTGGTCAGCTTTCTGCTGGTACGTGGAATCTATCTAGCAGGACCAGCACACCCTCTACCATTCCCCCTGAACACTTGCTGTAACAACACCTTCGTTTTTAGATCCTTATTTGTTTCTTGCTTTTCTCTTTCTCCTCTTGGTCACAATGTTCATAAGGAATAGGACATGTTACAACACAAACATTTACATAGCATGCCTTTACAATGCATTTTTTACATCTCAACATTCATTACAGCGCATGATTTTAAAAGCATGCCATCACAACACGTTTTTTAGAAACTACATTTACAATGCATTCCATTACAACGCATAACATTACAATGCATACCATTACAACTCATATTACTTTTAGGGCAACAGTAGGGTAAGTGTTGGATAGTGTTGGGGTAAAAATGACTATTCCCCATTATTTACCTTATAATGCAATGTAATGGCATGCCTTGTAGTGACATGCATTGTAATGGCATGCGTTGTAGTGACATGCGTTGTGATGGATGCATTGTAAAGACATGCGATGTAAAGGATGTTGCGTTATAATGACTGCATTGTAAATGTAGTGCGTTGTAATGAATGTATTGTAAAGGTTGTTTCCCGTTCATAATATTGAGCCATATTCAAAATACCAGAAAGGTAAGAGGTAGACCAAGTGCTCTCAGATGCCTGAAAACTAATTGCAATTTCAGGAAGTAAATTGGAAATAAATCTATCAACAATTAACTGAACTCCTCCCTCAATAGACATATCCTGCCCACTATAGTCCAGAAACGTATCTTCAAACCAAGTGAAGAAATCAGACACACTTTCATCCTTTTTCTGTCAGCAAGCCTTCAATTCATCCCAACTCACCTTCTTCGGCGGAATAGGAGAATGTGTATATGTAATAATACAACTGGGTAAAGCAAGTATCTCAGCTCAAGGCTTATCACCTGGATTCCTTTTCCTGATCCCATCCCTTAATCTGGTCCCAAGTACCACCCAACTCCGCAACATGATTCTGAGTATGCATCTGTCTTCAAATATCAACCAGAACAACAAGGCTAAAAAACATTTCAATATCAGCAAGGGTCATTACAGTAGAAGAAGCAGCTTCAGTCAACTCTTCATAATGAGCAGGGGGATTTTTTCTCGGATTAGGCAAATTAGTTCTAAGGGATAAAAACTTACTTCTTTTCCATGGAGTATAAACCCATTGTTCCTGAAAATGAGCAGCCACACTCGGTCTGGTGACAGTGACATGCTGATCCATTAACTCTGGTATATCTGGGTGATATATAGGATGAACGTCTCGCTTCGGAAACTGCGACACAGAGCTAGGAGTCTTCTCATTACACCTACCCGTATAAGCAATTAACGTCGTAACATTCCCAAAAACTTGGCTGGGCTACTAACCGCTAGCATACACATGATCTCTAATATCATACATGCGGGGCATCATTCCCAAAGTGTTGCTGCCATAGACTAATCAAAGTAGCAGACATATGCTTAAGTGCATGCTGCTGTACAACGAGCTCAAAATCTTGTATAACTGTCCAAACATCCTCAACACTATAAATGGGATTACAATCCCACTACGCAGCCTGATTAGCTATTACTTGTTTTTCCTCTTCCCCCACCCCAGAACGCACGAATGGGCCCATTTGCTCCTTAAATTTTGTCCAATCTCTATCCTCAAATCCGAGTGCTGGAGTTTCAGGACTCAAAGAAGTCAGAGGATGAAAAACCATAGAAGGAGAAGCAACAGAAGGGCCAGGTACAATTGTCGCTGGCGCTTGTACCCGGGGAGAAAGAACAGAGGATACAGGAGTCGAAACAGTAGGTGTGCTAATAGTCATAGTTGCCAAAGATAGCAAAGGCAAAGAAGGAACAGAGGGTGCCAAAGCCAAAGCCAAAGCCGTCAAAACAACAAGTGTAGATACAGGAACAGTCGCAGCAGATAAAACAGGCTGCTGCGACTGTAAAGGAGCAGCGAGGTATATCCTCTGCTGAGCATGTGTAGACAGTGGTCGAGTGTCTAGCAAGTCCTCCAGAAAATTATCTGTTTCCTCTTGGGCCAGATAAGATGTATCAATATGCAACTGAAACCTCCTATCTTCACATTCAACTCCTGTCTCCTGCTTTTCTCTATCATATGCTACAGCTTTTTGAGTCAGTGTTTGCATCTTCTCCTTCCATCTTTTTCCATCTTCAATTGCCTCTGCCTAGCTTCTTTCTGCCATGTTCTGAGGGAATCAAACATAGAATATCTACTTCATCTTTTAAATAACTGCTCCTGTAAAAACCCAATCTTTTGTTCATCAAAAATGCCAGTCAATGACCACTATACCTCTGCCTTTTCCCTCGTATATTTGTGCCATAATATATTAAACATCATAGGGCTAAGACCATGCTTCACATACCTATTAAAATTAGGAGTGCCTTCTGGAGGCGCTGGCTGGGTTTCTTCTAATCGAGCATCTGCAGAACAACAACAGCAACACAAAGATAAAAACTTACTGATTCCAGCAATTATCAAAAAGAAAACAAATTTGTTATTTGTGCCAGGCAAAGCCATTGCAAGTGCTTTTATCAAAAACGGTCCTCAGACCGTACCAAACTCAAACCACAATGGTTACATATCCACAAAGAACCAACACAAACTCACCTGATACAAATAGCACAAACAAACCGATTCTCCACTGCCGACTCTTCAGACCAAACGGTCAAATCCAAGGATTTTGTCATTCAGGACTTCAATCGGGATGACCAATGGGCGAGGCACTGTCCGGCAGGATGGAAGGGGCAGCTGCGAGCAATCAATACTCCTCGTGCAGGGATGCCTGGACCTTCAGTCCGACCTGACGATAGCCCTGACCTCCCCCCCATCAGCAGAAATGGGATGTGTCACTCACCCGAAGGAGTCCCTGTTCGGATACCAGCTAAAGGAAGTGGCCCAGTTCGGGTCACTCAGGTCACTCGGGTCACTGATTTCCACCTCTCAGCCTTCCATGCCAAATGAAGAGTCGATCAAACAGTACAGAATACAAACCAATATTTGTTTATTCAGAATACACTCAGAGCAGAGCCCAGTCTGTCCAGTCACTAGGAGTGCTGCAGAGGGACTGAAATCAACAAGCATACAGATACAATTAGTACATTTTGTAACTGGGCTAGAACATGCCCATAATGGAATTCTCCAGGTAGGTGCTGAAAAGCAATGGAAACGAGAAGAAAAACAATCTCAGGGCTCATATATCATACAAAATAGCAAAGTCCAAGGTTGCTTTAGTCGGGCCCGTCACCAGACAAGTGGGAGAAGGCTTGTATGTATCTAGTGAGAAAGGTATGCGTTAATAAGAACAGTCTATTCATTAGTGAAGCAAAACCCAACCTTCAAGAAACAAAACCTAGCGGAGGCTGTTTCTCAGAAATAGCAACGTATTTGTTTCAATCCTGATTCAAAATGATACCTATATAGAAAAGGGTGCCGCGAATGCTAACTTACATAGAAGTAATGCGTAAGCAGGAACATTTCAAGTCTAACAAGTGTTACACAAATATTTTACACATTTCCTCTTAGTTAAACCTGACTGCTCTGGGCCAAGCTACCCCAGGGTTGAGCACAGGTTTATTTAATGTTGCTTGTCCCTTTACCCTGAGGAGGATTGTGGTTGCTATCTGTGAAGTGTTTCACTCCCCTCAACAGTACCCCAATTTCTTACAGGCCCCATCACTTTGTGTTACTTCAATGGTTGTATTCTTCACAAGTACTTATGAAAAATGTATATGGCAAGAATAATAAAATTGATAACCATGAGTATAGTGGCTAGGCCCAACAGGCCCACCCTTCAATGCGGTATATACCCACTTTGAAATACTTTTAAGTTACAGTAAACACACATTTATATATATATGTCGTTTTTATCTAAACAATTTACAGGCTCTTCAAGAGCGTAGTACATTGTTTATCCTTTTTTTCAGCCTATCTTCGTGTACATATTCACAAAATAATTCCCAAGGCAGCCGACGTATGTTTCGTGATATTGTACACCACTGCTTTTTCAAGGTCAAAACTGGTCCTTTTTTGCTCACAGTTGTATTAAATCCGGTGTTGATAAATTGTTTACCCTTATGATGATGGGGAACATCTCAACATGTCTGCCAACTAGGATTGTTTCATAGCAGCTCTGCTGACTTACTGTCCAACAAATTGACTCAATGAATCTCTACAGGGGCCTGACCTCATTTGATGAGAGAGGTGCCCGAGGTGGGGAACACCTCTGCACTCCTGGAGAGGTGTGGATTGAATCAACTAAAAGAGAGGTAGGGAGAATGCGGAAACACTCCCCGGTTATGCTTATTTCAACAAAAAAAGAGTGTCCAGAAATATGACAAAAATAGCAAAGATATAGAACGGATACACAACCCCACTCAGGTGTGTATGGAAAGCACTCACTCACCAACATGGTTGGTGACATGCTTCATCATCGGGCCCCACTGGAGAGGCCGAGTGCCTTAAGATAGTGGAAATAACCAAACAATTTATTTGGCCGTATTTCCCACACCTCATTTTTAATATGTCCAAGTGATCAAACATTAAACCATTTTTTTGATACACTGCAGATATTTTTAAATATCACTATCAATTTAATTCACTCACTTCACGTCTATTCACAATAAAACCTGCTCCGCAGTATTCCTGGCATTGAAGCACACTGGGGAGGCACTCTGCCTCTCCAGTGGGGCCCGATGATGAAGCATGTCACCAACCAGGTTGGTGAGTGAGGGCTTTCCATTCACACCTGAGTGGGGTTGTGTATCCGTTCTATATCTTTGCTCCTTTTGTCATATTTGATTTTATTTCTGGACACTCTTTTTTTGTTGAAATGAGGTGTGGATTGAGCCAGAGTGGCACCCTTCAATCTGCTGCAACGTATGACCACAACATGGCACTCTCTGCAAACTTCAGCTGGGTGTGATTCTAGCAAGGGCTGCCGAGAGCCTTGGCAGCTGCCACCCTGCTTGCAGCTCAAAGTATACAACCAGGAACTGCGCGAACTGCGCTTCCAACTAGGGACCCCATTGACTGGTAACAGCAGGTGTCTGCAAATGCCTATTAACACCAGGCAGGGGAGGGAGTCCTTAGTTCCATGATTGCTGGTTCGTGATAGGCTTGAGCACTGATTGGAGCAAGAGAGACATGTACCATAGTGGATAAAGACACTTCGCTGCCAGGGAGCTTGCCGGACTCTCGGTCCCAACGTTCCTGAGTGATGCAACCTGGCCAGCAGCCCTGATGGCCTGAACACCCACCAACCCCTGGTGAGAACTTACCTCAGTCCCCGCACACCCCGAGGAAAATCCCCACACATCCCCACATGAATTGGGCCAACAGGTAAACATATCAGCAATGCCAAGGAGGAAGAACTTGACACTTTTCGCCACAAACCTCTGGACCTGAGATCATACAAAACTGATTTGCATTTATAGGTCCATCCAAAGGATCTGGGGAATAGATACTGCGGCTTAAATATCAGTATTAGATGTGTTCCTTTGCTGGAAGATTCCAGGGACCTAGAGGGGTATGTCATTCGTTGCTTCCACTATTTAGTGCCTGCCCTAGCTGACAAAGAGATTACACTGGATCATACTCATAGAGCAGGTCATCCAAGACATACTTACATGCATTCACCACTTTTGTCAGAAAGAATCAATAATGGCGGCGGTTCGTGACCAAGGTTGCATTCCTTTCGAGTGTGCAACGGTGTGGCTCTACCAAGATCTGTCACCCCTATAGTGTTGCCGCAGACTTAAACAGGCTGCTATCTTCATGTGAGAAAATGGAGTCAAATACAAATAGGGTCACCCATTCCTCCTCACTTTCATATGGAACAATAAAACCCAAATAGTGCATTCCGTGGAAGAGGTTCCCTTAATCCAAGTGCAGCAGGACTGCTCTGGGGAGGGGCTAACCAGATGGCGCAGCCTCAGGAGTGACCTGTGCCACCATTACCCAGAAGCGGGTGCTACAGGACCTCAAGATGAATTGTTCACCAAGCATTAGCAGATGAAAGTGTTTGAGATTGGGCATACCTGCTCCAACAATTGCAACACTATGATGCCACCTAGCTTTGCGCCCCCTCTTGCTTCAAAACCATGAATACTAGCACATGTTTCCACAAGACTGCTACCTAAACATGGCCCCCATGGCTGTCACCCCCACTGTGTCTGGGCTGCAGTCACACGCTAATTCTACTTACTACGACATCCACCACCATGACCCCACTATTAGTAGTACTTATGGCTTCCATGGAGGTAGCAAAAAAGTTATATGAGCGACCCTTGACCCTGCTTGCAGGTTAGGCCTCTCCCCACTCCGCACAGCACCACCTGTGTGTTCCTGCCTGCCTGCCTGCAACCCCCTGCTGCCCGAGTTCGCCATCGCTGTTGTCAGCTGCCCCCCTTTCCAGCATTTATATTCTGTTCCCCCTGTACTGGTATTTGGTTCTTGCTCTGACTTTATTGTTCTAGTTGTATTGTTCTGTGTTTTTTGTTACAGCGCCTTGATGCCCCTGGGCTAAGTCCGCGCTCTAAAAGTCTTATATTCATTCATTCATTTGTTTCTTCATTTGACTGTCCCCTTGCCTTTGTTTTCGCCCGCTAAGCTCGATCTTGTTTTATCCACCGCTGCCTCTCCTGCGGCCCGCGCCCCTGTGCACCCATTCGCCACCCTGCTCTCACCTTCCAGCTGCTCCTCCCTCCCCTCTACCCATATATGGCAGCCGCTGTGCTGCCGCGCAGCGGGCGCACTGCTGATGCACCGAAGACGCGCCTAAGGCAAGCCTGTCTGCGCCCGTCCGCACCTGGACCGCGACCCAGTGCCAGAACCCCTGGCCCCCGCGGACACCACAACACCCATCTCCACTACGAATCACTGACATAACCTCGACAGACCAAATATCGACCAGACAAATATCGGTGAAGAATTATCGACTACAAAAATGTAGAATCCCAATACTTAAACAAGAAATAACAGAAATATCGAAACCATAATATTGATAAAAAAACATATCGACTACAACATTATAGACCAACAATATTATCACATGTAAAAAACATTGACTTTCAATCCTTACCATAAAACATAGCCAAAATATCGACCATCAAAATATAGAATACAAATATATCGAAACTTATAGAATATCGACTTAACAAAATACATACAAAATTCACTTTCTAATGAAAAATACATATTATACACATCACAAATAACCATAAACTATTTTATAAAACAAATACAACATACAATAAACATTGCAAACAATTTAAAAAAAACATTTACATCAAATAAACAATTTAAAAAAACATACACAACATTGCAAATAATAAAACATTTCTTAATGCACATTATAAATATTCTTTCACTTTATATCTGAAAAAAAGGCATTAACCATTGCAAAAAATTGCCTTACCCATACAAAAAAACAGTAATTGGCATCACCCATGTAAGGAAAACAATTAGCAAAACAAGTAAAAAAAAATCAAATGACAAATAAGAAAAATCTATCAATTTGATCAACCAATAAACTTTCAGAAACAATTAAACTAATCCTATAAGCCAGCTAAAATTGCATTCTAAACCACCAAAGAAAAGGAAGGGGAAACTCTGCCGGATTGCTGAGAGAAAACTGCTTGACTTCAGCCAAAAACCAGCTACACCTATCTAAAGTAAGTACTACCACCTTAATATATTTCCAAAACGTTAATCTAGAACATCAAACCTGTATTTGAAAAACAAATAACTAAAACATCTCTTTTATTCCGAATCTATTTTCTACAGAGAAAAAAAAAATAAAGAAAAACTGCACAAAATCTACCCTTCAAAGAAAAAAGATAAAAAGTAGGTATATAATTTGAAACTTGACTGAAAACCTTAATAAATAGAAAACAAACTACATACTAGCGAGCAGAGCACAACAAAATAAACATAAATATATGTAAAATCTTTTAACACATTTTCTCCATCTCAACAGGTACTGAAGAAATACACAGAATTTTTTTGGGGAAGAAGAGCAACACCTGAATTCAACAAAGAAATAAACTGGTAAATAATGAACATGCAAAACAATGTTATTATAATACTAAATTCATAATTTAAATACTTTTTTAATAATGTAATGTTTAATTTCTCCTAGCACCAAAAAGCAAAAATGACTGAAGGAGCAAAAGTTGTGTATTCTCAGATAGGAAAAATGCTTCTTTGTTACATGGGATATGTATATACTCAAGAGAAACAGAAAGATATAAAAAGTTTTTGGGAAATGCACTAAATACTATTCTAGCAAATGTTATGGTAGAGCTATAACTCAGGAAACTACTGTGAAGTATACTAATGAACGTTCCACCCACCCAATGTAACAGAAATAGAGATTAGAGAAATGGTTGATTCCCTTAAAGAAGCTAGCACTAGTACTGATGTAGCAACAACTGCTATTCTAAAACAGCATGTAAGTGTACTACCCCAACATGCCTCTAGCCAACTACCATCTATAGATTCCCTTAAAAGAACCATAGCTAGACAAAAAAGAGCTACATCAACTATTCCTGCCACCTCTAAAACTTTTGAAGAAGTGCAAATTCTCCCTGAACTCTGTCTAACTCATAATAATGAACCATTTATACTAAATGACAACAAATCAAAAGATAAAAGAGTAATACTGTTTGCCACAGCAGACAACATGACTAAACTAAACCAATGCCAAACTTGGATGATGGATGGTACTTTTGCAGTATGTCCTAAACCTTTTTACCAATTGTACACTATCCATGGTCATTTCCAAAATGCAAATATTCCATTCCTATATGCCCTCCTACTAAACAAACAACAATCTACCTACCAAGAAACCCTAACCAAAGTCAAACAGCAAACTGATGTCTATTTTCCACAAAAAATTATTATTGATTTCGAAAAAGCAATGATAAATAGTATCCTTAAAACATACCCACACACAGCAATACAAGGTTGCTATTATAATTTCAATAAATGTATATGGCGACATCGACAAAAATCTACATTTAGGGGTCGATTCCGATTCCGGAAAAAGCGCTTCGATTAGCGGTACGGAGCGTTTTTCCCGTACGAATTGTACACCTTCAACGTCCCCATACGGATGAGCAAGTACGATCCGAACCCAATGCGCCACTCCGTATGACTCGTACCAAACACCGTACAACTAGAAATTACATATGGATTGTCTCCGGGTGACGCTGTGCGCTACGTCCGTACGTAAACTGGCAGCCATTTCCGAACCAGGAAGTATGATCCATGTTGATGACACTCCGTATGACTCTTCTGCTACGAGAGCTGTAAACAGCCTCAAAACCGGAGTCCGGTCTGAACTGCAACCCGGTACGCGACATACACGACATGAACCCCCTCGAGCGTGTCATCCCATCCCTGTACGCCTACGACCTCGTATATAGAAATCGATGACGGCGCAGATGATGAATACAACGTACCACAACAACGGAAGTATACATGTACGGTCCGCCACACGCTAGCGTATACCACCATTGCTACTGTGATACGTGCCGCACATACGCCATCAACGTGTGGGGGGGACATGGTGCACCACACGCTAGCGCATATCACAATTGAAATAGTGATACATGCCGCACACACGTATGAAATGCCAGGTATGTTGCGTCACATCTGAGTGGTGGATGGCAAAGACCCCCAGCAGTGCCCAGACATAGGAGAGAGGTGTGTATAGGACCCCCAGCAGTGCACAGACATAGGGGAGGGGTGTGTACAGGACTAAGTATGGGCGGAAAATCCGTTACGCTCACGGATTTTGCGGATTTTCGGTAAATTCGCAAACCGCGAGATTTTCGAATTTCCCGCATTTTTCAGTGATTTTCGTTTTTTGGGGCTGTACTTGTGGCCTTTTCACCAGGGGTATTGAGTCTAGCATGGGCCTAGTCTTTCTGTGGGGTGTCTTGAACTTAAACATCATGGAGGGCATGGATGGAATGGGATTGTGCTGATTTTTCAGTGATTTTCGTTTTTTGGGGCTGCACTTGTGGCCTTTTCACCAGGGGTATTGAGTCTTGCATGGGCCTAGTCTTTCTGTGGGGTGTCTTGAACTTAAACATCATGGAGGGCATGGATGGAATGGGATTGTGCTGATTTTTCAGTGTTTTTCGATTTTTGGGGGTGTTCATGGGGAGGGACAGGCCATGTGGCTGGGGGCCATTTTGAGTGCTGCTACAGGCCCTGGCCATGTGCTGGGAGGCAAGTGGCCATTTTGAATGCAGGCATTGTTGTTAGGCCTGCAACCATTTTGCCTACTTTTCAAACTTTATGCCCAGGGGTAGTGAGTCTTGCATGGGCCTAGTCTTTCTGTGGGGTGTCTTGAACTTAAACATCATGGAGGGCATGGATGGAATGGGATTGTGCTGATTTTTCAGTGATTTTCGTTTTTGGGGGCTGTACTTGTGGCCTTTTCACCAGGGGTATTGAGTCTATCATGGGCTAGACTTTCTGTGGGGTGTCTTGAACTTAAACATCATGGAGGGCATGGATGGAATGGGATTGTGCTGATTTTTCAGTGATTTTCGTTTTTGGGGGCTGTACTTGTGGCCTTTTCACCAGGGGTATTGAGTCTTGCATGGGCCTAGTCTTTCTGTGGGGTGTCTTGAACTTAAACATCATGGAGGGCATGGATGGAATGGGATTGTGCTGATTTTTCAGTGTTTTTCGATTTTTGGGGGTGTTCATGGGGAGGGACAGGCCATGTGGCTGGGGGCCATTTTGAGTGCTGCTACAGGCCCTGGCCATGTGCTGGGAGGCAAGTGGCCATTTTGAATGCAGGCATTGTTGTTAGGCCTGCAACCATTTTGCCTACTTTTCAACCCTTATGCCCAGGGGTAGTGAGTCTTGCATGGGCCTAGTCTTTCTGTGGGGTGTCTTGAATTTAAACATCATGGAGGGCATGGATGGAATGGGATTGTGCTGATTTTTCAGTGATTTTCATTTTTGGGGGCTGTACTTGTGGCCTTTTCACCAGGGGTATTGAGTCTAGCATGGGCCTAGTCTTTCTGTGGGGTGTCTTGAACTTAAACATCATGGAGGGCATGGATGGAATGTGATTGTGCTGATTTTTCAGTGATTTTCGTTTTTTGGGGGTGTTCATGGGGAGGGACAGGCCATGTGGCTGGGGGCCATTTTGAGTGCTGCTACAGGCCCTGGCCATGTGCTGGGAGGCAAGTGGCCATTTTGAATGCAGGCATTGTTGTTAGGCCTGCAACCATTTTGCCTACTTTTCAACCTTTATGCCCAGGGGTAGTGAGTCTTGCATGGGCCTAGTCTTTCTGTGGGGTGTCTTGAATTTAAACATCATGGAGGGCATGGATGGAATGGGATTGGCTGATTTTTCAGTGATTTTCGTTTTTTGGGGCTGTACTTGTGGCCTTTTCACCAGGGGTATTGAGTCTAGCATGGGCCTAGTCTTTCTGTGGGGTGTCTTGAACTTAAACATCATGGAGGGCATGGATGGAATGGGATTGTGCTGATTTTTCAGTGTTTTTCGATTTTTGGGGGTGTTCATGGAAGGGACAGGCCATGAGGCTGGGGGCCATTTTGAGTGCTGCTACAGGCCCTGGCCATGTGCTGGGAGGCAAGTGGCCATTTTGAATGCAGGCATTGTTGTTAGGCCTGCAACCATTTTGCCTACTTTTCAACCTTTATGCCCAGGGGTAGTGAGTCTTGCATGGGCCTAGTCTTTCTGTGGGGTGTCTTGAATTGAAACATCATGGAGGGCATGGATGGAATGGGATTGTGCTGATTTTTCAGTGATTCTCGTTTTTGGGGGCTGTAATTGTGGCCTTTTCACCAGGGGTATTGAGTCTAGCATGGGCCTAGTCTTTCTGTGGGGTGTCTTGAACTTAAACATCATGGAGGGCATGGATGGAATGGGATTGTGCTGATTATTCAGTGATTTTCGTTTTTTGGGGGTGTTCATGGGGTGGGAAAGGCCATGTGGCTGGGGGCCATTTTGAGTGCTGCTACAGGCCCTGGCCATGTGCTGGGAGGCAAGTGGCCATTTTGAATGCAGGCATTGTTGTTAGGCCTGCAACCATTTTGCCTACTTTTCAACCTTTATGCCCAAGGGTAGTGAGTCTTGCATGGGCCTAGTCTTTCTGTGGGGTGTCTTGAATTTAAACATCATGGAGGGCATGGATGGAATGGGATTGTGCTGATTTTTCAGTGATTTTCGTTTTTTGGGGCTGTACTTGTCGCCTTTTCACCATGGGTATTGAGTCTTGCATGGACCTAGTCTTTCTGTGGGGTGTCTTGAACTTAAACATCATGGAGGGCATAGATGGAATGGGATTGTGCTGATTTTTCAGGTTTTTTTTCGATTTTTTTGGGGTGTATAACTGAACTGATATTCCTCTGTCTTCCATTGCTTTTAGGTGCACAAGACTCAAGAGAACCACTAGTGCCAGGAAGAAGTCCTGCAGCGGTGTGTGTGTGCAGCATAACGTCACGCGACGTCACGTCTGGCCTCAGACAACTCTACAATTCGTGCAACTGCGGCCTGCTGTCTGACCTGCTCTGAAGAAGATGGCCCCAAAAAAGGTCTCCGTAGCTCCTCTAGCAAGAAAGTTGCTAGTAAGGAGCAGAAGAAGCAAGTTACCAAGGAGGCTGGTGTGCCGGCCGCCGCGTTTTTTGGGGGCAAAAAAAAAAGTACGCCTGCAGCAGCAGCAGGATCTGCTGGGGACCAAGCTGGGAGCAGCACCCCCGCTCCATTGGGTTCAGTGCCTCCACCACCACGCCAACTTAAGTCAAAGCCCTTGAGTGCTTCAGAGGCAGTCAGTGTACTTCTCCAATCACCATCGTCGACCAGTGATGTTGGCTCATCGCAAGAAAGTAGCAGCAATGTCCCTGAATCAACACAGGTTGTTGTAAGTCATCTGACAAGTGTTGAACAACCACAGCCGCAACAACAACACAATGTGCAAGTACAAGCCCAAGTACATGTGGAAGGAGAGGCAGCGCAAGGAGATGCGCAAGCAGAGGTGCATGGAGGGTCACAAGTGCCCACAATAGTTGTTCCTCCCGACGTAGGGGCACATCAGGAAATCGACAATCAAGGCGAGGTATCATTTGAGGAAGCCACTCCTCCTGATGATCATTCATTGTCTTCCACACCCCTAGCAAGGAAGAGATCAAGGGTGAGGTCTACATCTTCTTCAAGCACACCTCCTTCTGATGATCGGGATGAAGATTGAGAACCACCAAGGCTGTCTGAGAGTGTGGCACACCATGATCTGACAAAGATACCTAAGCGTAAAAGGAAGGTCGTCGAAAAACTCATAGCTATGGAGTGTGATGAGGCTCAACAAGAAGTGACGCATACTGCTGCTGATGAAGCCCTTCACGACGACGATCCAGTCATCATAATGGTCACTGCAGCCCCAGCGGGCATGCAGCAAAGAGACATTTTGACCCTATCCTGAGAAGCTGCTGAGCGTGATGATGATGTCGACGAGGAGTCAATAGAAACACAAAAATCATTGGATTTGGAGTTAACTAGTACACCAACACCTACCGCTTCCATATTTCTTCCTCGCAAGAAGGGACCTCCATCCACCTCGACCTCAATTAGTGGTGGTGAAAGTGCAAAACGTACTGAAGTTCGGCAATCCACATCCTCCACTTCATCTGGCAATAGCAGCAGGACCACCACCACCAGTATCGCCGCCTCCTCCGGCCCCCAAAGTCATTTCAAGTCTCCAGTTTGGGACTTCTTTAGTGTTTGCCCAAAAAAGGAAAACGTAGCCATTTCTAGCATTTGTAAGCTTCGAGTTAGTCGTGGTAAGTTTGGTACCAACTATGGTACCGGAGGCCAGAGAGGTCATCTTAGGAGAGTGCACCCTGTCCAAAGGTTTGCGCACCTAGAGGCGGTCAAGGAAGCCCGAATTGCACGTAATGAAAACGTTTATTTTTCATCTGATGATGACGAGGAGGAAGAAGACGATTCAAACACTTCACTGTCCCAGGACCCCTGTCAGCAGCACACCCCATGTGAGCCACACTAAGAGTGTGGGAGAGAGTGAGACATCAATGCGAAAAAGTTCATCAGCGAGCGTAACTGGGTCGAAGATATCATTATCATCCCGTAAATCCTTGGTCCAGGGCAACATTAAAAAGATGTTGTTTACAGAAGCGCAATATGAACGCAACCACCCACTGACGCGTCTGTATAACACTAAGCTGGCTAAAATGCTAGCTCTGGACCTTCTCCCTTTTTCTTTTGTAGAAGGGGTTGGTTTTCTAGAATGAGTGGCAGCGCTCTGCCCTAAATGGAAGGTTCCTAGCCGGTTCTATTTTGCCCGAGTTGCGGTTCCAGCACTACATGAAGATGTTTTGAAGGTGATTGGGGCAGCTTTGCAGAAGAGTGCTGTTCACACTATACATCTGACAACAGACATGTGGACCAATGGCGCAGGCGCTGATTACATGTGCATCACTGCACACTGGGTCTCTTTTTCAGGGGCTAAAGCAAAGCTAAACGCAGGTGTTGACCCGGACATTGTTTTTAAAGCTGCTCAGAAACATGCAACACTAGCCATGTTTGGTTTGGAGAAACGTCACACAGCAGAAAACATTTTGGATGTCTTTAACACAAAGGTCCTTAACTGGCTGTCCCCAAAAAAACGCCAGGTTGGTTATGTTTCCACGGACAATGGCGCCAATATAGTTAAGGCCATGAAGCTGGGTGACTATTTCAGAGTGCCGTGTTTGGCGCACTGTATAAACCTGGTTGTCCAAAAATTCTTGGGTAATAAAGACAGTGCAGCGTACAGAGTATTAGACACCTGCCGAAAAATGTGCAACCATTTCAGCCATTCTTTTAAGGCCCGGAAGCAGCTGAGGAGCCTGCTATATCAACGTCAAATGCCAGTGAAAGCACTCATCCAGGAGGTGGTAACACGTTGGAACTCAACCTTCTACATGCTAGAGCGTCTGTATGAGCAGTATACGGTACTCGATCACTATTTCTTAACACAGGGTACAGCTCAGAAGGAGGACCTGAGGATGGGTGCGGCGCAATGGAACATAGTTAAAAGCCTGACATGCATGCTTCGTCCTTTTGAGTTCTTCACGCGTGCAGTCAGCAAGGAGGACTGTAATTTGGGAAAAGCTATCCCATTGTTGTACATGCTGGAGCACCAACTGAAGGAGGTGTGTTCTGTGTTTGAAAAAGATGAAAAAAACCAAGACTCTTTTGTTCTGGCTGAGAAATTATTAGAGCACCTACAAGGTGATGAACGTCTTAAAATGATCCACTCAGACCAGCATTACATTTGTGCTACTATTCTGGATCCACGCTACAAACAGGCGCTGGCAGGCCAAGCATTCTTTCCTTTTGCTGATGAAGATGTTACAAGTTACAAACGGTGGATAGCCTCCTCAGCCAAGAGGTTTGAAAGAGAACGGCAGCAAATTGAAGGAGAAGACAGTACATCAGCATCAGCAGGCCATCCCCAGTCACAACAATCCTCTTCTGCACCTGTGGCTGCGGCACAAGTGACTTCTCAGCCGTTAAAGAGACCGGCAACCGGATCATCTGCACCACCAGACGCAACAGTAACATTGGAGGCTGAAGAGGATTGGCTAGCTCTGCTTGTGTTTGGTTCTCAAAAGGTCACAGCAACAGCTAAGCAAAGAGGAGGAACCTTGGAGGAGAACCTTGATTCGATGGTCAAGGACTATCTGAATGACTCAACAGAGGTCTATGTTAATGCTGACCCATTGGCGTATTGGCATGGGAAAAAAGAATTGCGGCCACAGCTCACCAACCTGGCTTTAAACTACTTGTCTTGCCCACTCGCAAGCGTGTCTTCTGAACATGTTTTCAGTGCTGCTGGTGGCATTGTAACTTCCAAACGGAGCCGCCTCTCGCCTAAAAATGTGGAGAGGTTAACAATGATCAAGATGAATCAGCACCTCATACCACCAGATTTCAGAGTACGAGAAAGCGCGCCGGATGAAGACGAGGTGGCCAGCAACATAGATGAGGGAATTTCTACTCTGTCAGGTGACACTGAGCTCACCCTGCCTGAATTCGCAGAGTATGATGACGAAGCCTTATTCTCATTCCTGGACCGTGATACCGAGCCCTGAAAATGAGACAACAAATCAATAACTTTCTTTTTCGTCCTTATTCACTTTTATTCCTGTGTGTCTGTCTTTCTTTGTTGTGCACAGTTAATATAATTCAAACTTTAATCAGATAATCACAAAAACAAGCCCATCAGCAGAACTGTCTTCACTTGTTTGCTAATTGATTTGAAGGTGCCGCAGTCTGCATTCCTCAGGTTCACAAGTTCAGAAGAACATGCTCCTCTATCCTCCTCCTCCAGACTCCTATTAACATCAAAGCAGAGGGCTGGTTTAGGCCCAATGAAGAAAGACTCAGCACTTGTGGGGGTGTTGTTCTACCTCTTTGCAGGTGAGTTGACGGCTCTGGGGCCATTGCTGGGAAGCTCTAAAAGTGGTTTGGACCAAATCCGAGGCGCAAATTTTTTAGTGTTTTTGCTGACTTGCTTGCCTTTGAGGTGCTCTTAGGGGGGGTTCTGTCTGTTTGTAGGTGAGTTTCGGGGTCTCTCAGCACTGCTGGGACACTCTAATCTTGATTGCATTTGCTTTTCAGGAAATCCGTGGTGGCAAAACGGACTTATGGCCAAGCTACGCAGCGCGTTTGGAACGAAGGCCGAGAAATATTGTAAGTAGGAGATGTTGCTTTTGGCCTGTTTGGGGGTGTTATGCTTTTTGGCGGGTGGGTTGGCGGGTCTTGGGCCATTCCTGGGAAGGTCTAATACCGGGTGGAAGTGGTTGGGACAAAATCCACACCGAAAAGCCTTTTGGCACTTTTTGTAACTTAGGGTTCGTTAGCCCTAGCAGCAGGATTGCATGTGTTTCGGGGTGTTCTACATTTTTGCAACTGAGTTCTGGGGTCTTAGAGCACTCGTGAGAATGTGTAATTTTGGTTGCAAGTCATTTGAAGAAAATCCTGGGTGGGAAAGGGGAGATTTGGCATAGTTAAAGAAAGCCTTTGCCACTATTCTTAACTTAGGGTTCGTTAGGGTTAGCAGTATTTCTATTGCATGTGTTTGGGTGGGGGGGTTTTTGAGTCTTGGAGCGATGCTGGCTATGGATACTTTTGCTTGGTTGCTTGCAAGTGGTTTGAATGCAATCCACGGTGGGTAAGGGGGTATTTGGGCCTACTTTTACTTTCAAAGTACGTTTTGTCACCAGTTTTCTGCTAGGCCTCATTTTTTCCGATTTTATTGGGGGTCTTCTACATTTTTGCGACTGGCTTTAGTAAGGGTCTGGGTGGGAGCACTGCTGGGAAGATCTAATTTTGTTCTAAAACACAGTTTACAGTACACCTAGCTTGAGGGGAAAGATCCGCTACATTAATTTGCCCATACTTATTTATCCTTCAAAAGGTGACTCAGACAGAGTACGCACTGTCAAAAATATTGTACTGTCTACTAGGAAAATCAAAGTGTGAGTTTTTGCATTCCACAGCCTACATACCTTATATTTATTTATCAGTGGTGTTGTAATATTATATCACTTCCTGTTTTTCGTTGAATAATTACAGGCCGGGTTTCAGTCTGTGCAATGGGGAAAAAAAGGATGGAGTTAGGCTTCACATTAGCGAGCTGCAATTCAGCATCCGCCAGGCAGGCAGTGGACAGGGTGTCTTCTGGTCACCAACATTGATGGACGAAGCGTCAGCTGCAATGCAGGAGTGCCGCTAATAAGAGGATTTTTTTTCTGCATGCAACTTACTTACCAAATTCAACAGGACAACTACAACAACATACAGATACAGTATCCATTGTGTTTTTCTAGGACTGTGACTGCATTTCTTGGATCTCTCTCTGCTTCTAAATTGATCCTTTAACACATCACTTAATCCACTCCACTATCACATCTGCACCACACATAGTCATTTGTAAGTGCTCCTACGTAATTCGCAAGTTGCAGCACACCCCAGCCCGTAGAGGACTGGGATGGCCCCAATGATGAAGCATGTCACCAAGGGGCAACCCTGGTGAGTGAGGGGACACCTAGAAAAAAGAGCAATTTCTCCTTTTCTATCTACTACACCTTCCAGACCAACCCCATTGAGTGTTGTGAATGGATTTATAGTGACCAGCAAAGCTCTCAGGTATCTGGCAACAGAGACCTTATCTTGAATATAGTTATCAATATTTCCACACACGCCCTGTACTGTCGCATTCTTTCTTCCACAGTTGTCGAAAGTACTACTGACTTTTCACTGACATGCATGCAGTAGTGCATGCACTTTCAAAGATTGATGGATAGGTTTGTACCCAAAGATTTGTTTATGTTCACAATTGTTTGTCCATGCTGTGCTTTTTTTTCTTGTCTCACAAAACCTTTCCCAAAAAACCCCGTACCCATCCATTTTTCAAACCCTAACCCTCTTCCCCCGGGCTGTGTGGTTTTGATTGATGTGTGACTAAATTACAGCAATAAATCCACACACTTGCTGGGGATGATAAGGTGATACCAACAGGCTGGTGAAGAAATCCGAGGATATATTCTTACTCTGCTTGACAAAGACCCATAGCTAATGTCAAAGAACTTCAACCGAATTAGTAGTTATACTTTACCATTTGTTAGGCTACAATGTGGCACTGTTCTAGTGTACTGTCACCTGCTATATTCTCTATTGTACCGTTGTATTGCTCAGGAGGACAAACCAGATTTCATTTTCGTTTTTTCATAGGCATGTAACTGCCACTGTGTCACACCACTAGTACCACCGCTATGAGGAAATTTTATCCGCCCAGGATTGCCAACCTTATTCGCTGTTTCCCGTGGAGCCAGCCCTGGGCCTAGCCCTACTTGCAAACAGAAATTACAGGTAAGATAGGCGTTTGGTTGGAGGTAGTATAATTGAGTATTAGGAGAGACGAGAGATTGACGGTAGTACTACTAAAGTCACAGGACTATTCAGGAAAACAAACTTACTGTTAAACCCCCACCCACCGGACTCAAAAGCTGTAAAAAACAGGTATGGTCAGATAAAGTTAAAAAAATTATATTTTTATAGCCCTAACAAAATAATCTCCCGCAAGACCCTCCCTAACCCCAACGATTCTCCTTCAGAAGTCCCAAAAAACCCAACTCCCAATTCCCACCCCCCAAAAGTCTCTAAAAAAGGGGCAAGGGACACTATGGCAGGGTGCTGTTGCCTTTAGCAGCCAGGGCATCATGCTCCTTGCGGAGGGTGGCAAGTTCGAAGTGGAGGCCCTCCACCAAGTTCTTATAGTTCAGGACCTCCTGCTCCAGGTAGGACAGTCTGAGGGATAAGCGGCGCCGGTGTGCCTTGCAAATCCTGTGGGGGGCAGCTGCTGTCTTTCCTGCTCGGCGTTGGCGTTGGGCTTTGGTAGCCCGGCTCCGTACCGCTGGAGCACTGCGCTGCCTGGCAGCCCGCACGGAGGAGGATGCAGCTATCCCCGTGGACGTTGTTGTTGTACCAGACTGCGTCTCCTCCTCCTCCAGGGCCACCAGCCGCCGATATTCAGCGACAGTGGCATCCAGCCTCCGTTGCCGGGCCATTCGAGCCAGCTCCTTCCTCCTTGATGGTGTCTTGGATTTGGAAGGAGCAACTACATGAAGAAAGAAAGACATAGTCTGTAACCAATACTCCTTAAGATTAACACAAAATGATTGAGCAGAAAGTTGTCACAGTACAAGTAGCAAATTGAAAGCACAGTACATAACTATTGAGGACAGTATCTATGTAACCTCCGACTTCTTCATCCTTGCTCTAACATTAGTGGGAGTTTAAGGGGACAAATTCTACAAGCACTATGGACTTCCATTACAGTCGACTATGACAGTACACCAGTCTTATTCTTATTCTTCTCTCTTGTTTAGGAAAATTGGTACGTTATCTTATGCAAGCCGGCATAATACCAGCGCAGTGAACTTGCACCCGAGAAAAACAGACGCACACCATGGTGAGTGAGACAGACTTGCGTTACTGTACCGGTCCAGTACATGCAGGTGGTGAAGCTCTTACTTTTCTATTACGGGTGGCACTGAGAATACTCTGTTAAAAGGGCTACTGCTTAATTAATTTAGCTTTCACCCTACAGTGCAAATGAGTATTAGAAAAGGAAAATAAAGAAGCTAAATAATCTGATTATCTATCACTTCACATGGGATGTATTTGATGACATATGGGATGACTTTAGGTGCTTTGCTTATTATGGAGTGAACAGTGATGCCCCCACACATGAATGACGTACTACTACTAAACTAAAGTTATTAAGAGAGGTAGGGAGTGTCCACCGTAATAACCGGATATATGCTGTGCTTGCAGTTGCAATACAAACTACTGCTACTATTCATGGTAGTATTTGGACAAAATTACAACTTCTTTTCCTTGCCTTTCCTACACTGGAACGGACGTGCGGGTGCGGTGTTACATGCTCTTCAAAGTAACACTTAGTTCATCCAGTGACCGTCTACTCTCTCTAGATACACATATGCTATCTAAGAGTCAGATAGTACCATGAATGATCCAGGCATCCATCCATTCAAAGTATATGCACACATACAGTTTCTGTTTCACCCACCCAGGCTGTTCTCCTTACACCCATCCTTGCTTCATCATTCACCCAGCCATGCACCATGCCGTATTCTTTCCTTCCCAGCCACCTCGGGGACCAAGCAAACACATATCATTCTTCTTTGCCAGTCATCATTACATTTCTCGTCCTTCCACACTTACTTACACCCTTCTTTCGCTTTTCGTTCAGCCCTTCCATCAAGTTCACCTCAGATCTGATTGGGATTCTTCTCGCCAAAAACTTCACAGCTAAGTCGAAGTACATTTAGAGGAGCCTACTACCTGGTTTATTTATATAATACACTCGTGCAGAAAGCACACTCTGCAGTCTTCAATCTAAAATGAGTAAGGAATGTATAGCTTACCTCTGCCCGCCACCACCGTGTCATCCCCCACAGATTTGTCCGGCATTAGCACCGCCTCCTCCCCAGAGTTGTCCTCCTCGTCCAATGCCACCACCACCTCGACGCTGGCCCCGCCTCCAGATGTTCCACCTACAAAGTACATTTAATAATGTTAGAATACACCACTCACTACTATATAATATTTGGTCTAGGAGGAAGAAAGAAATGTGAAAAAAACTGTATACAATTTAATAATTTGTGACTGTCTACTGTAAAGTAAAAATGTCCCTTTTTCCATGGAAGGCTGTTGTCTTGCTGCACTTTTTGGCACAACTGATGAATGCTTGCTTTTTATTTTTAACACGCACCACTTTTTCTCCTAACAGACAAAAGCTTGACTTCTAAGAACACGAGCAGGATCAAGTTCAAACCAGGTGAGAGCTCGGCTTGACCACAAGAAATGTGTCCAATTAATCGTCAGCACTAAGCACTTTTCCATTTCCAGTTAAACGTTTACTTTTATGACAAACTTGATTTCAATAAATGTGTTTACTTTTAATAAAGCTTTTAAACTCAAATAGACTCTGTGGTTTTTGGTCCTCCAGACTAGAGTGGGTGAGCTAAAGGTTTTGGAATTTTTGCAAGCATAAGTCCATGCCTCTGCCATCGGTGACTTTGGGAGCTAAATGACTCTGCCACACTATCTAGTCAGTAAGGAGATTGGGGGTTCAACTACAAAGTCTGTTATCACTGAGGTATGTGGAAAGTCTAACAGCACCTATTATAATTGATAAGCTAAGCAATGCATTTTTTAGTGTCCATAGTTCTGTTTGTGCAGATTTGTCCCTGCAACACTAGTAGAATGGATTGTCCTCCTATCCAAACCAAAAGTAAAGTAGTATCCTATTCTTTCTTGGTGGTCCTTCACCTTTTTATTGTTGGCAATTGTCAAAGCATAAACATTTAGAATACTTGAAAAGACATTATGGACCATCCCAGAGGACTGCACTCAGTGCATAGAGCTATTGCTGACTAGAATGGGAGTCCAATGGAAATGCCAAATGTGCAATCTTAGTTAGCTACACAGACAGACTAATAAGAATAATCTAGTAATACTACACGGAGTCATAGTCGAGGCAGGATAAGAATTTAGATCCTGTCTACAAGAAGATCAAAGACGATTTAGAAAAAATCGAATGAGGAACGCTAGGAAAAAATAAGTACTCTATATTAAAATTTAAACTTACTGGGGCCAGCAAAGGAGCTCTCGCCTGCCCGGTCCTGGCCTGCATCGTCAACAGCACCCTCCTCCTCCTCCTGTGTCCTCCTCTTGCCCCTGGGGGAAGCTGATGTACAACATGAAAGAAAGAAAAACAGAAAACATGGATGATATTTGTCAACCAAATCAAACATTTCAAAAGAACTAACAAAATATTTTTGCGAAATAGCAAATAGACAACTACTCCACGGGATGTATTATTGACCAATCTCATGTGGTCGACTACGTTATTACTTTAGTATTGCTTGATTTGCGGACCGTCGAATTGGAAATTACCTTATGTAACTCACTAAACAAAGTACTAAAAAGGTTTGCCTAGGATTGGCAGGCAGAAGTCCGCAGCACGCGAAGTGACAGCCAAAGTCCATCGTGATTGAAGATCAGCGACAACACTAAAGTTTCCTACTACATTAACCAGTCATTAAAATACTCAAACTATTAATCCACCACCACTATTTCTTCTTATCGCCATGTGTACAAAGGTAGGACTGGACTTGAGTCTGTAGGGGCTGATTTAGAAGCCCCTTGCTGCTCTTTTGCTCCATTGTTGCGTGACTTTTGAGACGCAGCGACAGCACAAAAGAGGCGCAATGGTGCGGCGTATATTAACAACGTGACGCATATGGGAGATGCATCACGTTGTAAAGCCCTGTGCCAATAGGGGGCGTTCCGGCGCAAGGGAGGGCGTTCCTGCGCAGGAACGCATCCTAAAAGTGGCTGAGGGAAATCTACAAGATTTCAATCAGTCACTTTGAGGACAATGATGCGTGACTCAAACCCTGCGCCTGCTTGAAGCAGACGTACGGCTTGACGCAGCATTGGGGAGATAGGGTACCCCAGAGCATTGATGGAGCTGCACCATCGTTGCGACGCAACTCCAGCAATGCGCCGCCTTTACGGCACAGATGCGTAATGCTTTGGTGACGTTTTGGGCCCATGGTGCGCCGCATTGTAAATACGGTGCACCATGGGTGATGGTGGCGTGACGCACAATTACTGGCGCATCCCTGCTACTTTGCAGGGATGCGCCGGTAATTAAAAATCTGAACCTTAGTGTGTAGCATTACGCAGTTCTTTAAACTACACTCATACATAATTTCACAGGCCAATGAAATGAACACAAAATCTAAAACAAATAAGCATAGTAGCAACACTACTGAGAAGAAGGAGAGCAGTGTACCTGAAATGCACAGAAGATTTTGAAATATAATTTACCTACAATGTAATGAGCAGCATTATTGCTCTTGGTAAAAAACAAAAATTTGCAATATAATAACACAGCAGGAGAAAACATAGTAGTAAAGAAATAGCTACTACTACTCACCAAGCCCGGGGATCTCAAGGCCAAGGAGGTCGAGCAGATCTCGCTCACGGGTCAGGACATCCGTCCAGCGGTGGGTGGCCTGGTTGTATGTGCGCCAGACCCGAGAGTGGTGGTAAATGGCCTGGCACACCTTCTCCCACCGCTTCCGGCACTCCCGGACACCGTACCCGGCACTGATCTTGCTGCCTCCCATGATGGTCCTGGGGAGGCGGCGCTGAACATAAAAAATGAGTTGGCCCACCTCCTCCGGGGTAAAGATCTCCCTGGGTACGACCTCCTCCCCCCTCAAACGCCCGCACGGGAGCCGGACACGGGGTGCGGGACCCTTCCCCTTCTCGGGATGCTTCCCGGCTCCCTTCACCATGGTCTGGGCGGAAAGGAATAAAGAAAATAGAATAGGGAAGAGAAGAAAAGAAAAGAGTTTAAAAAAGTAGTTTAAAATTAACCAAAAGTAGCAGTAAACACAAAAATATAGGGCTAGAAAAATAGAGGGATAGATAATAAGTAAAATAGATCAAAAAAATTACAAACAAGCAAAGGATGGCAGAGATTTAGAGAGGATACAAAGACCATGCCCAGAACCAAAGCAATGAATGAGAAACAAGATGGCCGCGCCCGTTCACGACCGCGCGGGTAAGTTCGCGCGAGATTTTCCTTGCGAACACGCGCAAAACTGTACTGGCAAGCCGCAGACTTTGCGAGATTACACTTCGCGCCCGGAAACGGAAATACGTCAGGCAAACAAGATGGCCACGCCCTGTGTGTATGTGTGTATAGGCATTTATATAGCGCACTACTTACTCGGAGGGTCCCAAGGCGCTTCGACCGCTGCGAAACCTTTCCTGGCTTCCCTGAGAGATGGTCCCTTAATGGGTATCTCCAGGGTGAGACCAGGCATCCCTGGCGGTCTGCTGGGGCCGTTAGTGAAGATGAGGCAAGCTAATGCCCAGAGTTGCCGAGTGTGATCGCTGATCAGAGTAGGCAACGAGGCGAGAGAATTATCAAGTCCGCTGGCCCTGGTCCATAAAAACCTGCCGCGCCGGGAATCGAACCCTGGTCCCGGGCCGTCCTCTGCTCTCGGGTCTGCCGCCTCTAACCAGTGAGCCACACTACTTCACTACTGCCCTTGAACGGCCGCGAGGGTAACTTCGGCCTTGCGCTACGAGCGGCTCGCAAAAACGCACAAAACCATGCCAACTAACACGCCGCAAAAAAACAAATTGCATATTCGCACGAATTTGCGGCTTCCGAATCCGATCTCGCGCGTGTTCGCGCCCCGCGAATCCCGCGAAATTGCAGAAAAACGAGTTTTTCAAAACTGAAAGCACTCTGCAGGGGCAAGAGTTCAAACTCATCATTAGTAACAATTCCCTGTAGTGCTTCCTGACTGGGGCCCCTCCAGAATTCAGTTGCTAGTTGCAACAATTGTATGACCCTGCTCTGACCCTCACAGCAGGCTCATAGAATAGCTACAAGTAGGCCACAAAGGTCCTGGGAAAAAAAATGCACTGCAACAGAAAGCAAATTACAGATAAGGAAGCAGGTGCCAGACTGGAAATTTAAAACAGTGACACATTAATAAACTAACCCCAAATTAATTCATGTCAGTTGAAGCAGGGCTGGTGTGCTTGCTTTTCCCCCCCATAATCTACAGTGATGATGAACCAGAGGGTGGCATGGATGTAAAAGAGGGTTGCAGTAGTGAAACAGAGGGTGCTGGGAACCTGTGATGATGAACCAGACGTAGAAACAACATAATCGCGACCGTTGCGTGCCGAAATGTAAGTTCGCAATTGCGAACTGGTACGAAACCCTCGCGAACTGGCAGAAATCCTTGCGAACACAAAAAAAAATGCGCAAATTCCCTAGAATTCGCGGATTTTGCGGATTGCGAGTTCGCAAATCCGCAAAATTCGCGAACGCGAGATTCGCAAAATTCGCCCATGCTTATACAGGACCCCCAGCAGTGCCCAGACATAGGAGAGGGGTGTGTACAGGACCCCCAGCAGTGCTCAGACATAGGAGAGGGGTGTGTACAGGACCCCCAGAAGTGCACAGACATGACAGGGGTGGGTGGATATGACCCTCAGCAGTGCCCAGACATAGGAGAGGGGTGTGCACAGGGCTCCCAGCAGTGCCAAGACACAGGAGAGGGGTGTGTACAGGATCCCCAGCAGTGCACAAACATGACAGGGGTGGGTGGATATGACACCCAGCAGTGCCCAGACATAGGAGAGGGGGTGTGTACAGGACTCCCAGCAGTGCCCAGACATAGGAGAGGGGTGTGCACAGGACCCCCAGCAGTGCCCAGACATAGGGGAGGGGTGTGCACAGAACCCCCAGCAGTGCCCAGACATAGGAGAGGGGTGTGTACAGGACCCCCAGCAGTGCCCATACATAGGAGAAGGGTGTGTACAGGACCCCCAGCAGTGCACAGACATGACAGGGGAGAGTGGATATGACCGCCAGCAGTGCCCAGACATAGGAGAGGGGTGTGTACAGGACTCCCAGCAGTGCCCAGACATAGGAGAGGAGTGTGTAAAGGACTCCCAGCAGTGCCCAGACATAGGAGAGGAGTGTGCACAGGACCCCCAGCAGTGCACAGACATAGGAGAGGGGTGTGCACATGACCCCCAGCAGTGCCCAGACATAGGAGAGGGGTGTGTACAGGACCCCCAGCAGTGCCCAGACATAGGAGAGGGGTGTGCACAGGGTGTGTAAAGGGGGAAGAGATACCCTGGTATGAGGATATGATAAGACAACTCGTAGAATGCCTCAGAATAAACATTAAACGGGGGAAGCATAGCTTGGGAAGGAATCTTCCACTACATGCAACTAGTAACCCATGGTTTGATGCAGATTGCCGTAAAGCAAAGGCCGTTATTAGAAAGAGGGAAAGAAGCCTTAGGCGTAGCGATAATGAAGTAGAATTTCTAGCCCTTAAGAAATTAAGGATAAAATATAAGGCATTGATTAGAGACAAAAAAAGTTCTTTCAAAGAAAACTGCTGGAAGAACCTACTAGCGACAATCGATGAAAAGAATGCCAAAGGCTTCTGGAAACTGATACAGGAATGTGCGGGGAAAACAGCAGGGTCCATGCAATGTTCTGTCCCAGAGGATAAGTGGGTAATCTACCTTGAGGAGATCTACGGCAAATGGCCAAGAAGGGAGGCAATAGTACCATCTAGTTGGCCAGGAGTGAGGGGTGAAGTAATGGAGCAGTTCTCCCAAGGTCGTATTAAAATCGTGATAGCCAAATTAAACTTAACACGAGCTGCTGGTCCAGACAATCTACCCGCCATTATCATAAAAACAAATATAGATTGGTGGGCGTATTTGTTCGCAAAAACGTTCTTAAGAATACTAAAAACAGGAACGTTACCAGATAGCTGGAAAGGGGCTATTATTAGACCCATACACAAAAAAGGCGACGTAAACTCCCCTAAAAACTATCGCCTGATAAATCTCTTGGACATTGGGGAAAAAGTCTTCTCTAAAATCATTCTGGGTCTATTAAAAGATTGGGCTGAAGATAATGATATAGTACCTCCTGAACAGGGGGGTTTTAAAGAAGGTCATTCAACAGTGGATCATTGCTTTGCCCTCTGGGCGGTAGCGCGGAAGTCTATAGAGCAAAGGGGTAATCTGTTCTGCTGCTTTGTAGACTTCCGCGCAGCATTCGATCTTGTAAGCAGGGAACAGCTATAGTCTACCTTGAAAGACTATAAGTTACACGCAGACCTGTTAGCCCTTATCCAGGCCTTGCATACAGATAACTGGGCCCAGGTAGTCCTGGACGAGGATGGTGGATTATCTGGCAAGATCCAGATTGGAAATGGCCTGAGGCAGGGGTGCGTATTAGCCCCGTTGCTATTCTCTTTCTTTATAGCGGACCTACCTCGGAATCTAAAAGAGGTTAGAGGGGCTAGCCCAAAGCTAGGGGGTAACCATATATCCTGTCTGCTTTATGCAGACGATCTGGTGATCATGGACCAGACGGAGATAGGCTTGCAGAGGAAACTAGATATGTTCCATAAATACTGCTTAAATAAAAAACTGATAGTAAATATGGAAAAGACCAAAATCCTATGCTTCGGCAAAAGTAAGACCCGTTTCCCTTGGTATTTAGGTACGGAACAACTTGAGAAGGTAACGGAATACAGATATCTGGGAGTATGGTTCGCTAGTAACTTGAAATGGACCACCCATCTGGAAGCATTAAAAATCAGGCAACCACCTCTATAAAGGGCTTAAAAAGGTTTAATAGCTTCTACGGAGACTTGTCAGATGGGCCGGCTATAAAGGCCTACCTGGCAATGGTCCCCGCGCAATTCCTATATGGATCAGAGGTTCTCCTCCTTAGCGGGAAAAAAGGTTGGGATAAAGAGGAGGGTATGATCCTAAAAAGCTTGTTCTCGTTGCCGAAATCAGCAATGGTACAAGCAGCAAGATTGGAGATAGGAGTCACTTCCTGGGCAATTACATCCAGGATGGCACTAATACAGTTCTGGAAGCGTCTGGAGACAGGGGAACCTCCCAGAAAAATATCACAGTGGTGTAGAGAGGAAATTGCCTCCAGCGAGTTATCGTGGCCTAAAGAAACAAGACTCTCACTAAAGGAAGCCTATGGGAAGCTAGGGATAGAACTAGATACCCAGTTAGGACATACCAATATAGGCAAAAAAGAACTACGGTCATTGGGAGCGGAGGTGTCCTGCATAGGCGATCAAGAGTATCTCCGACAAAAAATATCGGTGTCCCATATGATCCAAGTATGGATGTCAGAAGTCCACTCCTACCCTTACTTGGATAGGTTGCCGAATCAGCACTTAAGAAGAGAGGTTTTAAAACTGAGAATGGGCATAAACCCCTGTTATGTAAATACCAGGGTTAAAAATTACATGATAAATAGTAATGGCAATTGCACATGTACGCTAGGTACCTCCTGTGATATTATTCATATTTTATTAGACTGTAGGATGACCCTTGATATACGTAAGGAGATTTTAGGCCCGCTATTCAAAACTTATAGGATTATGAATAGAAAGCAAGCTGTAGATCTCCTGGTGGGGATGGTAAATCTGGATATAGCCTGCGCCTTGGGTTTATACATGAGCCGAGTCAGGGGGTTTCTCCAGAGTACAGAGGTATAGGCGTATGGTAACGAGATTGCACTTCAATGTATGTAGTATGTTTGGAAGACCTGGTCACATATGTTTTCTCATGTTCACCCTTGTAATTTTCACATCCTAGGAGGATACTGATTAATAACAAAGTTACTAGGGTTTCCACCCGGAAAGGACTGATTTGCAATTTTACAAATTTTATATATTTTGTGTTTTTATAAAGTTTTATAAATGTATTGTGTATACTTTTATGGTTGTAATAACCCGAATAAAGTTTTAATGACTGACTGACTGACCCCCAGCAGTGCCCAGACATAGGAGAGGGGTGTGCACAGGACCCCCAGCAGTGCCCAGACGCAGGAGAGGGGTGTGTACAGGACCCCCAGCAGTGCACAGACATGACAGGGGTGGGTGGATATGACCCCCAGCAGTGCCCGGACATAGGAGAGGGGTGTTTGTACAGGACTCCCAGCAGTGCCCAGACATAGGAGAGGGGTGTGCACAGGACCCCCAGCAGTGCCCAGACATAGGAGAGGGGTGTACACAGGACCCCCAGCAGTGCCCAGACATAGGAGAGGGGTGTGCACAGGACCCCCAGCAGTGCCCCGACATAGGAGAGGGGTGTTTACAGGACCCCCAGCAGTGCCCAGACATAGTAGAAGGGTGTGTACAGGACCCCCAGCAGTGCACAGACATGACAGGGGTGGGTGGATGTGACCCCCAGCAGTGCCCAGACATAGGAGAGGGGTGTGCACTGGACCCCCAGCAGTGCCCAGACAAAGGAGAGGAGTGTGTTCAGGACCCACAGTAGTGCCAAGACATAGGAGTAGGGGGTGTACAGGACCCCCAGCAGTGCCCAGACATGACAGGGGTGATTGGATATGACCCCCAGCAGTGTCCAGTCATAGGAGAGGGGTGTGTACAGGACTCCCAGCAGTGCCCAGACATAGGAGAGGAGTGTGTACAGGACTCCCAGCAGTGCACAGACAAAGGAGAGGGGTGTGCACAGGACCCCCAGCAATGCACAGACATAGGAGAGGGGTGTGTACAGGACCCCAGCAGTGTCCAAACATAGGAGAAGGGTGTGTACAGGACCCCCAGCAGTGCACAGACATGACAGGGGTGGATGGATATGACCCCCAGCAGTGCCCAGCCATAGGAGAGGGGTGTGCACAGGACCCCCAGCAGTGCCCAGACATAGGAGAAGGGTGGGTACAGGACCCCCAGCAGTGCACAGACATGACAGGGGTTGGTGAATATGACCCCCAGCAGTGCCCAGACATAGGAGAAGGGTGTGTACAGGACCCCCAGCAGTGCACAGACATGACAGGGGTGGGTAGATATGACCCCCAGCAGTGCCCAGACATAAGAGAGGGGTGTGTACAGGACTCCCAGCAGTGCCCAGACATAGAAGAGGAGTGTGCACAGGACCCCCAGCAGTGCCCAGACATAGGAGAGGGGTGTGTACAGGACCCCCAGCAGTGCCCAGACATAGGAGAGGGGTGTGTACAGGACCCCCAGCAGTGCCCAGACATAGGAGAAGGGTGTGTAGAGGACCCCCAGCAGTGCACAGACATGACAGGGGTGGGTGGATATGACCGCCAGCACTGCCCAGACATAGGAGAGGAGTGTGTAAAGGACTCCCAGCAGTGCCCAGACATAGAAGAGGAGTGTGCACAAGGACCCCCAGCAGTGCACAGACATAGGAGAGGGGTGTGCACATGACCCCCAGCAGTGCCGATACATAGGAGAGGGGTGTGTACAGGACCCCCAGCAGTGCCCAGACATAGGAAAGGGGTGTGCACAGGACCCCGAGCAGTGCCCAGACATAGGAGAGGGGTTTGTACAGGACCCCCAGCAGTGCACAGACATGACAGGGGTGGGTGGATTTGACCCCCAGCAGTGCCCGTAAATAGGAGAGGGGTGTTTTTACAGGACTCCCAGCAGTGCCCAGACATAGGAGAGGGGGACCCCCAGCAGTGCCCAGACGCAGGAGAGGGGTGTGTACAGGACCCCCAGCAGTGCACAGACATGACAGGGGTGGGTGGATTTGACCCCCAGCAGTGCCTGTAAATAGGAGAGGGGTGTTTTTACAGGACTCCCAGCAGTGCCCAGACATAGGAGAGGGGTGTACACAGGACCCCCAGCAGTGCTCAGACATAGGAGAGGGGTGTACACAGGACCCCCAGCAGTGCCCAGACGTAGGAGAGGGGTGTGCACAGGACCCCCAGCAGTGCCCAGACATAGGAGAGGGGTGTGTACAGGACCCCCAGCAGTGCCCAGACATAGTAGAAGGGTGTGTACAGGATCCCCAGCAGTGCACAAACATGACAGGAGTGGGTGGATATGACCCCCAGCAGTGCCCAGACATAGGAGAGGGGGTGTGTACAGGACCCCCAGCAGTGCCCAGACATAGGAGAGGGGTGTGTACAGGACTCCCAGCAGTGGCCAGACATAGGAGAGGGGTGTGCACAGGACCTCCAGCAGTGCCCAGACATAAGAGAGGGGTGTGCACAGGACCCCCAGCAGTGCCCAGACATAGGAGAGGGGTGTGTACAGGACCCCCAGCAGTGCCCATACATAGGAGAAGGGTGTGTACAGGACCCCCAGCAGTGCACAGACATGACAGGGGAGGGTGGATATGACCGCCAGCAGTGCCCAGACATAGGAGAGGGTTGTGTACAGGACTCCCAGCAGTGCCCAGACATAGGAGAGGAGTGTGTAAAGGACTCCCAGCAGTGCCCAGACATAGGAGAGGAGTGTGCACAGGACCCCCAGCAGTGCACAGACATAGGAGAGGGGTGTGCACATGACCCCCAACAGTGCCCAGACATAGGAGAGGGGTGTGTACAGGACCCGAAGCAGTGCCCAGACATAGGAGAGGGGTGTGCACAGGACCTCGTGCAGTGCCCAGACATAGGGGAGGGGTGTGTACAGGACCCCGAGCAGTGCCCAGACATAGGAGAGGGGTGTATACAGGACCCCCAGCAGTGCACAGACATGACAGGGGTGGGTGGATATGACCCCCAGCAGTGCCCAGACATAGGAGAGGGGTGTGCACATTACCCCCACCAGTGCCCAGACGCAGGAGAGGGGTGTGTACAGGACCCCCAGCAGTGCACAGACATGACAGGGGTGGGTGGATATGACCCCCAGCAGTGCCCGGACATAGGAGAGGGGTGTTTGTACAGGACTCCCAGCAGTGCCCATACATAGGAGAGGGGTGTGCACAGGACCCCCAGCAGTGCCCAGACATAGGAGAGGGGTGTACACAGGACCCCCAGCAGTGCCCAGACATAGGAGAGGGGTGTGCACAGGACCCCCAGCAGTGCCCTGACATAGGAGAGGGGTGTGTGGAGGACTCCCAGCAGTGCCCAGACATAGTAGAAGGCTGTGTACAGGACCCCCAGCAGTGCACAGACATGACAGGGGTGGGTGGATGTGACCCCCAGCAGTGCCCAGACTTAGGAGAGGGGTGTGCACTGGACCCCCAGCAGTGCCCAGACAAAGGAGAGGAGTGTGTTCAGGACCCACAGTAGTGCCAAGACATAGGAGAAGGGTGTGTACAGGACCCCCAGCAGTGCACAGACATGACAGGGGTGATTGGATATGACCCCCAGCAGTGTCCAGTCATAGGAGAGGGGTGTGTACAGGACTCCCAGCAGTGCCCAGACATAGGAGAGGAGTTTGTACAGGACTCCCAGCAGTGCACAGACAAAGGAGAGGGGTGTGCACAGGACCCCCAGCAATGCACAGACATAGGAGAGGCGTGTGTACAGGACCCCAGCAGTGCCCAAACATAGGAGAAGGGTGTGTACAGGACCCCCAGCAGTGCACAGACATGACAGGGGTGGGTGGATGTGACCCCCAGCAGTGCCCAGACATAGGAGAGGGGTGTGCACAGGACCCCCAGCAGTGCCCAGACGCAGGAGAGGGGTGTGTACAGGACCCCCAGCAGTGCACAGACATGACAGGGGTGGGTGGAGTTGACCCCCAGCAGTGCCCGGAAATAGGAGAGGGGTGTTTTTACAGGACTCCCAGCAGTGCCCAGACATAGGAGAGGATTGTGCACAGGACCCCCAGCAGTGCTCAGACATAGGAGAGGGGTGTACACAGGACCCCCAGCCGTGCCAAGACATAGGAGAGGGGTGTGCACAGGACCACCAGCAGTGCCCAGACATAGGAGAGGGGTGTGTACAGGACCCCCAGCAGTGCCCAGACATAGTAGAAGGGTGTGTACAGGACCCCCCGCAGTGCACAGACATGACAGGGGTGGGTGAATGTGACCCCCAGCAGTGCCCAGACATAGGAGAGGAGTGTGCACAGGACACCCAGCAGTGCCCAGACAAAGGAGAGGGGTGTGTACAGGACCCCCAGTAGTGCACAGACATGACAGGGGTGATTGGGTATGACCCCCAGCAGTGTCCAGACATTGGAGAGGGGTGTGTACAGAACTCCCAGCAGTGCCCAGACATAGGAGAGGAGTGTGTACAGGACTCCCAGCAGTGCGCAGACAAAGGAGAGGGGTGTGCACAGGACCCCCAGCAGTGCCCAGATGTAGGAGAAGGGTAAGTACAGGACTCCCAGCAGTGCACAGACATGACAGGGGTGGGTAGATATGACCCCCAGCAGTGCCCAGACATACGAAAGGGGTGTGTACAGGACTCCCAGCAGTGCCCAGACATAGGAGAGGGGTGTGCACAGGACCCCCAGCAGTGCCCCGGCATAGGAGAGGGGTATGCACACGACCCCCAGCAGTGCCCAGACATAGGAGAGGGGTGTGACAGGACCCCCAGCAGTGCACAGACATGACAGGGGTGGGTGGATACTACCCCCAGCAGTGCCCAGACATAGGAGAGGGGTGTGCACAGGACCCCCAGCAGTGCCCAAACATAGGAGAAGGGTGTGTACAGGACCCCCAGCAGTGCACAGACATGACAGGGGTGGGTGTATACTACCCCCAGCAGTGCCCAGACATAGGAGAGGGGTGTGCACAGGACCCCCAGCAGTGCTCAGACATAGAAGAGGGGTGTGTACAGGACCCCCAGCAGTGCACAGACATGACAGGGGTGGGTGGATATGACCCCCAGCAGTACCCAGACATAAGAGAGGACGTGTACAGGACTCCCAGCAGTGCCCAGACATAGGAGAGGAGTGTCTACAGGACTCTCAGCAGTGCCCAGACATAGGAGAGTGGTGTGCACAGGACCCCCAGCAGTGCCCAGACATAGCAGAGGGTTGTGTACAGGACCCCCAGCAGTGCACAGACATGACAGGGGTGGGTGGACATGACCCCCAGCAGTGCCCAGACATAGGAGAGGGGTGTGCACAGGACCCACAGCAGTGCCCAGACATAGAAGAGGTGTGTGCAAAGGACCCCCAGCAGTGCCCAGACATAGGAGAGGGGTGTGTACAGGACCCCAGCAGTGCCCAGACATAGGAGAGGGGTGTGTACAGGACCCCCAGCAGTGCACAAACATGACAGGGGTGGCTGGATATGACTCCCAGCAGTGCCTAGACATAGTAGAGGGGTGAGTACAGGACTCCCACCAGTGCCCAGACATGACAGGGATGGGTGGATATGACTCCCAGCAGTGCAGAGACATAGGGGTGTGCATGTCCAACAGCAAACCTTAACTACATGCCTGTTTGTGTACATCCCTAACTGGGAACACTCATATTAGTTGTATAGCAACACATCACACACAACAGTGACCTACTCCACGGAGAATGGTATCCTGTCACACACTGTGTGACACACCACATGTGGGTGTATTGTCAGATCCCACATGTATATCCACCTGTCTAGTTCACTGGCACCCCTCACCCCCCCACCCCCTCCATCCTGACTCAATAGTGTGCAGTCATGTAACAGACCACCAAACAAATGAAGCACAAATGTAATAATAAAGTGTCATGTACATCCCGGACATGATGTGAATGTCCAGGTGGTGGAACATGTACTCCCTCATGGATGTAACAGGGTAGACATCCCCTAGATACACAGAAACAAATTCTATTTTGTGTGTCCAAAGATTAGAAATGTATAATATGAATCATAACGTCAAGGCTGATAACATTATCATGCATAGTCTGATAAAGTATGATGGTCTCCCTGACTGCATTACTACATACTACAAACCCAAGCACAGTGAGTAGCATGGATAGCACTGACCAATTATCTGAATTCATCTGTGAGCAGGCATGGCCATTGATGAAGGGAAGGTACAAATCTATAGGGAATCAACAGAAACGTCATCACCACTAATGTGTAACTGTCCGTAGTGAACATCACATGTGTCACTGAGGAAGGGACTCTTTGGGACAATGGCTGCATGCAAACTGCAGACACACCAATCTAGATAGTTTGATGCAACATTTGGATAGCACAAACATACCATTGTCCATCTCATAACATCAAGAAATCGACATATGTTACAGTAAGCAAATATGAACATCACAACAACTCATAGGCCCACAGCAGTCAAAGCAATGTCCTGAAATGCAAAAGTTCAGAATGAAAAATGAAAAGCTTTATTCAGCGCCACAATTGAAAAAATTAAAGAATGAGTCCAGGCTCACAGAAGGCCAATGGCCAGTCCAAATAAAGTCCCCAACAGTGGTGGTGTAGTGGATGTTGTCACACCCAAACTTGCCTGCACACCGAGATCAGATGTCTGTGGACACATGGGGGGCGTCATCGGGGTAATTGTCTGGCACCGCAGGGACAGGAGAGGGAATGGCAGGTGTAGTGGGTGCAGGAGGAGTGGAATCCTCCACAGTGTCTGGTGCAGTGCCAAAGGATGATAAATATTCTGCGCTGCACACTGCTGCCAGTTCTCACAAACTACCACCTGAACCCGGGGACACAATGGGGGTGGAGGTAGAGGGCGTGAGTCAGGTTTTGTGTGTCTGTGGATGCGTGTGTGGCATCTGTCCCCTCACCCTGTGGGTGTGCCTACATCCCCTTGAGATTTGGTGCTTGGAGATTTGTGTTTTGTCTGCCATGTGGGTGTGCTGGGTGTGTCTGATGTGGTGTCTGACTTGTGGCGTCTGCATGTAACTTGGACAGGTATGGGAGAGAGTGATGTGGATGGGTCAGAAGGAGTAGGGGGGCTGACGCTGCAGGATGGACAGTGGTGCCATCAGTGATGACTCTATGGCTGTCAAACTCAGACTTTGGCCAGGCATGGCTGCTGACATGCCCTCCATGTATGACAACAACTGGGTCATGATGTGTGTTTGTCCATGGAGGACAGTCAGCATCGATGTCTGACCAACTTGGATCTGCCGGAGCAGGTCCACAGACTTAGCACTGAGGGCAGCAGGGCAGACAGGGGCAGGGGCTGTGGTGCCGGGGACAAAGGAGACACGGGGGGTAGCACGGACCCTAGGGACCCTAACAAATGGGAGGGTGGAGATAGTTTTGGAGGAGGAGGGTACAGGCAAAGTTGTTGCAGATGGCATAGCTGCATATTCCCCCTCCTCCTGGGAGTCAGAATCCGAGCCGTCTGCATGGTGAGAGGTGTCGTGGTCATGAGGTCCAACCGCCTGACTCCCCTCACCCTCTGTGCCACTGTCTCCCTCCAACTCCTCAAAGCTGGTGGCACTGTTGCTGGGTCCCTCTGTCCGGTCCATGCCTGTGTCTCCTCCAGATTGTGGTGATGATGCTGTTGGCAAGGAGAAAAAGACAAATATATCAGTCTCCTGTACACATCAGACATATCTGCAAAATTCTTTTGTAGACTTTT
The DNA here is from genome assembly GCF_964263255.1 of Lissotriton vulgaris. Lineage (NCBI taxonomy): Eukaryota > Metazoa > Chordata > Amphibia > Caudata > Salamandridae > Lissotriton > Lissotriton vulgaris. The sequence continues at coordinate 163,242,735 of NC_141693.1, forward strand.
CTAATCATGGCATGCATCAGGAGTCACATGCCACATAACTGAGCACATATATAAGTCTAGTAATGCAAAATTGCAATAGACACAACGCTCATGGTATACAAAGATGCAAGTAACAGACAAGGCCACCACTTGTATGAGAGTCACAATGATGAGCCACTGCCTGTCAACAGGATAGGTGTTGATCAATCACCGTTCAGTTGCCCACTCTGCCACCCAAGTCCAGACACGGTCATGTTCAAATCTGTTTGACCCTGTGCCACATGGGAACAGTCCTGCCCGAACTGCCATGTGATGCCATCCCTGGACCTGAAACAAGTTTTCACTCACCTCTCACTGGCATCACAGGTGTCTACAGCCAGGCCTGTGTGTAACACAGATGTGAATACAGATAAGCATGGCTGAAGATGGCTGTAATGCCAGAAAGTGGTTTCATTAACCCTGTTCCCAGTCCAGGGAAGGCATGGCTTGACAATAATGGCTGGACTGTTCCCATGAGGCACATGGACAGACAAATTTGCAGATGACCATGTTTGAACTTGGGGGGCAGAGTGGGCAATAGAGAGGTGATGGATAAAACCCTGACCTGTTGACTCTGTGTGAGTATATGATTGGTAGAGAGGCTCCCTCCATCCCCACACACTGTAGTGACACTCCTCACAGGGGCAACTATCACCACACCATACAGTTGCTAGCACAGAACACACACTGGCTGTCAATTGAAGTTGCACACATGTCCAAAATTCCGAAAATGACAAAGCTAATGTGCCTACAATTGTGAATGTGAAAAACATTGATGCATTCTTGACAAACCCGCAACTACATGGAAAATCTGAATACTTTAGTGTGCACTCCAAGAAAATACTGTGTTGCACCACCAATTCATACATGTAGCAATAAGCGATGTGGAAAATCATCTCTGGGAGCCAATTACAACGCCTGTAAATCCAACAATGACTGCATTGTCCAGCAGCACAGGCTAAGTGCACAGTGACAATTTCACATCAGATATAGCATACACAGCACACCACTGACAAGGCCAAACGGTCAGGCCCATCACACCTCCCATGCACAACACCTCAATCACTCCGTTAATGTGAGTGATACAGCTCAAGTAGTGAGAACTCATAATCTGGGTATCAATAACTGGGAAGCTATATCAAGTAAGCCAAGGTCACATTGTGTGGCTGCTCATCAATATTACTTACAACCAACCTGCAACATTTCTTGTGAAAATGCACACACGCACTGGCCAGTGGGAGTATGCACCAGCAAAATTCTGTATGCATGGACAGTGTGCACATGTAGCTAACACATGAGAAGTACAAAGTATACCAGGGACAAAGGCCACTGAGGCAGACCCCTGCTGAACTACATGTAGAGACTCATGATCAGTGCCAACATATCATGAAGGCCAAACACAGTGCCCATGTAGTGCAACAGTTAAGGTAACAACACGTGTCACAGACCTCCCTCCGACATGATGATGTACTAAGCCATATGCATACTAATACATTGCACCCTAGATGGACATGCGCAAAAACGAAAGACCCAAACCGGGGGGAAAAATGTGGAGGAGGGGAAGGGATGTAAAAGAGCCTCTGCTGAATATGGGGCACTGAAATGACAATGCATAAAGTGCCTGTCTGACCACCCCAACCCAACTGTGGGAGTGTTACCAGGCTTTGGAGCACTGCAGGTAGCATGTGACACACATGACAACAAACAGACATGTACCTACCCCCTCCTTGCTGCTGTCCCTCCTACAACTGCCTATGGAGGTCTGGGAAAACCACTTCCAGGACCCGGAGCATGTGGGGGGTGAGGTGACGTCTGCCGCCATGCCGGCGTGGAGGTGACAGCTTCAGCTGGACACGGGCCAGCAGGCGGGTCCAGCACTGGATGTCTTGCCACCTCTTGCGGATGTTAGATATCCTCCGGCGAGATCCCCCCTCACTCCTGACAGCCCTGGCTATGGCCAGCCAGATCTCCCCCTTCTCATAGGCAGATACCTGTCAGATAGATAAAGTGAAACAGCATCAGTACACCTGGTCCAAGTCTCAAAGACACACACTTGCACCACATTGACGATGACAACAGGGCATAGGATGCTGACCGGACTTGCATCATTGTCCATGTGAATGTGGCCTGTGAGCAAACACCAAAGCACTACATGTCTTTGAAAGGCTAGAGATGCCACGAGGGCGGCAAACCACTCACTGAGCATGGCACACACGGCACAATATATGCTACTTCAGGGTGTTGGACAGCACGGGACATGCTGTCACATATCCCAATACAACGAAGAACCCTCAGCGGACCACACATGCACACCCTGACACAGATCATTTGCTTTTCATTGTCAACAGTGTAAACAACCTCTCTTTGCACATGTCACACTTTAGGAAGATGTGACACTGGCCTCATGCTAACTGTCCAAGTTATGCACACGGCACTGCATACTTGTCACATCAGATGGGCACAGCTGTGGCATACGTCATGCATCAGTGTTGCTAAACCGCACATACCCAATTAGCTAGGTGACAAAGAGCATTCACACTCTTCAATGTCCATGACTTCAAACCATGCATTTGTCCAACATCCACACAGGTGATGAATAACAATCATCAACAGTGAGTACATTCATCTGTTACTCTGGGGGGAACACTGTCACACCTCAGTAAATCATGCCACAAAAACATGCAAGGTGTGGTACAGCAGAAATTGTGATTCACATTGCATGGGAAGTCACAGTTAGCACAATGCGGATGAGCAGTAAACACAATATCACCACATCATTCACTGCATGGGAGATACCACAATGTACACAGCCGGCACTCACTCAAAACGACATTGCATCTCAGTTCCATTAATGCACAATGGCTGTAGTGTCACACACACAACAGGTGCACAGTCCGAGGTAGTGCAGTCATCACTCACCTGATCCCCTGGTTTTCCATACAGCTTGCTGTAGTTTGGCAGGAGGGCATCCAGCAGGGCCTTGTTCTCCTCTTCACTGAATGCAGGTGCCCTCTCCATGCTCAGCAAAATCAGGATCCAGGGAATGCAGAGACAGCAGCAGTGTTGTCCACTCCAATGTTGTGCAGGCAAGTGCCCTCTCACAGTCACATGCAGCCTTAAATCAGTGCTGCTGAGGGGATGTCAGTCCAAGGAGTACAGTGTGATAGGCCAGATTAGTTTGCATCCTATGTTTCATCCAATCCCATTACACATAAGGCCATGCCTCACATTTGCATGGTTTAAAAACTGAGCTTGAGCACCACAACAAATTTTGCAACATTGTATAGTTTTGTTCAACTGACTTTTTCTAAAACACCTGTAGAACACACTCAAATCTCTGTTTCCTTGACAACTAGCCTGCATTCTGGGCATTCTACTCGTCCCCTAGATGTTTCCTATGTATAATCTGGAATCCCAAAACAAGTATGGTGCGTTTTCCGACACAAATGCAACTTATACAATAGTGAAACGACCTGTACACACGCACGTACCATTGGGGTACGCTCTGCTCGCGTATGTCTACATTGCAATAGGGAGACGGCCCGTACACACGCACGTACAATTGGGGTACGTTCTGCTCGCGTATGTCCACAATGCAATAGGGAGACAACCCGTACACAAGCACGTACTATTGGGGTACGCTCTGCTCTCGTTTGTCTACAATGCAATAGGGAGACGACCCGTACACACGCACGTACCATTAGGGTACGCGTGTATGTCTACAATGCAATAGAGAGACGACCCGTTCACACGCACTTACCATTGGGGTATGCTCTGCTCTCGCATGTCTACAATGCAATAGGGAGACGACCCATACACACGCACGTACCATTGGGGTACTGGGCATTTCACATACTCTAGTGAATGCAGGTGTACAGTGCATTCAACAAGCTCACGCATGGCACCATTAGTATAGTGAGAACCGGAAAACACATGGCAGGATGTGGGTGTGGGGTCATCATGAGGATGTCCATGTATGTGTTGGCATGGCATACTTACATGAGCAGGCCCTAGTGTGACACACAGTTCTATAGCAGAGGGCATGTGATCTAGTGGCACAGTTGATGTGGGATGGGCTGTGGAGACATGACATTTGTGATGAGCCACTATGTTGTTCACATTACCTTCACACTGGTCACATGAGTAACATCATGAACATGTTGTAATTCACATGAACACTGGGATGTCACACTCTTCAGTACGGGCATCTTTCACATGATGCGAGGGACAGGGGCACTGTCTCACTTGACCAATTGACGCTCAGCATTACCCTGTGTGACAATGTAATGAGTGTGCCATGTAACAGATTGGACATGCTATTTGTATCCAGTGAACGTAATCCTCTTTAGGTGCATCTGTGATGGGTCTGTGTCGTGATTGCAAGTGTCTCACATGTACGCACACCATGCCACAGGGGCATTTCAACAGCTCATTTGTGTGATGGCATCATAGAGCATTTGTCCACAGACATACAGATCTGCATTCTGAGGATGGGTGTGGTGTAGTTTAGTCAAATGCACAAACTAGGCACAACATCACAGAAATTTAAAAAATATAGCACATGTGACGTGGGTGTGTCCTTGCAGTCAGCTGTCTGGATGTGTTGACAACCTTCTCATGCAGGTCACGTGACGTGTGTCACTGACGTGAAACATTGTTCTGGTAAATCAGAGCAGACCAGCTGAACATCTCAGTGCATGTCATGTACATTTCACTGACAACAGGTGAATCAGTTTTGTTGTAGGAGTGCCAAGTAGCTGGCATAAGTATAGCCCACGGCACAATCTTTTTTCATTTGATGTGTTGAAGCAGTGTTGATTGTGCTATGTACATTGTAATTGTTGTATGCTGATAGTTGTACACCTTTCTCCCCAAACATGTTCTGCAGGGCACCCCCTCTGCCAAGGCCGTTGCCTGACTTGAATGCCATGAGGGAACGTGATTGCATACGCCGCTACCGATTCACGCGTGAGTTGATTCAGAAGTTGACGGACAGGCTGGAACCACATCTCCAACCGCCACACAGGTATCCAACTGCACTGACACCCAAGGTAAAGGTGATGGCAGCCCTACATTTCTTTGCCACAGGTACGTTCCAATTCACCATAGCTGATGTGGGGGGGATGTCCCAGACAATGTTCAGTGGTGTTGTACGTGATGTCTTAGCTGCTATGTTGGAGCACATTGATGAATTCATTAAGTTCCCTTCTCCAGAAGAGTTGATCAATGTCAAGGGTGAATTATATGCCCTGGGACACATGCCACATGTAAATGGGTCCATTGATGGGACACATGTTGGACTGGTGCCACCACAGGCTCAGGAGCAGGCCTTCCGCAACAGGAAACATTACCACTCCATAAATGCCCTGGTGGTTTGTCTTGCTAACATGATGATTTCCCATGTTTGTGCACATTTTCCAGGTTCGTGCCACGATGCATTCATCATGAGGCGGAGCAGGGTACCACAGATCATGCTGCAGCTGCGCAACCATCGTGCATGTCTTGTTGGTGGGTAAACACTGTTTCTCATGTATGTCTTAATGTGATTTGTCTCTCTCACGGCTTCTCTTTACACACTCATTGCCATGATGTATTGTTGTAGGAGACGCCGGATATCCAAAAAAGCTGTGGCTCATGACTCCACTACGCAACCCCAGAACTACTGCAGACCAGCGCTACAATAATGCACACGGGAAGACCAGGTGTGTGATAGAGCGTACGTTTGGACTTCTGAAGAGCCGGTTCAGGTGTCTCGACAAGACAGGCGGATCCGTACCATATGCCCCGCTCAAGGTGTGTAAAATCTTCATTGTGTGCTGCATGCTGCACAACATGGCAGTGGAGAAGGACGTGCCATTCATCCTGGATCCTGATGATGAGAAACATCCACCCGTTGAGGATGAAGGCCTTGTCCAGGATGCTAGCGATGAGGAGGATGATGATGATATCCGGAGTCAGCTCATACGCAACTTCTTCTCATAACGGTGAGTACCTGTAAAATAGTGTTCATGCTACTACCATGGAGTGACATGTGTAGCATACTGTGTGTCCAGCAGACTGTCTACAATGTCACTTTGATGTTTGTGTCCCAGTGTCACACAAGTGCCGATGTGATGCCACACACATGAGCGCAATCAGTGAACTTTGAATGTACAAGTGTACTACATTGTTAGTGTTCTATATATGACCATGTCAGAATTAATATATCCAGGACGTGACCCCTTGTGTGCCTGTTCTTTCCAGGTCGTCCTGCCTGCTGTCTGTTTGTGTCATCTTGGTCCTCCTGCAATTCCTCTTGATGATGGCAACGTCCGATGAATCTGCGTTCCCTGTACGGACATGTGGAAATGTCATTTTGGGTAAGGATTACAAACAGGCAGTTTATTATTGGTATGGTTCATAAATGTGTGGAAACTGTACATGCGCATGTTGTAGTCCCATACATACATTATATATTAAACAACCAAAGAGTGACTTAGTGAATGAATAAGATTAGTACGTTTTCTTAGACAGATTTGGACAGACCACCAAAGGTAAGCTATTCCTTACTGTCACAAATAAAGGTTATACACCCAGAACAAGGCAAAACACTCCCATTAAGGGGGCATGGCTAAGCAAGACATCATGGCGGACTTGTGCTAGATAGCTCCATCCAGCCCAGCACTGATCCGGCAATTATCCTGCTCCCTCGGATGCTTCAGCGGTCCTTGAGGGGATATCCTTGCCTTGGAGGCCGGCAGCGTTGGTCCGGAGCCCCGGCGGAGTGGCTGCGGTGCCGGTGGATGGAGGTGGCTGACCCAGTGTGCTGCAGCCTAGCGAGAGCCTGGGAAACCTGGACCTCGATTTTGGCATGTCCGGAGCTGTGCGGCTGATGGCGGTGGGCCTCGGCACAGAGAGGAAACTCCGACCGGTACCGGGAGTGGGGGCAGCATAGAGGGGCCCGAAGACGACGTTGGCTGTAGGCCCCCCGGTGAGGAGACCTCAGGTGGAGTGCTCCGGACTGCTTGCCGGGCTGCTCCGGCATTGCTGCAGTGCGAGTGGCTGCTCGGTGCCCTGCTGCCTGGGACATTGCATTGGTGGTGGCGGCAGTTGAAGAGGTGTGTGGGGCTCCATCTGGCCCACCTGGGGAGTCCCCCTTCCCGTCGTGAAAACTAACCCCCCTCCCCCAGCTCATCGGGAGATCGGCGGTCGGGCCGGACCGCGTGGGGAGTGCAGCGGCACAGTGGGTGTCACGGACGGTGGCGGAGTCACCCGAGGTGCGGGCGGTGGCCGCGCCGGGGCCCGCTGGGGGTGGCCTGCCCTCTGTGGGGCCGTGACTGGCCTTGAAGTGGCCCTACACGGTGGACGCTGTTTGCCCCCCCCCCCTCGTCCAGCCCCATCGGCGGCCTGGTTGTGGTCCGATGATCCGGGGCCCCTCCCCATATTTTGGAAGGCAAACTGGACAGTTGGTGTGGTGGTGTGGGGCCCTCCATTCCCCCAAGGAGGTCGGTGGCTGGGCCGGGTCGCACGTGGAGAGCGGTGGAGCGGTGATTACGGACCGGGCATTGGAAGAGCCCGTCTGGTGGCTGGAGGGGGCCCGAGCCTGGGCTACGGCCTGAGTGGCGACTGGGCCTTGGCGGCATGGGGCGAATTGCCGCTAACCAGTGCCCATTGACTTTGGCCCTGCCCACGCGGATTTCGGATCACCGGGCATCGGCTTGGCCCCGACACTTGCCGGCCTCCTGCAGTGGGTGATTCACCGGTGGCCGCTTGCGGCAATACACCCAGTGGGGGCCCCAAAGGACAATACGGCTGGCGGGCTCCCCCCTTGGGGGTGGCGATGAGGAGTGCATTGCCATGACCAGAAGTAAGGGAAGCAGTGGCCCTACAACACACGGGCCCATCGATAAGTTCATGAGCCCCGGGGCGGCGAGTGGTACTACCGGACACTCACGGGAGGGCCTGCCGGATAATGCAATGCTGCTGGCCGCCATAACCTAATCCAGGGACATGCTTGATGCCAAGATTTACGCGGTTGGGTCGGATGTGATGCTGCTGCGGCAGGACCTGCGGAACGCGGTATCCCGCATAACGGAAGTGGAAACGCGGGTGTCGGGGGTGGAGAATGATCCTCAAGCAGAAGGTGGCGAAGCTGGAAAGTACCCAGAAAGGCCTGGTGCTGCGTGTGGAGGACGCGGAAGGGTGGGCCCGTCGAAACAACCTACGCTTCGTGGGCTTCCCGGAGGGATGTGAGTCGGGGGGCATGGAGCGTTTCCTTATGCAATTGATTGAGGGCTGGATGCCTCCAGACGCTCTCTCCTGCTGCTTTATCATCGAACGGGCTCACAGGGCGTTAGTGCAGAAGCCACCGGTCGGGGCCCGGCCCCGTCCAGTAATCGCGAGGCTACTGAACTACTTTGACCGGGATGCCATCCTGAAACAGGCCAGAGCGAAGGAGCCTCTCATGTTTGACAATAACCGGATTATGTTGTTCCTGGATTACACACGCCTGGTACAGCAGCAGTGCCAGTCGTTCCAAGCAGCTAAGGCCCGGCTAAGAGAACTTAAGCTACAGTATGCCCTGTTGTTTCCGGCACGTCTTCGTGTGGTGTTTCAGTCACGGACGTTTTTCTTTGACTCTCCAGAAGATGTCTTCAAATGGACAGATGAGACTGTGCGGGTGAGGGCCCATACCCCCCCAGGTCGGCACTCCGATTCGTCATTAAGTGAAGGGGCGCAGCAGGCTTCACAGAGACAACGCTGGCGGGGCTCTCGGAAGCCCTGATCTCAGAGGCGATCACAATCCTGCAGCTCGACGTCGGAGGAGATGCGGCGCCCCAGACACAGAAGAGTGGACTCTCAGTCCCGGCCGAGGGAGATAATACTGGTGAACCCTCATAATTGGACCATGTGTACGTTTTTTTTTTTTAAAACCTTTATTTTAGCATTCAGTAGAAATACAAGCATGGGCCTACAACCGCTGGGGCCGGCCGCTAGACAAATTAAAATTTGTTGATATCACAATACGACACAGCTCATCAGCCGACAACCCGAGATCAGGCAGCGATTCAGAGTAAAACTTGTATTGGAATGCATAGCTGGATTTCAGGATAAAACAGAGGTTTCATTTTATATTATATAAGAGAGGATCAGGTGCCATACAATCAAACAGGAGAATACGGGGGCAGGGCGAGAAACAGGATATACAAGTAATGCCACTATAATGGAGATTTGGCGCCAGAGCATATAGGTCGGTACAAAAGAACACACAATATACATTTCCATGTTGCGCCACTACTCGAGGCCTGCCCGCCCATAAATCAGGATATCATAAAAGCAAAAGCACGAAGAACAAGCTTACGATAAGAATCCGAATGATTCGTAGCTATACTGACCCTACGAGAAAGAAAGAGAAAGAAAAAAGGCCATAGAAAATAAAAAAGGCAAAATAAAAACTCCAGCCCCCCACCCTGCACCCCTGCAAATGGCTACAGCCTAACCCCACTAGCAGCGTGCCTGTCTTCCCTAACAACTAAAACCCCAAGGGGAAGGAAAAAGACGAACGGAGGAGGGCATATCCATGTGGGCTCCCAGCCCCTTTAGATCCCCCGCCTGAAACAGCCACCCCCTATCACTAAAAGACAAACTTATGACAGCAATGTAGAGAAATTAGAGGGTACCGAGAGACACCGCCCAGCCTCCTAGTGCAAACAGTTGCAGGTCCAACACTTGTAAAAGCCATGCCAACCCATCCCGATCCAGCCGATGTCAACCTTGGCCCTTCCGAACGAAAACACGAACCCCTTCCAGCGAGACCCAAAGGCACACAAAGAAGCAATAAAGAAGAAAAGAGTCAGCAGAAATCAGCCCATGGCTACCAGCAGGCAGTAAGTCCTCAGGAACTGTAGATGCAGACGAACTCTCCCTCCGAGGTGAACAGTCCCAATGTGTGTTGAATAGGAGGCATAGCATCGCCAGGAAAGGAGAAGATGACCACAAAATGAATGGAAAGTCACAGACAAAAGTCTCCTGGAGGGGAATGCCTGACGATGTCTCAAAAGCCGGTAGTGGTGGAAAGTTCAGCAATACCATGCCATCCTCGGAAACACCGTCCACCAGGGCACCATCCGATGGTTCCAGTACTCGTTTCTTCACAAGGTTCTCGCACAGAGTCAAAATGGCCACGTTTTGAATGGCTGCAGAATACTGTTTCAACAATAAGGCTGGGCCCGGTTCCACCAGGAGCATTTCAGATAGGCGCGTGTCCAATTTGCTCAACAAAGTATCCACATGTAAGCGGAAAGCCCAAAGTTCTGCCAGTATTAACCTCAGCGATGGCTCTTGCTCCGTTCGATCCATGTTCTCGTGCTCGATATCAATCACTATCACCTCCCCGGGTGAATCCGGCATCCTCGTGGGGGACAGACAGGATGTCGAACGTGCAACTGCGAAGGGTGACCAGTCTTTGTTCGCAACCACCGTCAACCCAGTTAAGGCCGCAGGCCGATGACCCCGAACCACCGAACCCCGGCGGGCGGCAACCGGGTCCGCGGGACGGGGGCCCCCGACCCGCAGCCATCAGCACGGAGACTCACTCCTCCGTCGATACTGAGCAATGAAAACGATTGCCACCAAATCCGGGCAGAAACAAAGCCTCCACTCCGGTCGACCGGGCCCAGCCTGAGTCTCCTGGCCGATGTTATTGTACTACAGCCCGGCTGTGAAAGTACTCCAGGCCCCGGCTTCACCGCTGGAGCAGGCCGCAAACTTAAATTCGATGCAACTCCGTCAAACAAGCCTATAAAAGTTTCCGGATTTCACCATCGGAGTGCGGGACAGTTCATGCACACAGAGACTAGGCGTTAAGTCAGGATAACATGCAGGATATCGCGGCGGGTTACGAGGGTCGACGGAGCCGGGAGCCTAAGCAGCCATCTTGCTTGCTGACGAAGCTCCTCCCCTATGTGTACTGTTTTTTACTGTAATACTGAGGGAGCCCTGCGTGGGCTCGGACCCTGCAGCTCTCACGCCTGTAGGTAGCGAGAGGCACTGTTAAGGGTGGTATGTTAGGGATCCATTGGTGGGAGAGGCCCGGGTCCCCGGGTTGGGGGCCTGGCTCCAATCATCCGCGACAGGTACTTCAATGTTTCATGAGGTATGGGGTGGGGGGTTTGTTGGGGGTTGGGGGGTTTGGTTTGGGGGTTAAAATGGGCTGTTACACCGAGCATCACATGCAGTATTTTCACTTTGCTACAACTACTGTTAAAGGCCCACTCACATTATGCCCATAGATGGCTAGTGGGTTGATAATGGTCCAGGGATCCCCGGGCCCCCTTCGGGTGGTAAGCTGGAATGTACGTGGGCTCCTAGATAAAATCTAGCGGGCTGGTTTAAGACAGGCCAAGCAGGTCGGGTGGATGTTCTCCTACTTCAGGAAACCCACCTGATGGGTACTAAGGTGCTTTGTCTACAGCGCTATGGTTATCAACAAGTATTTCATGCTGGCTTCACACAGGGGTCCAGGGGTGTGGCCATCCTCATCCATCGTAGGGTCCCTTATGTACATGCACAACAATGGCTAGATGGGCAGGGGAGCTATGTCTTTGTCCGTGGTATGATTGGGGCGGAGCCGGGGGTGTTGGGATGTGTGTATGCCCCCCCTCCTTTGCAGTGGTCACTGGTGGAGTGGTTGTTGGCGTTGTGGTCTGATATGCCAGAGGTGGTTTCTGTGGTGGGCGGTGATTGGAACGATGTTATAGACCCCAGTAGGGATAGGTCCAGAGCGGGGCGGGCTTCCGGGGAGCTCCCAACCCACAAAACTACAAGCACTGGTGTCCAGTCTGGATTGGGTGGATGTGTGGCGCCTTCGACATAGCAGCAAGAGGGAGTACACTTTCTTGTCAGCAGTACATGCGTCCTTCTCGAGGATTGACTATGTGTTTGTCCCCAGGGGGGTGGCCTCGAGGGTGGTGTCGGCTGGTATTCACCCTAGAGGGTTATCGGACCATTCCTCAGTGTACATCGACCTACAGTTGGGTGGGGCACGGCCACAGTTCCGATGGCGCCTCTCAGTGTGGCATCTACAGAATGCGGACGGAGTACGACACACATATGCGGAGGCTATCGCGGATTACTTGACCATAAACCTGGGTTCGGTCTCGGACGCGGTGACCCTATGGGAGGCAATGAAGCCTACCCTTAGAGGGGCTGACATCGCCTGGTGCGCGGCTGCGCGTAAACGGCGCAGGGAAGCTTTGGTGGAGGTAGAGGCAGAGGTGGAAAGACTGGAGCGTCAAAGTAGGGTGGACACTGGTGATGCGAGGGTACGACGCCTGCTGCAGGCTCAGCAGTCGTATGCCTCTCTTCTGTTAGATGAGGCCAGACAGGCATGGTTGGCAACTCGTAGCAGAGTTTGTCAATGGGGAGATAAATCTAGCAAAATGCTACATAGGCTCTGCCAGGGGACCCTTTGCCCCCAGGCCCTTCCGGGTATACTGGATGGGAGTGGCTCACCATTGGTGGACTCCCAACCGATAGCGGATAGCTTCGCTGAGTACTATGCTGACCTCTATGCCCCGCAGGAATACCTGACAGAAGAGTGGGTGGAGAGATTCATTGGGGACCTCCCGTCAAAGGCTGTGTCTGATGAGACGCAGCGGCAGCTGGACTTACCCCTATCGGATGAGGAACTGGCTGGAGCCCTGGGGGGGCTTAATTCGGGGAAGGCGCAAGGCCCTAACGGGTTTCCGAGCGAATTTTTCAAGCGATACCATCTCCAACTGGCCTCGCATTATCGGGCTGTGGTAGAGGAATCCAGGGAGACCAGGAGGCTTCCCCCGGACTGGCGTCATGCGGAGGTGGGGATGTTTCTGAAGCCGGGTCGGCCCCTGGAGCAACATGCCTCCTATCGCCCGATCTCACTCCTGAATGTGGAGGTCAAGGTGTTGGCCAAAGCGTTGGCTAACCGTCTCATGCCACATATATTGGCCCTGGTACACTCAGACCAGGTGGGCTTTATGCCTCAACGTGCGACACGCCATAACATCAGGCGGTAGCATATGGCACTGGCGGCAATTAGACGGTCCGGGACTCCGGATGCTCTTCTCCTGGCGGACATGTATGGGGCATTTGACTCCCTCAGCTGGGTCTACCTCTTCGCCCTCCTGCGCAGACTCAATTTTGGCCCACGCTTCTTGTCATATATACGCCTCCTATACACTGAGCTGACCGCGTCGGTGAGGGTGTCCGGGGCTGTGTCCTCCCGCTTCTCGGAGCGGCGTGGCACGAGACAGGGCTGCCCCTTATCCTCGGCATGGGTCCGTATGGAGGCGCAGTTGAAGGGCTTTGAGTGGGCTCCAGGGGCCTCAGTAAGAATAGTGCTGTACGCTGACGATGTCCTCTTTTTTCTGACGGACTTGAACAGGTCGGCCGAGAATACTGGAGGTCATGAGAATCTTCGGCTAATCTTCCGGACTGTATATGAACCCCCTGAAGTCCATGATATGGATACTGGGAAACCCCGAAGCGGTGGGGCCCTGGGCTGACACGCTGCAGAAGGCGGATGGAGGGCTCAAATACCTGGGAGTGTTCCTCACGGACGCGCCCGTAGTGTCATGGGATAGGAACCTGGCACCGATTTGGGAGCGCGCGTGATCGGACATGAAACTCTGGTCCCGTATGCCCCTCACGATCTATGGCCGGTCGGCAATCTTCAAGATGGTCTCAGTACCACGGTTGTTCTACCAGCTGCAAATCCACCCATATCCGATTGCGACCAGATAGTTCGCGTAGGTAAATTCTGCGCTGGGACAGTTCCTGTGGGGAGGTAAGGCGGTCTGGGTAGCGATTCGTACGTGCTTTCTGTCCACATACTGTGGGGGATTGGCCTCCGAAATTCTCTCCTATTACCAAGCCTCCCATCTCCTGATCTTGAATGAGTGGTGGTATGGGGACAGAGGGGATCCAGCGTACGCACTGGAGCGGCGCTTGATGGAGCCACACACCCTGCACACGTTGCTGTATTCAGTGCCGTTGCAGAGGGATCTGCCACTGGCTACGAAACTAGTCTTTTGTGTTTGGCGCCACTCCCTGAAGCGCATGGGGTGGTGGAATAAATTGATGGATGAGACCCCTTTGTGGCAGAACGGACGCTTGCCAGAGCTCGCAACGTTGCAGGGCTTTCAGGAGTGGGATGCCAATGGGATCTTGAACCTGGGGGATGTAGTGCTTAATGGTACACTTAAGTCCTTTACGGACCTGCAGAGGGAATTCCACATGCCTCTATCGCAATTCTTCCGCTACCTGCAGCTCCGTCATGCCCTTTCCCCAAGCTTGGAGGGCATTGAGGCGCTCCCCAAGTTTAGCCCCCTGAGGCCAAAGTTTTTATGGGAGATTTGGAGACTAAAAAGATTTCAAGGATATACCAGACCCTGGTCACTCATAGTGCTCAGTCGACGGACAGGTTGCGGGGAGTGTGGGAGGAAGACGTTGGCGCCCTTGAGGCCCAACGGGGGGTCGCGATAGCCATGCGTCTACGGCTCATTCAATTTACATTTCTGCATCGCGTCTATTTTACTCGGCGGGGGGGCGGGTCCGATCGCCTCCCCGCAGTGTCTCCGATGTGGTCAGGAGGAGGGCACCTTTTTCCATGCGGTATGGTCATGCACTGCCCTGGACCGCTTTTGGCGAGGAGTTTTCGCTTGCATGTCGGAGGTGTTGGGGTGGATGCTCCCCCGCACCCCGCAGTTGGCCCTTCTCCATGTGTTGGATGGGATAGGTGGCAACCTCTATAAACGGCATCTGCTACTTCTGGGCCTTACCCTGGAAAAACGGGATATCGCTAGGAGCTGGAAAAAGGATCGGGGGCCCCCGCTCTCTGCATGGAGGAATGGTCTAGATTTTAACATGGGGCTTGAACAGCCCATCTTTGTTTCCCGTGGCTGTCCGTGGAAGCACTATAAAATATGGAAGAGGTGGGCAGACTACAGAGGATTGTGGCTGGATCCCCCGAGTGAGTTGAATGATCCCTCTGGTGATTGATGTGAGAGGGGCTGTCTGTGGGGTTGGGTCCTGCTTGGCATGGGTACTCCCGAGAGGCGCGGGGCCAGGGGGAGGACTCTGTTCTGGGTGCTCCTCTGTGTAGATGTGGCTTGCTACGTATGATTCATTGGTATCTTGTGCATTGAGCTAGGTGGTCTTAAGCACAATCTGGGGTGGGTGGGCGGGGAGGGGGGGTAGGTTAATTGGCTCACCGGACTCAGATCTCTGGTGGAGGAACCTGTTTCTCTGTTAAGCCCAAGGCCCGCTTGAACTTCATATATTGCTGTGGCACTGGCCTCTGGGATGCAGAGCCCTGCGCCATTAGATGGGCGCTTTGAACAAGATTTTTATTGGATAAGAATGTATTTCCTTTATTTTGGTGCCTAATGCAGATGCGCACAGAGAAATAAGGCTGACACTGCTACATGTTTCGTTGTCCATTTATAAGTAGGCTGAGCCAAGGGGGAAGGGGTGGGGGTTGGGTGTTGTTTCCTTTTTAGGTTCCTTATATGTTAATTGAGCCCTGATATATAGTCATAATACAACTGGACGATATATCTGATTTATGCATGATGTGCTGCCCTCAAATTCAAGGTACTACAATGTTATTCATGTCTAGGTCTCCTCGTGGACCTGCATTCTATCTTGTCACAATTCCGTCGGGGGGATGCACAGTCTGCTTATGTACTGTAATGTTTTTCCTGCAATAAAATATGTTTTTTTTTTAAAAACACTCCCATTAAGGACATACCATGCCCTCGTGATTAGAAAAATGAAAAAAACGTTTTTGTTTTTAGAAGAATCCTCACTCACCACTAATTAGTGACATGCTTCATCATTGGGTTCCTGCTGGGGGGACCGAATGTCCACCCCAGTGTGCTACTACGCCTGGTTACAGCGGGGCTGGTTCGTGATGTGTGAAAACAGTGCAAAAAAACTAATGAGTGATTTTAAACTGTGTGTGACATTAAAAAATGCAAGGTTGTAACCTAGATACATTTTAATAAAGGTCAACCAGCATTAGGTTAAAAACAGTGTAAAACGGACTATAGAGGGTTCTGTATTATGAAACCCATATCCTTAGTCAAAATTGAGCAACATGTTTCTGCTGTAAATTAGCAATTTGGCTCAGCAATCGTCAGGACCCAAAAAAATATCCTCCGGTGGTATGCACTCGCTAAGGTGCACCCTCCCGTGGGGATTTTAATGTGAAAAATTCATTCTGTGATTTACTCACAGACATTGACCTGTAGAGGCTCACCAGACTTCACTAGAGCCAAATACCTGTAGAAAAACGGGAGACAAAGGAAGACACACATGACATCACATAAAGACAAGTACCTACATGTAATCAATAGGCATATTCCCCTTTAATCAACTTATTGTGTGCATCACCCCTTCGCATATGTTATCAGCTGTGTAGCAATATCACAACCGTTCATTTGCCTTGTCAAGGGTTGTGGACCCTCCTCTTCATTAAACTAATGTGGCTGGGTACAATTTTCTGTTGCTTACAGAAACAATTTTTAAGTTAGTTCGTATACAATATGCCATAGGGACCACTTTTGTTTGTCCCCGGTTTCTTGTATACTAAATTTATCCATAGTTCGTAGAAGCACCCCCTTTAAAAATAGTCGGCAGTAAAAGAATTGCGGCTATATTTAAAAATTCTTTTGCATTTTTTATTGTCACACACAGTTTAAAATCACTCATTCATTTTTTTGCACTGTTTTCACACATCACAAACCAGCTCCGTTGTAACCAGGCGTAGTAGCACGCTGGGGCGGACATTCGGTCCCCCCAGCGGGAACACAATGATGAAGCATGTCACCAATTAGTGGTGAGTGAGGGTTCTTCTAAAAAGAAAAATGTTTTTTTCATTTTAATCACGAGGGCATGGTATGCCCTTAATGGGAGTGTTTTGCCTTGTTATGGGTGTATAAACTTTATTTGTGACAGTAAGGAATAGCTTACCTTTGGTGGTCTGTCCAAATCTGTCTAAGAAAACTTACTAATCTTATTCATTCACTAAGTCACTCTTTGGTTGTTTAATATATACTTTAAATAGGGGTACAGGAGTGACTGTATTAACCCTGTCTCTCTTGTTGGTAATACTGTATATGTAGCAGCCCACAGCTGTGAGAGTTTAAATCTAGCTAGTAGTTCAGCCCCCATATTAATATCAAACATCCTTCAAGATGGAAGACCTAGGCCTCTCCTTTTCTAAGGAGGAAGTGGATGCTCTATTGGGCGACTCAACCTTGTTTGCTGACCCCCTCTTAGCGCATGCCATTTCACAAACCAGCGACTGGGAAAATCTGGGAGATCTTAAACGCAGTCGCATAAGGGCCATTCTACATGGCACAATGTTAAAAGAATATTTAAACAACAATGCTGCACCAAAAGGTTTGTTGGTAACGAATGCCCCAAGGATATTCTTGGATGATGCAGTGTTCAGAAAGGAGTGGGCACAAATTGCGTGGCACTGCACCCGGGATTGGGGTATTTTAATAATTAAGATTGCACTCCGTCTGTTTGAAGCTCTCTAATTAGAAATTCAGAGAACAGAAAGTCACTTTAAAGTGACCCTGACAGGTTATAAGAAGATATTAGATGAGCTAAACAAAGAACAGAACAAATATAAAGAAAATCTAGCTCAGTCTAAGTCACAAAAATTGCAAAAAGACCTGAAACGCTGGTCCTATGCCCAAGTCTATCCCCACGCTAGCCCCGACTGTCAGCGTTCTCTCACGAGGTTCCTGAGGTTTCCTTCTTGATGATGCACGCTCCCAACTCCCCCTATGAGTCAACCAACCCGCAAGGAAAAGGGGAAGTGGATTGAGAAACAAGTCAACAAACACTTGAGTCTTCCGAACCAGTGTTCTGGACTTCTTGTTAACACCTTCAGGAATTGATTCAATAATCAGTTTTGTGACACTACTATCCTTTTACTCAATTTAACTCAGAACAGGAGATACATTAGTACATACCAATCATTTAAGAAGCCCTTCTGACACTCCTTTGCCTGGATTGACTGTGATGAATTCAAACCTTGAAAGGCAATGTAAAAGTAATCAAAATCAAGTGGCCCGAACTAAAACTGCGTTCATAAAAACTAGAATTAGTTAACAGGGTTAGTGAGGTGTTTAGAAACACTACAACGAAAAACACCTTGCATACCTGGCAAAGACATGTTGGTTGCCTCAGAAGGATCCTGAAAAATAAATAAACAGAAAACACAAAACAGCAACAAGATTCTCTGCAATCTTGATATTCTAACCACCAGTGGAATATTTACTCAAAATCAAACTGAAGCGTTATCTCAATGTAACCTTGGATAACAGATTTGCTTTTATCAATGCTTTGTTATTATCTAGTCCTCTTGAACTTCCGTGGTTTACTTCTCACCAGTAACAATAAAATAAAGGAAAAGAAAAGTAACAAATGTGCAGGTATCAACGTTTGTAGTTCTTCACAAAGTCAATAAAAATGTAGAGTCACAGTTTGCAGGTATCAATGCTTTTTGATTCAGCTACGAAGTCTCTAGTCTCTGATTAAAAGCGGCAACTAGATTTGTCTTTGACAATGGTTGTTTGAACTTGAACAATAATCCTTACTTGTTTTCGACAGGGCCGTCGGAACAAAGGCCGGTGACACCACCGGAAATGCTGAAAGGGCTTGCCTGGAGGATGGCACCAGAAACTCTTCTGGCCTTGCCGGTGAAAGTCGTCCTCTGCACGAGAATGAAGACGGGTTCCAAGTTCCCAGGTAAGGAGGAGGAAGCGGGAGGGAAATCAGGTGGAGGCACAAGGCGGAGGTGGGGAGATGAGAAGCTGAAGGGAGATCTCAGAGGCTGCTTGGCTCAGGAACGCTCGTGAAGAATAGTGCTGGGAAGCGAAGCGTTTCCTTAAGGAGCAGCGCTGTATTTATAGGCTGAGGTTAGGGCGTGTGCTCTGCCTCTCACGTGTAGCGCTGCCAGCAGTTAGAGCGTGAGAGCGAGAAGGTTCTCCTAGTAAACTCCTTCTCCAAATAACAAGCATTGCTACCAACAGGGCAATAAGTATTGCAAGCATTGCTACCAACAAAGCAACAAGCATTGCTACCAACAAAAGAGTGAGAATAACATAATCAACATCTGATACACTGCTCCCATGAATGCCTTACGGTTTATCAAGCTGATCTTTACTACATCTGATGTACCATTAGGAGATTAACTGGTGATTGACAAGGAACCCATGACACCGACTATACACCAACGACGGGGACTGGTTACAACTCAGATACTTCAGTAGACTCTAACACTAGTGGCTCGAGCACTGACAGTACAGTTAAGAAGAACAGGGGTAGGGGACGAGGAAGAGGACGAGGACGACAGCAGCAACAACACTTATTTCAAGGCTGGCAACCTCCTTATCACCAACAAGGGATGGTGCCATATTATCCAAATGCTTTTCAAGCGCCTTTCCCACCAATGATGGGATGGAACCCGCATTTTGCCATGTCACTGTCATGTCGTTACCTCAGTGCCGGTGGAGAACACTGCTTCGCTAGCCTTCAAGGTGAGTTTACTTTCCATTCCAATGATGCCAGGTATATTGTGCTGATGTCATCAGTACGTTAGGCTGTAGCAAATGTTAAATCTCTGTGGCACCAGTCGAGTGAGGTAATTCACAGGATTATCTTGTGCCGTGCAGCATCTCATGGTCACGGTAGGCTTATTTTTCTGGCTTTGTTCCTCATTACTCGGTGTTGAGTTTGGTCACACCTGCTTGTCATGTTTAGCATAGTGGGGCATAGTTGCAAGAGCCAATGACTGGCTCCTGTGGGGCTTCCGTGTGTTTAGGTCATTCCTTTCCTCACTTGAGGAGCTGCTAACGGCTCTTGCGGGTGATGTCTACTGTCCTGTCATGGTCCTTACAGATTCACAGGGCTACATGTGGATTGTTGGCCTTGTGTCAGTAGCACTGCTATACATTACATTTTCTGAGATTAGGACCCTTAATCATACACTGTGAAATATTTGCTGGTCGCATGGATCTAATTGCATAGTAGCAGCCTCGTGAGCGTTACACTTGCTTAGTTCAGGTGAGAAACTGTACTACCTATTTATCTGTTGGTGTTGAAGCATCTGATCTAGTTCATTGCTAAATCTGTGATCACACATAGGGTACAGTGCCAGTGGTTACACTTCACAGGTGTTATTGGTACAGTGTAGGTCCAAAGGTATTCTGTGATTCTGTGACAAACGTATTGAATCCTTATGCATGTTTAACTTTGTTTCAGATCTCCCTCCATGTAGTTCCCATCCTCTCCTTCCCTTGCCTGATCTCCCTTTTGTGTCTGTCATTTGTACTCACACCAAGGGGCTATTTGGAGATGGAACCCTTTCAGCATCGCACCACTCTGATGATCAAAGGTACGGCCAATCCCTGGCAGTCGTGTGGAGAATCTTTCAGCCGCATTAGAGGTGACATCATTGCATGACTGTTATTGTCTTCAGAGCAATGCCACTGGGCATGTACAATGGCTAATGCAGCATGGCCTCACAAACAATGTTATCCTATTGTGTAGTAAGTGTGTTTGACACAGTACATTGTGCCTCAATGCTGTCAACGCACATCTCTTGCCAGTCTGCATGCGTTAAATATGGCATTGTTTACGAAGGTTGTTCATATGTGATTACGTGTACAGTGACAACATGCATGCTGTTGGGAATGGCAAATGTACCACATATTGCCTGACGTACATGGTTGTGTATGTGTTGTTTAGCTTGCTACACACAACGTGCAGGCTACACCTGCTGACGCTGTGTGTCCTGTGCCCCGCTTGGCCTTAGGCTGCCTAATCCTGTGCCCATGATCTTTGGCAACTGTTCAGACATTTAGCTCGCGGTGAGCCATGGGTGACCAGACACTCCAGCCTTCACATACACATGTCACTTTGTGCCCTGCTAGAATCCTTGGATTTGTGTGCTTGTTTCGCATGTTGTCACACCCATTCTGCCGTCATGTGTTTACTCATTTGTGCTGCTGCATCCCCAGCCACAACGCATCACTGAGTGGCCAGATCCTGCACCATACACACCTACAAGACACTCCTCCATCCATCTATTCTTAAAGCATGCCGCAGCTTGTCTGTGCCACTGTTGCACAGCCTCCATGAGAAAGGCAGGTCCATCAGCACCGGCAACAAGCACACTGCAAGACGCTCACCTCTTTTTATGACTCATGTGACACAACAGACTCTTGCTCCAGCCACCCTCCACACAGTGAACACCAGACATTCAACCACCTGGTATCACACTACCACAAACACACCCATGAAAGCTTCTCAGCCTGTGTGTGCAACTCATACTGGCAACACGATGCAGCCACACCTAACTGTGCGTCTACGTGCAAACAGGATGTGGGCCTCATACAGAACACGCACAACTTACAGCAGCACCACATTGTACTGGGTTGCCTCGTCAACACAACTGCACCACACATCGCCTTAATTACTGTAACGTAGTAGTACGCTACATCAGAACACCACTTCTACATAGCCATCACAGACGGATAGTCCAAAACCCACAGGGACCACAGACCAAACACAGGATTATGATTGGTCCAACTTAAGGAGGTACACCCTCCGAGTCACATACAACACCAAGGACACACTCTGCATTTTCAAACATCTGCACATCCGGGATCACACCAACTGCCTGTCCACCCTCATTGTAACTATCATCTACAGCTCTCCAATCCTACACACGTAATTATGCTAAGCCATCTATCAAACAATCAATCTATTCAATTAGTAAGCGCCCTATCTACCCGTGAAGGTCTCAATGCGCTGGTGGGGGAGCTGCTACAGATCAAAAATCCCAGTCTGGTGGAGTCTTCTGAAGGCCAGCAGGTCTTGGGTCAGTTGTAACCTTGTAGGGAGTGTGTTCCAGGTCTTTGAGGCAAGGTAGGAGGAGGATCTGTCACTGACGGTGGTTTTCTGGAAGTGAGGGAGTGTGGTAAGTGCGAGGTTTGCAGAGCGGAGGCTGCGGGTGGGTGTGTAGAAGCTGAGTCGGTTGTAATGGTATGCTGGTCTGGTGTGGTTAGGAGCTTTGTATGCGTGGATGATGAATCTGGAGGTGATCCTGTTGTTGACAGGGAGCCAGTGCAGGCCTCTCAGGTGTGGTGTGATGTGGCCGTGTTGGGGAAATGGACGATCATACGTGACGAGGCATTCTGGATGCGTTGCAGCCGTCTCATGTGTTTGGTTGGTGTAGCTGCATAGGGGGCATTCCCGTAATCCAGTGAGCTCGTGGAGAGGGCCCACATGACTGTTTCTCAAGAGTTTGAGGTGATCCATTTCAAGATTGTACTGGGCATGCAGAGGGTGCTGAGGCAGGAAGATGAGATGGCGTTGTCCTGCATGTTCATGGTGATGGAGGATTTGAGGATGACCCACAGGTTGCGTGCGTGGCTGGTGTGTTCTGGGGCAGTTCCTAGCGATGTTGACCAACACGAGTCATCACAGGCTGAGGTGGTAGGGCCGTGCATGAGGTCCTCCGTTTAGTCAGTATTGTGCTTCAGCCTGCTGTCCTTCATCCATTTGGCAACGGCCTTCATTCCTCTGTGGAGGTTTCCTTTGCCAGTCTGTGGTTCTTTGGTGAGGGATATGATCAGCTGAGTGTAATTGGTGTAGGAGATGATGGTAAGGATATGGCGTAGTGCAACATGGGTGAGTGGTGCCATGTGGATATTGATCAACGTCGAGCAGAGGGATGATCCCTGTGGGACGCTGCAGATGATCTCAGTGGTCTTGGAATGGAAGTGTGGGAGGCAGATGCTGTGGGCCCTGCGGGAGAGGAAGGATGTGGCCCAGGCCAGGGCTATCTCTAGGGTTCCGGCTTCATAGATGCGCGCCATTAGGGTGTCTTGGCAGACCGTGTGGAAGGCTGGTGAGAGGTCCAGTAGGATGAGGGTGGATGTTCCCATGATGTTGTGGTCTTCGAGGTAGCGGATCAGCAGTCTGTTGATAAACTTCAATGTTACCTTTTTTGTGAGAGGGAGATGGGCCAAACGTTCTTGAGGTATTTGTGGTCCGTAGTTTGCATATTTACTGAGACGTTGAGCTCTGGGCCAGGGACAGACTGATTTGCATATAGCCAGGTTCTGAGCTGGGATGGTGCAGTGAGATAAATAACGGTGATGGATCAAGCCCTGATCTTTGGACTGGGTAAGAGTGGTCTGCTTAATTCAGACACTCTGTTCATCACCACCCCCTTTTCTGAATCGTTTTTGGCCACTATAGGTGTGGCAGGTAAACAGTCAAAATATCGATTTTTTAATTTCGACTTACACTTATATCGAGTTGCTAATATCGATGGGACAGAATATCGATGTCCAGAATATCGATGGCCAGAATATCGACCCTAAGGTAAGTAATATCGAAATTACTTATATCGATAGCATATATATCGATGTAAGTAATTTCGATTTACTAATATGTGTTAGAAATTTTAGTTAAGTATTTAAATTAATTGTTATAATATGTGTTTAATATGTTTTTATAAATAAAAAATATATAAAAGTAAATAATATGTTTTACTACCAGAGCGGGTTGTGGGTTTTTAGGGGAATAGGGTGGGAAGTAATTTATTCGTAATTAAATAATTATTTTTTAATGATTAATTTATTTTGCAATGAAATATTAATTGGCAATGAATTATTTTAATTGATTAATTGATTAATTAATTGATAATTTATGTATATTTTTAAATAAATTATATGTTTTACTACTGGAGCGGGTTGTGGGTTTATAGGGGAATAGGGTGGGAAGTAATTTAATTGTAATATTAATTAATTTTGGGTAAAGGAGTATTTTTAGGGTTCAGGGTCAGTTTTCAGTTTTTGGGTAAAGGGGTATTTTTAGGGTTCAGGGTCAGTTTTCAGTTTTTGGGTAAAGGGGTATTTTTAGGGTTCAGGGTCAGTTTTCAGTTTTTGGGTAAGGGGTATTTTTAGGGTTCAGGGTCAGTTTTCAGTTTTTGGGTAAAGGGGTATTTTTAGGGTTCAGGGTCAGTTTCCAGTTTTTGGGTAAAGGGGTATTTTTAGGGTTCAGGGTCAGTTTTCAGTTTTTGGGTAAAGGGGTATTTTTTGGGTTCAGGGTCAGTTTTCAGTTTTTGGGTAAAGGGGTATTTTTAGGGTTCAAGGTCAGTTTTCCCTACTGTTGCACCCACTGGAGTGGGAATAGTAATTATTGTTAAGTAATTATATATTATATATGATTTTTAAATTTTTTTTTAAATTAAATATGTATTATTTTTTTTTTAACATTATTACATATATTTAAATATGTTTAAGTAATTAATAAGTATTATTTACAGTATTTTTTATGTTATTTTAAATTAACAAAAAAATCAATATATTTAACAACGATATTTTTAACATCGATATTATTTTTTCGATATTTTGGTACTTACCATGTTGTACATAGGGCGTCCACATTTTTGCTATCGATATAATTACGCCAATATTTGTGTAGGTCGAAATTCTGTCTGTCGAAATTCTGTCATAGATCCGGTGTGGCAGGGTATACTCAGACATGAGTCCCTTTCTCACTGCACCATCAGGATTCAAGCAAGCCAGGCCGAAGAAGGCTGAAATGCCAGAAACCGGTCCCCGGTAGCTTGTCTCCTTTCTGGTGAAGAATTGGCTTGGTAGTTTAGTCTGCCCTGTTCCGATGATGCACTGGGCCAGGGACAGACTGATTTGCATATAGCCAGGTTCTGAGCTGGGATGGTGCAGTGAGATAAATAACGGTGATGGATCAAGCCCTGATCTTTGGACTGGGTAAGAGTGGTCTGCTTAATTCAGACACTCTGTTCATCACCACCCCCTTTTCTGAATCGTTTTTGGCCACTATAGGTGCGGCAGGGTATACTCAGACATGAGTCCCTTTCTCACTGCACCATCAGGATTCAAGCAAGCCGGGCTGAAGAAGGCTGAAATGCCAGAAAGCGGTTCCCGGTAGCTTGTCTCCTTTCTGGTGAAGAATTGGCTTGGTAGTTTAGTCTGCCCTGTTCCCATGATGCACTGGGCCAGGGACAGACTGATTTGCATATAGCCAGGTTCTGAGCTGGGATGGTGCAGTGAGATAAATAACGGTGATGGATCAAGCCCTGATCTTTGGACTGGGTAAGAGTGGTCTGCTTAATTCAGACACTCTGTTCATCACCACCCCCTTTTCTGATTCGTTTTTGGCCACTATAGGTGTGGCAGGGTATACTCAGACATGAGTCCCTTTCTCACTGCACCATCAGGATTCAAGCAAGCCGAGCCGAAGAAGGCTGAAATGCCAGAAACCGGTCCCCGGTAGCTTGTCTCCTTTCTGGTGAAGAATTGGCTTGGTAATTTAGTCTGCCCTGTTCCCATGATGCACTGGGCCAGGGACAGACTGATTTGCATATAGCCAGGTTCTGCGCTGGGATGGTGCAGTGAGATAAATAACGGTGATGGATCAAGCCCTGATCTTTGGACTGGGTAAGAGTGGTCTGCTTAATTCAGACACTCTGTTCATCACCACCCCCTTTTCTGAATCAGCATTCTCCCGGCTCCCACTGAGGATAGCTGTCTGGAAGGTGATGTGGATTGTTTTTGGGAGAAGAGGTGCGCTGGCTTAGCTGGATTTTTTCTGAAATGTTGAGTAGCCATGTGTCAGATGAGGATCCGGAGTGGATGGAGTCCATGGTCCTGATGGTGTCTTCATTGCTGACGTAGTACCGGGCGGTCAGCTTATTTTTGTGGATGTTGGACTAAGGGGGGTGTACTCGTTTGGGGGGGTAGCGGAGTGGAAGTTGTTGTGGATGTGGATGATCTTACAGGGTCAGAAGGTGGACAGTGAGTCACACAGGTCTTGTGATGGTGCTATGTCATTGGTGATGTAGGTGGGAGTTGTGAGTTCAATTACAATGTTGAAGTCCTGTTTGCTATTATGTGCGTTGCTGTCTAGGCTGTCATGTTGGCGGTCCGGATGAGTTGGCGGTGTCTGCATGTGGCACTCTTGTGTGCAGTGTAGCTGTATGATGTTTGGTTGTGGAGCCAGATCCACTACAGCTTCCAACAGGTGCACTTGTAGGTCCTGAGGTCTTTGGTGAACCATGCGGCTATCTTGTTGTTGTGATATGTATTGGAGGCCTTGAGTGTGGCGAGGATGTCGGCGCAGTTGTTGATCCACTGTTTGAAGTTGATGGCAGCAGAGTCGGGGTAGGTGTGGTTGGCGGGTGGTCCCAGGGCGAGGGTGGCGGTCACTTAGTCCACGGTGGCCTTGCACCAACAGCGGCGTGGCATGTACTGTGTGCGGGGTGGTGTGGTGGGTTTACCAAAGATGAAATGGAGGCATCTGTGGTCTGTCCAGTGGTGTAAGGTGGTGTGGTTGAAGGAGACGTGTTGAGTTGCAAAGAAGATGGGGTCCTGTGTGTGTCCAGCGGTGTGGGTGGGTGTTGTCATGAGTACTTTTAATCAGAGGTTGACGAGGTTGTCGATCATGGCAGTGGAGCTTGTGTTGTTGTTGTTCTCAAGCTGGAAGTTCATGTCCCCAAGGAGTATGGAATCCTTGTAGCCAAGGCCGTGCATGCTGATGAGGTCAGGGATGGAGTTGATGGATCGTGGTTGTGGTCCAGGTGGTCTGTCGATGTGTGTTCCTCTGAGGGTGTTGTTGGCGTCAGTGTTTATCTGTAAGTGCATGTGCTAGGTGGTGTGGAGTGTGTCAGTGTTGGTTGTGACTCTGGGAGTGTTCACGTGGATGACGGCGAGTCCCCCTCCCACTCTGTTGGTGTGTTGTCTGTGGGAGATCTTATGGTCTTCTGGGATGGCTATGGCGATGTCGGTTAAAAGGTGGTGTTCAGCCTGGTCACCTTCAACGACACCAGCCAGCACAACTACAGCAAGAACCTCTACACAGGTACGAGTACCAGACTTATGGAGTACTTGTGCAACTCCAGGGTGCATGCACACACCTCATCCTCAACATCCCCTGCTACTGCCACATGACTGTCCTGACCTGACCTGACCTGGTCAGTGCCGGTTGCTCCACCCGCCACGTGGCCCACCTGCGTGTGCCAGTCCCCGTTGCGGCCGCCACTGCCGCCACTTCCAGTAACTTTTGTTTGCTTGCCTGTATTCCGTATTGTATTGTACTGTATTGTGTATTGCCTGTATTCTGTGATAGATAGTATTCTCTCTCCCGTGCTTGTGCCTTTGTCTGTTGCCCCTGCCCCTGATTGTACTCTGCTATCTCCGTGCTGTTGTGCCCCCTGTTTGACTGTTGTGCCCTTTCTTGGATTCGGTCCTCTCCTCTTGTGCTCCCGCTGACCCACCCCGCTCCCCGCTCCTTGCTGCTGCTCCGCCGTGGCCCTTCCCCCACTCCTTCAGCCTCTCCTGACATTGCTCCCCTCCCCACTCGCCACCCCACTCCCGCCTCCCAGCTGCTAACCCCTCCCACTGAAGTACTTAGGTGGGGCCCGCGAGGCGGGGAGCTGTGACCTGACCTGACCTGGTCAGTGCCAGTCGCTCCACCCGCCGCGTGGCCCACCTGCGTGAGCCAGTCCCCATTGCCGCTGCCACTGCCGCCACTGCCGCCACTGCCGCCACTGCCAGTAACTTTTGTTTGCTTGCCTGTATTCCGTATTGTATTGTACTGTATTCTGTATTGCCTGTATTCTGTGATAGATAGTATTCTCTCTCCCCGTGCTTGTGCCTTTGTCTGTTGCCCCTGCCCCTGATTGTACTCTGCTATCTCCGTGCTGTTGTTCCCCCTGTTTGACTGTTGTGCCCTTGCTTGGATTCGGTCCTCTCCTCTCGTGCTCTCGCTGACCCACCCAGCTCTCCGCTCCCTGCCGCTGCTCCCCCGCTGCCCCTCCTCCGCTCCTTCAGCCTCTCCAGATATCGCTCTCCTCCCCACTCGCCACCCCGCTCCCGCCTCCCAGCTGCTCCTCCCTCCCACTGAAGTACTTAGGTGGGGCCCGCGAGGCGGGGAGCTATGACCTGACCTGACCTGGTCAGTGCCAGTCGCTACTCCCACCGCGTGGACAACCTGCGTGTGCCAGTCCCCGTTGCCGCCGCCACTGCCGCCCCGGCCAGTAACTTTTGTTTGCTTGCCTGTATTCCGTATTGTATTGTACTGTATTCGGTATTGCCTGTATTCTGTGATAGATAGTATTCTCTCTCCCCTTGCTTGTGCCTTTGTCTGTTGCCCCTGTCCCTGATTGTACTCTGCTATCTCCGTGCTGTTGTGCCCCCTGTTTGACTGTTGTGCCCTTGCTTGGATTCGGTCCTCTCCTCTCGTGCTACCGCTGACCCACCCCGCTCCCCGCTCCCTGCCGCTGCTCCCCCGCTGCCCCTCCTCCGCTCCTTCAGCCTCTCCAGATATCGCTCTCCTCCCCACTCGCCCCGGCTCCCGCCTCCCAGCTGCTCCTCCCTCCCACTGAAGTACTTAGGTGGGGCCAGCGAGGCGGGGAGCTGTGACCTGACCTGACCAGGTCAGTGCCGGTCGCTCCACCCGCCGCTTGGCCCACCTGCCTGTGCCAGTCCCCGTTGCCGCCGCCACTGCCGCACCTGCCAGCAACTTTTGTTTGCTTGCCTGTATTCCGTATTCTATTGTACTGTATTCTGTATTGCCTGTATTCTGTGATAGATAGTATTCTCACTCCCCGTGCTTGTTCCTTTGTGTGCTGCCCATGCCCCTGATTGTACTCTGCTATCTCCGTGCTGTTGTGCCCCCTGTTTGACTGTTGTGCCCTTGCTTGGATTCGGTCCTCTCCTCTCGTTCTCTCCTTCTGACCCACCCCGCTCCCTGCCGCTGCTCCCCCGCTGCCCCTCCCCCGCTCCTTCAGCCTCTCTTGACATCGCTCCCCACCCCACTCACACCCCGCTCCCGCCTCCCAGCTGCTCCTTCCTCCCACTGAAGTACTTAAGTGGGGCCCCGAGGCGGGGAGCTGTGACCTGACCTGACCTGGTCAGTGCCGGTCGCTCCACCTGCCGCGTGGCCCACCTGCGTGTGCCA